>NC_067432.1:30472618-31127551 GCF_009764475.1 Pristis pectinata | reverse complement strand
AGGGAACTCAGAATTTTTGCCTGAACAGGAGCTAACTTGCCTTGACCTACAACATAACCAAGATAAGTCACAGTAGCATGGCCAAATTCACTTCTGGCCAAGTTAACTGTAAGGTTAGCTTTGGAAAGTGTTTCAAACAACGTTTCTAACGCAGAGATGTGATCCTCCCATGTGATCCTTCCCTGTCACTAAGTCGTCAATGTAGGCATCTGCATGTTTTAACCCATGAATCATTCTTTGAAATGTTGCCGGAGCAGTTTTCATTGCAAATGACAAAACATTACATTCATACAATCCAGAAGGCAGAAATCTCCCTTCCTCTATCTGTTAATGGAACACACCTTTTAAGAGGTCAATCTTTGTAAGAAATTTAGCCTTTCGCACTCTGACTATTCAATCATCCACCCTAGGAATAGGGTAAGCATCTGACTTCGTTACAGCATTCACTTTCTTGTAATCTGTGCAAAATCGGTTTAGGCACAATAACACAGGGCGAACTCCAGTTTGAAGTGGAACGTCTAATAATATCATTTTCTAAAATGTACTCAATCTCCTGGTCAACAAGTGTACTTTTTTCCACATTCATTCTATATCAGTGTTGTTTGATTGGTTTTGCATCCCCAACATCAACACCACGAGTAATTATCGACGTTCTGTTTGGAACATCTGGGAACAGATTTTTAAAATTTAAAATTAATTCTCTCATCTGTTGTTTTTGTGAAACTTGTAAATGGTCCAACTTTGTTTCCAGGTTCTCCAGGATATTTTGGTTTTTTAGTTTCGATGGAACAATATTTGGTCTAAATTGGCCTTCCTCAACATCAACATCAGGCATTCTAGAAACAACCTTTACATCATCCACTAAGGCCACAACTGAATCCCTATCATAATAAGGTTTTAGCATGTTTACATGACAGAGTTGTGTTTTCTTGCGTCTATCTGGTGTTTTGATTATATATGTTAAATCAGTCACTCGAGATTCAATAACATAGGGTCCAGAAAAACGAGATTGCAATGGATTATTTTGGCTAGGGAAAAATACCAACACCTTTTGCCCCACTGCAAATGTCCTAGGCCGAGCACGTCTTCATTCTTATCTGGCTGGTTTTCAAATTCTCTCTCACTAGCTGACAGACTCTCTCCAACCGAGTTTTAAATTTTTGGACATAGTCCAACAGACTCAAATGCACTTCCTCATTAACCCATTGCTCTCTTAACAATTCCAAAGTTCCTCTCACCCTATGTCCAAATACAAGCTCAAACGGACTAAATCCTAATGCCTCCTGGATTGAATCTCTAATGGCAAACAAAAGTAAATGAACGCCTTCATCCCAATCCTTTGTGTTTTCAAAGCAATAAGTCTTCAGCATATTTTTGAGAGTAGAATGAAATCTTTCCAGAGCTCCTTGAGATTCTGGGTGATATGCAGATCTGCTTTGCTGCCAGCTCATAAACTAGTTGTTGAAAAAAATTTGACATAAAATTACTACCTTGATCAGATTGGATTTCTTTTGGCAAACCAAACAAGGTAAAAAATTTTACAAGAGCCTTTGACACCGTCTTGGCCTTAATATTTCTAAGGGGTATTGCCTCTGGAAATCTAGAAGTGGCACACGTGATGGTTAACAAATACTGATTTCCTGTCTTAGACTTTGGTAATGGGCCAACATAGTCCACAATCACTTTCAAAAAGGGTTCACCAAAAGCAGGAATTGGTTTCAACGGAGCCACAGGGGCTTTTTGATTTAGTTTACCTACCGTCTGACACGTGTGACAGGTTCGACAAAACATCACCACATCCTTTCGCAAACCAGGCCAATATAGTTGTTTCAAGATCTTCCCTACGGTTTTATTCACACCAAAATGACCACCCAAAGGCATACTATGAACCAAATTTAAAATCTCATTCCTATAAACTTTTGGAACAACAACCTGGTGAATAACTTCCCATTCCTCATTAACAGGAACATGAGGAGGTCTCCATTTCCTCATTAACACTCCATTTTTGACATAATATCCAATTGGCACTTCTTCAATCTCCTCACATGAGAGTGCTTTTTCTTTCAATTCTGTCAACTCAGGGTCCTTTGTCTGTTCCACCATAAACTCCTTCCTCGACAAAGACAATTCTTTAAATTCAGGCTCACTATAAGGATGTTGATCCTCCAGTGAAGACAGAAAAGTCTTCCTGTTTGGTACTGTCACAAGGAACCACATCAGACTGCACAGGACTGTCAACCTTGGCTAATTCTTTAGCTCTAGCGCGAGTCACCGCACATGATGGGTAAACATCTGGATCATTTTAAGACTCATCAATCCTTGGTTTGGTCGTTAACCATACCACAGGAACAATTTCTCCATCCGCAAGGTCATTCCCCAATAACAAAGAAACTCCTTCCACTGGTAACCTAGGTCTTATCCCTATCTCGACTGGTCCTTCAATGAACTTTGACTTTAAAATCACCCTGTGTAAAGGGACAGATATGGTGTCATCTGTAACGCCTTGCACTAAATTTACCTCACCAGTGTCAGTTTCTTCACCAAAATTTAAAACACTGTCCAGCAAGAGAGATTGACAAGCCCCAGTATCTCTAAGAATTTTCGCTGGCACCTGGCGTGACTCATCATTCAGTGAAACAAAACCCTCTGATACATAAGAACGGAATTCCTTTCTCACCTCCTCCAACTTTTTCGCTTTTACCTCTTGCAAGGACTGATCTTTAACAGCATCTCCTAAACCTTTTTGATTTTTAGTTGCGTGAAAGCAAGCATTAGGCACAGCTTCCTTCCTTTTCTTCAAAAGGGCACAATTAGATATCACATGGCCAGGTTTCTTACAGTAATAACAAGTACGCTCAACAGGATTCTCCAGCCCTGGCTTCTTTTCATCCTTCCCTTTTTGATTACCTCCCAATTTAATCTCCAGTTTACCTGGATTGTCCTTGTAACTCTTTTGAAAGGGTTTAGGTTGTCCCCATTTGGATTTATGGGTTAAAGCATAATCATCTGCCAACCTAGCAGTTTCTTGTAAAGTTTCCACTCCCTTTTCATTTAAATATGTTGTTATTTCAGCTGGAACACATCTTTTAAAGTCTTCCACTAATATCAATTCTTTCAATTTATCAAAATCCCCATCTACATTTTTAGCCATGTACCATCGTTCAAAACATATTCTCTTTCCATTGGCAAATTCCATATAAGTCTGATCTGCAGATTTCCTCAAGTCTCTAAATTTTTGTCTATAAGCTTCAGGTACCAATTCATAGGCCTTCAACACAGCTTGTTTTACCTTGGTATAATCAGCTGCATCCTCAACAGACAAAGCAGAATAAGCTTTGTACCATAAGAGCCCATCCTTCCTTTGGCCAGTTTGAACTCACAGCAACCTTTTCAAAATGTTGGAAATACTGATCAACCTGATCATCCTCAAAAGGAGGGACTAATCGAACCTCCCTGCTGGCTGAAAAACCATCATCAGAATCAGATTCCACACTCTTTTGCATCATTTGTAAATCCTTCTCCTTCTCCTCACTATCCAGCTCCATCCTCTTCAATTCCATCTGCTTCATTGCTAGATCAGCCTCTATCTTCATCCGAGTTATCTCTCGTTCAACCTTTAATTTCTTTTGTTCTGCCTCTATTTTTAACTGGGTCTGTTCTCGTTCAGCTTCTAATTTCTTTTGTTCTCGTTCAGCCTCTAATTTCTTTTGTTCTCGTTCAGCCTTTATCTTTGCCAGCTGCACCTGTGCCTCAGAAATTGCTCTTTCACTGCCAGGAAACTGTTTTAACACTTCCTTCTCAAACACCTTCTTTTCCACATAATGGCCAGCTATCAGTCTCTGAATATCTGCCTTTCTCATAGACTGCTTTACTTTTGTAAGGTTTAGCTTTGTAGCAATCTTTATCAAATCATCCTTTTTCGCCACCTCCAATCCCTTTTGGGTTGGTGACTCCAAAAATGCCTTAATATCCATTGCTGCTGGTTTCCACACACACAAGCCAATTAAAAAGAATTTATCAGACCTCCCTCAAAAATCTTTGGATTGAATCCCGAACGAATCTCGTCAATCTGGGGAACGATCCCAGACGACACTCGTTGATCTTTGGGTTGAATCCCGGACGAGCCCCCAATTTTGTCACGAACCAGCAACAAAAGAAACACACTGAGCATGATTCAGTGTTAAAAACTATTTTATTAATCACTACTTATGATAATACATAAAATAAAAGTAAAAATGTTAGTATGTTAGAATTCAAAAATGTTAAACTTTGAACGTTAACCCCAAAACTAAACTCTTTGTGTGTGTGTGACAAAGTCTCAAACTCCAAGTTCAGGAATGGTTCTTAAAGTTCAGTTCCGCAAGCCATAAGGTGAAACATGAGCAAGGGCTTCTTCAACAACTACTGTTGTCTGAAGATAAGACGTAGATGTAGAGAAACAGAGAGAGAGTGTAAATACGAAATCCAAATGTTCCACGATGGAACCCAAACGACACTTAAGTGTTTACTCGGTAGTGACTTCCTCACCCCGAAAAGCATCCGAATCGTGGTCGTCCACACACAAATACCTGTTTCCTTCTACAGGTCAGCAACAAAGTGAACTCCACCGGATTACTTCCAACTTCCATACATGGATTTCAGTGGTAGACACAGTTATTTTTTCTCATCCATTGATAGAGAAAACTAGCAGGCTGGTGTCTCTCTCCTTTCTCTCTTCTTCTCTCTCTTCTTCTTCTTCTTCTTCTGCTTCTTCAATAACGTCTCTACGTCCTTTATCTTCTATTGACATAAGCACGCCCCCCCCCCACACACACACTCTATCTTAAAGGGACATTCACTGAGTCCGTAACACATCCCAATCTTTTGTGTTTTCAAACCAATATGTCTTCAGCATATTTTTGAAAGTAGAATGAAATCTCTCCAGAGCTCCCTGAGATTCTGGGTGATATGCAGATGATACAATCTGTTTTGGTCTCAGTTGTTGGAATAAATTAGACATAAAATTACTGCCTTGATCAGATTGGATTTCTTTTGGCAAACCAACCAAAGTAAAAAATTTAAAGCCTTTGACACAGTCTTGACCTTAATATTTCTAAGGGGTATTGCCTCTGGAAATCTAGAAGTTGCACGCATGATGGTTAACAAATACTGATTTCAAGCCTTAGACTTTGGTAATAGGCTAACACAGTCTACAATCACCTTCGAAAAGGGTTCACCAAAAGCAGGAATAAGTTTCAACTTGAGCCACAGGGGGTCTTTGCGCTGTACTACCTCAGTGCACCTGTTCTACCTCAATGCCCTCGGTATTACCCGCTGCACTACCTCAGTGCACTGTGCAGCACAAAAACACACTAAAACGGAGAAAAACACACCAAAACTGACAGAAATGCAGAATAATGCAAAAACACACTAAAACGGCCAAAAACACAGTAAAACTGACAGAAACATGGAATAACACAAAAACTAAAACAGCCAGAAACACAATATGAGAGAAACGCTGAGTATCACAAAACACACCAAAATAAACAACAACACATTAATAACAACATAAACACAGAACAACACAAAACACAAAAAAACGACGAAAAACACACTAAAGCTGAGAGAAATGCAGAATAACGCAAAAACACACTAAAACGGCCAAAAACACACTAAAGATGACAGAAATGCAAAATAACAAAAAAAAAACAATTAAGCGGAAAAAACACAGTAAACTGAGACAGGATAATAAAACTAAAACACACTAAAACGGAGAAAAACACAATAAAACTGACAGAAACGCTGAATACCACAAAAACACACTCAAACGGCCAGAAACATCACTAATATAGACGGAAATGCAGAATATCACAAAACACAGTAAAATGGTCAAAACACATTACTACTGAGAGAAATGGACAATATCATAAAAACACACTAAAACAGCCATAATCACACTAAAGCTGACAGAAATGAAGAATACCACAAATTGACATTAAACGGCCCAAAACACACTAAAACTGACAGAAACGCGGAATAACAAATAATACGGACTTGGCGAAGGTCCCTTTATGATAGTGTGTGTGTGTGTGTGTGTGTGTGTGTGTGTGTGTGGCGTGCCTACGTCACCGGAAGATAAAGGATGTAATGACGTTGTTGACGAAGTCAGTCAAGGGCAGAGAGAGAGGACTTGGAGTTTGGGACTTTGCCACACACACGAAGAGTTTAGTTTTGGGGTTAATGTTCAAGGTTTAACATTTTTACTTCTAACATACTAACCTTTTTACTTTTATTTTTCTTATTATCATAAGTAGTGATTAATAAAATAGTTTTTAACACTGAATCAGTGTGTTTCTTTTGTTGCTGGTTCGTAACAAAATTGGGGCCTCATCCGGGATCGTTCCCCAGATTGACGAGATTCGTCCGGGATCGTTCCCAAGGTTAACGAGATTTGTCCGGGATACAATCCAAAGATTGACGAGGGAGGTCTGAGTTTGAACAAATTGGGGTCTTAGTGGATGACTGATTGTAGTCGGTCTGATTAAATTCTTTTTAATTGACGTGTGTGCGTGGAGACCAGCAACAATGAATACATTTTTGAAAAAACCCACCCCTGGAGGATTGCAGTGGATGAGGAAGCCTGATTTGGTGAAAATGCTGCAGAGCTACATCTTGAGGCACTAACGCGATTTATGAGAAAGGCAGATATTCTGAGACTGATAACTGGCCATTATGTGGAAAAGAAGATGTTTTAGGAGGAGATGTTAAAACAGTTTCCTGGCAGTGAACCAGCGATTTCTGAGGCACAGGTGCAGCTGGCAAAGATAGAGGCCGAATGAAGGAAACTAGAGTTAGAAGCTGAACAAGAGCAAACTCGGTTAAAGTTTGTGGCTGAGGCAGAGGAAAGGAAAGCCCTGATGGAATTGAGGAGGATGGAGCTGGACAGGGAGGAGAAGGAAAAACAGTGGCAGCATGAGTTAAAAATGAAGTGAAAGAGTTTGGAATCTGATTCTGATGATAGTTTTGTAGCCAGCAGGGAGGTTTGATTAGTCCCTCCTTTTGAGGAAGATCAGGTTGATCAGTTTTTCCAACATTTTGAAAAGGTTGCTGTGAGTTTAAATTGGCCAAAGGAAGGATGGGCTCTGATGTTACAGAGTGTAATTAAAGTTAAAGCTCATTCTGCTTTGTCTGTTGAGGATGCAGCTGATTATACGAAGGTAAAACAAGTTGTGTTGAAGGCCTATGATTTGGTATCTGAAGCTTATAGACAAAAGTTTAGAGACTTGAAGAAATCTGCAGATGAGATGTACATGGAATTTGCCAATGGAAAGAGAATATGTTTTGAACGATGGTGCATGGCTAAAAATGTAGTTGGAATTATGTTAAATTGGCAGAATTGATATTAGTGAAAGACTTTAAAAGATGTGTTCCAGCTGAGATAACAACATATTTAAATGAAAAGGGAGTGGAAACATTACAAGAAACTGCTAGGTTGGCAGATGATTATGCTTTAACCCATAAATCCAAATGGGGACAACCTAAAACCTTTCAAAAGAGTTATAAGCACAATCCAGGTAAACCGGAGATTAAATTGGGAGGTAATCAAAAAGGGAAAGATGAAAAGAAGCCAGTGCTGGAGAAACCTGTTGAGTGTACTTGTTATTACTGTAAGAAACCTGGCCATGTAATAGCTAATTGAGACCTTTCAAAGAAGCCGTGCCAAATGTTTCTTTTCAGGTAATTAAAAATCAAAAAAGTTTAGGAGATGTTATTAAAGATCAGTCCTTGCCAAAGGTGAAAGCTGAAAAGTTGGAGGAGGTGAGAAAGGAATTCCATTCTTATGTATCAAAGGGATATGTTTCACTGAATGATGGGTCACCCTGGGTGACCCATCAATCTCTCTTGCTGGACAGTGTTTTAAATTTTGGTGAAGAAACTGACACTGGTAAGGTTAATCTAGTGCAAGGTATTACAGGTGACACCATGGCTGTCCGTTTGCACAAGGTGATTTTAAAGTCAAAGTTCGTAGAAGGCCCTGTCGAGATAGGGATAAGACCTAATTTACCAGTGGAAAGAGTTTCTTTGTTATTGGGGATTGACCTTTTGGATGGAGAATTTGTCCCTGTGGACCAAACCAAGGATTGATGAGTCTGAGAATGATCCAGATGTTTACCCATCCTGTGCGGTGACTTGAGCTAGGGCTAAAGAATTAGCCAAGGCTGACAGTCCTGTGCAGCCTGGTGTGGACCCCTGTGACAGTCCTAAACAGGAAGAAAATTGTGATGACTTGTCTGAGACTTTTCTGTCTTCACTGGAGGATCAAAATCCTTGTAGTGAACCTGAATTGTCTTTGTCGCGGAAAGAATTTATGGTGGAACAGATGAAAGACACAGCTTACAGAATTGAAAGAGAAAGCACTCTCAAGTGCCAATTGGATATTATGTCAAGAATGGAGCGTTAATGAGGAAATGGTGACCTCCTCATGTTCCTGTTAATGACGAATGGGAAGTTATTCACCAGGTTGTGTTTTTAAAAGTTTATAGGAATGAGATTTTAAATCTGGCCCATAGTCATTTTGGTGTGAATAAAACTGTAGGGAAGATCTTGAAACAATTCTATTGTCCTGGTTTGAGAAAAGATGTGGTGATGTTTTGCTGAACCTGTAGGTAAACCAGCGGGTAGCAGTGAGGGCAGTGGGGTTGTACGGAGCGCATCGGGCTAGGACAGAGTGCAATGAGGTAGTGCAGTTTGCACTGAGGCTGTACAAGTGCACTGCGGCAGTGTGAGGTGCAAAGATTTGTGAGTGAATGTGTGTGTGGGTATATGTGTTACTGTTTCTGTAGGTGTGTGTGTGTGGGGTGGGTGGGTGAAGGTGTGTGTATGTGGGTGTGTGTGCGTGGGTGAATATGGTTGAGTGTGTATGTATGAGTGTGTGCACGTGTTTGTAGGTGAGTGTGCATGTCTGAGTGAGGGTGTGGGTGGTTGAGTTTGTGTGGGCGTGAGTGTGTATGGGTGTGTGTTGGTGTATGAATGTGTGTGAGCGAGTGTGGGGGTGTTCTTATGCGTGGGTGTGTTAGCGTGTGTGTCTGTGTGAGTGTGCGCATGTGTCTGGATGAGTGTGCTTGAGTGAATATGTGTGTGAGGGGGTGAGTGTGGTGTTAGTGGGGTTGAGTGTGTGTGCGTATGTGTGTGTTAGTGAGTGTGGGAATGACTGTGAGTTTGTGTCGGTATGTGTCGGTGTGTGGGTTTGTGTATGGGGTGTGGGTGCTTGAGTGTGTTTGAATGGTTCATTGAGTGTGTGTGAGAGTGAGTGTATGTGTGTGTGTGCATGTATATGTGTGTGTGAGTGTGTCTGTGTGTTGGTGAGTTTGTGTATGCGTGCCTGTGTGTGTCAGTGAGTGTGGGTGTGTGAATCTGTGTGTGTGGGTGTCAGTGTTTGTGTGTTTGAGTTGTGTGTATTGTTGTGCGTGTGTGGGTGTGTGTGTTTATGAATATTAGTCGGTGTGTGAATGCGCGTGCATATGTGTATGTGCATGTTTGTGCATGCGTGTGTGTGTTTGAGTGTGTGTGCGAGTGTGTTTGTGTGTGGGCACATGTGTTGCTGTTTGTGTAGGTGTGTGAGTGAGTGTGTGTGTATGTTGGTGTGTGTGAGTGCGTGGGCGTATGAGTGTGTGTGGGAGAGTGAGCGTGTGTGGGTGTTTGAGTGCATGTATTTATGTGTGTGCATGATTGTGTGTTAGTGCGTGGGTGTGTTTGTGCGCGTGAATGAGTTTGTGTGTGAGGCGCAATTGTGCGTTTGGGTCTGTGTGTTTGGGGAGGTTGGGTGGGTGTGTGAATGAGTGTGTGTGGTTGTGAGTCTGTGTGTGTCTGGGTGTCGGTGTGTGAATGTGTGTGTGGGTTTGAGTGTGTGTGAGTGATTGTGTGGTGTGTGAGTGTGTGTTTGTGTGGGTGTGGAAGTGCATTTGTGTGTGTGGGTCTGTTAGTGGGAGAGTCTGTGTGGGTATGTGAGTGGGTGAGTGTGCGTGGCTGTTTCAGTTTGTATTAGTGCATGACAGAAATGCAGAATAACAGAAAAACACACTAAAACGGCCAAAAAAAGTTCATGCCAATGATATCACAACATTGGCTAAAACGTATTCAGTTCAGAAAGCATCAATTCATTTCATTGCCACATCCTACAAAAAATCTACGTATAAACTTGTTGAAAACCACTGTGTTTTATGGATTTGATGCTTCTGTGTCGTTCGGTAGCCTTTATTTGAAAACCCAACAAACTTGAAAAGTTAATGCTAATGGTATCACAAACTTCCAAATTGACCAAAACAGCGTTTTTAGTAGAGAATACATCAATTCGTTCTGTTGCAACTTTCTACAAGAAATCTACACAGTAACTTGATGAAATCCACTTTATTTTATGTATTTCATGTTGCTGAGTCGTTTGGTGGCATTCATTTGAATGTCCAGCTTAAGTCTGTAAGTTTATGCCAGTGCTATCAAAAAAATTTCCAAATTGGCCAAAACAGCATTTCTGGTGGAAAAAAATCAATGCATTTCATCAACACTTCCTAAAAAAATCTACATGTTAGCTTTGTGAAAAGCACGTTTTTGATGGTTCTGTGTTAACCCTGGAAAGTTAATGCCAATGATAGCACCAAACTTCCATATTGGACAAAACAGCATTTTCAGTGGACAATTCATAAATACATTCCATTGCCATTTTCTGCAATTGATACGTAGTAACTTGTTAAAAACCACATTATTTCATGTATCACTTGTTTGAATGTCCAAATTAAACCTGAGAAGTTAATGCCAATTGTATCACAAAACTTCCAAATGGGCCAAAACGGCATTGTCAGAGCAGGATACATCGATCATTCCATTGCTCTTTCTACGAGATATTTATGCAGTAATGTTGAAATCCACTTCATTTTATGTATCTCATGTGACTGAGTCGTTTGGTACCATTAATTTGGAAGTCCAACAACCTTGAAAAGCTAATGCCAATTCCACAAAAAAGCTTTGAAATTTGCCAAAGCAGCGTCTTTTCAAAGGAGAAAGCATCAGTTTATTTCATTGCCACTTTCGACAAGAAATCCACATTGTACGATATTGAAAACCATTTTATTACATGTATCCGGCAGTGATGAGTTGTTTCGTACCATTTATTTGATTGTACAATGACAACCCTGAAAAGTTCATGCCAATGGTATCATAACACATACAATTTGGCTGAAACAATGTTTTCAGTTCAGAGAGCATCAATCAGAAATTTCATTGCCACATCCTACAAAAAAATCTACGTATAAACGTTGAAAACCAGTTTATTTTTATAAATTTGATGCTTCTGTGTCGTTTGGTAGCCTTTATTTGAAAACCCAACAAACTTGAAAAGTTGATGCCAATGGTATCACAAAACTTGCAAATGGGCCAAAATAGCATTTTCAGTGCAGAATACATAAATCATTCCATTGTCCTTTCTACAAGAAATCTACGCAGTAACGTTGAAATCCACTTCATTTTATGTATCTCATGTGGCTTAGTCGTTTGGTACCTTTAATTTTAAAGTCCAACAACCCTGAAAAGCTAATGCCAATTGCATGACAAAGCATCGAAATTCGCCAAAACTGCGTCTTTTCAAAGAAGAAAGCATCAGTTCATTCTATTGCCACTCCCTACAAAAATCTACATATTAACTTTGTGAAAAAGATGTTCATTGATATATTTGATGCTTCTGTGTCGTTTGGTAACAGTTATTTGTAAAACCAACAAAGCTAAAAGGTTAATGCCGATGCTTTCACAAAACTTCCAAATTGGCTGAGAAGTTCTTTTAGTAGAGAATACATAAATCATTCCATTGCCACTTTCCGCAGTTAAATCACACTTGTTGAAACCCACTTTATTTTATGACTATGATGTCGCTGAGTTGTTGGGTACCATTAATTTGGAAGTCCAACTTAAGCCTGTAAAGCTGATGTCAACTGCATCACAGCACTTCTAAATTGGCCAAAACAGAATTTTCAGCGGAGAAAGCATCAATTGAGTTCATTGCCACTTTCGTCAAAAAGTCCACGTTGTAGAACATTGAAGCCTTGGCATAAACTTTCAGACATAAGTTGGACATTCGAATAAATGCTACCAAATGACTCAGCAACATCAAATACATCAAATAAAGTGGTTTTCAACAAGTTACTACGTGGAGTTGTTGTAAAAGGCTGCAATGGAATGAACTCACTCATTCTTCACTGAAAACGCTGTTTTAGCTAATTTCAAAGTTTTGTCATGCAATTGGCATCAGCTTTTCAGGGTTAAGTTGGACTTTCAAATTAATAGTACCAAAAGACTCGGCGACATGACATAAAATAAAATGGATTTCAACAAGTTACTGCTTAGATTTCTTGTAGAACGTGACAATGGAAAGAATGATGTATTCTGCACTGAAAACGCTGTTTTGGCCAATTTGGAAGTTTGGTGATACCATTGGCATTAACTTTTCAAGGTTAAGACAAGTATCAAATATATCAAAAAAACGTGGTTTTCACAAAGCTAATACGTATATTTTTGTAGGAAGTGGCAATGGAATGAATTGATTTTTGTTCCACTGAAAATGCTGTTTTGGCCAATTTGGAAATATTTTTGGTAGCATTGGCATAAACTTTGAGTGACTACATGGAGTTGTTGTAAGAGGTTGCAATGGAATGAATTCATGCATTCTTTACTGAAAATACTGATTTAGCCAATTTTGGTCATGCAATTGGCATTAGCTTTTCAGGGTTAAGTTGGACTTTCAAATTAATGGTACCAAATGACTCAGTCACATGAGATACATAAAATGAAGTGGATTTCAACGTTACTGTGTAGATTTCTTGTAGAAAGGACAATGATGTGGATACCATTGCATGAACTTTTCAGAGTTTTGTTGTACAATCAAATAACTGGTACGAAACAACTCAGCACTACCAGATACATGTAATAAAATGGTTTTCAATATTGTACAATGTGGATTTCTTGTCGAAGGTGGCAATGGAATGAATTGATGCATTCTCCACTGAAAAAACGCTGTATTGACCAATTTGGAAGTTTTGTGATAGCATTGGCATTAACTTTTGAGCTTTGTTGATTTTAAAAATAACTGCAACCAAACAACACAAAAGCATCAAATTTATCAGAGACCATCTTTTTCACAAAGCTAATACGTATATTTTTGTAGGAAGTGGCAATGGAATGAATTGATTTTTTTCCACTGAAAATGCTGTTTTGACCAATTTGGGAATTTTTTTGATAGCATTGGTACTGTCAAAAAAAATTCCAAATTGGCCAAGACAGCATTTTCAGCAAAAAAAAACATCAGTTCATTCCATTGCCACTTCCTACAAAACGCTACATATTAACTTTGTGAAAAAGATGTTCTCTGATAAATTTGATGCTTCTGTATTGTTTGGTAGCAGTTATTTTTAAAACCAACAAAGCTCAGAAAGTTAATGCCAGGGTAGGGGAGTCCAAAGTGGTTGAGGCAGGTACAACAATATAACTGAAGAAACATTTGGATAGGCAGATGGAGGAGCGGGGCTTGGGGGGATATGGGCCAAACACAGGAAAATGGGACTAGTGTGGTTGGCATGGACTGGTTGGGCCGAAGGGCCTGTATCTGTGATGTATTACGCTGACTCTAAATGCTCTGTGGATGTTTTCTCTGGTGTGGTTAGTTAAAAGTTTCAAGAGAAAAAATTGGATACTCAAGACTGAGATAGTCCTAGAATAAATACAGCTCAGAAACAGGCCCTTTGGCCCAACTTGTCCATGCCAACCAAGGTGCCCATCTAAGCTTGTCCCATTTGGCCCATAATCCGTCCAAATCTTTCCTATCCATGTACCTGTCCAACTGTCTTTTAAAAGTTATCATACCTGTCTCAACCATTTCCTCTGGCAGCTTGTTCCATATATGCACCAACCTCTGCATGAAGAAGTTACCCCTCAGGTCCCTTTTAAATCAATCCCTTGTCTTTGGATGCTATTGAGGGGGATGTTCTCTTGGGGGCTAGCAGCAGCAGTCAGGTCTGTGATAGGAGACTCCAGTGAGGCGACAGGTAGGAGATTCTATGGTTGCAGAAGAGCCACCAGGAGGGTGTGTTGCCTCCTGGGTGCGAGGTTCAAGGACATCTCTGAGCGGCTGCAGAAAATTCTCGAGCAGGAGGGTAAACAGCCAGAGGTTATTGTACATGTTCATACAAATGACATAGGCAGGGTAAGGAATGAGGTCCTGCAGAATGAGTATAGGGAGTTCTGTAAGATGTTAAGAAGCAGGACCGGAGGGTAGTGATCTCCAGATTACTCCTGGTGCCACGTGCTAGTGAGGTCAGAAATAGAAGGACAGGCCAGATGAATTCATGGCTGAGGAGCAGGTATTGATGTTCTTGGACCATTGCAATCTCTTCTGGGGTAGAGGCAACCTGTACAATAGGGAGGGGTTGCACTTGAACCAAAGGGAATCCAATATCCTTGCAGGGAAATGTGCAAGCACTACACAGGAGGGTTTAAACTTGATTGGCAGGAGGGTGGGAATCTGAGCAGGAACAAGTCATGGGATAAAGCAGTAGCCAGCGAGAGCAAGTTTAGTGATCAGGATAGCCACGGGCACAGTAAAGGCAGGGAAAAGTATACACAGTTATTCTGCACTTATGTCATTGCACAATGTTTAACAGGTAAGGTGGATGAACTCAGAGCATGGATTGGCTCTTGGGACTGGGATGTTGTAGGTATAACAGAAATGTGTCTGAGAGAAGTGCAGGACTGGCAGCCCAAAGTTCCAGGACATAACAGCAGTTCTTAGAGACGACATTCTTGGGGGATCGTCCGGTGAGGCCATGTGGGTAGAACTTTGAAACAAGAAGGGGAGGGTCACTCCAGTGGGACTGTATTGTAGACCAACCACCACCCACCATCTTCCCCCTCGCCCCACCCCAGTAGGTGTGTGTGGAAATCGCTCATAGTTGTAAGAATAATAGGGTTGTATTAGTGGGAGATTTTGACTGGACTACCCAGAGTGTTAAGGGCCTGGACAGGGTGGAATTTGTGAAATGTGGCCAGGAATGTTTCCTGAGTTAATCTACAGAGGGCTGTATTGGGAGAGTGCAACACTGGACCTTCTCTCAGGGAACGAGGCAGGGCAGCTAACAAGTGGCAGTGTCGGAGCACTTTGGCTCTATCGACCATAATTCTATTAGTTTTAAGATAGTGATGGAAAAGTGTAGGGCAGGTCCACAGGTTAGGGTCCTAAACTGGAGCACGGCTAATTTTGGGAGAATTAGGCAGGATGTTGCAGAGGTCAATTGGGAGGGCCTGTTTGAAGGGAAAGGAACAAATGGCAATTGGGAGGCTTTTAAGAGTTTGATACCAAGAGTCTAGGGGCAGCATGTTCCTGTTCGGGTGAAGGGTAAACCTGGAAAGTTTAGGGAATCCTGGCTGATTCTGGAAGAAGGAAGCATACATTGGGTTTAGTAGGTTGGGGGATGAGGGAATCCCTTGATGACTATAAAAAGATTAATAATACTCTTAAGAGAGAAATCGGGAGGGTAAAGATTATGAGATGGATCTGGCAGGTAAGGTTAAGGAAAATCCCATGAGGGTCTATAGCTACACTAAGAGTAAAGGAGTGGCAAAGAGAGAGTAGGTCCCCTCAGAGGTCAGGAGGGCCACCTATGTCTCGAGTTGCAGGAGATGGTAGGGATTTTTAACAAATATTTCACCTTGGTATTTACTGAGGAGAAAATCGTTGTTGCTCAGGAGATAAGGGAAACAAGTGGAGATGTTTTGGAGAACATTCATATTACCAGCCTTACAGCGCATTAAAGTGGATAAATACCCAGGGCCTGACCGAGTGCATCCTTGGACTTTGTGGGAGGCTGGAAAAGAAACTGTGGAGGCCCTTGCAGAGATATTTCCTTCATCATTAGTCACTGGTGAAGTTCTTGAAGACTGGAAGGTGGCTAATATTGTTCCTTGTTTAAGAAGGGTAGCAAGGATAAGCCAGGGAACTACAGGCCGGTCAGCCTGATATCAGGAGGTTGCTGGAGGGAATTCTGAAGGACAGGATCTACCAGCATTTGGATAGCCTAGAGTCTGATTAGGAGCAGTCAGCATGGCTTCATGTGTGGAAAGTTGTGCTTGATGAACATTTTAGAATTTTTGAAGAGGTAATCAAAAAGGGAGATGAGGGTAGGGCAGTGGGTATAATTTTGGTCAACCCGTTACAGGAAAGATGTGGTTAAACTGTAAAGAGTGCATAAAAAATTCATTGCCAGGACAAGAGGGCCTGAGTTCCAGGGAGAGGTTGGCCAGGCTTGGTCTTTATTCCTTGTAGTGTAGGAGAATGAGGGATGACCTTATAGAGGTTTCTAAAATCATAAGGGCATAGATAAGGTGGATAAGAGCAATCTTTTCCCAGGGTAGGTAAGTCCAAAATGAGGGTGCATAGATATAGAGTGAGAGGGGAAAGATTTAAGAGGCTTGAGGGTCAACTTTTCCCACACAGGATGGTGAGTATATGGAACAAACTGCCAGAGGAAGTGGTTGCGGCAGGAAATTGGGACTAGATGGGTGGGTGCCATGGGTCAAAGGGCCTTTATCCATGCTGTACCACATATCCATGCTATGACTCGCCTTAAACCTATGCCCTCTAATTCTTGATTCCTAAAGCCTGGGAAAAAGACTGAGTGCATTCATCCTATCTATGCCCCTCATGATTTTATGCACCCCTATAACGTCACCCCTCAATCTCCAGTGCTCCAAGGAATAGTCCTATCCTGCCCGTCCTCTCCATATAAGATAGACTAGGACTTTATTCCTTGGAGAATTGGAGATTGAGGGGTGACCTTGTAGAGATACCCCGGCAACATTCTTGTAAATCTTCTTTGCACTCCTTCCAGTTTAATGACATCTTTCTGATAACAGAGTTATCCAGACTGTACACAATACCTCAGGTGTGGCTTCTCCAATGTCTTGTATAACTGCAACATAATGTCCCAACTCCTAAACCCCTGACAGATGAAGGCCAGCGTGCCAAACGCCTTCTTTACCACCATGTCTACCTGTGACACCACTTTCAGTGAACAATGTGCTTGTACTGCTAGGTCCCTCCATTCTATAACACTCCCCAGATTTTCACTGTGAAAGTCCTACCCTGGTTTGACTTCCCAGAATGCAACACTTAACTTGATTGAACACTACCTGCCAATTCCTTAGCCCACTAACCTTGCTGATCAAGTTCCCCCTGTAACTTTTGATAACCTTCTTCACTATCAATGACATCACCTAATTTAGTGTCACGTGCAAACTTACTAACCATGCCATGTACATTCACATCCAAATCATTTATGTGATGGACAACTATGGTCCCAGCACTGATCCCTGTGGCACACCACTTGTCACAGCTTCTAGTCTGAAAAACAACATTCTACCATCACGCTCTGCTTCCTAAGATCAAGCCAATTATGTATCCATATAGCTAGCCCTACCTGCAGGTGAGGAGCAACTTCTTTCCCGAGAGGGTTGTGAAACTTTGGAATTCTCAGCTCCCTGGTGTGGTGGCTGCTAAGTCATTAAGTATAATCAGGGCTGTGATAGCACTTTGTATATGTCAATGGTAATAAGGAAGTGTCAGTAAAATAGGGTTGAGGCCAAGCATTTGAGAACCCACAATCTGATTGTGGCAGAGCTGGCTGGAGGGGATATGTGGCCTTTGTTTACTGAATGGGCATATCCAACCCAGTTGGTTATTTTGTTATTTTAGTTTATGACATATTCTGTATTGCAGAAAATGGTGTGAACTTGGAAAATGTCTCAATATTTTTTGCTGCTGAAAAAACACCATGTCCCTGTGCATTTGAGAATTATTTCACACTTTAAATATTTGACTGGTTATCATCATATTGTAGCGGCTGCAGAATAAAACTAGTCGATGAGTTGCAGAATAAAACTGATTTATTTTCCCGCCTTGCATGGGCCTTTTAAGAGGAACGGTTCCCCGCCCACCGAAAACCGAAATGACGTATGCGCTACATCATCAAACTTTTCCCCCACGCAGGTTCTCCCCGTCGCTTGGGGAAGATGAAGGCCCAACGCCATCTTGGGCCTCACTGCTCCGACGACGCGCAACCCGACCACCGAGCTGGTTCACTTGCTCGGACAGTGAGTTGCTACACAACCACCCCTCCACCCCCCCCCCCAGAACTGGTGATACGGTCCCCAAGGTTCACCAGCTGTGCTAGCCGTTGCTTAGGAGGTCGGCCTCTGCATCACGGTGTTGGGACCTCGATCGGTTGTTGTAGATCTAAATGGGCCGGTTTGAGGTGGTCCGTCGTGAAGACTTCTTCCCCAATGTCCAAAATAAAGGTGGACCCATTATTCCTGACGACCCGGAACGGCCCCTCGTATGGTCGCTGCAACGGTTCTTGGAGTGTGCCCCTGTGAATGAAAACAAACTTACGGTATCGTAGTTCCTTGGGCTCACAGGATGGGGCTCGACCATGCTGCAAAGTGGGAACCGATGCCAAGTTGCAAAGCCTCTTGCGCAGTCTTTCCAGGACTGCCGCGGGTTGTTCCTCTTGCCCCCGAAGGGCGGGTATGAACTCCCCTGGGATGACCAGGGGTGTACCGTACACGAGTTCAGCTGACGAAGCATAGAGATCTTCCTTGGAGGCAGTGCTTATGCCGAGCAGATCCAAGGCAGTTTGTCGACCCAGTTAGGACCTTTCAGGTGGGCCATTAGGGCTGATATCAGATGGCGGTGGAAACGTTCTACCAACCCGTTTGATTGAAGGTGGTCGGCCATGGTGGTGTGCAGCTGCATCCCTAGCATGTTCGCTAATGCAGACGATAGGCTGGAGGTAAACTGGGCGCCCCTGTCTGAAGTGATGTGGGCCAGAACACCAAAATGCGAGATCCAAGTTGTGAGCAGCGCCCGGACACAGAAATCATTCATGATGTCGGATAGAGGGGTTGCCTCTGGCCACCTCGTGAACCAGTCCACGATGGTAAGGAGGTACCGGGCTCCTCTTGAAGCTGACAGAGGGAACCAACGAGGTCGACATGGATGTGGTTGAACATTCTACGGGTAGGCTCGAACTGCTGCGGTGGGACTTTGGTGTGTCGTTGGATTTTTGATGTCTGGCAGCGCGGACACGTCCTGGCCCACTCACTGACCTGTTTGTGCAGGCCGTGCCAGACAAACTTGCTGGCGACCAGTCGGACAGTTGATCTGATGGACAGGCATGCCAACCCGTGTACCGAGACAAAAACATGTTTCCATCAGGCTGCAGGAACTATAGGGCGGGGCTGACCTGTTGCAACATCGCAAAGGAGGGTCTGCTGACCTGGACTGACTAAGAAATCTTGGAGCTGCAGGCCCGAGACTGCAGTTCTGTAGCTAGGCAGCTTGTTGTCTGCTTGCTGTGCATCAGTCAGGGCCGCATAGTCTACACCCAGGGACAGGCTGTGGATGGTCGGTCCGGAAAGCGCATCAGCAATGACATTGTTCTTTCCAGAGATGTTGGATATCTGTTGTGAATTCAGAAATGTAGGACAAGCGTCGCTGCTGATGAGCTGACCAGGGATCGGAGACCTTGGAGAAGGCAAAAGACAAAGTCTTATGGTCAGTGAAAGCGGTGAAAGGCCTGCCTTCTTAAAAAGTACCGGAAATGCCAGACTGCCAGGTACAGCACTAGAAGTTCCCGATCAAAAGCGCTGTATTTCAGTTCAGGTGGTCTAAGGTGCCTGCTGAAAAATGCCAAGGGTTGCTAATGGCCTTCGATTAGTTGTTCCAGTACCCCACCAACCGCGGTGTTGGATGCGTCCACTGTGAGGGCAGTTGGGACGTCTGTCCTAGGGTGTACAGGCATCGTGGCGTCTGCCAGGGCATCCTCGGCCTTAATGAAGGCAGCCGCGGCCTCGTCGTTCCAGGTGATGTCCTTGCCAGACATCAGCGAGGACAAAGGGCGCATGATATGGGCTGCTGCAGGGATGAACCGGTGGTAAAAGTTGATCATTCCCAGGAATTCTTGCAGGCCTTTGACAGCGTTGGGACGGGCAAAATGGCGGATAGCGTCTACCTTGGTGGGTAGGGGTGTTGCTCCTTCGCTGGTGATTCTATGGTCGAGGAAATTGATAGAGTGGAGTCTGAACTGGCACTTGGCCGGGTTGATAGTGAGGCTGAAATCACCGAGATGGGAGTACAGCTGGCGGAGGTGGGAAAGGCGGTCATGGCTGGCGATTAGTATGTCACCTAAATAAATGAACACAAAGTCCAGGTCGCGGCCTACAGCATCCATCAGTCGCTGGAAGGTCTCTGCGGCGTTCTTAAGGCCGAACGGCATTCAAAGGAATTCAAAGAGGCCGAATGGAGTGATGAGTGCAGTTTTGGGGACGTCGTCAGGGTGGACTGGGATTTGGTGGTATATCCGGACAAGGTGAAACTTGGAGAAAATGTGGGCCCCATAAAGGTTCGCCACAAAGTCCTGGGTGTGAGGGACAGGGTAGCAGTCTGGGGTGTGGCGTCATTCAGCCTGTGGTATTCATCGCAGGGCCTCCACCTGCCAGTGGCTTTGAGGACCATGTTCGGGGGGGAGGCCCAGGGGCTGTCTGACCTGCGAATGATCCCCAGCTCCTCCATGTGGTGGAACTTTTCCTTTGCCAGGCGGAGCTTGTCTGGAGGTAGTTTTCGTGCTCGGGCATGAAGGGGTGACCCTGTGGTAATGATGTGATGCTGCACCCCATGTTTGGGCATCAAATTTGTAAACTGAGGTGCCAAAACCGATGGGAACTCGGCTAGGAGCTTGGTGAACTTGTTGCCAGACAGGGAAATGGAGTCCAGGCGTGGGGCTGGTAGGCTGGCTTCTCCCAGGGAGTCGGTTTGGAAAGTTCTGGAGTGCACTAGCTGCTTCCCTTGCAGGTCGACTGACAGGCTGTGGGTCCAAAGGAAATCGGCTCCCAGGAGTGACTGGGCGATGGCGGCAAGGGTAAAGTTCCAGGTAAAACAGCTGTCGCCGAATTGTAATTGAACTGTATGGGAACCGAAAGTTCATATCGTTGTGCCATTTGTGGCTTTGAGTGCAGGACCCTGTTGCCTGCTACAAGTGTCGTGGCCGGTTGGGGGCAAAACACTGACTTCTGCTCCAGTATCGATGAGGAAACGACACCAGGACTGCTCGTCCCAAACGAATAGGAGGCTGTGTTGGTGGCCAGCCACCGTAGTCATCAGCAGCGGCTGGCCCTGGTGTTGCCCTAAAACTTGCAGGGTGGGCGGCATCGATGGGCCTCCGCGTCCCACCTCTGATGGTAGAAACACAGCTGGTCGCCAATGTCGTCGTCTGTGTTTCTGGGGTGTGGTTGCTCAGTTGCTGGGACTGGTTTAGGTAGGCATTGGGCCTGCTGTCTGGCGATTTGGTTGACGGATGACCCGCTCTTGTTTGGCCTTCCACAGGACATCTGCCCGGGCGGTTACCTCACGTGGGTTGCTGAAATCGGCAGTGGCCAACAGCAGGTGAATGTCATCATATAGTTGTTCGAGGAAGGCCTGTTCAAACATTAGGCAGGGCTTGTGTCCCTCAGTCAAGGCCAGCATCTCATTCATCAGGGCCGATGGGGATCTGTCCCCCAGGCCGTTGAGATGAAGCAGGCTGGCGACGCGCTCACAATGGGAGAGGCCGAAGGTCCGAACAAGGTCTTTGAAAGCCGGGTGCTTGCCTTCCTCTGGAGGAGACTGGATGAAGTCTCTGACCTGGGCGGCTGTCTCCTGGTCCAGGGAGCTGACCCCGTGGTAGTACCATGTGCAATTGGATGTGATCTGCTGAAGCTGGAATTGTGCTTCGGCCTGGTCGAACCAGACGTGGGGCCGAAGCATCCAAAAGGTGGGCAGCTTGAGTGCCACTGCGTTGTTGTCCATTGTGTCAGTCCAAACGGATTTTGGACCCTCGGGGTCACCAACCTAGCGGCTGCTACCGTGAAGCGAAAGTAAGACACTAGTCGATGAGTTGCAGAAAAAAACTGATTTATTGTCCCACCTTACATGCGCCTTTTAAAAGGAACAGTTCCCGCCCATTGAAAACGGAAATGATGTATGCACTATGTCATCAACCTTCTGCCGCGCTGGGTTCTTCCTGTTGCTCAGGGAAGACGAAGGCCCAGCGCCATCTTGGGCCTCGCCACTCCAACAACGTGTGACCCGACTGCCGAGCCAGTTCACTTGTTCAGACAGTGAGTCGCTACAATATCACAGTGTTACTTGTGGGATTGTGCTGTGGCCAAAAAGGAGCTGTGGGAAGAGGAAGAAACATGGAACATTGTGTATTGATGTCACTTACAGTTCCATTCAAGGAAAGTTACATTAAGATTGAGGTTGAAAACACATTCTTTGAATTTTCATTTCCAGCATTGGCAGTTTTTTTTATTCTGATACTCAGCAGTCCTGACCTACTGAGTATCTCTAGCATTTTGGATTTTTGCATTATTTAAATCCTTGTTGCATCGGTTAAAGTGATATTTCAATTTTTTGATGAGCAGTCTCTGTGGAAGCTTCACATGCTGAATGTTGGAAAGTATGGAAGGCATGTCGTGTTTAAGTGACAGGGTCATGACGATAAAGTATGGCCCATGTCCATGCTCTCCCTGACGTGGACTGGCCCCATTTTCAGCACTCGATCTGGAAAATTGTTTCCCAGGTGTTTATCCGAGTACTTGTTTAATGTGTGAGTGTACCTGCCTCCACCACTGGAGCCAATTCCCAGAAGAAATGTTGCTTTTAAATAATCAAGAGTGGAGAGTCATGTCAAACTATTGACTACATTGTTACACCCCCCCTCCAGCCCCACCCCCACCCCGGTTAGTTTGAGATACAAATATTACCCCATCTCCGATGGCCAATCCTCACGTTTCCCAGCAAGTGCGTGCGATGACGTTGGCTGAAGCTCTGGTCCTCTGACTTCAAGAGTTTTTGGTCACTTCTGCAGTTTAAGCAGGCTGGTGCAAACCAGAGATGGGCTCAAGCTCACTCTGTCTCTTTCTTTTGATCTCTGCAGTCAGCCCAAGTTTCACGCATTTCCCTGCACTTCACATTCCACAAGTACACACAATGTTTGTCTGTTTATTCCTTTAAGTGATGTTGGAGTCTGTCTGGTCACCACCTGACAAATCTAATCATGCAAGACAGATAAATGTGTCAACTTTTTCTTCTCTCGGTGCTATTCAGCTCAGCTCCACTGAATCTGTCTCTCACATAGTCTTTACAATGACCATTCCTTACAGCTGATCAAGATCCCCCTGTAATTCCTGATAACCTTCTTCACTGTCCACTATCGCCAATGGATCCAGCACCAACCCCTTGGGAACACCATTAGTCATGGGCCTCCAGTCTGAGAAACAACCTTCTGCCATCACCCTCTGCTTCCTTCCATCAAGCCAATTGTGTATCCAATAATGTGTATCCATGTGATCTAACCTTCCAGAGCAGCCTATCATGTAGAACCTTTATGAAAGGCCTTGCTGAAGTCTGTATAAACCATGTCTACTGCCCTGCCCTCATCAACTTTCTTGGTCACATCATCAAAAAACTCAATCAAGTCTGTAAGAAATTATCTCCCATGCTGACTATCCTTGATCAACCCGTCTTTCCAGATACTTTAGGGTTGCACATATATCATCCCTCTGAATTCTCTCCAGTAACTTACCTGACAGAAATGTTAGACTTGCTGGTCTATAGTTCCCAGGTTTTTCTTTGCCCCCCCCCCAAATAAAGGTACAACATTAGCTACCCTCCAGTCTACCAGCACCTCACTCGTGGGGAATGATGATGCAAATATCTCAGCCAGGGGTCCCACAACTTCTCTAGCTTCCCACAGTCTTTTTGGATATACCTGGTCAGGCCCTAGAGATTTGTCTACCTTCATACATTTTAAGACATCCAGCACCTCCTCTACTGTAATGCAGACTATCTCCAAGACCTCCCCATTTGTTTTTCCCAGTTACAAAGTCATCATGTCTTTCTCCATGGTAAAAACAGAGGAGAGATGGTCATTAAGGATCTTGCCTGTCTCCTGCGACTCCATACATTGATGTCCCATTTGGTCTTTGGGACCAGTTCTGTCCTTTTCCATAAGTGGTTTAAAACTAACAGAATTGTTCACTGCTCCCAAAGTGCTCCCCCACTGTCACCTGAGTCACTTGCCATACCCTATTACCCAAGAATAGGTTAAGCTTTGCCCTCCCCCTCTATTTATTGCCCAAGGAAGTTTCACTGAACACATTTAACAAATTCCACCCCACCCAAGCCCTTAACACTATGGCAGTCCCAGGCTGTGTTAGGAAAGTTAAAATCCCCTACTATGACAACCCTATTATTCTTACAACTCTCCACAATCTCCCTGAGTATTTGTCCCTCTAATTCCTGTTGACTATTTGGGGGCCTACAGTGCAACCCCAACATTGTGATCATCCCCTTCTTATTTCTCAGCTTCACCCATAAAGCCTCAGTGGATGATCCTTTAGTAGTTTCATGTCGGACTACTACTGTGACGTTCCCCTTAATCAAAAATTCATCGCGCCCTCCTCTCCCTCCTCTGTCTATATGCCACCTAAAGAACCTGTACCCCGGAACATATAGCTGCCAGTCCTCTCTCTCCCTTAGCCATGTTTGTGAAATGGTGAGAATATCCCAGTCCTATGTAGCTATCCAAGCCCTAAGTTCATCCACCTTAGCTGTAAGACTTGTATTGAATTAAATGCAATTTAATCCAATAGGCTTTCCTCACTCCCTGCCATTCTCTTGCCTGTCAAACCTATTCAACTTGCTGTCACTGACTTCTGCAACACTTTCCAGCCTCTCATTTGCCTCCCTGTTGCTTGGGATCCCACCCCCCTGCCAATATAGATTAAACCTACCATAGTAGCACTAGTAAATCTTACTGCTTGGATATTGGTCCCCCTCCAGTTCAGGTGTAACCTGTCCCTCTTGTATGGGTCAGGTCTGTCCCAGGAGATCACAATGGTCCAAATATCTGAATCCCTGCCCCCTTCACCAAATTTTCAGCCATGCATTCATTTGACATATCGTCCTATTTTTACCCTCACTAACACATGGCGCTGGAAGTAATCTAGACATTACTACCCTCGGTCCTGATTTTTGACTTCTTGCCTAACTCTCTAAATACACTCCACAGGACCTCATCCCTTTTCTCTACTTGTGTTATTTCCTGCAACGTGCACAACGACTTGTTTGCTCACCCTACCCCTTGAGAATGATCTGAAGGTTGTTTTAGATAAATCAGAAACAGTATAAGTCCTAGTACGGATCCCTGTGGAACACCACTAGTCACAGACCTCCAGCCAGAATAAGTCCCATCGACCACTACCCTCTGTCTCCTATGGGCAAACTAATTCTGAATCCAAACAGCCAACTCACCATGGCTCCCATGCATCTTAATCTTCTGGATGAGCCTACCATATGAGACCTTGTCAAACACCTGGATTGGCTAACCTAGTTTGGCAGGGGGATGGGAACCAGAGTGATAGGTCAGAGCTTGGTTCATGTACTGTACAAGTAGATGCAGAGTGTAGAAAGACTGAGGAAGGATAGGCAGTTGAAAGGGCAAAATTGCAGTCAGTTGGATGGGCTGAAGTGTGTCTACTTTAATGCGAGAAGTATCAGGAACAATGCTGATGAATTTAGAGCATGGGGAAGTAGGTGGAACTGTGACGTGGTGGCCATTACAGAGACTTGGCTGTCACAAGGGCAGGAATAGCTGTCGGATATTCCGGGGTTTAGATGTTTCAAAAGGGACAGGGGTGGAGGGAAAAGTGGTGGGGGAGTGGCTTTGTTGATCAGGAACAGTGTCACAACTTGTAGAAAGGGAGGATATTCTGGAGGAATCGTCCACTGAGTCAGTGTGGGTGGAAGTCAGAAACAGGAAGGGAGAGATCACTCTATTGGGAGTATTCTACAGACCCCTGAATAGCAGCAGCAATGATGAGGAGCCGATCGGGAGGCAGATTTTGGAGAGGTGCAAAAATAACAGGGTTGTTGTCATTCCCTAATATTGATTGGCACCTCCTTAGTGTAAAGGGGATAGATGGGACAGAGTTTGTTAGGTGTGTCCAGGAAGGATTCCTGACACAGTGTGTGGACAGGCCGACTAGAGGAGAGGCCATACTGGACCTGGTACTAGGCAATGAGCCTGATCACGTTTCAGATCTCTCAGTGGGAGAGCATTTTGGAGACAGTGACCATAACCTTTACCATAGCCTTGGAGAGGGCTAGGAGCAGACAATATGGGAAAGTATTTAACTGGGGGAGGGGCAATTATGATGCTATTAGGCAGGAACTTGGGTGCATAAATTGGGAACAGATGTTCTTGGGGAAGAGCACAGTGGAAATGTGGAGATTGTTTAGGGAATACTTGCGTGGGGCTCTGGATAAGTTTGTCCCATTGAGGCAGGGCAAGGATGGTAGAGTGAAAGAACCATGGTTGACACGAGATGTAGAATATCTTGTCAAGAGGAAGAAAGAAGCTTACCTAAGTGAGGGTAGGGTCAATCAGGGATAAAAGAGGAAACATGTGCCTGGAGTCAGAAGAGGTAGGGGAGGTCCTGAATGAATACTTTGCTTTAGTATTCACCAGAGAGACCTTGACGTTTGTGAGGATGGTGTAGAACAGACTGATACGCTAGAGCATGTCGATGTGAGGGAAGAGGATGTGCTGGAACTATTGAAACATTAGGATAACTAGGTCACCAGGGCTGGATGGGATATATTCAAGGTTATTACAGGAAGCGAGGGAAGAGATTGCTGCGCCCTTGGCGATGATCTTTGCATCCTCACTGGACGCAGGAGTAGTGCCGGATGATTGGAGGGCGGCAAATGTTGTTCCTTTGTTTAAGAAAGGAAGTAGGGATAACCCTGGGAAATACAGACCAGTGAGTCTTACTTCAGTGCTGAGCATACTGGAGGAGAGTCTTAGAGACATGATTTATGGGCATTTAGAGGAGCATGGGCTGATTACGGACAGTCAGCATGGTTTTGAGGTGCCAGTGCCTTAGGGGCCTGATTGATAAAGGTAGAGCTGTGGATGTGGTGTATATGGATTTTAGTAAGGCGTTTGATAAGGTTCCTCACGGAAGGCTTATTCAAAAAGTCAGGAGGCATGGGATCCAGGGAAACTTGACTGTGTGGATTCAGAATTGGCTCACCCATAGAAGACAGAGGGTGGTGGTAGATGGAGCATATTCTGCCTGGAGGTCAGTGACCAGCGGAGTTCTGCAGGACCCCTGCTCTTTGTGATTTTTATAAACTACTTGGATGAGATGTGGAAGGGTGGGTTAGTAAGTTTGCTGATGATACAAACATTGGTGGTGTGGATAGAACCATAGAACACTACAGTACAGAAAACAGGCCATTCAGCCCTTCTAGTCTGTGCCAAAGTGGTATTCTGCTAGTCCCATTTACCTGCACCCAGTCCACAACCCTCCAGACCTCTCCCATCCATATAGCTATCCGATTTACTACATCAGATGGCAGCCCATTCCATACCCCCACCACTCTGAGTGAAGAAGTTCCCCCTAAACTTTTCCCCTTTCACCCTAAAGCCATGTCCTCTTTTACATCTCTCCTAATCTAGGTGGAAAGAGCCTACTTGCATTAACTCTGTCTATACCCCTCAATTTTGTAACCCTCTATCAAATCTTCCCTTATTCTTCTGCACTCCAAGGAATAAAGTCCTAACCTGTTCAATCTTTCCCTGTAACTCAACTCCTGAAGATCCGGCAACATTCTAGTAAATCTCCTCTGCACTCTTAATCTTACTGATATCCTTCTGATAGTTAGGTGACCAGAACTGCACACAATACTCCAAATTTGGCCTCACCAATGTCTTATATAACCTCACCATAACATCCCAATTCCTATACTCAATACTTTGATCTAAGAACACCAGGATACCAAAAGCCTTCTTTACAAACCTGTCTACCTGTGATGCCAGAACACCTTCCAATAATATACCCACTACTGATGTCAGGCTCACTGGCCTGTAATTACCTGGTTTACCTTTAGATCCTTTAAGGAATGGAACTACATGAGCTGCCCTCCAGCACTGCACCCGTGGCAAAGGACATCTGCCAGGGCCCCTGCAATTTCTACACTAGTCTCTCTCAATGTCTGAGGAAATATCTTATCAGGTCCAGGGGATTTATCTACCTTTATTCACTGTCAGGCAGCAAGCACCTCCTCCTCTTTAATCTCTATATGTTCCATGACACTATTGCCTGTTTCCCTTCCTTCCATATCCACTATGCCAGTTTCCTGAGTAAATACTGATGCAAAAAACCTGTTTAAGATCTCCCCCATCTCCTGAGGCTCCACACATAGACGACCACTCTGAGCTTCTAGGAGAAGAATTTTGTCCTTTACGATCCTTTTACTCTTCATATACTTGAAGAAACCCTTTGGTTTTACCTTCACATTATCTGCCAAGGCAACCTCATGTCTTTTTTGCCTTCCCAATTTTTTTTTTTTAGTATTTTCTTACTTTTTCTATACTCTTCATTTGTTCCTAGTTGCCTATACCTGCTATACACCTCTTAACCAGATCGCCAATATCCCCTGAAAACCAAGGTTCCCTATGCTTGTTAACTTTGCCTTTCATCCTGGCAGGAACATGCAAACTCTGCACTCAATTTCACCTTTGAAGGCCTTCCACTTACTGAACACATCCTTGCCAGAAAACAACTTATCCCAATCCACTCTTCCTGGATCCTTTTTCATTTCCACAAAATCAACCTTTCTCCAATTTAGAATCTCAACCAAAGGACCAGACTTGTCCTTATCCATAATTAACTTGAGACTAATGACATTATGGTCACTGGACCCAAAATGCTCACCTACACATACTTGTCATCTGACCTGTATGGTTCCCTAATAGGAGATCAAGTAATGCATTCTCTCGTTGGTATCTCTATATATTGCTTTAGAAAACTTTCCTGAACACATTTGACAAATTCCAAGCCATCCAGCCCTTTCACAGTGTGGGAGGGCCAGTCAATATGTGGAAAGTTAAAATCCCCTACTATTACAACTTTGTTTCTTACATCAGTCTGCTATCTTACTACAGATATGTTCCTCCAATTCTGACTATTGGGTGGTCTATAATACAACCCTATTAGTGTGGCTACACCATTCCTGTTCCTCAGCTCCACCCATATGGAGTCTGTAGATAGGACAGCCCAGAGGGCTCATCTACACACAGCTGCAGATATTTTCCCTGACTAGTAATGCCACTCCTCCCCCTCTATCACACCTGAACCCTGGAACATTAAGCTGTCAGTCCTGCCCTTCCTACATCCAAGTCTCACTAATAGCAATAATGTCATAATCCCACGTGCCAATCCACACCCTAAACTCGCTTTACCTACAATACTTCTTGCATTGAAATAGATTCACCTGAGAACATTTCTATCACGTACAAACCTTTGATTTCTGTCGATACCTGCAGTCCTCACATGACCTTTTTCCTCCTCCACATCACTATCTGCTCTAACACATCTATCTCCCCCTGCAAATCTAGTTTACCCCCCCCCCCCCCCCAAGCAGCACTAGCAAACCTACCCACAAGAATGTTAGTCCTCCTCCAGTTCAGGTGCAAACCATCCTGTCAGAACAGGTCCCACCTTCCCTGGAACAAGGCCCAATTGTCTAGAAACATGAAGCCCCCCTCCTGCACCAATTCCTTAGCCACATATTTAGCTGCATGATCCTATTTCTAGCCTCACTAGCTCATGGCACAGGTAGCAATCTTGAGATTGCAACCTTGGAGGTCCTGTCCTTCAACTTTGCACCTAATTCTCTAAACTCTTTGCAGGACCTCCTCTTTCCTAGCCACATCATTGGTCCCTACGTGGACCACAACATCTGGCTGCTCATTCTCCTTCCTGAGAATATCAAGAACTTGATCTGAGACATCAGACTCTGGTGCCAGACCATCCAGGATTCTTGATCTCTTCCACAGAACATCTTATCCATCCCCCTAACTATCAAATCCCCTATCACTACTGCTTTCTTCTTTTCCCTCCTTCCTTTCTGAGCCAAGAGTCCCATCTCAGTGGGAGAGACACAACCACTGCAACTTGTCCCTGGTAGGTCATCCCCACCAGCAGTATCCAAAACGGTATACTTATTGTTGATGGGAACAGCCACAGGGATGCTCTGCTCTTTCTGTCTATACCCCTTCGTTAACAGTCACCCAGCTACCTGCCTCCTGACTTTTAGTGGTGACTATCTCCCTGAAACTGCCATCTATTTCTGCCTCATGAATGATTCAGAGTTCATCCAGATCCTGCTCCAGTTCCCTAACTCAGTCTGTCAGGAGCTGCAGCTGGATGCAGCTTTTACAGGTGTAGTCATCAGGGACAAGTGTGTTGTCCCTGGCTTCCTACATACTGCATTCAGAGCACACAACTGCCATCACTACCTACTCCTAAGTTAATTAAATTATAGGAACCTACTGGCCTTACTTCTCTGGGAGCAAGCTCTTTGCCAAAAAGCTCAAAAGCTCAAAAGCTCAAAAGCTCAAAAGCTCAAAAGCTCAAAAGCTCAAAAGCTCAAAAGCTCAAAAGCTCAAAAGCTCAAAAGCTCAAAAGCTCAAAAGCTCAAAAGCTCCACTCTTACTCTGGGCCACACACACACACTGGCTGCTCTGCTTCAGTTACCCCTCCTTATATTTGTCACTGCCAATTACCTCAAGTACACACTCCCTCTAATCAAGCACTCAACACTCTGTTTAACCCTTCAGTTGCCCTCCACTTCTTAAGCTTTTTAAATACATTCACCGTAGCTGAAAGGGACTTTCTGCTCCAGTGGCTGCTGGGCTCCTTCTGTAAAAGAAAAGCCCGCGAAACGCACAAGCTTTTTAAATACACTCACCGGACCTGAAAGGGACTTGCTGCTCCAGTGGCTGCTGGGCTCCTTCTGTAAAAGAAAAGCCCACGAAATGCACAAGCTTTTTAAATACACTCACCGGACCTGAAAGGGACTTTCTGCTCCAATGGCTGCCGGGCTCCTTCTGTAAAAGAAAAGCCCGCGAAACACTCAAGCTTTTTAAATACACTCACCGGACCTGAAAGGGACTTTCTACTCCAATGGCTCCTGGGAATAGTGTAGAAGGTTGCTGTAGATTACAACAAGATATTGATAGAATGCAGAGCTGGGCTGAGAAGTGGCAGATGGAGTTCAACCTGGATAAGTGTGAAGTGATACACTGCAGGAGATCGAATTCGAAGGCAGAATACAAGGTTAATGGCAGGACTTTTAGCAGTGTGGAGGAACAGAGGGATCTTGGGGTCCACGTCCATAGATCCATCAAGGTTGCCGCACAGGTTGAGAGGGTTGTTAAGAAGGTGTTGGCCTTCATTAGTCGGGGTATTGAGTTCAAGAGCTGAGAGGTGATGTTGCAGCTCTGTAGAACTCTGGTCAGACCACACTTGGAGTATTGTGTTCAGTTCTGGTCACTTCATTATTGAAAGGATGTGGAAGCTTTAGCAAGGGTGCAGAGGAGATTTACCAGGATATTGCCTGGATTGGAGAGCATTTCTTATGAGGATAGGTTGAGCGAGCTAGGGCTTTTCTTTTTGGAGAGAAGGAAGATGAGAGGTGACTTGATAGAGGTGTACAGGATGACAAGAGGCATAGTTCAAGTGGACAGTAAGAGACTTTTTCCCAGGGTGACAATAGCTAAGACGAGGGGACATAATTTTAAGGTGATTAGTGTATAAGGGGGATGTCAGGGGTAAGTGTTTTACACAGAGAGTGGTGGGTGCGTGGAATGTACTGCCGGCAGAGGTTGTGGGGGCAGATGCATTAGGGACGTTTAAGATACTCTTAGATGGACACATGAATGACAGAAAAATAGGGGGCTATGTGGGACAGAAGGGTTAGATGGATCTTAGAGCAGGATAATATGTCGGCAAAACATTGTGGGCTGAAGGGCCTGTACTGAGCTGTAGTGTTCTGTGTTCTATGTTCTATGTTCTATGTTCTACGACCTTGCCTGTGGCTAGGGAGAACATGAAGATCTTGGTCAAGGCCCCAGCAATCTCTTGCCTATCTCAATAACCTGGGGTATATCCCATCAGGCCCTGGGAACTTACCCATCTTAAGATGAAGTGCTTAATTGTAAGTAGAATATATTATGTAATATTTTAACCATTCCACTTTGTTAAAATATTATAGACATAAGAACATACAGCATACAAGCAGGCCCTTCTGCCTATCATGTCTGCACCATGTAAAACCATACACGTTCTATAACATTCCTACTGGAGTTGATGGATGTTTGGTGAAAAAATAGGTTGCAAGGAAATAAGTGGTAAACAGGACTGATGGGAGTACACTCAAGACAGCATGGAATCTGGACCAAATGGTCGAGAAGTATTGAGAAAAAAATTGGGGGAAAAACACAATGAACTGTTGGGTAGCAATGAATAAAATAATCTTTTATTCTTCACAAAAGAGCACAGCAAGGCTGCACAATTGTAATATCTACAAGTGACACATCACAAACATAATCATGCACCATTTAAACTTTTCAGAATTTAAAAATACTCTATTTAGTAAATGCTTTGGATTAGATGGACTTATCACACAATGGAAATATATCTATTCTTTAGAGTTTGGTACGAAGCTAAACTGTGTCAGATAGGGAAGAAAAGCAACAATATAAATCTGGTAATCATGCCATGCTTTGATAAAAGGATGAAAAAGAATAGTCATGTTTACTTTGTACTCCAGTGTTGAAACCAGCCAAAAATATTAAAAATATTATTCTCTCTGGAAGTCTGATTTTCTATTAATTATCCTTTATGATATACAGTGGAGATGCATTTGTAAAAAGCCATTTCCAAAATTATCTAAGATATACATTTCATCATCTACAAAAGGATATCCAAGTTTGAACAGTTCTTAAAGGTGATTATTTTTCTATCAACTTCGATTTGTTAGTTTCTCGTGTAATTTCAAAGTGAAAAATTAAGTTTCATTAGAAATATTCAGCTCTGACTTAAATGCATAAATACATATTCATGTCTGATAACTCTTCTAATAACATTAAAGAACAAAAAATAGTAAAGCCTCATGTTAGTAAAATTCTTTATAAAGCAGTAATGGAATTGGTACTTGAAATGCAAACTGTATTGGTACAAGGAAAAGCATTACTGAATTCCATTCCATGTTCTAAAGGTTTTTGGTTAGAATTCTGTTTTCAAGGCAGTGAAACAGGTTAGAAAGAAACACTGAAGCTGTGTACAGCAAACTCACTTGTGGATTTTTTTTGTATAAAGCATGCTGCAATATATCTGTAGAATCAAGGCACATTTTCATGGTCTGCAGTTGGTTAGGATTGGCTTTTCCATGTTCTCAAAGCCAGTTGTGTTTAAAAATAAAGAATAAATCATTCACACAGCATGTGTGATTACACTTTGTTATTTCATGATTTAAATCCCAAAAATATCATGTATTATGCACAATGACACGACAATAAAGTCATTATCTATTGTGTTCCAACAAACACTTAAGTCGGAAGTGCAAAGTGATCGTGACCATTGCAGGCTGAAAAATTTTATTTCTTGAAAGAAACTACGCACAGATCATCAACAGCTTTCCACTAAAATGGCCTGACTTTTTACAACATCCAGCAGATGCAAGGGCTAAAACTGAAAGTAAACTCCCTTCATCTAAAGTTCCTCTCCTAGACGGGTTTCTTAAGATATAGTTCACTTCCTGATGAGATGATTGGCAGCTGGTTATCCACATGGTAACTGATCAGATGACTGACGCTGTCAAATATGTGATCCTTCGTTCTCACCTTCGTAGGAAAGAAAAAGGCGGCAAACACATAATGAACTAAATAAAAAGTAATCTCATGTAAAATTCAATATACTTCAAAACAACAAATCCTTTAGGCCAAAGGCTGCAAAATGCATTTCCAAGTTCAAATAATTAAAAACAATAAGATCAATACTATTAAACTTTGAATTGGATGTGAGATAACAATTCACACAAGCTGACAATCTGCTGTTATTGTGAATTATATTCAATACAGTAATCATTACTCTGGTTAAATACAATTGGAAGCTTACTTCTTGGGAAGCATTGTGAAGGATGCAAGAGGTTGGAGGTGATTGAAGTGCAGCAGTTCTTAGTGCCCTAAGAGCCCAATAATAGCCCTAAGCTCTTATTAGCTCTCTGTGTAGGTACCGGCAAACATTTCTCCAGTCCCTATGATCATTTGGCATTCCTTTGTTTAGTTCTGCAATATGTTTTCTTGGTGCTATTAAATCATTTCCAAATTGCAGAACATGGATCACTTCACCTTAGACCCTTTAGCAAACTTGATTGGAATAAAAATAATTTAAATTGACCTGAACAAAAAAACTTGTTTGTTCTATTAGTTTTACCCCTAGTAAACTGTTCCCAAGTTAGAAGGTTGTCCCAATCCGAAGGCTTGAGCACAACAATTTAAGGCTATACTCCAGTGCAGTCTTAAGGAATGTTACTCTGGCAGAGATGCTGTCTTCCTTGGTGTGCTGCAGGGTCCCCCTGTTGTCTGATCTCTCTCTGTAAATACTAAATTATTTTGGCAATGGCTAATGTTTAGGTCTCGATGAAGATTACTACAATGGATTATCTTATTGTCACTGTTACCTTTTGTGGAACCTTGTTGTTGGGTACCTGAGTTGTTGTATTTACTGTGTTAAATAGCGACTACACTTAATATACCTCACATGTTGTAAAATCACTTGTCCAACAAACCAATTAGGACTAAAGACAGTGGATGCCAGCAAGGTACTTCTCAATGAAAGTAATTTCTTCATGGATGTCATTCGAACCTGTTATCATTCAACATTGAACATAAGAACATAAGAAATAGGAGCACAAGCATCCTATCTGGATGTATCACAGCTTGGTCCAGCAACTGCTCTGCCCAGGACCGCAAGAAACTGCAGAGAGTTGTAGACACAGCCCAGCGCATCATGGACACCAGCCTCCCCTCCTTGGACTCTGTCTTTACCTCTCGCTGCCTTGGTGAAGCAGCCAGCATAATCAAAGACCCCATGCACCTGGGTCATTCTCTTTTCTCTCCTCTTCCATCAGGTAGAAGATGCAGGAACCTGAGGGCACGTACCACCAGACTTAAGGACAGCTTCTACCCCACTATGATAAGACTATTGAACCGTTCCCTTATATGTTGAGATGGACTATGACCTCACGATCTACCTTGTTGTGACCTTGCACCTTATTGCACTGCGCTTTCTCTGTAGCTGTGACTCCTTACTCTGTACTGTTATTGATTTTACCTGTACTACATCAATGCAGTCTGTACTAACCCAATGTAACTGCACTGTGTAATGAATTGACCTGTACAATCGGTATGCAAGACAGGTTTTTCACTGTACCTCGGTACAAGTGACAATGATAAACCAATACCAATACCAGGAGGAGAACATCTGGCCTGTCAATTCTGCTCTGCCATTCAATGATATCATGGCTGATCTGTCCGTGGACTCAGTTCCACCTACCTGCCTTTTCCCCATAACCTTTAATTCCCCTACTATGGAAAAATATAACTTTGTCTTAAATATATTTATTGAGGTAGCCTCTACTGCTTCCCTGGACAGAGAATTCCACAGATTCACTACTCTGTAGGAAAAGCAGTTTCTCCTCATCTCGGTCCTAAATCTATTCCCCCAAATCTTGAGGCTATGTCCCCTGGTCTAGTCTTACCTACCAGTGGAAACAACCTTCCTGCCTCTATCTTATCTATTCCTTTCATGATTTGATATGTTTCTATAAGATCCCCTCTCATTCTTCTGAATTCCAGCGAGTATAGTCCCAGGCTCTCAATCTCTCCTGATAGGCTAACCCCCTCATCTCCTGAATCAACCTGGTGAAACTCCCCTGCACCTCCTCCAAAGCCAGTATATCTTTCCTCAAGTAACAAGATCAGAACTGCACGCAGTACTCCAGGTGCAGCCTCACCAGTACCCTGTACAGTTACGGCATAACCTCCCTGCTCTTAAATTCAAACCCTCTAGCAATGAAGGCCAACATTCCATTAGCCTTCTTGATAACCTGTTGCACCTGCAAACCAACCTTTTGCGATCCATGCACAAGCACTCCCAAGTCCCTCTGCACAACTGCATGCTGCAATCTTTCACCATTTAAATAACAATCTGATCTTCTATTTTTCCTTCCAAAGTGGATAACCATGCACTTACCAACGTCGTACTCCATCTGCCAAACGCTTGCCCACTCACTTAACCTATCTATATTTCTCTGCAGACTCTCCACATCCTCTGCATAATTTGTTTTTCCGCTCAATTTAGTGTCATCAACAAACTTTGATACATTACACTCGGTCCCCTCTTCCCAATCACTAATGTATATTGTGAACAGTTGTGGGCCCAGCATTGACCCCTGCAGCTCCCGCTCACCACTGATTGCCAACCAGAGAAACACCCATTTATCCCAACTCTCTGCCTTCTATTGGTTAACCAATCCTCTATCCATGCTGATACATTACCCCCAACTCCATGCATCCTTCTCTTATGGATGAGTCTTTTATGCAGCACCTTATCGAACGCCTTCTGAAAATCCAAGTATACAATATCCACCTGTTCCCCTCTATCCATTGCGCTCATTATATCTTTAAAGAATTCCAGTAATTTTGTCAAATAGGACCTGCCCTTCCTGAATCCATGCTGTGTCTGCCTGTTGGAACCATTTCTATCCAGATGTCTCACTATTTCTTCCTTAATGATAGCTTCAAGCATTTTTCTGACTACAGACGATAAGCTAACTGGCTTATTGTTACCTGCCTTTTGCCTACATCCTTTTTTAAATGGTGGCATGACATACGCTGTCTTCCAATCTGCCGGGACCTGCCCAGAGTCCAGAGAATTTTGGTAAATTATCACAAACACCTCTACTATAACTTTTGCCATTACTTTCAGTACCTTGGGATGCATCCTATCAGGACCAGGGGACTTGTCTACCTTTAGGCCCACTAGTTTGTTCATCACTGCTTCTTTAGTGACAGCGATTGTATTGAGGTCCTCACCTCCCATCTCTCTTCAGCATGTTAGACGTGTCTTCCACCGTGAAGACTGACACAAAATAGTCGTTCAAGACCTCGGGCATTTTGACATTACCCAATATTAATTCCCCCTTCTCATCTTCCAAGGGACCAATGTTCACTTTAGCCACCCTTTTCTGCTTTATATAATTATAAAAACTTGTACTATTTGTTTTTATATTTTGTGCTAGTTTACTTTCATAATCTATCTTCTCTTTCCTATTGCTTGCCTATTGGTTTCCTATTGGTTCCTATAACTTTCCTATTGGTTCTTTGTTGCTTTTTAGAGTTTTCCCAGTCTTCCAGTTTCCCACTACTCTTGGTGACTTTGCATGCATGAACTTTTAGCTTATGCCTTCTTTTATTTCCTTAGTTATCCAAGGCTGGCTCTCCCCATCCTTACTGTCCTTGCTTTTAACTGGAATACACTTTTGTTGAACACTGGAAAAATTGCTTTGAAAGTCTTCAACTGTCCCACCATATAGTCTGTGTTTCCCATCTACGCTAGCCTACCTCTCCCTCATCCCATTTTAGTCTCCCTTGCATAATACACTGGTTTTAGATCGAACTATTGCACCCTCCATTTATATGAGGAATTCAATCACACTATGATCACCCTTTCCAAGAGGATCCCTAACTACAAGATTGTTAATTTTACCTGTCTCACTGAACAGGACCAGATCTAAGATAGTATTTTCCCTTGTAGGTTCACTAACATGCTGTTCAAGAAAGCTATCACGGATGCATTCTATGAAGTCCTCCTCAAGACTGCCTCGACCAACTTGATTCACCCAATCTATGTGGAAGTTAAAGTCCCCCATGACAACTGCTGTTCCATTCTTACATGCATCAGATATTTCTTGGTTTATTACCTGTGTCACTGTAATGTTTTTATTTGGTGGCCTATAGACAACTCCCACCAGTGATTTTTTTCCTTTTACTATTCCTAATCTCTACCCAGATGGACTCAACATTCTGCTCCCTAGATCTTATATCGTCTCTCACTATCACCCTGATCTCATTCTTAATTGAGAGTGCTACCCCACCTCCCTTACCTTCCTGCCTGTTCTTCCATATTACCCTTGAATAGTTAATTCCCACTCATCTCCACCTTGCAACCAAGTTTCTGTAATGGCCACTAAATCATACCCCTTTGTACTGATTTGTGCCACAAGTTCACTGACCTTGTTTTGAATACTATGGGCATTCAGATAAAGTGCCCTTACACTCATTGTCCTTTTCATATCTAGTAACGTTTGTGTCCTTTGCGTTTGACTTTTCTCTACTCCACTCTTACTTTTCTCTTTTCTAACTTTTGCTCTGGTCTTTGCTTTGCTTCCTTCTGTCTTTCTGCATGGATTCCCACCCCCCTGTGATATTAGTTTCAGCCCTCCCCAACAGCATGAGCAAACAATCCCCCTAGGACGTTGATCCCAGTCCTGCCCAGGTGTAGACCATCTGGTTTGTACTGATCCCACCTCCCCCAGAACCAGTTCCAATGCCCCAGGAATCTGAATCCCTCCCTCCTGCACTACTGGTCAAGCCACATATCCGTCCTAACTATGCTGCTATTCCTACTCTGACTAGCACCTGGCACAGGTAGTAATCCTGAGATTATTACCTTTGAGGTTCTACTTTTTAATCTATCTCCTAGCTCCCTAAATTCAGCTTGTCGGACCTCATCCTGATTTTTTCCTACATCGTTGGTATCATTTGTGCACCACAACAACTGGCTTTTCACTCTCCCCTTTCAGAATACCCTGCAGCCACTCTGAGACATCCCTGACCCTTGCACCTGGGAGCAACACACCAACTGGGAGTACCGTCTGTGGCCACATAAACTCCTGTCTATTCCCCTTACTATGGAATCCCTTCCCACTTTCGCTCTGCCACTCTTTTCCCTGCCCTCCTGTGCAGCAGAGCTGCTCAAGGTGCCATGATCCTGGCTACTGCTGCCTTCCCCTGATGAGCCATCTCTGCCAACAGTATCCAAAGCGGTATTTCTGTTTTGGAGGGAGATGACCGCAGGGGACTCCTGCATTACCTTCCTGCTACTGCTCTGCCCGTTGGTCACCCGTTCCTTATCTTTGACTCATCACCTGTGGCCAATGGGAACCTCAGAAAGACCGATCAACTCAGTGAAGCCTTAGGGCCAGATGTAGGACTTTCGTAACTCTCAATTGTGTTGCATAATAAGCTTTCAGGATTTAGACAGCAACTTGCAGAGGTTGATTGGGATCTGGAAGGTTAAACATACGGGATCTAGGGTGAGGTACCCAATTGGTAGTGAAGGGTTGTTTTTCAGATTAGAGGCCTTTGAGTAGTGGTGTACCGCAGGGGTCGGTGCTGGGTCCCCTGTTGTTTGTCATTTATATTAATGATTTGGATGAGAATGTAGGCATGGTTAGTAAGTTTGAAGATGACACCAACATTGGTGGTGTAGTGGACAGCGAAAAACGTTATAACAGGATATTAATCAACTGGGAAAGTGGGCAAAGGAGTGGCAGGTGGAATTGAATTCAAACAAATCTGAAGTGAAACCTTTTGGGAAGTTAACCAGGCCAGGACATACACATTAATACTGGTGAATGTTACTGAATAGAGAGACCTATAGTACATGTACATATTTCCCTGAAAGTGGTGACGCAGGTAAACAGGGTGGTGAAGAAAGTGTTTGGTGTGCTTGCCTTCATTGAACATGACATTGAATACAAGAGTTGGGAGATCATGTTCCAGTTGTACAAACCATTGGTTTAGACCATACTTGGAGCATTGTGTGCAGATCTGGTCACCTCGCTATAGAAAGGATGTGTTTAAGCTACAGAGGATGAAGAAAAGATTCACAAGTTTGTTGCCTGGATGGCAAGGCTTGTGTTATGAGGAGAGATTGGATAGGTTGGAACTCTTCCATGGAGCAAAGGAGGCTGAAGAATGACCTTGCAGAGTTTCATAAAATTATGAAAGGTATTGGTATTGGTTTATTATTGTAACTTGCAGATAGGGTAAGTAGTCACAATTTTATTCCAGGGTAGGGGAGCATAAAACTAGAGGGCATAGGTTTAAGGTGAGAGGGGAAAAGTTAAAGAGGATCTGAGGGACATTTTTCACACAGCTGGTGGTGAATATATGGAACAAGCTGCCAGAGGAGATGGTGGAGACAGGTACAACTACAATGTTTGAAAACACATTTGGATGGATGCTTGGATAGGAAAGATTGAAAGGAATATGGGCCAAAGGCAGGCAAATGAGATTAGTTTAGATGGGTATCTTGGTCGATATGGACGAGTTGGGCCGAAGGACCTGTTTCTATGCTGTATAAGTATGAATCTATTTAAGCTTTAACTATAGACAAAAATGAAAAACTAAAATAATATTTGTATTACGAGACTCAGCAAAGTTATACCCAAGTGGACATTTTAAAAAAGCTTTTGAAATGTACTTGACCTTCTCATTTTTGTTTTGTGATCCTATTATGATGTCTAAGATACAGCTGCTACCTGGGATCTCACCATTTGGGATCCAGTGGCTCTCCTTTTCAACTTCCTTCAGTCTGGAGTGGTTGGGGCAAATTTGTGATTACTTTGGATGTCAGTTGGGAGCAGAGGCAGGTCACCACTGTCAGTTCATTTTAGGACAAATTATTATTTATGGAAAAGGTAGCAAGCAACCATAAATAAATAATATACACAAATTAGCAGAAGGAAGCAAACTTTACTTAAGAGGAATATTGAAATGTTCTGGAACAATTATTGAAATGAAATGTTCCCCCTTTGGGTACATTTCTTTCCTACAGCAATGCAACGAGATAATGGGATTTTTTTCAGCAGCATTTCTGAAACTGAATAATTCTAATTATCTGGAAATGTATAATGAATTTTGGGTTCCATAATTCAGGTAAGCTAATTTGGATTTGTTAAAAATCAAAATATTCTCACATTACATTATAGAATACAGTGCTTATTTCAAAAGAAACAAGGTTTGACAATTAAAACCTCTACAATAGTTATTTTGCCAAAATGAAATGCTCTTGTAAGACACTTAATTAAACTGTTTTCTTTTCAATACACAGCCCATATAAAGCAGTACTTCAGCTTTAAATCTTACCATGCCTTCAGGGTCCACCAGGAGCAAGTGTTTGGCTTGTCCGCCCTGTAGCCCAGTCAGTACGTACTGTCCTGATGTAGTCATGCTTTCCCGCACCAGAAAGTCACCATCGTTTATCAGCAGCTTCTCAGCTTCCTGCCTGCTCATCCTTCCGCAGTACCAGATTTCCTTCATGAGCTGCTTTCTCATGGAAGAGAGGGTTGCAGGCATGGGCATCACAACTGGGTTTTTGCCTGTTGTGCTGTTCTGAGAAACTTCAGTGAATTGACACCATGGATGAATAAAGACATAAGAGAACAACTGAGGGTAAGTGGCATCATATGTTATACATGGTCAAGTCAAGTCGATTTTATTGTCATGTGGACAAGTACGGTGAGGTACAGATACAATGAACAAACAAGCTATGTACAACACACAAAATATAAATTATACATAAATTATACAAGACAGTGAAGAGAGAGAGAAAAAAGATTATGCAAAAACAAGACATTAGTTAAAAAAAAAAGGCACAATCAGAGACAAGTCCATGGTGGTGCAAGAGGTCTGTAGTGTTCTGTTGCTGAGGTAGGGTTAGGGTTGTGCAGGTCAGTTCAAGAACCTGATGGTTGTAGGAAAGTAACTGTTCCCGAACCTGGTGGTGTGGGACTTCAGGCTTCTGTACCACAGCAGGGTAGGGTACAACAAAGGTTAGAAGATGGGTCAAAAAATTTGTAAGTTACAGAGGAATATTCCACAGGAACAGGAATTTTGAAAAATGGTTCCTAATTTGGATGCTGCTGGGGGGCAGGGGGATGGGGAGCACCTTTCTGGGCACAGCAGCACAAGCCAGGTCAGTGGCACTGTGACTGGCTCTGAGGCTCAGCAGGTATGAGAGAAGTCAGGCAGGGTGGTAGGAGACTCCATAGTTAGGGGTACAGACAGGAGATGCTGTGGCTGCAAGAGAGATGCCAGGATGGCATGTTGCCTCCTGGACCCAGGGTCAGGGATCTTCTTGGAGTGGCTGCAGATCATTCTCAAGGGGGAAGGTGAGCAGCCAGAGGTCGTAGTGCATCTTGGTACCAATGACATGGGTAGAAAGATGGATGAGGTCCTGCGCAGTGAACATAGGGAGTTTGGAGAGAACCTAAAAAGCAGGACCTCAAGGGCAGTAATCTCTGGATTACTTCCAGTGCCACGTGCTGTTGAGGGCAGAAATAGAAAGATGGCTCAGATGAATGTATGGCTGAGGAGCTGGTGCAGGGGGCAGGAATTCAAGTTTTTGGATCATTGGGATCTCTTGTGGGATAGAGGTAACCCGTACAAGAGGGACAGGTTGCACCTGAACTAGAAGGGGACCAATATCTTGTCTGGGAGATTTACTAGTTCTACTTAGGAGGGTTTAAACAAGTGGCAGAGGGTTGGGGCCCTGAACAGTAGAGCAGCTGATGAGAAATCGGGGGATAATACTGTAGCCAATGAGAGCAAGTTTAGTTACAGAGTCATAGACTCGTAGAACAATACAGGCCTTTTGGCCTAACAAGTCTATGCCAATTATTTATATAAATAACGAATAACAAGAGACCCAACACCAACCCCTACGGCACACCACTAGTCACCGGTCTCCATTCTGAGAACCAACCTTCAATCACTACCCTCTGCTTCCCACCTCCAAGCCGATTTTGAATCCACCTAATTAGCTCTCCCTGAATTTCATGGGTCCTAAACTTCCAGACCAGCCTACTATGCAGGGCCTTGTCGAAGGCCTTGCTAAAGTCCATATAGACAACATCCACTGCCTTACCCTCGTCTACCCTTTTGGTTTCCTCTTTAAACACTCTAAAAGTTTCAACAAGCATGCACAAATTGTGTCAAGATAGAAGAGTATTGTAAAGGGAGAGGAAAGACCATCAGTTTAAATACAAGAGGCTTGACAGGTAAGGCGAATGAACTCAGGGTGTGTGTTGGCTCTGGTAACCAGGATATCATCACCATAACAGAAAGGTAGCTGAGGGAAGGGCAGGACTGGCAGTTCAATGTTCCAGGATACAGATCCCACAGGTGTGACAGAGGGACAGGTAAGTGAGGGGGTTGGGGGGGGAGCTGCCTTCTAGATGAAAGAGGACATAACAACAGTTATTAGAGGGGATATTCTTTGGGGATCATCAAGTGAGGCCGAAACAAGAAGGGGATGGTCACTCTGACAGGATTGTATTTTAGGCCCTCCAATAGTCAGTGGGAATTAGAGGAGCAGATGCATAGAGAGATTGCAGCTGGTTGTAAACATAATAGGGCAGTATTAGTAGGAGATTTTAACTTCCCTAATATTGACTGGGCCAACCATCGAGTAAAAGGCTTGGATGGAGTGAAATGTGTCCAAGAATGCTTCCTTTATCAATATATAGAGGGAACTACAAGAGAGGGTGCAACACTGCACCTCCTCCTGGGGAATGAGGTAGGACAGGTGGCAGAAGTGTCTACTGGGGAGCACTTTTATTTGATTTTGGAGAATTTTATTTCGGAGAATTTGACCAAAATTCTATTAGTTTTAAAATAGATATGGAGAAGGATACGACCGGTTCACAGGTCAGGGTCCTGAACTGGGGCAGAGCAAATTTTGGAGCCATTAGGCAGGATCCTTCAGAGGTTGATTGGGTGAGATTGTTTGCAGGGAAAGGAGTATCTACCAAGAGGGAGACCTTTAAAAGTGTGATGTCAAGAGTTCAGGCCCTGAATGTTCCTGCTGGGGTGAAGGGCAAGGCTGGCAGGTTTTGGTAACCCTGGTTGATGAGAGATATTGAGGCTCTGGTTAAGAAAAAGAGGGAGGCATACACTGTGCAAAAGCAATTGGGAACGAGTGAATCTATTGTTGACTACAAGTGTAGGAGTGCACTTAAGAGAGAAGTTAGGAGGGAAAAACAAAAGAGGATGTGAGAAGGATCCAGCAGGAAAAGTGAGGCAAAATCCCAAGAGTTTGCAGATGATAACAAAATAAGTGGCGTTGTAGAACATAGAACATTACAGCACTGTACAGGCCCTTCGGCCCATGATGTTGTGCTGACCTTTTAACCTACTCTAAGATCTATCTATCCATTCCCTCCCACATACCCCTCCATTTTTCTATCATCCATGTGCCTATCTAAGAGTCTCTGAAATGCCCCTAATGCATCTGCCTCTACCAGCACCCCTAGCAGTGCGTTCCACACACCCACCACTCTGTGTGTAAAAAGCTTACCTCTGATATCCTTCCTGTACTTTCCTCCAGTCACCTTAAAATTATGTCCCCTCGTGTTAGCCGTTTCCACCCTGGGAAAAAGTCTCTGACTGTCCACTCGATCTATGCCTCTTATCACCTGCTATCCCTCTATCAGATCACCTCTCATCCTCCTGCTCTCCAAAGAGAAAAGCCCTCACTCACTTAACCTATCCTCATAGGATATGCTCTCCAATCCAGGTAGCATCCTGGTAAATCTCCTCTGCACCCTTTCTAAAGCCTCTACATCCTTCCTATAGTGAGGCGACCAGAACGGAACACAATATTCCAAGTGTGGTCTAACCAGGGCTTTATAGAGTTACAACATTATCTCGCGTCTCTTGCACTCAATCCCCTAACTAATGGCCAGCACGTCATATGCCTTCTTAACAATCCTATCAACTTGCATGACAACTTTGAGGGATCTATGGACTTGGACCCCAAGATCCCTCTGTTCCTCCACACTGCTAAGAATCCTGCCATTGACCCTGTGTTCTGCCTTCAAATTCGACCTTCCAAAGTGAATCACTTCATACTTTTCCAGGTTGAACTCCATCTGCCACTTCTCAGCCCAGCTTTGCATCTTATCAATGTCCCATTGTAAACCTCGACAACGTTCTGCACTATCCACACCACTACCAACCTTTGTGTCATAGATAGTGTAGAAGGTTATGAAAAGTTACAAGGGGATCTTGATCAGCTAGATATGTGAACTGAGGATTGGCAAATCCAGATAAATGTGAGCTATTGCATTTTGGGAGATCAAAACAAGGTAGGACTTATACAATGAATGGTAGGGCCCTGGGGAGTGTTATGGACCAGAGGGACCCAGGAGTGCAAATACGTAGTTCACTGTAAGCAGCGACACAGATAGATAGGGTGTTGAAGAAGGTGTTTGGCATGCTGGCTTTATCAGTCACGAGTACAGGAGTTGGGAAGCATGTTAAACCTGTATAAGACGTTGGTGGAACCACACTTGGAGTATTGTGTGCATTTCTGGTAATCATACTATAGGAAGGATGTGATTAAGCTGGAGAGGGTGCAGAAAAGATTCACAAGGATGTTACCAGGACTATAGGCCTAGAGTTATGAAGAGACACTGGACAGGCTGGGATTTTTTGCCCTGGAGTGAAGGAGGCTGAGGGGTGACCTTATAGAGGTTTATAAAATCATGAGGGTTGTAGATATGGTGGACGATCACAGTCTTTTTCCCAGGATAGGGGACACTAAAACTAGAGGACGTAGGTTTAAGGTGAGAGGGGAAAGATTTAAAAGGAATCTGAGAGGCCTGTTTTTCACACAGAGGGTGGTGGGTACTTGGAATTAGCTACCAGAGAAAGTGGTAGAGGAGGGTGCAATTACAATGATTTGAAGCCATTTGGACAAGGTCATGGATAGAAAAGGTTTGTAGGGATATGGGCTGAATGCAGGGACTTGCGCAGATAGGTATCTTGGTCAGCATTGACGAGTTGGTCCAAAGGGCCCGTTTCTGTGGTGTATGTATGGTCTGACTTTAATTGAATTTTTAAGATTAAATTCCATAAGAATCAGAGAGCTGTACAGCAACTATTGCTCAACCATGTGAGAACTCAAACTTCAAGAAAAAAAATAATAGCTTAAGGGTTGTTGCCACAATTTTTAAGCATATTGCATTTTCAGATTTTAATTTTGTTCAACCCAGTAAATCACATTTTTATGTTTAATGTACAATGCAGGAGTTTATGAACTACTGACTGTTCAGATAATTGTTGTCACAGAAGAATTAAGAACCATCTGTTACTTGAGGATGAAGTTACTTAATTGCTTCAGTAATTCAATGCCACTTATAAGGATCTTCCCCTTTATGGACTTGAACTTAAATGCTTAATTGTATTTGACCACTTCCCTCCCTTCCTTCCCCATGCCACTCAAAGATAGCTGTCCAGTTACTTGCACCTATCATGGAATATAAATTGAAGCTAAAAATGCACCTTTGAGATTAAACTGCTGTACGTTGCTATAACGTTCTTAACTCTGGGATCTGCTCCTTTTAAATTTCAAAGTCAACTACAGCTGAATGACAGCAGTGAGTTCTATAAATATGTTCACATGCTAATTCTTTCAATTGAAATATTCCTTTTTCTTTGATTTTATTTGTGAATTACTACAGATTCTAGGGTTAGAGTTCCATATCATCACAAAATCAAATTAGTGACTGATAACGGACACTTAATTTGTAGATCATTTCAGTGAACTATGCAATGGACATAAAATCTTATTTCAGGTAACCTCATTTTGCATTATCAATGCTGCTACAGTGATAGTTTGCATTATGCAAAACACACTCTATTTTTGTGTTTCGTTCCTGCAGATAAACCAAAAACAAAACACTGGAGTGCTAATAGTTTGAAATCAGAAGTGGCTGCTTTCCAGTCCGGAGGCTTCAACAAATCCTTGCTTGTAAATGAGATGCTTCATCTGCAGAACAGATGATCAAATTTAATATCTTAATTTCCATCTGGACTCTGCAGAGCAAAGGTCCTATTAACACACAGTTTATTTGAAATGTGATAACCTCTTCCTGTGGGGGGATCACAAGAACAAACTACAGTTGGGCCACTCTAGCAAAGCTGAATTTTTTATCTAGTTTTCCTTTGTATAAATGTTCATTCATTTGGTAACTGGGATGCAGTTCTTTATTGTACAATTCAACAGAATTTCAAAAAGCATAAAGTCATCTCTAAACATGTACGTTTATCATCAAACATTTATACACAAAGTAGAAAATAAGAAGGTGATGATTAATAATGTGCCATTTGTAACGATGAATATCATTTTGCTTTAGGATAGAAAGATGTTAATTATCAATTGCTTCTAAAACCTACTCATCATAAAAATTAACGTATACCTCACATGTTTGTACTTGCAAAGAGACATTGAACATGGAGTTATACAGCACAGAAACAGGCCCTTTTGCCCAACTCGTCCATGCTGACCAAGATGTCTATCCAAGTTAGTCCCATTTGCCTGTGTTTGGCCCATAACTCTCTAAATCTTTTCTACCCATGTACCTGTCTAAATGTCTTTTCAACATTGTGATTGTACCCACTTGTGCAGCTTCCTCTAGCAGCTCATTCTATATACCCACCGCCTTCTGTGTGAAAAGGTTTCCTCTCAGGTCCCATTTAAATCCTTCCCCCTCACCTTAATTTATGTCCTCTAGCTGTGGACTCCCCTATCCTGGAAAAAACACTGTGACCATTCACCTTATCCATGATTTTATACACTTTTATAGGTCCAGCCCTCAGCCTCCTACACTTCAAGAAAAAAAATCTCAGCCTGTCCAGCCTCTCCTCCAGCCCTTCAGTCTCAGTGACATCCAACCTTTTCTGCATTCTTTTGGTGTCATCTGCAACTAACTAACTATGTCATTCAAATCATTAATATATATGTCAAACAACAGTGGACCCAGCACTGATCCCTGCGGCCTCCAATCTGAAAAACACCCCTCCATTGCCACCCTCTGACTCCTTCCACCAAACTAATTTAGTATCCAGTTGGCTAGCTGATCTTGGATCCCATGTGATCTAACTTTCCAAATTAGCCTATGATGTGGGACCTTGTCAAACGCTTTGCTGAAGTCCATATAGACAACGTCTATCTTCTTTGTCAATCTTCTTTGTTACCTCTTGAAAAAACTCAGTCAAATTTGTGAGACACAATTTCCCACACACAAAGCCATGTTGACTGTCTCTTATCAGTCCCTGCCTCTCCAAATGCAGGTAGATCCTGTCCCTCAGAATCCCTTCCATTAACTTTCCCAATAATCCACCTTAATCTGCTTTACAACCACCTGCACCTCCTCTGTTGTAATGTGGATATGTTCTAATGCATCACTGTTCATTCCCCTTAATTCCTTAGCTTCCATGACCTCTCCATCGTCAATACAGATGTGAAGTGTTCAATTTACACGGCACCCATCTGCTGTGGCTCCACACACAGACAACCATAATGATCCTTAAATAAATCTATTCTTTCCCTAGTTACCCTTCTGCTCTTAATATATTTGTATAATCCCTTAGGATTCTGCTTTACCTTATATGCCAAAACTGTCTCATTGAGGTGAAAGAAATGCTTTGGAACTGAGATTCAGACCTCTGCCACAGGTTTAGCACTCACCTAGGAGAGCAATTCAAGAGGATGGGGGGAAATTCAGTAGTGTAGGAATAGGGGAATGAACACCAGGGAGGATATGTCGATTTGTCATACTGAGTAAGAGTTTAAGGGCAGAGATGATCACAAATCCTACAAGAGTAAGCAGTTGAAACTCAGAGATGGAGAAGACAAAAGCATCAACCTGCCTCCGACCTTCTCCAGGCACTGCCACTGTACTTCATCTTCCTCCAAAATAACTGGGCAAAGTTCTTATGAAGCTGTAGTCATAGAGTGGTACGGCACAGGAGCAGGGCCCTCGGCCAACCACATCCATGCTGACCTTTTTGCCCATCTACACTCATCCCATTTTCCAGCATTAGGTTTGGACCCGTCTGTGCCTTGCCTATTTAGGCATCTATCTAAATGTCTCTTAAATGTTGTGATTGTATTTAATGTCACCACCTCATCTGGCAGAGAGTTCCAGATGTCAACCACTCTCTGTGTAAAAGAACTTGCCCCTCAGATCCCCTTTAAAACTCCTTCTTCTCACCTTAAACCTGTGCCAAGTTATTTTTGATGGATCTACCAAGTGAAGAAGTGTCTGACTATTTACCCCATCCACACCTCTCATAGTCTTAGATTCCTCTGTCAGGTTAGCCTTCAGCCTCCTTCACTCCAGAGAATACAAAGCAATCTCTCCCCACAACTACAGCCCTCCAATCCAGGCAACATCCTGGTGAATCTCTTCTGCACGGTCCCCATTGCAACCACATCCTTCCTGTAATGTGACAACCAGAACTGCACACAACATTCCAAATGTGGCCTGACCGGTGTTTTGTAAAGTTGCTACATAACATCCCAACTTTTATATCCTGTGCCCCGACCTATGAGGACAAGCATGCTGTATGGCTTCTTCATCACCCTATCTAGCTAGTTGCCACTTTCAGAGAAGTATGGCCTTGAAAGCCAAGGTCACGACGTTAGAATATCAGGAGCTGTCAGGAGTGATCCAAAAGTTCAGCAGGAGTCAATTCTCATCAAGAAACTGTGTTTGATCAACCAAACAGTGAAGATCCTGCCTTTTAAACCAAAACAGACCAACAAGACAGCTGCCTTTAGTTCTAAGTATTTGATTGCAGAATTCAGGGCAGGGTATGTCGATATCCGGATCATGTCAGTATTAAGAATGTGGAGGTGTTAAATGTCTTGGAGCACATAAGTGTAGATAAATCCAGTGACCTGGGTCCAATTCCAGTCACTGTATGTAAGGAGTTTGTACGTTCTCCCTGTGTCTGCTTGGGTTTCCTCCGGGTGCTCTGGTTTCCTCCCACATTCCAAAGACGTACGGGTTAGGAAGTTGTGGACATGCTGTGTTGGAGCCGGAAGTGTGTTGACACTTACAGGCTGCCCCCAGAACACTCAACGCAAAAAGACGCATTTCAGTGTGTGTTTCATGTATATGTGACTAATAAAGAAATCTTATAAATCCCCAGGGCCAGATAAGACCTATCCCAGGATGCTATGGGAAACAAAGGAGGAGATTGCTGGGTCCCTGACAGAAATGTTTCCATCTTCGTTAGCCACAGGCAAGGTACCAGAGGTCTGGAGGATAGCTAATATTGTTCCTTTATTTAAGAAGGGTGGCAGGGATAAGCTGAGGAACTGCAGGTCAGTGAGCCTCACATCAGTGGTAGGGAAATTATTGGAGAAAATTCTAAGGGACAGGATTTATGTTCATTCGGAAAGGCAGGGACTGATTAGGATAATCAGCATGGATTTGTGAGGGGGAAATCCTGTATCACTAATTTGGTTGAGTTTTTTCAGGATGTACATCCTTGTACAGGTACATTAACAACATTTAAAAGGCACTTGAACAGGTGCATGGATAGGAAAGGTTTAGAGGGAAATGGGCCAAACAAGGGCAAATGGGACTGGCTTAGGTGGGAATCTATGCCGGCATGGACCAGTTGGGCTGAAGGGCCTGTTTCTGTGCTGTATGGCTTTTGACTCTATGTGATATCATAAAGGCAGGTGGTCCATGTTGTCTGTATGGACTTTAGTAAAGCATTTGACAAAGTCCCCTGTGATAGGCTGGACCAGAAGTTTGAGCTACGTGGGATTCAGGATGAGCTGGCTAAATGAATCCATAATTGGTTTGTGATAGGAGGCAGAGTGTAGTGGTGGAAGGATGTTTTCCTGACTCGAAGTCTATGGCTAGTGGTGTACCACTGTTTGGTATATATCAGTGAGTTGGATGTGGATGTAGGAGATGTGATCTCTAACTTTACAGATGACATGAAAATTGGCTTGTTATTTAGGCAGGCACTTAAGCAGACAAGGCTTAGAAGGATACAGTCCTATTGCAGGCAAATGTGATCAGTGTAGATGGGCAAACAGGTTGGCATGGACGTTGTGGGCAAAAGGGCCTATTTCTGTGTTGTGTGGCTCTGAAATGTTGATTAGATTTTCACACATTTGCTGTCAGTTAACCCTATGTTCTTAATCTATGTAATTTTGTGTATATCAAAGGTGAGGTGGATTGAGCTGGGAGATGTCTCCCCATGGCTTCTACAATTTATGGAATTTTCTGCCCAGAATGACATTGGGAACTTAATGTAGCCAAGCACAGGTACAGACATTCTTACCTTGGTGAGGCATTAATAAGCAGCAATAATTAAACAATGTATCACTAACCTCCATCATTGACACGGGCATTTGCAGAGTTGATTTAGAGAACAGATAGACTTTAAGTTTAAATGACCACTCCCAAGGATTGTACATCAATTGATCACAATCACTTTGCAAGGCAGATTTTTGAAAAGTCTAACTGCCAGCTGGACTATTGACACCTGAACCATGGCTTGCAAGTTTCCAGATCCTGGTTCCAGCTCCAATGAAGGCATGCAGCAGTGCCCAGCTGAACCAATTAAATTAAATTGTTCCAGGAACAAAAAGGGTAATTTCAGCCAACACAGAACCACTAAGTTGACTGCAATAGATTTCACCTAACCAACAAATTCCATGCAAAGTCTTCTCCTAGGAGTTCCCTCACAACATACCTCTAAGTAGGGTTCAAGAACTGCTGAAACCTTATTAAGAATTAATACCATCATCAAAACAATCTTTGTTCTGGAGCACATAGCCCTTTAAAGAGGTAAATTGATCTAAATTTCTCCTTTTCCTCTCTCCTACTTAACCTTGTTTGTTCTGTGATCGAGTTCTTGGCCAGCTATAAGACTAGTCTGACTTTTGCAGACACAGAATAACTGTATCCTCAACTTCGCAGTCACAGATTCAGTCTCCATGACACACCCCACTGATTGCTTTTTTACATTGGGTGGATCTTAGGACAGGCAGCCCACCCACCCACCTCTCTTCTCCAAAGTTGAAAGATTTTTACGTGCAAAAGAAAACATTGGAAATATTTAAGAACTGCATGAGCATTTGTAAAGAACATTTACCAGTGAACAGTGGTTCTGGATAGATCCTGATTTGCTGAAATGTATTGGCTACATGAGGTCTCTTGACTGCATTTAAGAAAGAGCAAGCTTTTTTTTCAAGTCAACTTCAAAGACATGGCTGCAGTGCTTGATTGAGGTAAATGGAGGGAAATAAGTCAAAAAGCTTCATGTCATTCATATGTTTTACATTTTCTGAAGTCAGATTCTAAATTATTGACATGCAACAAAGTAAAATGCTTTTGAAATTGTGGGAAGTGTGACAATGAACATCAATTCTATAGTGAACATCAATAATCTCTTGATCTTTGAATAAACTTACTTGCATTATACATATCTCTGTGCACGTTAGCAGATCCCTGTCCTGACACTCCCATCATGTTGGAAGAATGGGGATTCACTGGATTCTGGGTGTTCATGTAAGATGGATCATCAAAAAGATCAGAGGGGCTTATAATTTTGCCTGGAAGAACAGTTTTCTTAATTATTGAAAGTCTGGCGATCAGTAGTCTAAAACCATTAATTATAAATTCATTTCAGTTGTGCTTTGAAAACAATTGCAAACTTGGATACTATGTTTCTTAGTTTCAAACAATGAGCAAGTTTAAGACAGTTATTTAAATCTATATGATAAATCATTACTTAAATCTATATGATAAATATGGATGCTGCTGTTAAACGTACAGAATTTCATATAACATTTCTGTTCCAATGAAGCTCCAGCCAGATTAAAGTTAATGAGATCTAACAGTATTATTTTGAAAACAAAACATTTGTATCTAATGTGTGTTATCACATCTCAGACTCTGTAATCAGAAATAAAAAATGACCAGACACAAAGGTTCCAGATGCAGTGGGCAAACGCAACAAAAATCTGACGATGCTTCCCAGGAGCATCATGAAACAAAGGGTTATCATAACATGAGGAAATATTTGGGCAGGTGAACAAAGGCACAGTCAGGGGTTTGTTTTACGGAGCATCTTAAATGGTTGGAAGGTTAATTGGCTGCTGTAAATTGCCCCTAGAATGTGAGTAAGGGCTCGAATCTGATGGGATTTAATGAGAATGTCAGGCAAGTAAAATGAGAAAAGGTGGATGTTCACTGCCTTTTCCCCAGGGTAGGTGAGTCTAAAACTAGAGGGTTTAGGTTTAAGATGAAAAGGGAAAGATTTAAAGGGGACCTGAGGGGCAGGTTTTTCACACAGAGGACGGTGGGTGTATGGAACAAGCTGCCAGAGGAGGTTAGTGTTTAAAAGACATTTGGACAGGTAACATTTGGTCATGGACAGGAAAGGTTTAGAGGGATATGGGCCAAATGCAAGCAAATGGGAATAGATCAGGTAGATCCCTTTGTTGACATGGATGAGTTGGGCCGAAGGGCCTATTTCCATGCATTAGCAATACATTAACAATACAGGTCAATGCTGCTGCTGGCTGTTAATGAGATTAGTTTGAGCATCAGTTCAATTGCCTGAGAATCCTAAATATGGTTTGTAACCACGATGCTGTTTGCCGCTTGCTACCTCTTCCCTTTTCCCCATTATTCAGGTGTTGTGCCTAAACCCTCTGGGGAAGCTATTATTGGAAGTTACTGGGATTGAGAGTATAGTGTAAAAGTATTATCAAAGCCATGAAAAGCATGAGTTTAGGGACTTTAATTGAACAATTAAGATTATATCTTGAAATAAAACATCCTATATCTGTGATAAATGAAAGCCAAATTCTGCCACCATTTAACATTTATAGAGTCACAGAGTCACACAGCAGGGAAACAGATCATTCGGCCCATTGAGTCCCTGCCAACCAGTCACACTAATCCAATATTAATCTCATGCTTTATTCTCACCACATTCTCCCCAGCACCCCCACCACTGACTTACTAGAGGCAATTTACAGCAGACATTTAACCTACCGACCTGCAAATCTTTGGGACATGGGAGGAAATTGGAGCACCCGGAGGAACTGAACAAAGATATGGGGAGAACATTCAAACTCCACACAGACAGCAGGATTGAATGGGAGTTATGAGGCAGTGGCTCTGCTAGCTGCACCACTGAACCACCCATGCAGCACCAACAACTCCTAAGAAGCTCAACACCTGCTTGACTGGCAGCCATCCACCAGTATAAATGTTTATTCCCTCCTCCAAAGGAGCACAGAGGCCACAGTGTGCAGCATCTGCACAATGCACTGCAGTTACTTGCATGGGCTACTTTGCCCCGTCACCTCTACCACCAGAGACAAGGGCTTCACCTGCACACGGACTTGGAAATATATCGCCGCTCATTCATCATCACTAGGTCTAAATCCTGGAACTCCCTCCCTAGCAGCAATGTGGGACCTTCACCAGGAAGACTGCAGCAGTTCAAGAAGGCAGCTCGCCCTCACGGAGAGTTGGGGATGGACAATAAATGCTGGCCTCGCCAACAATATCCACACAGGAAAATTAACATACCAGTAAGTGAATTAGGATCAGGTGGAGGCCATTTGACCCCTCAAACCTGCTCCTCCCTTTGATAAGATCATTGCTGATCCAACTGTAACTTCAACGCTGCATTCCAACCTACCCACAGGAACCTTTCTCAACAATCTAACAACCTCTGCCTAAAAATATTCAGTGACTCTGAAACCCTTGAAGAAGAGAGATCCAGGCTTTTGCAAACCTCTGTGAGAAAAATGTCATCTTAGCTCTCTCATCCTCCATGGAGAACACCTCTTTATTAAACAGTGACAGCTAGATTCTCGTGCAAGAGGAATCATCCACCCGGTCAAGCCCCCTCAGCATTTTGTACATTGCAGTCAAGGTACAACCTAAGACTGCCTGACCTTGCCTCATAAGACAACTTGCCTATTCCAGGTATCAGTCCAGTAAATCTTTTTGAACCCCATCCAAAGAATTAACATCCTTAAAATATAGAGACCAATACTGCACTCAGTACTCCAGGTTTGACCTCAATGATGCGCTACATAACTGAAGCATAACCTCCCTACTTTTGTATTTAATAAATATATTTATTAAGAAAAACCTTTGAAAACTCATTGCCCTCTCAAGCAGTACATCCCAGATTGTAACTCAATAATCAACATTTATACAACAGATTTAACATTTGACTCCATAAAAATACCCCAATGGGGTTCACAGAGCATAAAACCTAACTCTGAACTATATAAGGAGACATTGCAACAAGTAACTGAAAGTTTGATCATGGGGGGGGGGGGGGGGTCCAGAACACAGGGACCAGGCAACTGAGGGTGTGGCCCTCAATGACGGAGTGACTAGGATCAAATATCATCAGGTGTACCAAAGTGGAAGGGTGCAGAGGTCCTGAAGGGCTAGAGCGGACTGCGAAAATAGAAGCTGGGGTGAAACCACAGAAACACATAAAATCTAGGCTGGAGGCACAAGAGATGGCAGATGCTGGATCTGGGGTAACAAACAATCAGCTGGAGGAACTGAGCAGCTTGTGTAGCACCTGTGGGGGGAAAGCATTGTAAATGAAAACTAGGCTGATGCCTTTAAATTTGAGGTATGCCTTAAATGGGAGCCAATGTAAATATTTTTCTTCATCTTCCCTCTGGATTATTTTCTGTCTAAATTCTCTGGTCACCAACTGGTCCCTATTCTCCACTTGTTATACCATAGAAACCATAGAACAGTACAGCACAATACAGGACCTTTGGCCCACCATGTTGTGCCGACCTTTAAACCACACCTAAGATTATCTAACCCCTTTCTCCCACATATCCCCCTATTTTAAATTCCTCCATATGCTTATCTAACAATCTCTTGAATTTGACAAACGTACCTGCCTCCACCACTACCTCAGGCAGTGCACCAACCACTCCCTGGGTATAAAACCTCCCTCTGCTCTCTCCCTTGAACTTCCCACCCATTACTTTAAAGCCATGCCCTCTTGTATTGAGCATTGGTGCCCTGGGAAAGAGGCGCTGGCTGTCCACTCTATCTATTCCTCTTAATATTTTGTACACCTCTATCATGTCTCCCCTCATCCTCCTTCTCTCAAATGAGTAAAGCCCTAGCTCCTTTAGTCTCCCCTCATAATCCATACTCTCCAAACCAGGCAACATCATGGTAAATCTCCTCTGCACCCTTTCCAACACTTCCACATCCTTCCTATAATGAGGCAACCAGAACTGGACACAGTACTCCAAGTGTGGTCTAACCAGAGTTTTGTGGCTCTTAAACTCGACTCCACGACTTATGAAAGCTAACATCACATAAACTTTCTTAACTACCCTACCCACCTGTAAGGCAACTTTCAGTGATCTGTGGATATGAACCCCAGATCCCTCTGCTCCTCCACACTACCCAGAATCCTGCCATTAACCTTGTACTCTGCCTTGGAGTTTGTCCTTCCAAAGTGTACCACCTCACACTTCTCCAGATTGAACTCCATCTGCCACTTCTCAGCCCACCTCTGCATCCTATCAATGTCCCTCTGCGAGCTTTGACAGTCCTCTACATTATCCACAACACCACCTATCTTTGTGTCTTCTGCAAACTTGCTAACCCACCCTTCTACTCCCTCATCCAAGTCATTAATAAGTATCGTGAAAAGTAGATGTCCCAGAACCAATCCTTGTGGGACACCGCTAGTCACAGCCCTCCAATCTGAATGCACTCCCTCCACCACAACCCTCTGCTTTCTACATGCAAGCCAATTTTGAATCCACATGGCCAAGCCTCCCTGGATCCCATGCCCTCTGACCTTCTGAAGAAGCCTACCATGTGGAACTTTGTCAAATGTTTTACTAAAATCCATGTAGACCACATCTACTGCACTACCCTCATCAATCTTCCTGGTCAAAGAACCCTATCAGGCTTGTGAGACATGATCTTCCCTACACAAAGCCATGCTGGCTGTCCCTAATCAATCCATGGTTCTCCAAATGCTCATAGATCCTATCTCTAAGAATCTTTTCCAACAGCTTGCACACCACAGGTGTAAGGCTCACTGGTTTGTAATTCCCTGGACTATCCCTATTACCTTTTTTGAATAAGGGGACAACATTTGCCACCCTCCAATCCTCCGGTACCACTCCTGTAGACAACAAGGACTCAAAGATCCTAGCCAATGGTTCAGCAATCTCCTCCCTCACTTTGTGGAGCAGCCCAGGGCCCTCGTCAGGCCCCGGGGACTTGTCTGTCCTAATATTTTCTAACAACTCCAACACATCCTCTCTCTTGATATCTACATGCTCTAGAACATTAACCTTACCAACACTGTCCTCAGCGTCATCAAGGCCCCTCTCCTTGGTGAATACTGAAGAGAAGTATTCATTGAGAACCTCACCCACTTCCACAGCTTCCAGACACATCCTCCCACCTTTGTCTCTAATCGGTCCGATCTTCACTCTTGTCATCCTTCTGTTCTTCACATAAGTGAAAAAAGCCTTGGGATTTTCCTTAACCGAACTCGCCAAGGCCTTTTCATGTCCCCTTCTTGCTCTCCTCAGCCCCTTCTTAAGTTCCTTCCTTGCTACCCTTTATTCCTCATGAGACCTATCTGTTCCTTGCTGCCTACACCCTATGTATGTTACCTTCTTCTTCCTAACTAGTTGTTCCACCTCCCCTGTCACCCATGGTTCCTTCACCCTGCCATTCTTTCTCTGCCTCACTGGGACAAATTTATCCCTAACATTCTGCAAGAGATCCCTGAACAATGACCACATTCCCATAGTACATTTCCCTTCGAAAATGTCATCCCAATTTACACTCGCAAGTCCTAGCCTTATAGCTTCATAATTTGCCCTTCCCCAATTAAGTATCTTCCTGTCCTCTCTGCTCCTATCCTTATCCATGACAATGCTGAAGGTTAGGGAGTGGTGCTCACTGTCCCCCAAATGCTCACCCACCGAGAGATCTGTCACCTGACCTGGTTCATTACCTAATACTAGATCTAATATGGCATTCCCTCCAGTTGGCCTGTCAACATACTGTGACAGGAATCTGTCCTGGGCACACTTAACAAACTCTGCTCCATCTAAACCTTTGGTACTAAGCAGGTGCCAATCAATGTTTGGGAAGTTGAAGCCTCCCATGATAACAACCCTGTTATTCTTGCATCTTTCCAAAATCTGCCTCCCAATCTGCTCCTCAGTATCCCTGCTGCTACCAGGAGGCCTATAGAACACTCCCAGAGAGTAACTGCTCCTTTCTTCTTCCTAACTTCCACCCATATTGACTTGAGAGATGATCCTTCTACATTATTCACCCTTTCTGTAGCTGTGATAGCATCCCTGACCAGTATCGCCACCCCTTCTCCTCTTCTCCCCCCCCCCATCCCTTTTAAAACACCGAAATCCAGGAATGTTCAGTAACCATTCCTGCCCAGGTGACAGCCAAGTCTCTGCAAGAGCCACAATATCATAGTCCCACGTACTTATCCAAGCTTTCAGTTCATCACCCTTATTCCTGATACTTCTTGCATTCAAGTAAATGCACTTTAGTCCATCCACCTTTCTACTTTTATACCCTGTACTCTGCTTCTCCTTCCTCAGAGCCTCTCTACATGTTAGATCTCTCTCCATGTTATATTCCATGGAAACCCCTCAAACCTTTGAACTCCTCAGTTATATTTCCGTTGAGCTGTTCCATAAAGTGAAGCTGCCAGTTAAACATCAGACAAACTAAAATGAAATAAATGTTACTTCATGGGCAAAACCAAAAGACCGCAGAAGCTGGAAATCTGCAAAGTACAGAAAGTGCTGGAAAATTGCATCATTCAAACAGTGTATAGATTTCATGTCTCCAATGAAATGTCATGGATCCAAAACATGAACTGTTTCTCATTGAACACTGCTTGGCCCACTGACCATATCCAACAGTTTCTATTTTAATTTTTTAAACTACTTTCCATTAAAAACCAGTTGTGCAGTGTGCAGGCACAAACGAACACTGCCACAATCTGTGACAGTGAGCAACAGGAAGGACAAATGGCTTCAGAATAAAGTGGCCAGGCCAGAGTGTGCCAGCTGTTTATCTTTCTAAAGTGAAACATTCTGTGCAAATAATTTTCTTGACATGAGCCTTTCTCATCACTTTCAGGAAGAATCTGCAGAGAATAGTCCCACTTTCATTCTCTCCCTCTCTCTCTCAGTTACAGTCGAAAACCTTTTACAAAGGAAACAGAGGATATTGACATTTAGAGCTGTGACCTTTAACTTCAGAGGATGGAGATCACATAGAGCAAAGAGTTGGGAAGATTTCCATATCTCTTAGAAATATTTGTAATTCATTTCAAATGAGGAAGCAGCTAATTTATTTTGTGTTTCAAGTTTGAGAGGTTGGGGAACGGACTGAAGGCAGTCAGGTTGGTGTGGGGCAGAAGTCCAGGGAAAGTGGAGAAATGTGGAGATGAGGGAGAGTGAGGGTGAGGAGAGGTGATGCAGAGGAGGTTGACTGAGTGGGGAAGAGTTGGATCTGCCAAACAGTGGGCACAATGAACAATGTTCTAAACAGGGTGGACTGTAGGAATGAAGTTGTTTTCTGGAAGGCAAGGGTGAAATGATGGGCAAAGAAAAATCCTGATTAGAAAGCAGTTAACGTTCATTCCCAACAGTGTGTGCAGAGTTATATAAAGAGGAGGACAGCTGATTTCCTTCCCCAACAGACACAAGACTTCAGACCCAATGTGTTTTTATGATAATCAGGTTGTTCCATGCTCACCATTAGACCACATTTACTGTTACATTTCTTTGTATTGGTATTGGTATTGGTTTATTATTGTCACATGTACCGAGGTACAGTGAAAAGCTTGTCTTATAAACAGGTCAATTCATTACACAGTGCAGTTACATTGAGTTAGTACAAAGTGCATTGATGCAGTACAGGTAAGAACAGTAACAGTACAAAGTAAAGTGTCACAGCTACAGAGAAAGTGCAGTGCAATAAGGTGCAAGGTCACAACAAGGTAGATCGTGAGGTCATAGTCCATCTCATTGTATAAGGGAACCATTCAATAGTCTTAACACAGTGGGGTAGAAGCTGTCCTTAAGTCTGGTGGTACGTGCCCTCAGGCACCTGTATCTTCTACCCGATGGAAAAGGAGAGAAGAGAGAATGTCCTGGGTGGGTGGGGTCTTTGATTATGTTGGCTGCTACCCCAAGACAACGAGAGGTAAAGACATAGTCCGAGGAGGGGAGGCTGGTGTCCGTGATGCGCTGGGCTGTGTCCACAGCTCTCTGCAGCTTCTTGTGGTCCTGGGCAGAGAAGTTGCCGTACCAAGCTGTGATACATCCAGATAGGATGCTTTCTATGGTGCATCAGTAAAAATTGGTGAGAGTCAAAGGGGACAAACCAAATTTCTTTAGCCTCCTGAGGAAGTAGAGGCGCTGGTGAGCTTTCTTGGCCATGGCATTTACGTGATTTGACCAGGACAGGCTGTTGGTGATGTTCACACCCAGGAACTTGAAGCTCTCAATCCTCTCGACCTCAGCACCATTGATGTAGACAGGTGCATGTACACCGCCCCCTTTCCTGAAGTCAATGACCAGCTCTTTTGTTTGGTTGACATTGAGGGAAAGGTTGTTGTCATGACACCATTCCACTAAGACCTCTATCTCCTTCCTGTTTGAGATACAGCCTACAACGGTGGTATCATCTGCAAACTTATAGATGGAGTTAGAGCAGAATCTGGCCACACAGTCATGAGTGTATAGGGAGTAGAGTAGAGGGCTGAGGACGCAGCCTTGTGGGGCACCAGTGTTGAGAATAATTGTGCTGGAGGTATTGCTGCCTATCCTCACTGATTGCGGTCTGTTTGTTAGAAAGTCAAGGATCCAGTTACAGAGGGAGTTGTTGAGCTCTAGGTCTCAGAGTTTGGTGACAAGCTTGCTTTGAATTATTGTATTGAAGGCAGAGCTGTAGTCAATAAACAATAGTCTAACGTATGTGTCTTTACTGTCCAGATGCTCCAGAGCTGAGTGTAGGGCCAGGGAGATGGCATCTGCAGTAGATCTGTTTCGCCGATAGGTGAATTGCAATGGGTCCTGGTTGTCTGGGAGGCTGGAGTTGATGCGTGCCATGACCAACCTCTCAAAGCACTTCATGATGGTGGATGTCAGAGTCAGTAGTCATTGAGGCATGTTACCTTGCTTTTCTTTGGTACCAGGATGACAGTGGTCTTCTTAAAAGAGGAGGGAACCTGAGATTGAAGCAGGGAGAGGTTGAATATGTTCGCAAATACTTCTGCTAGCTGATCAGCACAAGATCTGAGCACACGGCCCAGGACACCATCTGGGCCAGGTGCTTTCCTCATGCTCACTCTCTGGAAGACTGATCTTACGTCCTCCACTGTGATCACAGGTTCAGCTGCGTTAGTGGCTGTCAGGGTGTTCTACAGAGTTTCTACAGGGTTTCTACAGATGTTCGGGTTGGAATTCCCATGTGCCACTTTTTTTTCCAAATGAGATTTGAAAATCAATCCCTAACTGGCTTTGAGAAAGTGCTGGTGGTGAGCTGCCTTACTGAACCACTGCAGTCCTTCCAGGTGAAAGTACTCCTAGGTGAAATCCTTGAGGGGTCAGCGGTGGAAAGGGTGAGCAGCTTCAAGTTCCTGGGCGTCTTCATCTTGGACGATCTATCCTGGGCCCAACACATTGATGCAATCGTGAAGATGGTACGCCAGCGGCTCTACTTCGTTAGGAGTTTGAGGAGATTTGGTGTCTCCAAAGACTCTTGCAAATTTCTACCAATGTGTGGTGGAGACCATCCTGACTGGTTGCATCACCGCCTGGTATGGAGTCTCCAATGCACAGGATTGAAAGAGGCTGCAGAAGGTTGTATACTCAGCCAGCTCCATCATGGACACAACTCTCAATAAGGCTGCATCTACCAGGACCTTCACCACCTGGACACACCCTCTTCACATTACTACCATCAGGGAGGAAGTACAGGAGCCAAGACCCAAACTAAATGATTCAGGAACAGCTTCTTCCCCTCTGCCATCAGATTTCTGAATGGTCCATGAACACTACCTCATTATTTTTGCTTGATTTATCTCCTTGTCAAGATTTGGTGACTTGGAGGTGAAGCTGTCATTGGTGGCATTTCAATGCATCTGTTTGACTCTTTAGGTGGTAGAGATCACAGGGTGGGAGCTGCTTTCAGAGTATCACTGACAAGTTACTGCATGCATTTTGCTGATGGTACATGCTGCTACCACAGTGAACCAGTGAATGTTCAGGGAGGCAGCTGGAGACCAAGAAGCCAGTCTTTGTGCTGTATGGTGTTGAATCTCTTGACTTGTTGGAACCGCACTCATAGCTTCACTGAGTTATACAGCATGGAAGCAGGCCCTTCAGCCCAACTCATCCATACCAACCAAGGTGCCTTTCTGAGCAAGTCCCATTTCCCCACATTAAGCCCATATCCCTCTAAACCTTTCCTATCCATGCACCTGTTCAAAAGTCCTTTATACGTTGTAATTGTACCCACCTCTACCACTTCCTCTGGCAGCTCGTTCCACACACCCACCACCCTCTGTGTGAAAAATGTGCCCCCAGGACCACTTTAAATACTTACCCTCTCATCTTAAACTTATGTCCTCTAGTCTTAGACTCCCCTACTCTGGGAGAAAGACTGTGACTCTCTACCCTATCTATGCCCCCAATGGTGTTACAAATCTCTTTAAAGTCACCCTTCAGTCTCCTTTGCTCCAGGGAAAACAGCCACAGCCTATCCAGTCTCTCCTTGTAATTCAAGCCCTCCAGTCCCAGCACCACCCATGTAAATCTTTTCTGCAGCCTCTCCAGCTTAATCACATCCTTCCTATTGTGTGGCGACCAGGACTGAATATTCCAGGTGTGGTCTAACCAACTGTAACATGATGTCCCCAGCCAATGAAGGCAAGCATGCCATGCACCCTCTTCACCACCTTGTCTAAATGTGTCACCAGTTTCAGGGAACTATGTACTTGTACCCCTCGGTTTATCAGTTCAGCAACGCTCCCCAGAGCTTGGTCATTCACTGTGTATGGTCCTTCCCTGGTCTAACTTCCCCAAATGCATCACTTCACACTTGTCTGAATTCAATTGCATCTGTCATTCTTTTGTCCACTTTCCCAGTTGATCTGGATCCTGTTGTAACCTTAGACAATCCTCTTCACTGTCCACTACACCACTAACATAGAACATAGAACAGTACAGCACGGGAACAGGCCCTTCAGCCCACCATGTTGTGCCAAACTAATTAATCTAGTAATTAAACACCTTACTAAACTAGTCCCTAATGCTGACACAATCAGTCCTTGCCTTCCCACATGCAAATAAATCCTGACTCCCCAAATCCCCTCCAGTTACTTTCCCACCACTGTTGTAAGGCTCATCCAATCAGTGGAAAGTATTCCAGCACATTTCATGCCTTTTTCACGGTGGAAAGGCTTTGGAGGGCCAGGCACTTGCTGCAGAATACACTGCACCTAACCCTGCCTTTAGCCACACGATTTCTGTGCCTGGTCTGGTTAAGTTTCTGGTTAGTGCTGACCCCCAGAGTGTTTATGTTGTGGGATGCCATGATATCTCAGTGTCTCTGCATTGTGTGTCTTGCCCCTGGATTACCTTTCCCCTGACACTATGGTACCCATGGCAGACTGCCGTTGGCTGAAAACATGGAGACTTAATAAAAGAGACTGGGTGTGAGTGAGAGTTTCTTTCTCCTGTATTCTGTTTTATTCGTGTCCCACCTCCATTGTACCATGGAGAATGGGAGGGAAAGGTAAGGTTATTTCAGGACGTCAGTGACTGAGGCAGCAGGTGTGACAGGTCCAGGTCCAGAAACCAGCATGGACTCCAGGGAAGGGACAGACATTGGAAAGCAGCAAGTGATAGGAAGAAGCCTGGGCAACAGGTAAAGCAAATGTTCAACCAGGAGGAAGGAGAGAAATGAGGTTCAGAAACAGATCACTGGAAGGTCAGTGAAGACAGTGAAGCCAGTCCAGATGAAAGGTCTCGACCCAGAGCGCCAACGGTTCACTTCCCCCCACAGATACTGCCTGACTCGCTAAGTTCCTTCAGCAGATCAGCATTGGCTGAGTGAAGACAGTAATATGAGTTGGGGTAATGGGATGTTAATTCATCAGGACAGATGTAAAGATCTTCAATAGAGTTCTTAAGTAATGGATTCAATACTGAACCAACCAGAAAATTCATGCTTGTTTTTTTAAACAGCACATTTTTGAGTCAGAAAACATAGAAATGCAAAGGAACAAGCCAACCACAATAGAAACAGCTAAAATATTCTGCATTATTCAGTTACTATTTGCAAATTGCATTATTTGTCATAAGCCCTTTGTTACAGAAAAATGCAACTTTTAATCCTACAAAATCACATTTATAAAAACTGAAATTAATCAAAGATAATTATGAAATTATATTTTATAATGTTGATAGAGTTGAACTCCATGAATTTGTGACCTACCTGGTCCAGTGGACGTTGGGTTGTGTAGATTGGAATAATTTTCATAAATGGTGATTGGTGATGTGTGAGCAGTCTGTAAAGCAATGTACTCAGCATCAAGAGAATGGACAACTATTTCAACAAAAGTATAATAAATAAAAGGACTTTATATCCAACAGTATTTCACACAGGCAACAGAAACATCATTGCTCTAAATTCATCCTGTCCAGGGAGGTGAGGTAAACAATTCCCGATCAGTGTGCCAATGGCCATTCACTCAGGCACACCACATGAAACTGAAGCTCAAGGCAGTGGCCACTACCACAGAGGACTTACACTCTCTCCTTCCTGCACTCCCACACTGCAGAGCATACAACGGAAAATCAAAAATGTCCAGAAGTGGCCCCTGGTCCTGGGAAAGTGAGTTGTGGGGGAGGCAAGGGTTGGTCAGGGGTTGGGGTGTTGGTCAAGGATTCCCAATTTGGGGTTGTGGGTGACAGTCTGTTGAATGGTGGTAAGGGTGGGTGGTGGTAAAAAGGGCTTTACTCTTTCTCTGAGAGACTGGGGGTGGGTGGACGGAGGGTGTGGATGAGCTGAAGCTGGACAATAGGCAATGGGCTTTTAAAAGAAATTTGTTTTGAAGGGAATGCTTTGTTGTGACCACTCTCTCAGCTCTGCCCTCCCAAATTCACGCATTAATCATCCTTATCTCAATCAAGGTGATGAGCAACGCCAGATCTGTCCTGGGTAGGTGAGTCATATAATGTACCTCCGATGCATCAACAACTAACTGCAACCATGGGTGCAATCAATGGAAAACATCGGCTCAGCTCAACAACTAAAGTACCAGTCTGATCACTGAACTGTAGGACACCTCCAGCTGCCCGAGTACATTCAATGTTGCAACACCACTGTTAGAATTTTCCTCTTTTGCAGGGTAGCCCCTACTTGGTGCCAGTGAGCCTCCCACACATGATTATCTTCACCCAGGGAACTAGGTCAAGGTCCAGCACATCAAAACAAGGATCAATGAATAGTCAATGAAATCATGATGTTTGCCAAACTCATTCTTCCTTAAAAATCCCAAGACTTGCTCATCTTTTGTTATATGTTCTACATAATTTAAATGTTAATGATACTTTCCACTACGGACCTTGGCTCTTCAACAGGATTTCCTAACTTACAAATAAAGAAATGCAAGATGCAAAATCTTTCAAATGACTTCCCATGGATCTGTAAAAATAATTATGACCCTTTTAAAATAAATGTTTCATTCGAGAATGTCACTCTCTAAGTATTTCTCACATTGGAATATTAGTAAAAATCATTTCTATTATGCTAACCTGTGAAATGTTTCCATCCTTAATCATTTGATTACTATTTCTCTGGATCACCGAATCTTCGTTATCTCTTGCTTTTTGCAGTCCTGTGGGAGAGGCCAGTTTACCTGGGATTTCGTTGTAGTATCCATGGTTCTGCTGGTCACTCGCCACGTTCCACAATGCAAAGCCTGCAGGTTTGCTGCATGAAATTACCAACAAAGACATTAGGAAAGTAGCTGTAAACTACATCACATTTCTGAAAATTTTGTGGCCAACATGAAATGTTTTGTAATATAATTAGTTTATTGTGATTATTACAGTTTGACAAATGTTAAAAATCCTCAACTATAATGATTGTCTATTGACAACAGTGCATCAGCTGGTGCATTGGACAGAAGGTCCATGACTCACAATACCGTGTGTTGTTCCAAAAACAAACTGTCAATTTGCTCAAAAATCAGAGTTTTTTTTTAGAAAGAAACAATAATTGAAAATTAAATAACTAAAAATCTGAAATAAAAATGTAAAATGCAGAAAATGCCTGGCAGGTTCCTACAGGCTTTAGGAACCCCGGCCCCACCCCACTCCAGTCCTCCCCCACCTTCTCTGCAACTTAAAACTAACTTGTTTTCTCCCTTTCCCAGCTCTGGTGAAAGGTCTTCAATGTGAAAAGTTAATTCTATTTCTTGTTTCACAGATATCACCTGACCCACTCAGTGTTTCCAATGTTTCCTGCTTTTATTGAGAAACCACAGCACTCTCTCCCAATAAATGTGGTCATTTCTACGGAAAACAACAATGAGGACATAAAATCAGTCACAATCACCAAAGCAGTAAGGTAATCAAGCTTGAGTTGCAGGAGAGTTACCCAATCATCTCTGCATTGGTTGTTGGCTGTGCCATGATACTAAATACAGCATTTGTGTTTGTGTGGTGATGGAGACTTGGGGGGCACTCACCTCTCATTGTGAGGTTTACTTGCTGCATGTGGGTTCTTCAAGTATTGTTTAAAGCGAAGTTCAAACGCTTGTCCAATGCTGTTAATAACACAACGGGCCAAATCATCAAAACACTCCAAAATATGGCATGCTAAAAGAGAGTGCAAGAAAGACAAGATTCACTTTCATTGCCTGTGAAATGATTGTTGAAGAAGTTTTAAGAAGTTAAAAACTCATTTTGCATAACCTAGGCACTCATTGGCACTGTATATTTCATTTTATATTGTTTTAAGAAACAGCCTTAATACTCGTCCTAGATATGAAATATAAGCACTAATTTGTTCACAGTATTTACTTCTATATTTGATGTTCATATAGATAATTGAGGAGGATCATGAAATAATCTCGTCTATCATGGTCAAAGACCAGGACTTCGTGTCGCTCCTGATTATACTCTGTCATAGCATCACACACTCTCCAGTCTGCCTCACTACTGATGTTGTGCTTCTTCCATAAGCACAAGAAACAAACATAGTGTTTGAAAACTGCCTAATTTGACAATCTATAATCCAGGGACAAGAATCGAGTTAATGGCCATAATGAGCACAATTACATCTATTGTTGGAATGCAGAGTGTAAATGAAATTGCTGATAATCCAAAAAACTATTACCTCTTTGATTCACTGGGTCTTTGGCTACATAGGCAACGTAATTGCTTGTGTCCTAAAATATAAGAGAGTCAACACTTAGAACGTGTGGCACAAAGTTCAACATGATTGCAGTACTACGCAAACAATGAGGCTGTTTGCACACACACCCAGAAATGTGTGCACACCCAGAAATGTGTGTGCACCCAGAATTGTGTGCACACCCAGAAATGTGTGCACATCCAGTAATGTGTGAAAATTTTGTATTGTGTGCATACCCAGTAATGTGTGCACATCCAGAATTGTGTGCACACCCAGTAATTAGTGCACATCCAGAATTGTGTGCAATTCCAGAAACATTTGCACACCCAGAATTGTGTTCACACCAGGTAATGTGTGCACACTCTGTAATGTGTGCACACCCAGAAGTGTGTGCTCACCAAGAACTGAGTGCATACCGAGAAATGTATGCATACCAGGTAATGTGTGCGCACCAGAAATATGTGTACATCCAGAAGTATGTGTACACCCAGAAATGTGTGCACACCCAGAAATGTGTGCACATCCAGAAGTATGTGCACACCCAGTAATGTGTGCACACCCAGAAGTATATGCACACCCAGAAATGTGTGCACACCCAGAAATGTGTGCACACCCAGTAATGTGTGCACACCCAGAAATGTGTGCACACCAGAATTGCTTCACTCCAGGTTAACCATGCACAGTTTTTTCAGGAATTGCAGCTCTCTTCCCCACCCCTCCTACCCCTCCACCCCTCCCATATCTCTCAGGCACTATCAGGCTGGGGAACATATAGCAACTCTGCCAGTATCTAAAGAGAAAGCTGACATGATGATTCACAGGGGAACCATGGTATGGCAAAGCAGGACACTGCAGCTGACAAAACCTCTCCTGTTCATCGTGCCAGTACATTCTCAGAGCTCTCTGAAATTATTTTGAGTACAAGAGGAGCTTCAAAATAATGACTGCACACTTCAGTTACATAAAACCAAACTAAATGACAAGAATTTGTGTGTGATGATAAATAAATGACTGCAATTTATATAACATCTTTACAGTTTTACACCCAGAGGGGAAGAAATAGCTCATTGACTGAGTCTATGTGGGTAGAACTCAAAAATTAGAAAGGTGCCATCACTCTGATGGGTTTATTCTATAGACCCCCGAATAGCCATAGGGACACTGAGGAGCAGATATACAGGCAGATTATGGAAACGAGCAAAAACAACAGGGTTATCATTGTGGGTGACTTCAACTTCCCCAACATACACTGAGAATTCCTTAGTGCAAAAGGTTTTGATGGAGCAGAATCTGTTAGGTCTGTCCAAGTGGGTTTCTTGAAGCAGTATGTGGGTAGTCCAACTGGAGGGGAGGTTATACTGGGGAATGAGCCTGGTCAGGTGACTGACCTTTCAATGGGTGAACACTTGGGAAACAGTGATCACAACCCCTTAATCTTTAAGTTACCTATGAATAAGGATACAAGCGGACATTGCAGGCAATTATTAAATTGGGGGAGGGCAAATTATTAGGGCATCAGACAGGAGCTAGGGAGAATTAATTGGGAAGAGGTGCATTTGGGCAAATCCACCTCTGACATGTGGAGGTTGTTTACAGATCAGTTGCACAGAGTTCAGGACTGGTTTCTTCCAGTAAGAGGGAAGGACAAGGATAGCAAGGTATGAGAACCTTGGAAGATGAGACAGGTAGTTAACTTAGTTAAGAAGAAGAAAGAAGCATATGTAAGGCTTAGGAAGCTGGAATCATACAGTGTGCTTGAGGACTATAAAGGAGCCAAAAGGGACTTTGGAGAGCTAGAAGCGGTCATGAAAAGTCCTTGGCGAATAGGATTAAAGAGAATCCCAAAACCTTCGACACAAGAGGGTAACCAGGGAGAAGGTAGGCCTGCTCAGGGATAAAGGAGGAAAGTTGTGCTTCGAGGCAGAGGATGTGGATGAGATCCCAAATGAGCACTTTGCATTGGTATTTAACATGAAGGATGCAGAGGATTGTGACATCAGAGTTTAGCATGTTAAGCTGCTAGGGTATTTCGAGATTAGGAAGAGATACTGTTAGGTCTCTTGAAAAACATTAAGGTGGATGAGTCACCAGGGTCTGATGGGATATACCCCAGGTTATTGAGAGAAATGAGAGATGCGATTGTTGGGGCCTTGACCAATATCTTGGTGTCTTCGCCAGCCACAGATGTGGTGTCAGAGAACTGGTAGGTCGCTAATGTTGTTCCTATGTTCAAGAAGGGAAATAGAGACAATCCTGGCAATTATAGACTGGTAAGTTTCACGTCAGTGGTAGGGAAACTAATGGAGAGGATTCTTAGGGATAAGATTTATGAGCATTTGGAGAAGCATGATCTAATCAGGGACAGTTAGCGTGGCTTTGTGCTGGGCAGATCATGTCTGACTAACCTAAATGCATTTTTCAAGGAGGTGACGAAGGTGATTGATGAAGGTAGAGCAGTGGTGTTGTATACGTGGATTTTAGTAAGGCATTCGACAAGGTCCCACATGGTAAGATCATCCAGAGAATTAGGATGCATGGGATTTGATTAGATCCAAAATTAGCTTGCCCACTGAAGACAGAGGGTGGTGGTGGATGGACCTTATTCTGAATGGAGGTCTGTGACTAGTGGTGTTCCACAGGGATCCGTACTGGGACCTTTATTGTTTGTCATATATAGATATGTATGGTAGAGTGGGTGAGTAAGTTTGCAGATGACACAGATTGGTGGTGTTGTGAATTGCACAGAAGGTTGCCAAAGGATACAGTAGGATATAGATCAGTTGAACATATGGGCGGAGGAATGGCTGATGGAGTTTAATCCAGGCAAGTGTGAGGTGCTACACTTTGGGAAATAAAACATAAAGGGAGAGTACACATTTAACGGCAGGGTCCTTAACAGGTCGATGAACAGTGGGATCTTATGGTCTAGATACATGGCTTCCGAAAAGTGGCTGCACAGGTTTGATAAGGTGTTAAAGAAGGCATATGATGAGCTGGCCTTCATTAGTTGAGGCATTGAGGTCAAGAGCCAGGAGGCTTTGTTAAAGCTTTAAAAACTCTGGTTAGGCCACATTTAGAGTGTTGTGTTCAGTTCTGGTCACCTCATTATAGGAAGGATGTGGAGGCTCTGGAGAGGGTGCAGATGAGGTTTACCAGGATGCTGCATAGTTTGGAGGATATGTGCTATGAGGAGAGGTTGGACAAGCTGGGGCTGTGTTCTCTAGAATGGCGGAGGCTGAGGGGAGATTTGATAGAAGTTTATAAAATTATGTGAAACAGCTAGTATCTTTTTCCCAGGATCGAAATGTCTGGGACCAGAGAGCATGTACTTGAGGTGAGGGGGAGAAATTACAAAGGAGATGTGTGAGGCAAGTTTTTACACAGAGTGTGATGGGGGCCTGGAATGCACTGCCAGGGGTGGTGGTGGAGGCAGAAGGCAGAGGAGCATTTAAAAGGCTCTTAAATAGGCACATGAATATGAGGAGAAGGGAGGGATATGGTCAATGTGCGGGGAAGAGGGATTCGATTAATTAGGAGTCATTGGTTTAATTAGTTTGGCACAACGTCGTGGGCTGAAGGCCCTGTCCTGTGCCGTACTGTTCTATATTCTAACTGTAGATGCTGTCAAAGCAAAATGAGGATGTAGAAGTCATAAATCAAAATGACAGAAAAACCCATTGCTGCTGGATACCTGAAATAAAACCAGAAGATGCTGGAAGCATCCAGCTGGTTGCAGTCTCAGTACCAGAACTGGCCGTTCATCCACTGTACTGGCTCTATGTTCCTCTCTCCTGTTGCCAGTCCTTACAGCCCTGCGTTTTGCAGTTTTTATGTTACTTTGCTTGTGTTTTCTGTCTGTAACTGTCTTCATCCTAAGCTTAATTCTTTCCCTCTTGTTATCCCTCTCTCACTGCCTTTATCAACCACATTCCTTCCTCAATAATTATCCCCATGGCAACCCTATCAGATATTCCCTTTGGTTCATTCTTCTCTTCCCACCTTCTCTGCAATTTAAAAAACTTCTATGTTTTCTCTCTTTTCCAGTTCTGACCAAGAGTTTACAATTTGAAATGTTAACTCCATTTCTCCCTTCACAGATGCTACCTCACTCATCGAGTGTTTCCATCATCTTCTATTTTTTATTCATGAACAATAACAAGTAATATTAACCAAATGACCAATTGAAGCAAATTTATTGGAACAAATGTTCCTGTAAGTGTGCTTGAAAACACAAACCACTTGTAAAATCTTTCCTTTGACAATCAAAATGAAATGATGAAAAAACAACAAGATGCTGGAGGAACTCAGCAGGCCAGGCAGCATCTGTGGAGAAAAATAGATGGTCAATGTTTCGGGTCAGGACCCTTCTAAAGGTCCCGACCTGCTGAGTTCCTTCAGCATCTTGTTGTTTTTTCATGTAGATTCCAGCATCTGCAGTCCCTTGTTTCTCTAGTCTTGCTTAATTCATTCGTTGGGATACTGTTGTGGGGATATGAAGTTTTTGGACTACTAATCAATGGTCTGTTCTAACATGTTCAATAAATGCCACACTGATAGCTGAGATATTTAAATTTGATTTACTTACACAATCTGAAATTGAGAAGAAACAATATTAGTTCAAGTAATAGTGACCATGAAACTATCCAACTATAAAAAAAAACTGTCTGCTTCATCAAGACTCTTCAGGGAAAAGAGTGTTTCATCTATACTCAATCTGGCCAGAGTGACTCCAGCAGCAAGTGCTGTGGCCTCATTGAGTATAGATTGATTAGTAGTCCAAAAACATCATATCCCCACTGCAGTATCCCAACAAACTAACTGCATTGATTATTGCCCTTATTACTGTTATTGGTAAATTGGTTTCTTATTGTTTCATGTAGCGAGTACAGTGAAAACCTTCATTGTGCACAGCATCCATACAGATCATCTTGTTACAAGAGTGCTCTGAAGTAGTACAGAGGAAAACAATAACAGAATGCAGAATAAAGTGCTTCAGCAAAAAAAAATTAACCTCTACCTGGAATGATTTATATGGATTGAGACTCTAGTCAGGAAAAAGAAGGTATATGTTAGGTTGAGGTAGTCAGGAACAAGTGAATCCCTCGACCAGTATGATACGTGTAGGAGTACACTTAGGAGGAACATCAGGAGGGCAAAAATAGGGCATGAGATACATCTGCCAGACATCCCAAGAGATTTGACAGATATATTAAGAGTAACCTTAATGCATGGACTTGAACTCCAAGGTCTGTCAGTTCCTCAACATTCCTTAGTGCCCTACCATTGATTGTATATGTCTGACCCCTATTTGACCTACAAAAGTCCATCACTTTGCACTGATCCAGATTAAGTTCCATCTGCCAACACTCTGCTCAACTTTCCATCTGGCTTCGGCGTGCAGGGTGGAGTGGCCTCAGGTGTTGGGAGTGAGAGCAGATCTATAAAAAGGCTTCAGTGAGAAGGCACAGGTAAAAACAGCTAAAGTTTTATTTTGTTGTTGACCCATAGTCCTTGATTCACTGCAGTCAGGATGGCAGTCAGGGCAGTGGAATGTTCCTTCTGTAAGATGTGGGAAGTCAGGGAACCTCATGGTCTCCCTGATGACAACGTCTGTGGGAAGTGCACCCAGCTGCAGGTCCTGATGGTCTGGGTCAAGGAACTGGAGGTGCAGTTGGACATACTCAGGATCATCCGGGAGGCTGAGGCTTTCACAGATGAGGGTTTTAGTGAGGCACAGGCTTCAGAGAGATGGGTGACCACCAGGAGAAGTAAAGCAGTCAATGCAGGGATCCCCTGTGGCCATTCCCCTCACTTTGGATACTGTTGAGGGGGATGTTCCTTCAGGGGCTGGCAGCAGTCATCAGGTCTCTGGCACTGGGACCGGCTCTGAGGTTCAGAGGGAAAGGGTGCAGTCAGCCAGGGCGATAGTGATAGGAGACTCGATGGTCAGAGGGACAGACAGGGGATTCTGTGGCCGCACAAGAGATGCCAGGATGGTGTGTTGCCTCCCGGGTGCCAGGGTCAAGAACGTCTCTGAGCAGTTGCAGAACATTCTCGAGGAGGAGGGCGAACAGCCAGGTGTTGTTGGTGCAAATGACACAGGTCGAACAAGAGATGAGGTCCTGCAGAATGAGTACAGGGAGTTCGGTAAGAAGTTAAGAAGCCAGAACTTGAGGGGAGTGATCTCCGGATCACTCCCGGTGCCACGTACCAGTGAGTCCAGCAATAGAAGGACAAGCCAGATGAATTTGTGGCTGAGGAGTTGGTGCAGGGGGGCAGGGATTCAGGTTCTTGGATCATTATGATCTCTTCTGGGGTAGAGGCGACCCGTACAAGAGGGACGGGATGAACTTCAACCAGAGAGGGATCAATATCTGAGCGGGAAATTTGCTTTTGCCACCAGGGTGGGTGTAAACTAGATTGGCTGGGGGGTGGGACTCGAGAGAGTGAAGTCAGTGAGATGACAGGGGTAGGTGCAGCAACCAATGGGTGCAGAGTGTAAGCAATCAGGGTGGTCATGTTCACAGCGACAGGGCAGACAGGACCACTGCTTTAAGTTGCATCTATTTCAATGCACGTAGCTTAACAGGTAGGGCGGACAAACTGAGGGCGTGGATTGTCTCTGGGGACTGGGATATTGTGGCCATAACAGAAACGTGGCCGAGAGAAGGGCAGGACCGGCAGCTCAAATGTTCTGGGATACAAATGCTTTAAGCGTGACAGAGGACCAGGTACGAGTGGAGGGGGTGTTGCCTTTATGATAAAGGAGGACATGACAGCAGTGCTTAGAGAGGAGATTCTTGAGGGATCATCTAACAAGGCCATTTGGGTAGAACTTAGAAATAAGAAAGGGATGGTCACCTTGTTAGGGTGATATTGTAGACTCCCCCAATAGTCAGCGAGAACCTGAGGAGCCGATGTGTCGAGAAGTTGCATGTAGTTGTGAGAACAGTAGGGACATGCAAGTGGGAGATTTTAATTTTCCTTGTATTGACTGAGCAGAGTGCAAAGGGCCTGGATGGGGTGGAATTTGTGCGATGTGTCCAAGACGTTTTCTTCACACAAGATCTGGAGGAACTTACTGGAGAAGGAGCAATACTGGACCTCCTCCTGGGGAACGAGATGGGCTAAGTAACTGAGGTAACAGTTGGGGAGCACTTTGGGTCCAGTGACCACAATTCTATTAGTTTTAAAATACATATGGAAAAAGATAGAACAGGTCCACAGGTTAAAGTCCTGAACTGGAAGCAGGGCCAACTCTGAGGACATTGGGCAGGATCTTGCTGGGGTCGACTGGGTGACTCTATTTAAAGGCAAAGGAACAGTTGGCAAGTGGGACGCTTTTAAAAGGGTCACAGCGAGTGTCCAGGGGCAGCATGTTCCTGATAGGGTGAAGGGTAGACATACCAAGTTCAGCGAACCCTGGCTGACGAGAGATACCGAGGTGCTGGTCAGGAAAAAGAAGGAAGCCTACATCACATTTAGGCAGCTGGGTACGAATGAATCCCTCGACGAATATAAAAAGTTTAAGACCAGGTTTAAGAATGAAATTAGGAGGGCAAAAAGAGGGTATGAGATGGATTTGGCAGGCAGGGTTCAAGATAATCCCAAGAGGTTCTTCAGTTACATTAACAGTAAAAGGGTGACTAAGGAGAGACTAAGTCATCTTAAAGACCATCAGGGCTGCCTAAGTGTGAAGCCGCAGGAGATGGCTGAGATTTTTAATGTCTATTTCTCCTTGGTGTTTACTGAGGAGAATATCATGGGTGACAAAGAAATGTGGGTAATAAGTGGTGAGGTCTTGGATCATATGGATATTATGAGGTATTTGAAGCCTAGAAGTGCATTACGGTGGGCAAATCCCCAGGGCCTGACCAAGTGCACCCCCAGAACTTATGGGAGACCAGGGAAGAAATCACGGAGGCCCTTGTAGAGATATTTGCTTTGTGTTAACCAATGGGGGAAGTTCCAGGAGACCGGAGGGTGGCTAATGTTGTTCCATTGTTGAAGAAGGGTGGCAAGGACAGGCCAGGAAACAACAGGCCGGTGAGCCTGACTTCAGTTGTAGGGAAGTAACCGGAGGGAATTCTGAGGGACAAGATCTACCATCACTTGGATGGTCAATGCCTGATCAGGAATAGTCAGTACGGTTTTGTGTGTGGGAGGTCATGTCTGATGAGTCTTTTAGAGATTTTCAAAGAGGTAACTAAGGGGATGGATGAAGGTAGGGCAGTGGATGTTGTCTATATGGACTTTGGTAAGGCCTTTGACAAGGTCCCACGTGGCCAGCTGATCTGGAAGGTTAGGTCCATGGGATTCAGGGGGAGCTGGCGAGGTGGATTCAGAATTGGCTCGATGATAGGAAGCAGAGGACGATAGTTGAAGGTCGATTCTCTGACTGGAGGCCTGTGACTAGTGGGGTGCCCCAGGGGTCAGTGTTGGGACCTCTTATTTATTATGTATGTAAATGATTTGGATATGAATGTACGTGGCACGATTAGCAAGTTTGCTGACAATACTAAATTAGGGGGTCTCGTTGATAGTGAAGCAGGTTACAATGAATTACGAAGAGATCGCGATCAGTCAGGGAGATTGGCTGAGAAATGGCAAATGGATTTCAACTGAGATAAGTATGTGGTGATGCAACTTGGACAGTCAAACCAGGGTAGGACTTGTACAGTGAATGACAGGGCACTGATGAGTGTTATGGAACAGAGGGACCAGGGAGCACAAGTGTACAGTTCACTGAAAGCGACTACACAAGTAGACAGGATGGTGAAGAAGGCGTTTAACACACTGGTCTTCATCAGTCAGGGCATCAAGTTTAGGAGCAGGGACATTAAGTTGCAGTTATGCAAGTCATTGGTGAGGCCACAATTGGAGTATTGTGTACAGTTTTTGTCACCCTGTTATCTGAAAGACATCCTCAAGCTGGAGAGAGTGCCTAGACTAGAGGGCCTGAGTCATAGGGAGAGGTTGGCCATGCTGGACCTTTATTTCTTGGAGGGTAGGAGAATGAGGGGTGACCTCACAGAAGTTTATAAAATCATGAAGGGAATGGATAAGGTGGACGGTCATAGTCTTTTCTCCAGGGTTGGGGAGTCCAAAACTGGAGGGCGCAGATACAAGCTAAGAGGGGAGAGATTTAAAAGACCTGAGAGGTAACTTCTTTACCCAGAGGGTGGTGAGTACCTGGTACGAGCTGCCAGAGGAGGTGGTCAAGGCAAGTATAATTGCAACATTTTAAGAGGCATTTGGATAGGTACATGGAGGGGAGGGGCTTGGAGGGTTATGGGCTGAATGTGGGCAACTGGGGCTAGCAGGGAGGATGCAGTGGTCGGTATGGACCGGTTGGGCCGAAGGGCCTGTTTTCCTGCTGTATTACTCTCTGACTCTATGATCCATCTCCTGCTGTAGCCTTGGACAAGCTTCTTTGCTATCCACAACATCACCTATTCTCAAGTCATCCTTATGCTTACTAATCACACCTCCTCAATGTATATCTAAGTTGTTAGTATACATCACGAACAACAGGGGTCCCAGCACCAATCCCTTGGTTACAGGCTACCAATCAGAAAAGCATCATATCATCAACATTGTCACAGTGTATTAAAAGCAAAACAAAAAGCTGGGGATACTCTGATGTCGAGCAGCATCTGTGGAGAGAGAACTAGAAGGAACACTTCACGTCTGAAATGATGTCTCTGAGTATCCCCAGTCCTTATGCATTATCTCAGGTTTTCATCATCTGCAGCCTTTTACTTTTCAATTATTGTCATGAGCTGAGAGGACAGCCGGCCAATGCAATGGCCTTAGTGGCATTCGTTAGTCTCGCGAGACCATGGATCTGCGCATGGAGAGTCTTGCTTCAGTTGGTAGTGGTAGAGCAGTGTCTGTTGTGACTGTAGAGGCCTACACGTGAGTGACAGTCTCGGCCGCAGTGACTGCACTTGAAGGCGCTGTCCTCCTGTGTTGCTTTGGTGCTGTTTTTCCTGCGAGGGCGCTTTTCTTCAGCAGCTCACCTCAGCTTCTCTTCTCCTCGTTTCAGACCTCTGTAATGTTCCAGCCTCCAGCGAGAGCGGTCGCTTGCAATTTCTTCCCACCTCTTGACATTCATGTTCAGTGACTTCATATCTCTTTTACAGACATCTTTGAAGCGAAGATGGGGCTGTCCTTGCGCTCTCTTGCCAGAGGCCAACTCCCCATACAGCAGGTCTTTCGGGATCCTCTCATCTGGCATGCGATGTACGTGGCCCAGCCAACAGAGACGACATTGTTGAAGCAGGGTGAAGAGGCTGGGTATCTGAGCGCGGGTCAGGACCTCGTTGTTGGTGACTCTGTCAGTCCACTTGATGTCCAGGATGTCCACTTGATGTTCTGAAGAGTATACAAATCAGTGAATCAAGAGAAAATCTTGCAACCATCTGCAGCTTCCAAATGTTGCACCAATCATGTGTTACTTCTGTCCTTGGGAACAGGAGCATTAAAATACTCTCAGTGAACACAAGAGGTCAGATGCTGCAAATTTGGATAATGTAAGTGGAGAGTACTTCTCCATAGATCGATGTTCTCCAAAAGCTTACAGGAAGTAATTGTGTGAGTCCTGTCATTTGGGTTCAAGTCCTGGACCATCAGGTAATGTTGATAAGGAAGGAAGTCCTGGCCTCCTCAATTCAGGGTCCTAGAACACCAAAGAGTGGGGTAATATCTTTTGTGAACCTGTGTTTTTTTGTATACACGTTCATTGATTTTTTTTTAGTGGCTCTGTTCTCAAGGACTAAAACTTCATATCATTGCCATCGTATGTGGAGAAGCGAAACCTACAAGTGGGGGAGGGAGCCAAAGGAAGCATCCAATGAGGAGGAAGATGGAGCTGCCTCATCTTCTTGGGATCACCAGAGCAGGCTTCAACTCTCTGGTTAAGACTTACTTCAATGTTCAAAGCCCATGAAGAATTTTGTGCAAGTGATGTTAGTGTGGACATAGTACTGTATGTGTTTGGCAACACTACATATGTCGAGCAACCTCCTCAGATATGCACATCATTTGCATAGAGGATCCACATCAAAACATCCATGTGCTCCCAGCACACCAAGTCCCCTCCCAACAGGGTTTCAAAAAGTGGTTTTGATGAAAGAATAAAAATGTTGCATTATTTAGTGGAATTTCTAGTGCTGTGTTTTTTTGTGAATGGATGTATTTCCAATTTATTGATAGCGGAGCAAAATTGCAGACCACCAACATAATCCACATTTTTCCACATCTTCTCTATATTCTCAAGCACCAGAACCAAACTGCTTTTCTTTCAAATTAGCTGTACTTGATAACTGCCAGCTATCAAGCTTTTATTAAAGTCTTTTGAAACAATTTCATACAAGTTAAATCACAGGAGTCCAGTTATAAACACTGTTAAGAATTAGAAGTTCAGAAGTTTATACTTGTATTTCAATCGCTTGTTTCTGGCTGTAGTTCATTTGCAATAACAGATGTGACAGTGGTTCCATCACAGGTTTGCTATTCCTTGCCCTTCATACACAGCGGAGAGCAGGCAAGTGAGAAAGGATAGCAACATGCATCTGGAATCCATCAAATGGCAAACCCATTTCCAATGAATTTGTACAAAATATATCTGTTCATTTTTATTAGAAAAGTTTCTACTACCCATGGTGCCCAGCTCCTTCAGCTATGCAATGAAACAATCTGAAACAAGCTGATGCACTCACTGGATCTCCTCCAGAGGCAAAAGAAACCGACTGCATGTGGTGGTTGGCAATGAACTGTAAAACAAAGAGCACTTGTTAACTTCCAGTTGGAGTTCTGAAATCTGAAATGTTTCTAGTTTCAGGTCGACACCAAATCTAACATATACATTCAAAATGGAGTAAGACTGAGTAAAGGTTTTCATTCTATTGTTGGGCTGTGGGTATATCAGTAACTGTGGTACTGAGCACCTGGAGTTTCATTTTCCATCAATAACAATGGCAGGAAATTAGAAAATGAAAGACTAAGAAACTAATAACAATTTAAAAATTACCATTATCATTCTTGAGGAGGAATGAGGTTGGATAATGAGGAAGTTGTAACCCTGACATATTTCAGGAGCAGAGATTTGATTTCAGATTTATCTTTCTTCCATTCAGCTGGGGTCATTGGGAAGGGTTCAGGAGAGAGAAACCGGGTTGCCGGTACCTTATATCAGAATTCATTGAGTCTGGGTATGATGCCCTTGCCTGAGGTGACATCCTGCAGTCTGTGTTCTCTTTTCAGGACCGTGTTGCAAGCTTTTTCGTCTTCAAATAACTGTACCTATTGGTTATTTTCTTCATTTTTCTGTAAGTTTCCTACCATCCCACCTTTACCTCTGGTCTTTCCTGATCTTAAAAAAATCATGATATACTTCTGTTATTTTAATATATTTTCAGTGGCAAAGGTAACATTTTCTGTCCATTTGGTCATCTACCATGAATTTCCTCCTTGTGATTGAATCTAGCTGTTACAGTAAGTTCTAGCATTTTTGCTATTTATGCATCAGGAATTCCCGGAACAATTTTCAACATTTCGTATTTTGTTTTCAATAAAGTAAGTTTGAAAGCAAGTCTAAATCCCCTTGACCTTCAACTTTGACTCACAAAAGTTTGGTTTAATCTAATGAAATGCCATCACAGCATCCAAAACATTGACACTGAGAATTATGTGACTTTGATTTTAAGTGGTAGCTGAGCCCAGGCTGGGCCATTTGTAAAGATCTATGCACAGCCGATATAAGATTGTGTTGTTTTTAGAAAACTAGACAGTGAATTTTATTTCAAGTGTTATGCAAACATAAGTGCAAAAAGACATTTTTAGTTTATTTACATTTATACACAACAGTGGTGCAGTTGTAGCTGATTCACAGTGATTTCCTCTATGAATATTTGCCACCTCTTGTGACGGTCACTCATTTGAGTTATTTTTACTGTATTTTACCCTTTTACTGTCATTTACCCTTGAAATATAGAATTGCAGTATAAAACCTTGTTTTTGGGTAAGGAGATGACGTAATTATCTGTAGAATACAGATGTGTGATGTATGGCAATGTTTTCTTAATTCTCGTGCAACTCCCCCATGCCGACCACGGTGCCCACCCAGCTCGTCCCAATTTCCTGCATTCGGCCCATATCCCTCTAAGCCCCGCCCCTCTATCCACCTATCCAAGTGCTTTTTAAATGATACTATTGTACCTGCCTCACCCACTTCCTCTGGCAGCTCGTTCCATATACTCACCACTCTCTGTGCGAAGAAGTTGCCCCTCAGGTCCATTTTAAATCTTTCCCCTCTCACCCTAAACTTATGCCCCCTATTACCATCCACCTTATCTATGCCTCACATAATTTTAAACATTTCTATAAGGTCGACGCTCATTCTCCTACGTTCCAAGGAATAAAGACCCAGCCTGCCCAACCTCTCCCTATAACTCAGGCTCTTGAGCCCTGGCAACATCCTTGTAAATCTTTTCTGCACTCTTTCCAGTTTAACCACGTCTTTCCTATAACAGGGTGACCAAAAATGTACCTACTACTCCAAGTGCGGCCTCATCAAAGACTTATACAACTGCAACATAATGTCCCAACTCCTGCACTCAACGCCCTGACTGATGAAGCCAGCGTGCTAAACGCCTTCTTCACCACCCTGTCTAACTGTGATGCCACTTTCAAAGAACCATGCACTTCAACTCCTCGCTCCCTCTGTTCCATTACACTCCCTCGTGCCCTACCATTCATAGTATAAGTCCTATGCTGGTTTGACTTTCCAAAATGCATCACCTCACACTTATCTGTATTAGTACTTGGAGCTATGATGTGGTGGCCATTACAGAGACTTGGATGGCTCAGGGACAGGAATGGTTACTTCAAGTGCCGGGTTTTAGATGTTTCAGAAAGGACAGGGAGGGAGGCAAAAGGGGTGGGGGAGTGAAACTGTTGATCAGAGATAGTGTCACGGCTGCAGAAAAGGTGGACATCATGGAAGGACTGTCTACGGAGTCTCTGTGGGTGGAGGTTAGGAACAGGAAGGGGTGTTTTTTATAAGTGGCCCAGTAGTAACAGGGATATTGAGGAGCAGATAGGGAAACAGATTCTGGAAAGGTGCGATAATAACAGAGTTGTCGTGATGGGACATTTTAATTTCCCAAATATCAATTGGCATCTCCCTAGAGCAAGGGGTTTAGATGGGGTGGAGTTTGTTAGGTGTGTTCAAGAATGTTTCTTGACACAATATGTAGATAAGCCTACAAGAGGAGAGACTGTACTTGATCTGGTATTGGGAAATGAACCTGGTCAGATGTCAGATCTCTCAGTGGGAGAGCATTTTGGAGATAGTGATCATAATTCTATCTCCTTTACAATAGCATTGGACAGAGATAGGAACAGACAGGCTAGAAAGGGGAGTAAGGGGAATTATGAGGCTCTCAGGCAAGAAATTGGAAGCTTAAATTGGGAACAGATGTTCTCAGGGAAAAGTATGGAAGAAATGTGGCAAATGTTCTGGGGATATTTGTGTGGAGTTCTGCCTAGGTATGTTCCAATGAGACACGGAGGTTATGATAGGGTACAGGAACCATAGTGTACAAAGGCCGTAATAAATCTAGTCGAGAAGAAAAGAAATGCTTACAAAAGGTTCAGAGATCTAGGTAACGTTAGAGATCTGGAAGAGTATAAGGCTAGCAGGAAGGAACTTAAGAAGGAAATTAGGAGAGCCAGAAGAGGCTATGAGAAGGCCTTGGCGGGCAGGATTAAGGAAAATCCCAAGGCATTCTACAAGTATGTGAAGAGCAAGAGGAAAAGACGTGAAAGAATAGGACCTATCAAGTGTAACAATGGGAAAGTGTGTATGAATCCGGAAGAAATAGCAGAGCTACTTAATGAATACTTCAGTATTTACTATGGAAAAGGATCTTGGTGATTGTCGTAATGACTTGCAGCAGGCTGAAAAGCTTGAGCATGTAGATATTAAGAAAGAGGAGGTGCTGGAGCTTTTGGAAAACATCAAGTTGGATAAATCGCTGGGACCGGATGAGATGTACCCCAGGCGAGGGAGGCAAGGGAGGAGATTGCAGACCCTCTGACGATGACCTTTGCATTATCAATGGAGACGGGAGAGGTTCCGGAGGATTGGAGGGTTGCGGATGTTGTTCCTTTATTCAAGAAAGGGAGTAGAGATAGCCCAAGAAATTATAGACTAGTGAGTCTTATGTCAGTGGTTCACAAGATCACAAGATCAAAAGACAGGGGAGCAGAAATAGGCCATTCGGCCCATCGAGTCTGCCCCATGTGCTAAAGAAAAAGAAGAGAAAAGAAAAAAGAAAAAAAAAGAAAAAAAAACAACACACTATTCCTTTCTAGCTCCAATTACAGGCCTTATCCCCATATCCCTTGATACCTTGACTAATTAGATACCTATCTATCTCCTCCTTAAACACCTCCAATGATCGGGCCTCCATTGCTGTACGTGGCAAGGAGTTCCACAAATTCACCACCCTCGGGCTAAAGAAATTTCTCCTCATCTCTGTTTTAAACTGGTACCCTCTAATTCTAAGATTGTGCCCTCAGGTCCTGGACTCACCCACCAAGGAAAACAGCTTAGTCACATATACTTTGTCCAGTCCTTTCAACATTCTAAATGTTTCTATGAGGTCCCCTCTCATTCTCCTGTACTCCAGTGAGTACAGTCCAAGGGCCGACAAATGCTCATCATATGTAAGCCCTTTCATTCCCGGAATCATCCTCGTAAATCTCCTCCTTCCTAAGATAGTGGGCCCAAAACTGCACACAGTATTCCAAATGAGGCCTCACCAGTGCCCCGTAGAGCCTCATCAACACTTCCCTTCTTTTATACACTATACCTCTCGAAATGAATGCCAACATAGCATTTGGTCTCCTTACCGCCGATCCGACCTGGTGGTTAACCTTTAGGGTACCCTGCACGAGCACCCCCAAGTCCCTTTGTACTTCTGTACTTTGAATTTTCTCCCCTTCTAGATAATAATCTACCCGTTTATTTCTGTTTCCAAAGTGTACAACTGCACATTTCTCAACATTGAATCTCATCTGCCATTTCCTTGCCCATTCTCCTAAACTATCTAGGTCCCTCTGCAACCTTCCTGTTTCTTCAATACTCTCTGCTCCTCCACCTGTCTTGGTGTCGTCTGCAAACTGAGCCACGTAACCATTTAGTCCATCATCCAAATCATTAATGTACAAAGCAAAAAGAAGTGGCCCCAACACCGAACCCTGCGGAACACCACTGGTAACCGGTAGCCAACCAGAACAGGATCCTTTTATTCCCACCCTTTGCTTTCTGCCTACCAGCCAATGCTCCACCCATTCCAATATCCTACCTGTAATTCCATGACCTCTCATCCTATTAATCAGTCTCTTGTGCGGCACCTTGTCGAATGCCTTTTGAAAGTCTAAATAGACAACATCTACCGCCTCTCCCTTATCCACCCTACCTGAGATTTCCTCAAAAAACTCCAATAGGTTGGTCAGGCAGGATCTTCCTTTCACGAAACCGTTTTGGACCTATCTTGCCTTGCACCTCTAGGTATTTCATAACCTCGTCCTTGAGGATCGATTCCAATAACTTTCCCACCACCAATGTCAGACTAATAGGTCTGTAATTTCCTTTATGCTGCCTCCCACCTTTCTTATACAGCGGAACTACATCCAGTCCTCTGGGACCATGCCGGAGTCAATCGATTCCTGGAAAATTATCACCAATGCTTCCGCAATCTCTAAAGCCACCTCCTTCAGAACACAGGGATGCACCTTGTACAGTCCGGGAGACTTATCTGTCTTTAGTCCATTTAACTTTCCTAGCACCTTCTCTCTAGTAATCTTAACTGAACTCAATTCCATCCCTTAAGACCCCTGATTATCTGGTATATTGCTGATGTCTTCTACAGTGAAGACCGATGCAAAATACTCATATAGTTCCTCTGCCATCTCTTTATCATCCATTATAATTTCCCCCACACCGTTTTCGATTGGTCCTATATCAACCCGTGTCTCTATTTTACTCTTCATGTATTTAAAAAAACTCTTAGTATCCTTTTGAATGTTATCTGCCAACTTCCTTTCATAATTCATCTTTTCTTTCCTAATGACCTTCTCAGTTTCTTTCTGCAGGTTTTTAAAAGTTTCCCAGTCTTCTGTTTTCCCACGAATTCTTGCTTCCTTGTATGCCCTCCCTTTTTCTCTTATTTTAGCCTGAACCTCTCTTGTTATCCACATTTGTGCCTTTTTTCCATTCAACACCTTTTTTTCTTGGAATATATCTGTCCTGCATTTTCCTTATTTCTTGCAGAAATTTTATCCATTTCTGCTCTGCCATCCCTCCAGCTAGCTTGCTCTTGCAATCAGTTTGGGCCAGTTCCTCTCTCATGCCACTGTAATTTCTTTTGTTCCACTGAAATATCGATACACCTGCTATCAGCCTCTCCTTCTCAAATTTAAAACTGAACTGGTTAGTAAGTTGATGGAGAAGATCCTGAGAGGCAGGATTTATGAACATTTGGAGAGGTATAATATGATTAGGAATAGTCAACATGGCTTTGTGAAGGGCAGGTCCTGCCTTACGAGCCTGATTGAATTTTTTGAGGATGTGACGAAACACATTGATGAAGGGAGAGCAGTAGATGTAGTGTATATGGATTTCAGCAAGGCATTTGATAAGGCACCCCATGCAAAGCTTATTGAGAAAGTAAGGAGGCACGGGATCCAAGGGGACGTCGTTCTGTGGATCCAGAACTGGCTTGCCCACAGAATGCAAAGTGTGGTTGTTGATGGGTGATATTCTGCATGGAGGTCGGTGACCAGTGGTGTACCTCAGGGATCTGTTCTGGGACCCTTACTCCGTGATTTTTTTTATAAATGACCTGAGTGAGGAAGTGGAGGGATGGATTAGTAAGTTTGCTGATGACACAAAGGTTGGAGGTGTTGTGGATAGTATGGAGGGCTGTCAGAGGTTACAGCAGGACATAGATAGGATGCAAAACTGGGCTGAGAAGTTGCAGATGGAGTTCAACCAGATAAGTGTGAAGTGGTTCATTTTGGTAGGTCAAATATGATGGCAGAATCTAGTATTACTGGTAAGACTCTTGGCAGTGTGGAGGATCAGAGGGATTTTGAGGTTGAAGTCCATAGGATGCTCAAAGCAGCTGCACAGGTTGACTCTGTGGCTAAGAAGGCATACAGTGTATTGTCCTTCATCAATCGTGGAATTGAATTTAGGAGCCGAGAGGTAATGTTGCAGCTATATAGGACCCTGGTCAGACCCCACTTGGAGTATTGTGCTCATTTCTGGTCACCTCACTACAGGAAAGATGTGGAAGCCATAGAAAGGGTGCAGGGGAGATTTACAAGGATGCTGCCTGGATTGGGGAGCATGCCTTATGAAAACAGGTTGAGGGAACTCGGCCTTTTCTCCTTGGAGTGACGGAGGATGAGGGGGGACCTGATAGAGGTGTATAAGATGATGAGAGGCCTTGATCATGTGGATAGTCAGAGGCTTTTTTCCAGGGCTGAAATGGTTGCCACAGGAAGACACAGATTTAAAGTGCTGGGGAGTAGGTACAGAGGAGATGCAAGGGGTAAGTTTCTTACTCAGAGAGTGGTGAGTGCGTGGAATGGGCTGCCGGCAATGGTGGTGGAGGTGGATATGATAGGGTCTTTTAAGAGACTTCTGGATAGGTACAATGAGCTGAGAAAAATAGAGGGCTATGGGTAAGCCTAGTAATTTCTAAGGTAGGGATATGTTCAGCACAACTTTGTGGGCCGAAGGGTCTGAGTTGTAGAACCATAGAACCATAGAACACTACAGCACAGAAAACAGGCCATTCGGCCCTTCTAGTCTGGTCTGAAACGTTATTCCGCTAGTCCCATTTACCTGCACCCAGTCCATAACCCTCCAGACCTCTCCCGTCTATGTTGCTATCCAATTTATTCTTAAAACTCAAGAGTGAGCCAGCATTTACCACATCAGATGGCAGTCCGTTCCATATTCCCACCACTCTTTGAGTGAAGAAGTTCCCCCTAATGTTCTCTCTAAACCTTTCCCCTTTCACCCTAAAGCCATGTCCTCTCGTACTTATCTCTCCTAATCTAGGTGGAAAGAGCCTACTCGCATTAACTCTGTCTATACCCCTCATCATTTTGTAAACCTCTATCAAATCTCCCCTCATTCTTCTGCGCTCCAAGGAATAAAGTCCTAACCTGTTCAATCTTTCCCTGTAACTCAACTCCTGAAGACCTGGCAACATTCTAGTAAATCTCCTCTGCACTCTTTCAATCTTACAAATATCCTACCTGTAGTTAGGTGACTAGAACTGCACACAATACTCCAAGTTTGGCCTCACCAATGTCTTATACAACCTCACCATAACATCCCAACTCAATACTTTGATTTAAGAATGCCAGGATGCCAAAAGCCTTCTTTACAACCCTGTCTACCTGTGACGCCACTTTCAGGAAATTATGTATCTGAACTCCCAGATCCCTTTGTTCCTCCGCACTCCTCAGTGCCCTGCCATTTACTGTGTATGTCCTACCTTGATTTGTCCTTCCAAAATGTGCTGTAGGTTTTCTATGTTCTATGTTCTATGAAATCCTTTTGCCACTCCTCGGCCCACTTCCCTAACTGATCAAGATCTCCCTACAATCTACGATAACCTTCTTCACTATCAACACCTCCGAATTTTGTGTCATCCGCAAATTTGCTGATCAAGCTTTGTGCATTCACATCCAAAATATTTATTTATTTATTTATTTTGTTTAAATTTATCCAAATTATTTATTTAAATCATTTAAATAACGAATAACAAGGGTCCCAACACCGACCCCTGCGGCACACCACTAGCCACCAGCCTCCATTCCAAGAAACAACCTTCAACCACCACCCTCTGCTTCCTACCTCTGAGCCAATTTTGAATCCACCCAACTGGCTCTCCCTTGATTCCATGGACCCAACCTTCCAGACCAGCCTGCCATGTGGGACCTTGTCGAAGGTCTTGCTAAAGTCCAAATAGGCAACATCCACTGCCCTACCCTCATCTACCCTTTTGGTTACCTCTTCAAAAACTCTAAAAGATTCATTAAACATGACGTCCCACACACAAAGCCACGCTGACTCCTCCTAATCAGACTCTATATCCAAATGCTGGTAGATCCTGTCCCTCAGAATTCCCTCCAGTAACTTCCCCACCACTGATGTCAGACTGACTGACCTGTAGTTTCCTCGCTTGTCCTTGCTACCCTTCTTAAACAACAGAACAATATTAGCCACCTTCCAGTCTTCAGGAACTTCACCAGTGCCTAATGATGAAGCAAATATCTCTGCAAGGTCCTCTGCAATTTCTTCTCTGCCCTCTCATAATGTCCAAGGATGCACTTGGTCAGGCCTTGGGGATGTATCCACCTTAATGTACTGTAAAGTTGCAAATACCTCCTCCCTGGTAATATGAATGTTCTCAAAAACATTGCCACTTGTTCCCCTTATCTCTAGAGCAAACTCAGTAAACACTGAGGAGAAATATTCATTAAAAATCCCACCCATCTCCTCTGGCTTGAAACATAGGTGGCCCTGCTGATCTCTAAGGGGACCTACTCTCTCCCTGGCCACCCTTTTACTCTTAATATATCTCTTGAACCTCTTGGGATTTTCATTAACCTTACTTGCCAGGTCCATCTCATACCCGCTCTTTGTCCTTCTGGTTTCCCTCTTAAGTGTATTCTTATTCTTTCTATAGTCATGAAGGGATTCACTCATCCCTGACCTCCTAAACCCAATGTGTGCTTCTTGATTTATCTTGACCAGAGCCTCAATATCTCTCATCAGCCAGGGTTCCCTAAATTTGCCTGGTTTACCCTTCACCATAACAGGAGTATGCTGCCCAGAGACTCTTGGTATCACATTGTTAAAAGTCTCCCACTTGCCATTCATTCCTTTCCCTTCACACAGGCTCACCCAACAAATCTCTGCCAGATCCTGCCTAATTCCCCCCAAATTAGCTCTGCTCAAGTTTAGGGCCCTAACCTGTGGACCTGTCCTATTCTTTCCTGAACTCCCATGCACAATGCCATGCTGACTCTCCCTAATCAACCCTCCTTTCCAAATACTTGTATATCTTTTCCCTCAGAATCTCTCTAGTAACTTAACTACCACAGATTTGGGCTTACTGGTCTAAAGTTCCCAGCTTGTTCTTTGCCACCCTTCTTAAATAAAGGCACAAAATTAGCCACCCTCCAGTCTTCTGGCACTTCTCCCATCATTAATGATGATGCAAATATCTCAGCCAGGGCTCCCTCAATTCTTTCTCTAGCTTCCCACAATGCTCTTGGATATAATTGATCAGGCCCTGGAGATTTATCTACCTTCATAAGTTTTAAGACGTCCAGCACCTCCTTTACTGTAATGCTGACTATCCCTAAGACCTCCCCATTAATTATCTCAAGTTCCAAAGTCTTCATGTCTTTCTCTGTGGTAAAAACCGGGGAGAAATATTCATCAAGGACCTCGCCCATCTCTTGCGGCTCCACACAAAGGTGTCCACCTTGGTCTTTGAGGGGCCCCATTCTCTCTCTAGTTACTCTTTTTCTCTTAATATACTTATGAAGTCTCTTAGATTCTCCTTAATCTCACTGCCAAAGCCACCTCATGTCCCCTTTGTGCCCTCCTGATTTCCTCCTTGAGTACACTCCTGCATCCCCTAAACTCCTCCAGGCATTCACTTGATCCCAGCTGCCAGTACCTGACCCATGCCTCCTTTTTCCTGACCAGATCCTCAATATCCCTCATCATCCAGGGTTCCCTACTCCTGCCAGCATTGCCCTTCACTCTAACAGGAACATGCATATCTTGAACTCTTGATATCTCACTTTTAAAACCCTCCCACTTGCCAGACATCCCTTTGCCTGCAAACAACCTACTGCACTCAACTTTTGCAAGTTCCAGTTCAATCCCATCAAAATTTGCCTTGTTCCAATGTAGAACTTTAACTTGTAGACCAGATCTGTCCCTTTCCATAAATAATTTAAAAATGATTGAACTATGTTTACTGCTCCCAAAGTGCTCTCCCGCTGACACCTCAGTCACTTGCCCTGTCCTATTACCTAAGAGTACGTCGAGCTTTGCCCTCTCCCTCATAGGACCCTCTGTATATTGCCTGAGGAAACTTCTCCTGAACACACTTCACAATTCCACCCCTATGGCAGTATGTTAGACTATTATGTTAGACTATGTTAGACTATAATCCCCTATTATAACAACCATATTATTCTTGCAACCTTATTGTTCTTAAAATTCTCCACAATCTCTCTGCATTTTTGTTCTTCTAATTCCCGTTGACTATTTGGGGGTCTACAGTAAAACCCCAACAATGTGATCATCCCCTTCTTATTTCTCAGCTTCACCCTTGAAGCCTCACTGCACGATCCCTCAATAATTACATCTCAGACTACTGCTGTGATAAGAAAAGATATAAGATCTCTTTATTAGTCACATGTACATTGAAACACACAGTGAAATGCATCTTTTTGCGTAGAATGTTCCAGGGGCAGCCCGCAAGTGTCGCCACACTTCCAGCACCAACATAGCATGCCCACAACTTCCTAACCCATTTGTCTTTGGAATGTGGGAGGAAACCGGAGCACCCAGAGGAAACCCACACAGACATGGGGAGAATGTACAAACTCCTTACAGACAGTGGCTGGAATTGAACCCAGGTCACTGGCGCTGTAATAGCGGTATGCCAACTGCTACACTACTGTGCCTGCCCAGTTCTCCTCAGCCAGAAATGCAGCTCCCCCTCCTCTCTCTACTCTGCCTCTATCCCACCATTAGCACCTGTACCCTGGAACATTCAGCTGCTAGTCCTGTCCCTCCCTTAGCCATGTTTCCACAATGACTCTAATATCCCAGTCCCACATAGTTATCCACACCCTGAGTTCATCCACCTCACCTGCCAGGCATCTTGCATTGAAATAAGTGCAATCTAATCCAACAGTCTTTCCTCACTCCCTGCCATGCTGCTGCCTGCCTTGTCTACTGACCTTACTGTCATTGAATTCTATCTCAACTTCCATCCTCCCATCTACCTCACTTCTGATTTGGATCCCTCCCCTGCCAATTCAGTCTGAACCCTCCCGAGTAGCACCAGCAAATCTGCCTGCCAGGATATTGGACCCCTTGAGTTCAGCTCACTCTTGTAAGGTCACCTCTGTCCCAGAAGAGATCTCAATGGTCCAAATATCTGGTTCCCTGCCCCCCAGACCAACTCTTCAGCAACACATGCATCTGCCACATCCTCGTATTCTTACCCTCACTAGCACGTGGCATCCCCATGAATGTATTTTTGCCTTTTCATTGGGCATCCCAATTGAAATGGTTTATTATCTTTCAATTCTCAATCCTAATGAAGAGATGCACCCTAAAAGTAGCTTTTTATTGTCTTAGCTTTTCTGCTTTTGTGATGTCACGAAGCTTGTCCCCATTTGTTCTCACTGAGTCTGCATTGTTTGTTATTTCAAGGATGTCTGTCATTTTGTTGCACGAATCTAAGAATTAGTTCCTCAACTTTCACATATTGGCAGAGCATCTCAAGTTCCTTTTGTTACATTGAAACTGCCTTCAGATTACTTTGCATCACGTAAGATGTTGCCAGTCAGAGGAGTTTGGAGTGGGGAATCCATCAGGTTCAGTTTTATTGCCACAGGCTACTATATCAAGCAATAGGCAGCCTTCTCAACACTTGTAATTTTAGCACGTCAATAAATCTCTGTTAACATTCCATCAGCTATCAGATCTTGATGTAATATTGAATGTCTTATTATCTTAGTATCAGCTGAATAAAAGGCTGGTGAATTTTTCCTGTACATTTAGCTTAGATGGGGTGGAATTTGTTAAGTGTGTTCAGGAAAGTTTCCTTGGGCAAGAAATAGAGGGTCCTACGAGGGTGAGGGCAAAGCTCGACCTACTCTTGGGTAATAGGGTGGGGCAAGTGACTGAGGTGACAGTGGGGGAGCACTTTGGGACTAGTGAACATAGTTCTGTTAATTATAAACCAGTTACAGAAAGGGACAGAACTGGTCCACAGGTTCAAGTTCTAAATTGGGGCAGGGTGAATTTTGATGATATGAGACAGGAGTTTACAAAGGTTGGTTGGAGTAGGTTGTTTGTGGGCAAAGGAACCACAGGAAAATGGGAGTCTTTTAAAGGTGAGATAGTGAGAGCTCAAGGTCTGCATGTTCCCGTTAGAGAGAAGGGCAAGGCTGGCAGGAGAAGGGAACCCTGGATGACGAGGGATATTGAGGTCCTGGCCAGGGAAAAGAAGGAAGAATGGGTCAGGTTCTGGCAGCTGGATCCAGCAAATCCTTGGAGGAGTTTAGGGGATGCAGGAATGTACTCAAGGAAGAAATCAGGAAGGCGTAAAGAGGGCGTGAGATAGCTTTGGCGAGAAGATTAAGGAAAATCCAAAGAGATTTTATGAGTATATTAAGGGAAAAAGAGTAACTAGAGAGAGAATAGGGCTCCCCTGAAGACCAAATGGGGCATCAATGTATGGAGCCGCAGGAATCAGGCAAGATCTTTAATGAATATCTCTCCTCTGTTTTTACCATGGAGAATAACATGATGACTTTGTAACTGGGAAAAACTGGGGAAAAGAGCAAATAGAGAGTAGGGCCCATCAAAGACCAAAGGTGACATCTTTGTGTGGAGCCGTTTCTCTCTGTTTTTACTGTGGAGGAAGACATAGAACATAGAACTGTCCAGTACTGGATGGCCATTCGGCCCACGATGTTGTGCCAATCTTGATGCCAATTTATACTAAATGTCCTCCCATGTGTATCATCCATATCCCTCCATTCCCTTCATATTCATGTGTCCATCTAAAAGCCTCTTGAACTCCACCAAACTGCCCACTTCCACCATTACCCCTGGTAACCCACTCCAGGCAGCTACCACTCTCTGCGTAAAAGAATTGCCCCTGATGTCACCTTTAAACTTTCCCCCTCTACCCTTAAAAGTATGTCTTCTGGTGTTTGACATTTCTACCCTGGGGAACAGATTCTGACTGTCTACCCTACCTATGCCTCTCATAATTTTAAAAACCTCCATCAGGTCCCCCTTCAGCCTCTGACACTCTACAGAGAACAACCCAAGTTTATCTAACCCGTCCATATAATTCATACCCTCTAATCCAGGCAACATCCTGGTAAACCTCTTCTGCACCCTTTCCACAGGCTCCACATCCTTCCTGTATTGGGGTGACCAGATCTGCACACATTACTCCAAGTGCAGTCTGACTAAGACTTCATACAGCTGCAGCATGGCTTCCTTACTCTTATACTCAACACCCCCACCAATGAAGCAAGCATTCCATAAGCTATCCTTACCATCTTATCCACTTGTGTGGTTACTTTCAATGAACTATGGACCTGGACCCCAAGATCCCTCTGTACCTCAATGCTATAAAGGGCCGACCATTAACTGCATATTTTTCCCTTTCATTTGACCTTCCAAACTGCAACACCTGACACCTGCCCAGATTAAATTCCATCTGCCAGTTCTCTGCCCATATCTGTAACTGGTCTATATCCCACTGCATTCTTCAATTGTCTTTTACACTGTCCATGAAGACTTTGGAACTAGGGAAAGTAAATGAGGAGTTAGAAATATAGAAACATAGAAAACCTACAGCACAATACAGGCCCTTTGGCCCACAAAGCTGTGCTGAACATGTCCCAGCCTTAGAAGTTACCAGGCTTACCCATAGCCCTCTATTTTTCTCAGCTCTATGTACCTATCCAAAAGTCTCTTAAAAGACCCTATCGTATCCGCCTCCACCACTGTTTCCGGCAGCTCATTCCACGCACTCACCACTCTCTGAGTAAAAAACTTACCCCTGACATCTCCTATATCTACTCCCCAGCACCTTAAACCTGTGTCCTCTTGTTGCCACTATTTCAGTCCTGGGAAAAAGCCTTTGACTATCTACACGATCAGTGCATCTCTCTAATTGGGAATCGTGGGGCAAGACTGCGCAGGTGTGTGACATCAGCGGGTAGCGCGCAAGCAGTTTAAAAAGACTGCCATAACCAGCGGGCAGTGTCAGAGTGGACAGCGGAGTGAGAGGTAGCAGAGTGATTGGGCTTTGGCTCAATGGGCTTAGGTGGTAACAGGCAAGGCGGGATCCACTTATCTATCATTCTGTTCGGCATCAAGAGGCAGAGGCCATCTGCAACAATGCTGGTGAGTAGCTGGTAAGTAAGGATAAGGTTTACTGTTATTATTATAAATTTTTAAGTAGACTACAGCTAGGCAGGGAAAAAAAAACTAGTTCTGATGGAGGGCATGGCGATGTGCTGCAGCTGCATAATATGGGATCTAGTGGACCCTGCTGTGGTGCGCAGTGACCACATCTGCAGTAAATGCATGAGGCTTGAGGAACTTCGGCTCAGAATTGATGAGCTGGAGTCACAGATTCAAACACTGCAGAGCATCAGGGAGGGAGAGAGATATGCAGATGCTGTGCATCGAAAGGCAGTCACCCCACTTAGAGAAGGTACGTCTAGGGTCCAGGAGACAGACAGATGGGTCGGGGAGAGAAAGAGAGGGGGAACAGGCAGACAGTGCAAAGAACCCCGGAGACTGTTTCCCTCAATAACAGGTTTTCCACTTTGGATGCTGTTGAGGGGGATGACCTACTGGGATCAAGCAGCAGTAGCGAGGTCTCTGGCACTGGGACCAGTCCTGCTGCTCAGAAGGGAATGGAGGAGAAGAGGAAGGCAGTAGTGATAGGGGACTTGATAGTCAGGGGAACAGACAGGAGGTTCTGTGGACGTGACGAGAATCCAGGAAGGTATGTTGCCTCCCAGGTGCTAGGGTCCAGGATGTCCCTGATTGGGTCCACAGCATTCTTGAGCGGGAGGGAAAGCAGCCAGAAGTTGTACCATAGAATCATAGAACCATAGAACAGTACAGCACAATACAGGCCCTTTGGCCCACCATGTTGTGCTGACCTTTAAACCACATCTATGACTATCTAACCCCTTCCTCCCACATATCATAAAGTCCTCCATATGCTTATCTAACAATTCCAGGATTTCAGTATTTTAAAAGGGATAGGGAGGAGAAGAGGAGGAGGGGTGGTGTTACTGATCAGGGATACTATTACAGCCGCAGAAAGGGTGGATAATGTAGCAGGATCTGATCTAGAGTCAGTATGGGTGGAAGTTAGGAACAAGAAAGGAGCAGTTACTCTACTGGGAGTATTCTATAGCCCCCCTGGTAGCAGCAAGGATACTGAGGAGCAGATTGGGAGGCAGATTTTGGAAAGGCACAAGAATAACAGGGTTGTTATCATGGGAGACTTCAACTTCCCAAATATTGATTGGCACCTGCTTAGTGCCAAAGGTTTAGATGGAGCAGAGTTTGTTAAGTGCGTCCAGGATGGATTCCTGTCACAGTATGTTGACAGGCTAACTAGAGGGAATGGCATATTAGATCTAGTATTAGGAAATGAACTGGGTCAGGTAACAGATCTCTCAGTGGGTGAGCAATTGGGGGATCGTTACCACCGTTCACTAACCTTCAGCATTGTCATGGACAAGGATAGGAGAAAAGAGGACAGGAAGATATTTAATTGGGGAAGGGCAAATTATGAGGCTGTATGGCTAGAACTTGCGAGTGTAAATTGGGATGACATTTTTGAAGGGAAATGTACGATGGAGATGTGGTCATTGTTCAGGGATCTTTTGCAGGATGTTAGGGATAGATTTGTCCCGGTGACGCAGAAAAGGAATAGCAGGGTGAAGGAACCATGGGTGACAAGAAAGGTGGAACAACTAGTTAGGAGGAAGAAGGCAGCATACGTAAGGTGTAGGCAGCAAGGATCAGATAGGTCTCTGAAGGAATTTAGGGTAGCAAGGAAGTAACTTAAGAAGGGGCTGAGGAGAGCAAGAAGGAGACATGAAAAGGCCTTGGCGAGTAGGGTTTAGAAGGCTTTTCTCACTTATGTGAAGAGCAGAAGGATGATGAGAGTGAAGGTAGGACTGATTAGGGACAAAGGTGGGAGGATGTGCCTGGAAGCTGTGGAAGTGGGTGAGGTTCTCAATGAATACTTCTCTTCAGTGTTCAACAAGGAGAGGGGCCTTGATGACGCCGAGGACAGTGTTGGTAAGGTTAATGTTCTCGAGCATGTGGATATCAAGAGGGAGGATGTGTTGGAGCTGTTAGAAAATATTAGGACAGATAAGTCCCCGGGGCCTGACGGAATATTCCCTAGGCTGCTCTGTGAGGCGAGGGAGGAGATTGCTGAATGGCTAGGATCTTTGAATCCTCGTTGTCCACAGGAATGGTACCAGAGGATTGGAGGGTGTCAAATGTTGTCCCCTTATTCAAAAAAGGTAGTAAGGATAGTCCAGGAAATTACAAACCAGTGAGCCTTACATCTGTGGTGAGCAAGCTGTTGGAAAGGATTCTTAGAGATGGGATCGATGAGCATTTAGAGAATCATGGTCTGATTAGGGACAGCCAGCATGGCTTTGTGAAGGGAAGATCATGTCTCACAAGCCTGATAGGGTTCTGTGAGGAGGTGACCAGGAAGGTTGATGAGGGTAGTGCAGTAGATGTGGTCTTCATGGATTTTAGTAAGGCATTTGACAAGGTTCCATATGGTAGGCTTCATCAGAAGGTCAGAGGGCATGGGATCCAGGGAGGCTTGGCCACGTGGATTCAAAATTGGCTTGCCTGTAGAAAACAGAGGGTTGTGGTGGAGGGAGTGCATTCAGATTGGAGGGCTTTTCGTGATTTTTATTAATGACTTGGATGAGGGGGTAGAAGGGTGGGTTAGCAAGTTTGCAGATGACACAAAGGTCAGTGGTGTTGTGGATAGTGTGGAGGACTGTCGAAGCTTACAGAGGGACATTGATAGGATGCAGAGCTGGGCTGAGAAGTGGCAGATGGAGTTCAATCCGGAGAAGTGTGAGGTGGTACACTTTGGAAGGACAAACTCCAAGGTGGAGTACAAAGTTAATGGCAGGATTCTGGGTAGTGTGGAGGAGCAGAGGGATCAGTGGGTTCATATCCACAGATCCCTGAAAGTTGCCTCACAGGTGGATAGGTAAGCTTATGGGATGTTAGCATTCATAAGTCTTGGGATCGAGTTTAAGAGCTGTGAGGTAATGATGCAGCTCTACAAAACTTTGGTTAGACCACACTTAGAGTACTGTGTCCAGTTCTGGTTGCCTCATTATAGCAAGGATGTGGGAAGGGTGCAGAGGAGATTTACCAGGATGCTGCCTGGTTTAGAGAGTTTACATTATGAGGAGAGACTAAGGGAGCTGGGGCTTTGCTCTTTGGAGAGAAGGAAGATGAGAGGAGACATGATAGAGGTATACAAAATATTAAGAGGAATAGATAGAGTAGACAGCCAACGTCTCTTTCCTAGGGCACCAATGCTCAATACAAGAGAGCATGGCTTTAAAGTAATGGGTGGGAAGTTCAAGGGAGATGTCAGAGGGAGGTTTTTTACCCAGACAGTGGTTGGGCATGCAATTCGCTGTCTGGGGTGGTGGTGGAGGCAGGTACATTGGTCAAATTCAAGAGATTGCTAGATAGGCATGTGGAGGAATTTAAAATAGAGGGATATGTGGGAGGAAGGGATGAGATAGTCTTATGCATGATTTAAAGGTTGGCACAACACTGTGGGCCAAAGGGCCTGTACTTTGTTGTACTGTTCTATGACCCTATGATTCTCTGATCATCTTATACACCTCTATCAGGTCACCTCTCATCCTTTGTCGCTCCACTGAGAAAAGGCTGAGTTCACTCAAACTGTTTTCGTAAGGCATGCTCACCAATCCAGGCAGCATCCTTGTAAATCTCTTCTGCACCCTTTCTATGGCTTCCACATCCTTCCTGCAGTGAGGTGACCAGAACTGAGTATAATACTCCAGGTGGGGTCTGACCAGGGACCTATATAACTGCAACATTACCTCTCGGCTCCTAAATTCAATTCCACAATTGATGAAGGACAATACACCATATGCCCTCTTAACCACAGAGTCAACCTGCACAGCCGCTTTAAGTGTCCTATGGACTCAGACCCCAAGATCCTTCTGATTCTCCCCACTGCCAAGAGTCTTACCATTAATACTAGATTCTGCCATCATATTTGACCTACCAAAATGAATCACTTCGCACTTATCTGGGTTGAACTCCATCTGCAACTTCTCAGCCCAGTTTTGAATCCTACCTATGTACCACTGTGACATCTGACAGCCCTCCATACTATCCACAACACTCCCAGCCTTTGTGTCATCAGCAAACTTACTAATCCATCCTTCCACTTCTTCACCCAGGTCATTTATAAAAATCATGAAGACTAAGGGTCCCAGAACAGATCCCTGAGGTACACCACTGTTCACTGACCTCCATGCAGAATGTGACCCATCAACAACTACTCTTTGCCTTCTGTGGGCCAGCCAGTTCTGGATCCACAAGGCAATGTCCCCTTGGATCCCATGCCTCCTTACTTTCTCAATAAGCTTTGCATGGGGCACCTTATCAAACGCCTTGCTGAAATCCATATACACTACATCTACTGCTCTTCCTTCATCAATGTGTTTAGTCACATCCTCAAAAAATTCAACCAGGCTCATATGGCAGGACCTGCCCTTCACAAAGCCATGCTGACTATTCCTAATCATATTATACCTCTCCAAATGTTCATAAATCCTGCCTCTCAGGATCTTCTCCATCAGCTTACCATCCACTGAGGTAAGACTCACTGGTCTATAATTTCCTGGGCTATCTCTACTCCCTTTCTTGAACAAAGGAACAACATCCGCAACCCTCCAATCCTCTGTAACCTCTCCCGTCACCATTGATGATGCAAAGATCTTCGCCAGAGGCTCAGCAATCTCCTCCCTCACCTCCCACAGTAGCCTGGGGTACATCTCATCCAGTCCCGGCGACTTATCCAACTTATGAAGGTAGAAAAATCTCTGGGGCCTGACCAGGTATATCCAAGAACACTGTGGGATGGTAGAGAAGAAATTGTGGGAGCCCTGGCTGAGATATATGCATCAACGTTAGCCAGTGAGGTGCCAGTGGATTGTAGGGTAGTGAGTGTTCTTCCTTAATTTAAGAAGGGTGGCAAAGAAAAACCTGGGAACTACAGGCCACTAAGTCTAATATCTGTGGTCGGTAAGTTACTGGTGAGGATTCTGAGGGATAAGATATACATTCATCTGGAAAGACAGGTGTTGGCTAGGGGTAGTCAGCACGGCTTTGTGTACGGGACTTTGTGTCTCATGAACTTGACTGAGTTTTTTGAATATATGACCAACAAAGTTGATGAGTACAGGTTGGTAAACATGGATTATGTGGACATCAGTAAGGCCTTTGATAAGTTTCCACATGGTAGGCTGCTCTGGAATGTCTGATCGCATGGAATCCGGGGAGGGCTGGCTAACTGGATACACAACTGGCTTGATGGTAGAGGACGGAGCGTGAAAGGTTGTTTCTAGAACTAGAAGCCTGTGACTAGTGGTGTGCCTCAGGGCTCGGTACTGGGCCCATTGTTGTTTGTCATCTATATCAACAATTTGGATAAGAATGTACAAGGCATGGTTAGTAAGTTTGCAGATGACACTAAAATAGGTGATATAGTGGACAATGACGAAAGTTATCAAAGATTACAGAGGGATTTTGATCAGCTGGATAAGTGGGCTGAGGATTGGCAAATGGAGTTTAATTCAGATAAGTGTGAGGCGTTGCATTTTGGAAAGCCAAATGCAAGTCGGACTTTCACAGTGAACAGCAGGGCCCTGGAGAGTGCTGTAGGTCAGAGGGACCTTGGAGTACATGGTTCCCTGAAAGTGGAGTCACAGGTAGACAGGGTGGTAAAGAAGGCTTTTTGGTATGCTGGCCTTCATCAGTCAGAGCATTGAGTGTAGAAGTTGGGAGGTCATGGTGTGGTTGTACAGGACGCTGGTGAGGCCGCACTTGGAGTATTGTGTTCAGTTTTGGTCGTCCTACTATAGGAAAGATGTTATTAAACTGGAAAGAGTGCAGAAAAGATTCACAAGGATGCTGCCGGGACTTGAGGGACTGAGTTATCGGGAGAGGTTGGACAGGTTAGGTCTTTATTCCTTGGAGTGTAAGAGACTGAGAGGTGATCTTATAGAGGTGTACAAAATCATAGGGTGAATGCACACAATCTTTTTTGAATCAGGAAGTAGAGGGAAGCAACACTATGACCACTTTGATCACTTTGCACTAAAATGGACATTGATTTTTTTGTTCTAATTGTGGTCTTTCTTGTAAAAATTGGGCTTTATTTATGTTTCATTTATGATTTTTCTTGTGAATGCTGCTTCAATGATGCTATGTGCCTGTGATGCTGCTGCAAGTAAGTTTTCATTGCACCTGTGTATACATGTACTTGTGCATCTGACAATATACTCGACTTTGATTTTTGACTTTGATGTGGAAATAAACAACGTTAGCTACAGATTTTTTGTCACAAAAGATTTGAACTGGATTTATCATAATTCAGAATTACACCCAATTTCCATGAATTCATAAATTTTGTTTTCCAAAATCCAAATGAGTATTAGTTTGTGACCCAAGCATTAAATTTCATTTCTCAACACCTTTCTTAATCTTCTCCTCACCGTCCCAGTAACAAGCTTGGGTTTTATTTGCATTTTCTCAGAGGATAATGGGCACTTTGCATTCTGTCTGACCTGCACAATAGGACTTACATGATGGAAGGTAAGAACCATGCATTGCTTGTGATTGAAGATTTGAGATACTATTAATGCGGTTAACTTTAATACAAATGAAATTCTGGACATTTTATAAAATCTAAACCAGGGACGAACTAATTTGGGGTTGAGCACATTTCAGACAAATCAACCGTCACTTGAAGGTAATGCCCTTGACAGAGCAGATCATGACAAAACTCCTCTGCAATCATTGATGAAATCTAATCGAGTGTGTTGACTGAGCAATGTTTTGGTGCCTCAGGCAGGCACGCCTGCAGCACAGCAAATGCAGGGCACTATCACATATTTTCAAAGGATTCCTGGGACAGGGGAGACAGCCTCGCTGAACTCACACTGAATATCACAATTCACAGCATTGGCAAATGTTTAAATTATTCTGATGAATTATTGGAACAATCTCAGCTCATGACAAATTCTTACCTGTTTGGAGTCTGGGATCATTAGGCTGAGGCTACTCACAGAGATGCACATTATGGTCTTCATTCCTGCAAACTGGAGGTTGCTCTTCCCCAAGACAGTTGATAATTCTTTGCTGGGAGGCTGCAGAATAAACAATTCAGAGCAATTGGTTTTCTCAACATTCATTTTGTAGCATTGTCAAAAGCTGGAAAAGTAATAAAAACAGAAAATGCTGGAAATAATCATCAGATCAGCTGCATCTGTGGAGAAAAGCAATACCATTCCTCTCCACAGATGCTGCTTGAGCTGCTGTGTACTAGCAGCACTTGTGGTTTTCAATTCACTTTTATACCATCTGCAATACTTTGTTGCCATGAGCAAGATGTTACCAAGTGGATGATGTTTATGGAGTGGTGAGACTTGGTTGATGGTCATGGCCTTTTTCCTCAAGGTTGCGATTTCAGCCTGGAGTGATATTTTGCTAAAGCACCATGGGGTGGTGCAGACTGGACTCAGGTATTTCCTCAGGAGGGACGGTAGGAGAGTTAGGAGCATTACACTGGCCCCATCCAAGTGATGGGATTTTAGTGGCAGTGTTCAAAGCCTGGAAGCAAATCCCAAGTCCTTCACATAGGAACGGTAACAAAGGAAAGTAAAGCCAAATCCTTGTAAAAACTGGAAAATAAATTTAAAACCATGCTGGATTTAAACACCCCACCAGAACAACACAGCTGTATCATCAAACGATCGGGTCTGTTGCTACGCTGAACCCTGATGGATTGACTCTTCAGCTACACATGATTGCTTTTAACAGCATGGTGTCACTCAATAACTAACTTGTGATTCACAAAGACTCTCTTCCTCTTTTCAGCTATTGACCATGTCTTGCGGCAGTCTTGGCTTACACATTATTTATTAATCTGTTTAAAACAAAGACTCCTTTTAACATTGCTCATGATACTGATGTTATCAGGAGACTTTATGTGTTAGCTCAATAGATGAAGAAGTGCTGACACTCGTATCCTAATCAGAGAGAAGCAAGATTCAGTTCCAGGACTCTTGCTCAGTCTCGTTTTGATGAAAGAATTGCATTTATTTTTGACTAAGCCCCTCCAGATGTTCTCCCATAATACATGGAGGTTCTAACCTGGGGGTAGATAAGCTTAAGAAAGACCAGCAAATCCCAGACAGCAAAGATTGCATGCCAGAAGGAGCAAAAAACAAACCGCTGGAAAAACTCAGCAGGTCAAACAGCATCTGTGGAGGCAAAAGGATAGTCAATATTTCGGGTTGAGACCCTACATCAGTCCTGCTTCATTGACTATCCCTCTGCCCCCACAGATGCTGCCTGACCTGCTGAGTTCCTCCAGCAGTTTAATTTTTGCTCCACATTCCTACATCTGCAGTCTCTTGTGTCTCAGAGGTTTGGGGGGATATGGGCCAAATGCAAGCAAATGGGACTAGCTCAGGAAGGCACCTTGGTCAGCATGGACGAGTTGGGCTGAAGGGCCTTTTTCTGTGCTGTATAAATCTATAACTCTATTTGTTTCTCAATTGATTTTCTAGATCAGCATTTCATCAATTGTTTAATTACAAAAATAGATGAACAAAATACCTAGATTCAATATGAAATGGATCCTGGTTGTTATCATTATATTTAACTTTAATCCGTTCATGGAGTATTTAAGTTGTCTAATATACATCACATTTCCTTTCTTTTCTTTCTTGCATTTACCTTTCTTTTCCTCATGGTGGCTTTAGCATCTGGAACAGCCTCACACACTCTGCTTATAGCTTCCCTGTGGAATAGAGAACATTACAATTACTGATAAAAAGCTTAAAAATAACGATAAAATTACTTGTGATGTTCAGTGCTGTAAAACTGCAGAAACGGAAGGGAAGTTACTGGAGAAGATTCTTAGGGATAGGGCTTATGAGCATTATGAGGGATAGGATATGATTTATGAGAGGCTAATTAGGGACAGTCAGCATGGGTTTGTGGGGGTAAGTCGTGTCTTACCAACTTGATTGAGTTTTTCGAGGAGGCGACAAAGGTGATTGATGAAGGTAGGATTGTGGATGTTGTCTACATGGATTTCAGTAAGGCGTTTGACAAGGTCCCTCATGGGAGGCTCATCCAGAAGATTAAGATGCATGGAATCCACTGTGACTTGGCAGTTTGGATTCAGAATTGGCTTGCCCACGGAAGACAGAGGGTAGTGGTCGATGGGACTTATTCTGGCTGGAAGTCTGTGACTAGTGGTGTTCCGCAGGGATCAGTACTGGGACCTCTGCTGTTTGTGATATATAGAAATGACTTGGATGAAAATGTGGATGGGTGGGTTAGTAAGTTTGCAGTCAATACCAAGGTTGGTAGTGTTGTGGATAGTGTAGAAGGTTGCCAAAGGATACAGGGGGATATATATCTGTTGCAGATGTGGGCGGAGAAATGGCAGGTGGAATTTATCCCAGCCAAATGTGAAGTATTGCACTTTGGGAGATAAAATGTAAAGGGACAGGACACATGTAAATGGCAGGCCACTTAACAGTGTTAACGTACAGAGGGATTTAGGAGTCCAAGTCCATAGCTCTCTAAAGGTGACTGCACAAGTTGATAGGGTGATAAAGAAGGTGTATGGCATGCTTGCCTTTATTGGTTGAGGTACTGAGTTCAAGAGTCAGGAAGTTAGGTTAGGTTAACTCTGGTTAGGCCGCATCTGGAATATTGCATTTAATTCTGGTCCGCCCCATTATAGGAAGAATATGGAGGCTTTGGAGACGATGCAGAAAAAGTTCACCAGGATGCTGCCTGGATTAGAGGGCATGTGCTATAATGAGAGGTTGGACAAACTTAGGTTGTTTTCTCTAGAGCAGCTGATGCGAGATTTATACGATTATGAGAGGCATAGATGGAGCTGGCTTCTTTTTCCCAGGGTCGAAATATCTTAAACTAGAGGGCATGCATTTAAGGTGAGAGGGGGTAAGTTCAAAGGAGATATGCAAGTTTTTTTAACACAGAGAGTGGTGGGTATCTGGAATGCGCTGCCTGGGGTGGTGGTGGAAGCAGATACGATAGAGGCGTTCAAGAGACACATGAATGTGCAGATAATGAAGGGATGTAGGCATTGTGTGCGCAGAAGGGATTAGTTTAATTGGGAATTTAATTACTTAAATTAATTAGTTCAGCAGAATATCATGGGCCGAAGGGTCTGTTCCCCTGCTGTATGTCTTATGTTCTATGTTCTAAATGCAGTTGGTTCAGGACACAAACAGTTAACGGAAAACCCCATTAGACAAATAACTTACACTGCTAACTATTTAGGTCCATCAAGGATCTCACTGGAGGAGATTTAAAATATGTTAACCATCCAGTCAAATATTATTGATTAACATCTTTCTGTGCAAGTTCAAGGGTATCCTGCACAATGGGTATTCATCTACATTCTAAATTTAAAGAAAGAACAAATTGATTAGAATTCTCTCAAGGTGGACTGCAATGGTTCTGCTTCCAGCAACAACATTCCTCTTTCAGCAAACTTCATGAATTTTCTTTTCAAAACAAATGTTCAGCCTTGTAACATCAGAGTGAGACTATCCACTCATACTGGAGGTGGTGAGGTTTAAGTTGTGGAACATAGTGGAACATAGTGGGAACATAGTGGGAACACCATGGATCTCTAAAACTCCTTGGTCTCACTTCCCTGCTAATCTTTGATCAGAGGAAGATTCTTATTCTCCAAATGATTGTAATGAACACAAAGTACTTTCTATTGAGTTTAAAACAGTACTTACTTCAAGGTTCAATTAATGCCATTATTGTCCTTGTTTCTTATTCAGTTAGAAGAATATTTCTTGTGTCAGAGCAGATTCCATTTTCAAATGTATTAACAAATAAGTAATGGAGACAACAACTAACAATCTGTACAACGTTAGCCAGCAGGAACGAGGGAATTGGGCACATTAAGTAGGTCTGATCCTCCTCTCCTGCTCACTGCCCTCACTTTTTACACAGAAGTTCAGAACCATAGAATAAGCACAGCAGGAGCTCATTCACTTCACTCTATTGTTGCTGGCTCTTTGGTAGAGCTATTCAGTTAGGTTCACTCTCCTATAACCCTTTTTCATTCAAGTACTTATCTAATTTCCTTTTGAAAATTATCACCGAATCTGCTTCCATCAACCTTTAAAGAACTGCACACTCAACAAATCACAGCTTGCTGTAGAAAATGCCATCTTTGGATCCCTTGCTTTTCACCTTAAACCCATGTCCTCTGGGTTGCTAAATCTGCAGCTGTTGAAACAGATTCTGTGTCCGTACTTTATCAAAACCATTTGATCAGGCCTCTCAACATACTCTGTTCTGTGGAGAACAACCTGAGGTCTCCACCCTCTCCACATAACTCAAGGGCGGCACGGTAGTGTAGTGGTTAGTGTAACACTATTACAGCACCAGCGACCCGGGTTCAATTCCTGCCACTGTCTGTAAGGAGTTTGTACGTTCTCCCCGTGTCTGCGTGGGTTTCCTCTGGGTGCTCCGGTTTCCTCCCACACTCCAAAGACATACTGGTTAGGAGCTGTGGGCATGCTATGTTGGCACCGGAAGAGTGGCGACACTTGCGGGCTGCCCCCAGCACATTCTCAGTATCACAAAAAGACACATTTTACTGTGTGTTTCGATGTACATGTGACTAATAAAGATATCTTGTTTTATCTTATCTTATAATTTCCATACATTAATGCCTAGGATCCCAAATTCTCTTTATTTAAAAAAACAGCTTCCCGAAACTCTCCTATTACCCTTGACAATTTCTGAGCAGACACTCCCAGGTCTCTGTACCCTCTGTACACTTGCTGCTTTGGTTGGTTGCATCTCCTGTTCTTATTGGCAGAAGGCACCATTCCACACCTTCCTTTGTTGGATTTCATCTTTCATCTGCCTGCCCAGTTGACCAGTATGTCCACAACCTCCTGAACTGCGAAAAGGTTACAACACACAGGTCTGTTAACCCATTGGGTCCATGCCACACCCCAGCTCCTCCCACTCCCCTACAGCTTCTTTATTTCTGTCAAGTATTTATCCATTTCCCTTCTGAATACCAGAACCGAACCTGCTTCCACTGGTTCTAGCCGTGTGCTGCATGAAACAATTATGTCCTCATGTCACTGTTGGCTCTTTCACAGATGACCTTAATTTGATCTCTTCTGGTTCCTGACATGTCTGCCAAAGGAAATAGCTTCTCTTCATCAGCCCTGCTGCGACCTGACATCGTTTTAGTACCTTTGTCAGCTCTGCTCTCAATCTCCTCCATTTCCAGAACAACCACCCTGCTCCTGCAGCCTATCCACAGTCCCTCATCTTTGGAATTATTCCGTTCAATTCCTTCAGCACTCTTTTGAAAGCCTTCACAACTTTCCTAAGATTTATTGCTCAGAGAAAAAAATCAACATTTTATAAAAGTTCATCATGACTTCCTCATTCATGTGCTCTTTAAACTTTCCAGTGATACCCCCAGCTCTCTCTGTCCCTCTGCCCCTTTTACAATGGTGTCCTGGAGTTTATATTGTCTGTCCATGTTCACCCATTCCATCAGCTGCTCAAGATCTATGACCGTCCTCACAGGTCACCACATTTCAAAGTTGTGTGTTGCCTCCATAGGACAATAGGGCAGTACAGCTCAGGAACAGGCCCCTTGGCCCAACATGTCTGTGCTGAGCATGATGCCACATTAAACTAATCCCTTCTGCCTGCACATGATCCATATCCCTCCATTTCCTGCATATTCATGTTCCTATCTAGTAGCTTCTTGAATGCTATCTATGCCTCTCATAGTTTTAGAAACTCCTATCAGATCTCCCCACAGGCTTCGATGCTGCAAAAAAAAGCCCAAGTTTGTCCAACCTCATTTTATAGCATGTGCTCTCTAATCCAGGCAGCATCCTGGTGAACCTCTTCTGAACCCTCTCCAAAGCCCTGACATCCTTCCTATAAAATGGGGCGGCCCAAATTGCAAGCAATATTCAAAACATGGCCTAACCAAACTAAACTACAGCATGATTTCCTGACTCTTATACTGAATGCCCCTGACAATGAAGGTAAGCATGTCGTATGCCTTCTTTACCACCCTATTGTTACTTTCAGGGAGCAATGGACTTGTGCCCCAATATCCTCTGTACATCAAGGCTGTTCAGCGCCCTGCTTTCCCCTTACATTTGACATCTACATTTCACACTTTGGAATTGTGCCTTGTACAAAAAGTGGTCCTAATGCTGACCTCTGAAGAACACCATCATACTCTTTCCTCTGGACCAAATAAAACACTCGTTCACGCCGACTCTGTCTTCTGTAAACTGAGTCAATTTGCTCTCCATGCTGCTATTCCATGAACTTCAGTGTTGATAACAAGCCTCATACTGGGCTGAACCAGAGATTATGGGATATGAGATCCATGGTGACTGAGAGTCATAGAGTCACACAGCATGGAAACAGGACATTTGGCCCAACCAAGTTTCCCATCTAAGCTAGACCCATTGGCCAACGTTTGGCCCTAAACCTTTCCTATCCATGTACCTGTCCATGTACCTTTTAAATGTTGTTAATGTACCTGCCTCAACCACTTCCTCTGGCAGCTCATTTCATGTACTGACCACCATCTCACCTGAAATCTATGCCCTCTCGTTCTTGATTCTTCAACCCTGAGAAAAAGACTGAGAGCATTCACCCCATCTATGCCCCTCATGATTTTATACACCTCTATAAGATCACCCCTCATTCTCCTATACTTCAATTAATAAAGTCCCAACTTGCTCAAACTCTCTGCACCACTCAGTCTGTTGAGTCCTGGCTATAACCTCATAAATCTCCTCTGCACTTTCTCCAGCTTAATGGCATCTTTCCTATGATGAATCAATAGGTGATTTTTTTTCTTTTTTCTTTTTTTTCCCTTTCCTTGGGTGACCAGAACTGAACACAATATTCCAAATGCAGCCTCACCAACGTCTTGTACAACTGCAACATATCATCTCAACTTCTATACTCAATGCCCTGACTGATGAAGGCTGGCGTGCCAAAAGCCGCCTTCACCACCCTGTCTACCTGTGACACCACTTTCAGGGAACCATGTACTTGTACTCCTAGGTCCCTCTGTTCTACAACCCTTGATAGATTGGATTCAAAATTGGCTTACCCATAGAGGACAGGGGGGAGTGGTGGAGGGTGTTATTTTGACAGGAGGTCTGTGACCAGTGGTGTTCCGCAGGGACCAGTACTGGGACCTTGGGACCTCTGTATACATTATATTATACATTATATATATATGAAAGAAACAATAGAAACAAGAAAGAAACAGTTCTACATTATAAACATATATATGTATTTGGGATGAAAATATAGGTGGGCTGATTAGTAAGTTTGCAGACCACACGAAAATTGGCAAAGTTGTGGACAGTGAGGAAAGTTGTCAAGATATAAAGGAGGATATACACCAGTTGGAAATACAGGCAGAGAAATGGCAGGTGGACTTTAATCCAAACAAGTGTGAGGTGTTGCACTTTGGAAGATCAAACATAAAAGGAAAGTATATAGTAAAGGCCAGGATCCTTAGGAGCATTGATATACAGAGGGATCTTGGAGTGCCAGTCCTTAATTCCCTGAAAGTGGCAACACAAGTGGATAGGGTGGTAAAGAAAGTGTTCTGCATTGAGTGCAAGAGTTGGGAAGTCATGTTGCAGTGGTATAAAACTTTGGTGAGTCCACATTTGGCGTATTGTGTGCAGTTCTGGTCCACGCATTACAGGAAGGATGCAAAGGTTTTGGAAAGGGAAAAAAATTAATAAATTGGTTTATTATTGTTACATGTACTGAGGTACAGTGAAAAACTTTGTTTTGCATGCCATCCATACAGATTATTGCAATGCAACAGTGCATTGAGGTACTACAAAGGAAAACAATAACAGAATACAGAATAAAGTGCTACAATTACAGAGAAAGTGCATTGCAGGCAGACAGTAAATTGCAAGGCCATAACAAGGTAGATTATGAGGTCAAGAGTCCATCTTATTGTACTAGGAGACTGTTCTTATAACAGTGGGATAAAAGCTGTCCTTGAGCCTGGTGGTATGTGCTTTTAGGCTTTTGTATCTTCTTCCCGATGGGGGGGGGGGGTGGAGAAGAGAGAATGTCCAGGGTGGGTGGGATCTTTGATTATGTTGGCTGCTTTCCTGAGGCAGTGACAAGTGTAGACAGAGTCCAGTAGAAGAGTCTCACCAATGTGCTGCCTGAATTAGAGACGATCAACTACAGGTAGAGGTTGGACAAACTCAGATTGTTTTCTCTGGAGCATTGGAGGCTGAGGGAAGACCTGATAAAAGTTCATAAAATTATGAGGGACATAGGGCAGATAGTCAGAGGCTTTTTCCCAGTGTGGAGATTAAATACTAGAGGACTTAGCTTTAAGGTGAGAGGGGGAAGGTTTAATGGAGATGTTTGGGGAAATGTTTTGTTACACAGAGTGGTGGGTGCCTGGAACTCACTGCCATGGGAGGTCATACAGCACAGAAACAGACCATTTGGCCCAACAGGTCCATGCTGAGCAAGCTGCCCATCCATTTGCCAGCTTTTGGGCCATATCCTTCAAAACCTTTCCAATCTATGTACCTGTCCAACTGTCTTTTAAATGTTGTTATTGTACCTGCTTCAACCACTTCCTCTGACACTCATTCCCTTTGTGTAAAAGAGTTGCTCCTCAAGTTCCTGTTAAATCTCTCTCCTTTCACCTTACAGCTATGCCTTCCAGTTCTTGATTCCCCAACCCTGGCATTCACCCTATCTATGCCCCTCATGATATTATACACCTCTATAAGATCATCTCAGTCTCCTATGCTCCTAGCCTGTCCAACCTCTCCGTAAAACTCAAGTCCTGGTAACATCTTTGTAAATCTTTTCCACACTTTTTCCAGTTTAATAACATCTTTTCATAAAACAGGGTTGCCAAAACTGAAAACAATGCCCCAAGTGCAGCCTCATCACCGTCCTGTACAACCGCACCATGACCTCCCAACTTTTATACTCAATGCATTGAATGATAAAGGCCAGCATGCCAAAAGCCTTCTTCACTGCCCTGTGACTCCACTTTCAGGAAACCATATACCTGAACTCCAAGGTCCCTCAGTTCTACAACACCCCCCTGGGCCCTGCCATTCACTGCGAAAGTCCTACCTTCCTTTGACTTTCCAAAATGCACCTCCTCGCAGTTATCTGAATTAAACTCCATTTGCCATTCCTCAGCCCACTTACTCAGCTGATTCCCCTGTAATTTTTGATAACCTTCTTCACTGTTTACTATATCACCTATTTTAGTGTCATCTGTAAACTTACTAACCATGCCTATCCAAATCGTTGATATAGATGACAAACAACAACACTGGGCCCGGCACTGAGCCCTGAGGCACACCACCAGTCATGGGCCTCCAGTCCGAGAAACAACCTTCCGACATCACCCTCTGCTTCCTTCCATCAAGCCAACTGTGTCTCCAATTAGCCAGTTCTCCCTGGATTCCATGCGATCTCACCTTCCAGAGCAGCTGGAAGGCAGTGGAAGCAGATAGAATGGCAAAGTTTTAGAGGCATTTAGACAGGGATGTGAACAGACCGGGAATGGAGGCATACAGACCACATGTAGGCAGACAGGATCCATTTAATTTGGCACCATGGTTGGCACATACATGGTGGGCTGAAGGTCCTGTTCCTGTTCTGTACTGTTCCACGTTCTATGTCAGCTTGCTGTCCAACTTTATCAAATGACTTTTGAAAAACCATACACACCACATCAAAATGCTATTGTTAGTTAAACACAATTTGCCTTGAACAAATTCTTGTTGACTTTCATTGGTCAATTCACACATACTCAAGTGGCATTATGCATTCCTCACCCATTTTCCATGTCCTAAGGTTGGGGCATCATTTACAAAACCTTTACAAAACACTGGTTAGGTTGCACTTGAAGTACTGTGTGTAGTTCTGGTCACCACACTACAGGAAGGATGTGATGGTGCTGCAGGGAGTGCTGAGAAAATTCACCAGGATGTTGCCTGGGAGCAAGCTGTTTTGTTATGGGGAGGGACTGGATCAGCTGGTCCAGTTTTCCAGAGATTGATGAGGGGTGACCTGAGGTAAATAAGATATCAGGGGCATAGATGGGGTAGATAATTGAAATCTTTATCCCATAGTAAGGGTATAAAAAAGAGAGTATAGGTTTAAGGTGAGAAGAAGGAGTTTTAAAGGGGATCTTGGGGGTAAGTTCTTTTACATTGAGAGTGGCTGATATTTGGACGTGATGCCAGAGGAAGTGGTGGAATTGGATACAATTAGAAGCATTTAGACCGAGACTTGAACAAGCAAGGCAGAGGGGGATATGTTCTAACATTGTCAAATGGGATTATGTGGATGGGCAAAAAGGTCAGCATGGATGTGGTGGGCCAAAGGCCCTGTTTCTGTGCTGTATCATTCCATGACACCACTAGGACAGCTGTTACATTATTCACAGTCTTATCAAGCAATACAGCATGGATACAGTCCCTTCAGCCCAACCAGTCCATGCCGATTATGGTGCCCACCCAGCTAGTCCCAATTTCCTGCGTTCGGCCCATATCCCTCCAAGCCCCGCCCCTCCATCTACCTATCCAAGTGCTTCTTAAATGAGTCTGTTGTACCTGCCTCAAACACTTCCTCTGGCAGCTCGTTCCATATACTCAACATCCTCTGCGTGAAAAAGTTGCCCCTCAGGTCCCTTTTAAATCTTTCCCCTCTCACCCTAAACCCTTCTATGGAATTCTCTTCCTAATTCCTCTTCTGCTCATCTCACTGCCCTTCTTTACCATATTCCTAAAAGTCCACCCTTTAACTTGTAATCACTTTTCCTTCCATCCTTTGTTTTGGATTCCATAATTTGTTTTTTGTGACACTTCACACATTGAAGGCACTGTGCTGTTCTCATCATCTTAAATGCATGAGGAACCAATCAACATCATGTTCCTCACACTAACGCCACCTTTATCAGGTTTCCCATACATCTTCTGAGCTTCACATCACCCCTCAGCTTCTCCCTCTGAAGGGTCACTTCTATCCAGAGCAAAGTTGGTGAAACTAGGCATGTTTTTCCAATGTTCATTTTATACTATGGCCAGTCCTCACATTGCTCCCACTGTGGCTGGCACACAGCCTTGTTCAGGTTAGACCTTGCTCCCCATGCTTGCATTCCATAGTGCTCGATACCAAGGCACCTCAATCAGACCAGGCTAGAAAACAGATATGGGGTTGCAATGTCAGAGTAAACGATTTCACCACCAGCGAGCACTGATCACCAGGGTTGCTAATGGGGGCCCAATGTCATCAGTGACCAGAGGCTGCTCAAACATAGCTTAAAACAGCCTGTGGATTTTAAGGGTGAGGTGCATTGTGGCTACAGCAGGTGGAGGACATTATTTGGAAGGTGATTACAACATCATATGTGACATGGATCAACACCACTTTCAGTAGCTGGGTTGTCTCAACAGCAGAGCTCGAGATGAAATGTCCCCTCTCTGCAGGCACCCAAATGGCTCTCCAGGTATGGCAGATCAAGGGTACAAGTACAGGAAGAAGGGAGGGGAGGAGGAACCTTTAACATCAGGATCCAAGCCCCAACACTGTGATAAGACTATTGAACGGTTCCCTTATATAATGAGAACGGGCTATGACCTCACGATCTACCTTGTTGTGACCTCACACCTTATTGCACTGCGCTTTCTCTGTAGCTGTGACACCTTACTCTGTACTGTTATTGTTTTTACCTGTACCACATCAATGCACTCTGTACTCACCCAATGTAACCGCACTGTGTAATGAATTGACCTGTACGTTCAGTATGCAAGACAAGTTTTTCACTGTACCTCGGTACAAGCGGCAATAATAAACCAATACCAATACTAAGACCTGGATACAAGGCTGCAAAAAAGTTCACTGACTTCAGACAGGGTGCTAATGCATGTGGGGCGGCATGGTAGCGTAGCGGTTAGCGCGACGCTATTACAGCGCCAGCCTTTGGGTTTCGATTCCCATCACTGTCTGTAAGGAGTTTATATGTTCTCCCGTGTCTGCGTGGGTTTCCTCCAGGTGCTCCGGTTTCCTCCCACATTCTAAAGACGTACTGGTAGGTTAATTTGGGTTTAAAAAAAATGGGCGGCGCGGACTTGTTGGGCCGGAAGGGCCTGTTACCACGCTGTAAATAAAAAATTTTCTAAAAAATTAAAAAAAAATTTAAATACAACATCCCACCACCCAGATGTGTAGTCTCAGACACCGCTCCATGCAGCACACATCTAGCAACAACCTCTAACAATCTGGACTGGGGCCCATTAGCTCCACTGCACCTTTACACACTCATTACATCTCACTACATTCAACCGTGCGAGTCACGTTATCCAAAACATTAGAGAACATTCACCAGCACCTGACAACACACTTTCCTCCTGTCCTGCGGCAGGACAAGTGATGTTGGTGCAAGAAAAGCTGTGGGAAGCTGGGTGATCCCAGCTCCATCACCAGAGCTCCTTGAAGAAGGTGCTTACAACAGAGCAGCTGTGATGGTGCATGTTGTCACCAGTACACTGAAGGTACACTCAGTAATTACATCTCAATTCCCCCTCAACCCACAACTCTGATGACAAGCTACAGAAGGTGTACCATTGACCTCTGGCTTTCCCACAATCTCCTCACCACTTCACACACCGAGGAGGTTGCCTACAGGACCGACTGCATGTGGTGAGTCAATAGGTACAAGTAGGTGGGTAAGTAACACAGGTCGTTATTTTGTTTACTAAATAAACACAAATGGTCTGCACTGAATTGTTGAATGTCAGAACTTGCCGATAACACCGAATGGGAAGGTGCCAAAGTTTGGGAACTGTGAAAGGCCGTGAACAGAAATGGGCTGAACTGGATGGACAGGTAATCGAGAGATGGTTTACTGCCGAGAAAAGTGCAGGGATGCATTTTGGAATTAAGCCTCAAGAGGGAGAAATTACACTTTAATAGAAAGGCCTTCTAGGGAGAAGAACCTAATTAAGCAGTTGGTCATAAAAGTAGCAATGTAGCAAGTGAGGGAAGGAGGCAAACCCAGAATATTACATAACACTCATTGTTGGGGTGCCACAGAAGAAAAATTGACATCCAACCCACAGATATATATTTGTAATGTGAACTGTCTGGTTGTCATCCAGCGATGAGTGTGTGTGACACTGTCACCTGTTGGAAATGTTAAGGGTAGGCAGACTGTGGTGGTAACCAGAACATGATGGTTGTACCACACCACAGGGTCATACTGAAGATCAACAAGGCACCCAATAGCTTGTGCTCAAAACGCACTGATGATCAGGTATTCACTTACTTAGATTCATAGAGTCATAGAGCTAAACAGCATGGAAACAGGCCCTTCGGCCCAACTCGTCCATGCCGACCAAGTTGTCAGCCCAAGCTCATCTCATTTGCCTGCATTTGGCCCTCTGTCCCTCTAAACCTCTCCTATCCATGTCCCTGCCCAAATGTCTTTTAAATGTTGTAATTGTACCCACCTCCGCTACTTCCTCTGGCAGCTTGTTCCATATACCCATCACGCTCTGTGTGCAAAACTTGTCCCACAGGTCTCTTTTAAATTTCTCCCCTCTTACCTTAAATCTATGTTTTCCACTTTTAAATGTCCCTACCCTGGGAAAATGACTGTGACCATCTACCTTATTTATGCACCTCTATAAGGCTACCCTTCAGTTTCCTTCGCTCCAGGGAAAAAAGCACCAGCCTATCCAGTCTCTCCTTATAACTCAAGCCCTCTGGTCCCAGTAACATCCTTGTGAATCTTTTCTGCAGCCTCTCCAGTTTAATGACATCCTCCTATATACAGGTGACCAAAACTGTGCACTGTACTCCAAGTGTGGTCTCACCAACATCTGGTACAGTTGTAACACTGAACAGTACAACACAGGAACAGGCCCTTTGGCCCACAATGTCTGCACCAAACATGATGCCGAATTAAACTAAATTTCTCCTGCCTGTACGTGATCCATATCCCTCCATTCCCTGCATATTCTATCTAACAGCTTCTTAAACACCACTATCATTTCTGCCTCCACCACTTCCACAGGCATCCACCACTCTCTATGTAAAACAAACTTTCCCCGCACATCTCCTTTAAACTTTCTCCCTCTCATCTTACATGCATCTTCTCTATGCCATAGCAACAAAGGGTGTTCTGGGAGCAATGTTCCTCTGTGTGAGGTGTCTGCAATGCAAAAAGGCAGCCCTCACTGAAAGATGCCACAAGGTCCAACCACAGCTGCAACACAAAATCTTGTGATGACCACTTTTTTCAATCACTATTGAGGTCACAGTGGCTCCTGAACCACATGCCCTCATCTGACATCTCTCTTTCAACTCAGGAGGTCAGACATTGCTTTTGTTCCAGAGAGCTGAAGATCTCTCATTCTAAAGATCAGCGAGCAGAGCAAGAACATGGCCTTCCTAGAAGATGCAGGCTGCTGCTTGCAGCACCAGTGAACCCGCAACTTACTGCGGCAGAACAGATTTGCCTCACTCTGTGTCTGGCCAGTGCAGATCTCATGTGGTCAATGCCCAATGCCGGGCAACAGAAACAACATATCGAACGCAGGCTGCTGGGCCAGGTTGGACACCCAGTCAGAGTTGCACATCACAAGACAATCTTTTCTATTGAACTTTGTAATGTCTCTTTACAGGGTCAAGTTAATCCAGGCCAGTTTGTCACTTTAAAGTTGCTGAACAAGAACAGTTTCACAACACCACTTTGGTGTAAGCACCAAACAGAAATGTTTGGTATTTATAAAATGCAAATGTATACAGCCAAGATTGTAGTTAAACTCCTTTGGCAGAGTCACACACATTTCTGCTGGTTTGTAACTAGTAGACCTGGGTCATGGTCAGAGTTCAACATATCTTCACTTCTTGGGGAAGGTCACAGGGCATCATGCAGCTGGAGCAGTTGAAAGATCAGGCCCATAATGTTGGTTTTCTAAAGGAGTTTGACATTTTATTTTATGATATAAACCTTCCGGCAGTCTCTAGCCAGGTCATTTCTCCAGAGAGAGTGGAGAAGTGCCTTGCTGAAACTCCTGTTCGCGGTACATGTGGCTGTCCCCTTTTGTGGCCCTTAGGATGAGGTCAAGGGTGTGACCATCAGCAATGCCCACCCCAACTTGTTTATTCAACACACAGTTCCCTGCTTCTTGTCCTGAACTGATTGCCCTGCAGATTGGAATCGGGTACTTGACACTGGCTGGTATTATCAGCAGTATCTAAATCACTCAATAGATTTTAAATAGAAAGTACAACAATAAACCATGTTCCGTTATCTGACCAATGATTCAACTCACTTCAGTCCTCAGATTCAGTGACATCAGACATTATTCTGTTTCTACCTTTGCAGATAATCATCTGTCCTGAAATGATCAGCCTTTAATTAGACATCCTTCAATTAGTGCTCATTCTTGAAAGCAACAAAACACTTGACAGTAAATTAACTTTAAAAAATTGGTGAGAGGGTGTCTTTGATACTTTCTGTAATGGTAAAAGGCTTTAATTTACAAGAAGGTCATCACATCTTTATGCAAATTAGAACCAATAAAAGAAATAAAAAAGCAATATCAAATTTCATTTTCCTTCCGTATCCCACCCACTCTGGGTCAGAACTGCTGATCCAGAAGCTGCTCAGTAATAGAATCTGATGAAAGCATATTGAAGCACTCCAACGCCTCCTCTCAATCTTCTTGAAGTTCTGCCATAACTAATAGCCACCAAGTCGTGACCCTCTGCACTTACTGTACAAAGGAAGCAATTCTCTGTGTGCCTATTGTGCTGTGTTCCAGTTACATCAGTTACTTCTTCCAAAGATTTTCAATACTGATCCCAAAAGTTTAACTTATTTGCAAGTCAATAATATGACAACAATTTAATAATTTCCAATAAATTAATGTTCAAATAGCTTGACCACATTTGGATATCATTTGTTCCATTATGAAATGAAAGTATAAGTTAACAAATTGACTTGTTTTTAGTTCAGTTCATTCTCCCAAGACATTTTCCACTTAAGAGCCACAGACAATGAGATAATGAGCCAGGTGAGTGATGCACTGTGCAGAACATTACAGGCACTAACACACAACACTATGGAGGGGCAGGGGGTGTTGGTTTCCTGATCTAACCCATGATGTAGGGGCAATATGGAGAAGATGTCAGGCACCAGGGCAATGAAAGGGAAAACAGGCTCCAAAGCAATTCTTGAGTTGCCTCAGTAGTGGCCTTGGCCACTTGCCACAGTTGTTGTGACTCCAGACTGTCAGGAGGATGTGAGGTGCAAGTGATTGTCCTTGACATCCAAGCAGTTACAAAAGTAGGTCTCCAGTATCAGAAGTAGGGGCATCATACAGCAGAAACGGCTGGCTGACCAGGAGTGAAGGGCAGCCATTCTCTTAACAAGGGGGCTGCTTCCTACATGTAGGGAACCAAACCACAGTCCTGTCCTGGACTCCTCGGCCTTTCTGTTTTCTGGTTGGCCTCAGGTCTGTGGGATGAAGGCGAACACATCCTTTCTTCTGTGGGACAGTCACTACAAGGTTGGGGATCCCGCAGCACAGGGATTCTCAGCTGCAGCCTCGAGGGTTGGAAGTATGTTTCACACTCCAAGGTCCCACAGAACTGGGGGAAGGGTATTCTTTTCTTGATGGAGATGATAATCCAAGCTGGAAGCTGCAACAGACAGGGCCACATGTGGACTAAACAATTCCACAACTAACAGATCAGATTGAAGCTCTCCAGTCCTGCAGACTCCTGAACGGTTAAACAGCTGATAAAAGCACAGTCTCCCAGAATATTCCCATTCTCAACAATGCAGCCCAGTAAATGAGTGATAAAGACAGGACTGAAGCATTCATGGCCATGTTCAGCTGGAAGTGTTGAGTGGATGATGCACCCTCCTGGATCATAACCATCATAGAAGCCAGTCTCAAATCAATTTGATTCAGTCCTTGTAATATCAAGAAATACACAGTAAAGGCAATGGGACCAACAACATTCCAGCTGTGAGACTGAAGACCTGCACTTCAGAACTGTGTCTTCAGCCAAATTGGTTCCAACACAACTGCAATACCAGCATCTACCCAACAATGGAGAAAACGGTCTCTGTCTGTCTTGTTCACAGAAAGCAGGACAAAACCTGTCCAATCTACCTACTCTCAATGAAAAGCAACATGACTCACACACCAGGGAACAGTTTTGTCTGAACCACTCAGCTCCAGTCCACATTACTGCCCTGGAACCAGGAGATGAGAGGTGAGAGTGACGGTCCTTGGCATCAAAGCTGCATTCACAAGATCACAAGATCACAAGACAAGGGAGCAGAAGCAGGCCATTCGGCCCATCGAGTCTGCTCCAAGGAAAAGGGAAAAAGAAATGGGGTGGGAAAAAAAAGAAGAAAAGAAAAGAAAAAGAAAAAGAAAAAAAAACTATTCTAATCCCATTTTCCAGCCTTATCCCCATATCCCTTGATACCCTGACTATTTAGATATCTGTCTATCTCCTCCTTGAATACCCCCACTGATCTGGCCTCCACTGCTGTGCGTGGCAAGGAGTTCCACAATTTCACCACCCTCTGGGTAAAGAAATTTCTCCTCATCTCTGTCTTGAAACTGTACCCTCTAATTCTAAGATTGTGCCCTCTGGTCCTGGACACGCCCACCAAGGGAAACAGCCTAGCCACATCTACTCTATCCTTACCTGTCAACATTTTAAATGTCGCTACGAGGTCCCCTCTCATCCTTCTGTACTCCAGCGAGTACAGTCCAAGAGCCGACAAACGCTCATCATACTTAAGCCCTTTCATTCCCGGAATCATTCTTGTAAATCTCCTCTGAACCCTCTCCAACGTCAGCACATCCTTCCTAAGATGTGGGGCCCAAAACTGCGCACAGTATTCCAAATGAGGCCTCACTAGCGCCCCGTAGAGCCTCATCAACACTTCCTTACTTTTATACACTATACCTCTCGAGATGAATGCCAACATAGCATTCGCTTTCTTAACCACCGATCCAACCTGGTGGTTAACTTTTAAGGTATCTTGTACGAGTACCCCCAAGTCCCTTTGTACTACCGCACTATCAATCTTCTCTCCTTCTAAATAATAATCTACCCGCTTATTTCTGCTTCCAAAGTGTACAACTGCACATTTCTCAACATTAAATCTCATCTGCCATTTCCTTGCCCATTCTCCTAAACTGTCTAGGTCCCTCTGCATTCTTTCTATTTCCTCTATGCTCCCTACTCCTCCACTTATCTTGGTGTCATCCGCAAACTTAGCCACACAGCCATTTATTCCATCATCCAAATCATTGATGTACAAGGTAAAAAGGAGCGGCCCCAACACCGACCCCTGCGGCACACCACTAGTAACCGGTAACCAACCAGAACGAGATCCTTTTATTTCCACCCTTTGCTTCCTGCCAACCAGCCAATGCTCCACCCATTTTGCTACCCTGCTCATAATTCCATGACCTCTCATCTTGTTAATCAGTCTCTTGTGAGGCACCTTATCGAAGGCCTTTTGAAAGTCTAAATACACAACGTCTACCGCCTCTCCCTTATCCACCCTACCTGTGATTTCTTCAAAAAACTCCAATAGGTTGGTCAGACAGGACCTCCCCTTCACAAAACCATGTTGACTAGGTCCAATCTTGCCTTGCGCCTCTAGGTATTCGGTAACCTCCTCCTTGAGGATAGATTCCAATAATGTTCCCACCACTGACGTCAGACTAATAGGTCTGTAATTGCCTTTGTGCTGCCTCCCACCTTTCTTATACAACGGAACTACATTCGCTACCCTCCAGTCCTCCGGAACCACGCCAGAATCTATCGATTCCTGAAAAATAATCGCCAATGCCTCCGCTATCTCTACAGCCACCTCCTTCAGAACCCGGGGATGCACCTCATCCGGTCCGGGAGACTTATCAGCCTTAAGCCCCTTTAGTTTTCCTAGCACCTTCTCCCTATTAATCTCAACTGAACTCAGTTCCAATTCGTGAGACTCCTGACTAACGGGCACATTGCTTATGTCCTCCACGGTGAAGACTGATGCAAAATATTCATTCAATTCCCTTGCCATCTCACTATCATCCATTATAATACCTCCTGCACCGTTATCAATTGGTCCTATGTCAACCCGTGTCTCTCTTTTATTCCTTATGTATTTAAAAAAACTCTTAGAATCCTTCCGAATGTTGTCCGCCAGCTTCCTTTCGTAACTCATCTTTGCTTTCCTAATGACCTTCTTAGTTTCTCTCTGCAGATTTTTAAAATCGTTCCAATCTTCTGTTTTCCCACTAATTTTTGCTACTTTGTACGCCGCCCCTTTTGCTTTTATTTTATCCTTCACCTCCCTCGTTATCCACATCTGTGCCTTTTTTCCATTCAAAACCTTTTTTCTTGGAATATATCTGTCCTGCATTGTCCTTATTTCCTGTAGAAATTTCTTCCATTTTTCCTCTGCCGTCCCTCCAGCTAACTTACTCCTCCAATCAATTTGGGCCAACTCATCTCTCATACCTTTGTAATTTCCCTTATTCCACTGAAATATCGATACACCAGTTATCAGCTTCTCCTTCTCAAACTTGAAACTAAACTCAATCATATTGTGATCACTTGTTCCCAGTGGTTCCTTTACCTTTAGTTCCCTAATCACCTCCGGTTCACTACACAGCACCCAATCCAAAACAGCCGATCCCCTGGTGGGCTCCTCAATAAGTTGCTCCAGAAAAACATCCCTTAGACATTTCACAAACTCACTCTCCTGAGTACTACCGCCTTGCTGCATTTCCCAGTCCACCTTCATGTTAAAATCCCCCATAATTATCTTCACATTGTCACTCTGGCACGCTTTTTCTATCTCAATCTGCAACTTATGGTCCACTTCCTGACTGCTGTTCGGGGGCCTATATATGACTGCTATTATTGTTCTTTTACCCTTGCTATTTCTTAGCTCCACCCATAAGGATTCCACCTCCTCTTACCCAATGTCCTTCCTTTCTATTGATTTTATATCGCTACTAACCATCATGGCCACACCTCCCCCTCTGCCTACCCGCCTATCCTTCCTATATACTGTATACCCCTTGACATTCAGTTCCCAAGTGACAAAATTCACTGCCACTCTACTGCCAAGAGGAACAGAGCAACACACGTACATGGGAACATCGTCGCCTGAATGTTCCCTTCCAAGTCACACACCATTCCAGCTTGGAAATATTTTGCTGTCCATCATTGTAAGTGGTGCCAAATCCTGGAACCCCTCCCCAACAGCTCTGTGGGAGCCCCTTCACCAGAAAGTCTGCTGCAGTATAAGAAGCCAGCTTCACCCTCTCAAACACTGGCATTGCCCAAACCCCCAAAAATGAATAAGTGCCTTGGGATGTTTATGCTGAAGGTGCCATATAAATGCAAATTCTTGTTATGAAGGAATAAAAAGCAAGCAAAATCTATGGAAAGAGATAAATGGACTTTTAACACTGATTGAATAACCATCAGATTGGGAATGGTTGGAGAAAAACCAAGTGCAGATGCAGAGAGCAAGGGGAGGAAGGCAAGAACAACAGAGCTCTGCTGGGTGGGCAAGATCAAAGGGCAAGATCCAATGATAATGTTGGTGGTGAAAAGGTGCAGAGATGGTGCAGAGTTATTCTTACAACAGACTGGACAATTTCAGATAGTGATTCTGCTCTTCTTCCACATCCCTTCGTTTCTTCCTGTATTCCTCACCGTCCCTCCACCGTGCACCACCAGTCCTTTGGACTCTGATCTCCCAAACTAGCACAGACTGTGCATTTCTTCCTCTTACTCCTTTTCCCTGCACATTAAAACTGACTCCTCTGCATCTCTGATGAAAAGGCATTTGATAAAACACTGCGCAACAAGCTTACATGGAACAGTACAACACAGGAACTATTAATCCCTTCTGCCTACACAAGGTCCATATCCCTCCATTCCCTGCACATCCATGTGCCTATCTAAGGGCCTCTTAAATGCATCTATCGTATCTGCCTCCACCACCAGCCCTGGCAGCACATTCCAGGCACCCACCACTGTGTGTGTAAAAAAACTTGCCCTGCACATCTCCTTTGAACTTTCCCACCTCTCACATTATGTCCTCTGGTATTAGACATTTTGACCCTGGGAAAAAGATACCGACTGTCTACTCTATTTATGCCTCTCATAATTTTGTAAACCTCTATCATCTCTCCCCTCAGCCTCTGCCACTCCAGAGAAAACAGCCTAAGTTTGTCCAACCTCTCCTTATAACACATGCTCTCTAAGCTAGACAGCATCCCGGTAAACATCTTCTGCATCCACTCCAAAGCCTCCACATCCTTCCTATAAATTGACCAAAATTGAATGCAAAGGGATGGGGGGGGGGGGGAGAAGAGGAGGAGGGGTGGCGTTACTGGTCAGGGACACTATTACAGCTGCAGAAAGGGTGGAGAATGTAGAAGAGTCCTCTCTACAGTCAGTACGGGTGGAAGTTAGGAACAAGAAAGGAGCAGTTACTCTACTGGGAGTATTCTATAGGCCCCCCGGTAGCAGCAGGGATACTGAGGAGCAGATTGGGAGGCATATTTTGGAAAGTTGCAAAAATAACAGGAGTGTTATCATGGGAGACTTCAACTTCCCGAATATTGATTGGCACCTGCTTAGTGCCAAAGGTTTAGACAGGACGGATTCCTATCACAGTATGTTGACAGACCGACTAGAGGGAGTGCCATATTAGATCTAATATTAGGTAATGAACCGGGTCAGGTGACAGATCTCTCAGTGGGTGAGCATTTGGGGGACAGTGACCACCACTCCCTAACCTTTCGCATTGTCATGGACAAGGATGGGAGCAAAGAGGACAGGAAGATATTTAATTGGGAAAGGGCAAATTATGAGGCTGTATGGCTAGAACTTGCGTGTGTAAATTGGGATGATATTTTTGAAGGGAAATGTACGATGGAGATGTGGTCGTTGTTCAGGGATTTCTTGCAGGATGTTAGGGATAAATTTGCCCTGGTGAGGCAGAGAAACAATGGGAGGGTGGAACAACTAGTTAGGAGGACGAAGGCAGCATACATAAGGTGTAGGCAGCAAGGATAAGATAGGGCTCATGAGGAATATAGGGTAGCAAGGAAGGAATTAAGAAGGGGCTGAGGAGAGCATGGAGGCCATGAAAAGGCCTTGGCAAGTAGGGTTAAGGAAAACCTCAAGGCATTTTCCACTTATGTGAAGAGCAGAAGGATGACGAGAGTAAAGGTAGGGCCGATTAGAGACAAAGGTGGGAGGATGTGCCTGGAAGCTGTGGAAGTGGGTGAGGTCCTCAATGAATACTTCTCTTCAGTATTCACCAAGGAGAGGGGCCTTGATGACGCTGAGGACAGTGTTGGTAAGGTTAATGTTCTAGAGTATGTAGATATCAAGAAAGACGTTGTGTTGGAACTGTTAGAAAATATTAGGACAGATTGAGGATGTGACTAAGCACATTGATGAAGGGAGAGCAGTAGATGTAGTGTATATGGATTTCAGCAAGGCGTTTGATAAGGTACCCCATGCGAGGCTTATGGAGAAGGTGAAGAGACATGGGATCCAAGGGGACATTGCAGTGTGGATCCAGAACTGGCTGGCCCACAGAAGGCAAAGAGTGGTTGTTGAGGGGTTGTATTCTGAGTGGAGGTCGGTGACCAGTGGTTTACCTCAGGGATTTGTACTGGGACCCTTACTCTTTGTGATTTTTATAAATGACCTGGATGACACGAAGGTTGGGGGTGCCGTGGATAGTTTGGAAGGCTGTCAGTGGTTACAGAGGGACATAGATAGGATGCAAAGTTGGGCTGAGAATTGGCAGATGCAGTTCAACCTAGATAAGTGTGAAGTGGTCCATTTTGGTAGGTCAAATATGTTGGCAGAATATAGTCTTAATGGTAGGACTCTTGGCAATGTGGAGGATCAGAGGGATCTTGGGGTTTGAGTTCATAGGACACTCAAAGCGGCTGCGCAGGTTGACTCTGTGGTTAAGAAGGCATATGGTGTATTGTCCTTTATCAATCGGGGAATTGAATTTAGGAGCCGAGAGGTATTGTTGCAGCTGTATAGGTCCCTGGTCAGACCCCACTTGGAATATTGTGCTCAGTTCTGGTCACCTCACTACAGGAAAGATGTGGAAGCCATAGAGAGGGTGCAGAGGAGATTTACAAGGATGCTGCCTGGAATGCAGAGCATGCCTTATGAAAGCAGGTTGAGGGAACTTGGCCTTTTCTCCTTGGAGAGACGGAGGATGGGGGGAACCTGATAGAGGTGTATAAGATAGATATAGATAGTCAGAGGCTTTTCCCCAGGGCTGAATTGGTGGCCACAAGAGGACATAGGTTTAAGGTGCTGGGGAGTACATATAGAGGAGATGTCAGGGGTAAGTTTTTTACTGAGAGAGTGGTGAGTGCATGGAATGGGCTGCCGGAAACAGTGGTGGAGGCGGATACGATAGGGTCTTTCAAGAGAGTGTTAGATAGGTACATGGAGCTGAGTAAAATAGAGGGCTGTGGGTAAGCCTAGTAATTTCTAGGGTAGGGACATGATCGGCACAGCTTTGTGGGCTGAAGGGCCTGAATTCTGCTGTAGTTTTTCTATGTTTCTATGTTTCTATAAGTCCCCAGGGCCTGACGGAATATTCTCCAGGCTGCTCCGCGAGGCGAGGGAGGAGATTGCAAGTTTGCAGATGACACAAAAGTTGATGGTGTTGTGGATAGTGTGGAGGACTGTCGAAGATTGCAGAGGGATATTGATAGGATGCAGAGCTGGGCTGAGAAGTGGCAGATGGAGTTCAATCCAGAGAAATGTGAGGTGGTACACTTTGGAAGGACAAACTCCAAGGCGGAGTACAAAGTTAATGGCAGGATTCTGGGTAATGTGGAGGAGCAGAGGGATCTGGGGTTCATATCAACAGATCCCTGAAAGTTGCCTCACAGGCGGATAGGGTAGTTAAGAAAGTTTATGGGATGTTAGCTTTCATAAGTCATGGGATTGAGTTTAAGAGCTGCGAGGTAATGATGCAGCTCTACAAAACTCTGGTTAGACCACACTTAGAGTACTGTGTCCAGTTCTGGTTGCCTCATTATAGGAAGGATGTGGAAGTGTTGGAAAGGGTGCAGAGGATGCTGCCTGGTTTAGAGAGTATGCATTATGAGGAGAGACTAAGGGAGCTAGGGCTTTACTCTTTGGAGAGAAGAAGGATGAGAGGAGACATGATAAAGGTGTACAAAATATTAAGAGGAATAGATAGAGTAGACAGCCAGCGCCTCTTTCCCAGGGCACCAATGCTCAATACAAGAGAGCATGGCTTTAAAGTAATGGGTGGGAAGTTCAAGGGAGATATCAGAGGAAGCTTTTTTACCCAGAGAGTGGTTGGGGCATGGAATGCACTGCCTGGGGCAGTGGTGGAGGCAGGTACGTTGGTCAAATTCAAGAGTTTACTAGATAAGCATATGGAGGAATTTAAAATAGAGGGATATGTGGGAGGAAGGGGTTAGATAGTCTTAGGTGAGGTTTAAAGATCGGCACAACATTGTGGGCCGAAGGGCCTGTATTGTGCTATACTGTTCTATGATTCTGTGGTGATTCTATGATTCAATACTCCAGATGCAGCCTAACCAACATTTTATAAAGCTGCAGCATAACTTCCTGACTCTTGAACTCAATGTCTCAACTAATAAAGGCAGGCATGCCATATGACTTCTTTACCACCCTATCAACTTGTGCGACACTTTCAGGGAGCTATGGACTTGGACCCCAAGATCCTTGGACCCCAGGATCTATCAACATTGTTATGGAGCCTGACATTAATTGTGGATTTTCCCTTTACATTTGATCTCCCAAAGTGCTACACCTCACACTGTGTACCAAAAAGGTCAATCCAGGTATTCCCACACTGGAAACCATGGATGAACCAAGAGATCCACTCCTTAATGAATTCCAGGACTGCAGCTTTGAAATCGGGTGACCCTGACCTATACAGGAAATTAAGGTACAACCTTTGCAAAGATCTCAGGGATGGCAAGAAACCAGTCCAAGGTTGCATCCCAGACCAGCCTTCAGATGTGGCAGGGTTTACATGCTATAATGGACTTCAAAACAAAGTTGGGCAGCATTGTCAACACAGTGCATCCCTCTGCATGTTTTAAACAGATGGGGATGGGAGGGATTGGTAAGTCACCACCCACTCCGACAGCCCTCAATGCACCTGAACCCACAGTCACTGCTGCAGATATCAGATCAGTCTCTGGAGAGTGAACCTGCGGAAAGCATCTGGCTCCGATGGTGTCCCTGGCCGTGTGCTCAGATCTTACACAGATCAGCTGGTGAGGGTACTTGCAGACATTTTTAACCTCTTCCTGCCTCAATGTGAGGTTCCCACCTGCTTTAAGAAGACCACTATCATCCCGGTACCTAAGAAAAACAAGGTAACATGCCTTAATGACTACCACCCAGTGGTTCTGACATCCACCATCATGAAGTGCATCAACTCCAGCCTCCCAGGCAACCTCGACCCACTGTAATTCGCCTACTACCGGAACAGGTTTATGGCGGACGCCATCTCCCTGGCCCTACACTCATCTCTGAAGCATCTGGATAACAAAGACACCTACATTACACTATTGTTTGTTGACTACAGTTCTTCCTTCAATACCATAATTCCAAACAAACTCATCACCAAACTCCAAGACCTGGGTCTCAGCACTTCCCTCTGCAACTGGATCCTTGACTTGCTGACTAACAGACCACAATCAGTAAGGATTGGCAGCAACACCTCCGCCACAATTATGCTCAACACTGGTGCCCCACAAGGCTGCGTCCTCAGCCCCCTACTTTACCCCCCTTACACTCATGACTGCGTGGCCAGATTCTGCTCTAACTCCATCTACAAGTTTGCAGATGACACCACCACAGTGGGCCGTATCTCAAATAATAATGAGTCAGAGTACAGGAAGAAGATAGAGAGCTTAGTGACGTGGTGTCATGACAACAACATTTCTCTCAGTGTCAGCAAAACAAAAGAGCTGGTCATTGACTTTAGGAAGGGGGACAGTACACATACTCCTGTCTACATCCATGGTGCTGAGATCAAGCGGGCTGAGAGCTTCAAGTTCCTGGGAGTGAACATCACCAATAGCCTGTCCTGGTCCAAACACGTAGACGCCACGGCCAAGACAACGCAGCAGCGCCTCTACTTCCTCAGGAGGCTAAAGAAATTTGGCATGTCCCCTTTGACACTCACTAACTTTTATCGATGCACCATAGAAAGCATCCTATCTGGATGCAGCATGGGTTGGTACGGCAACTGTTCTGCCCCGGACTGCAAGAAACTGCAGAGTGTTGTGGACACAGCTCAGCACATCACGGAAACCAGCCTGCCCTCCATGGACTCTGTCTACACTTCTCGCTGCCTCAGTAAAACAGCCAGCATAATCAAAGACCCCACCCACCCCAGACATTCTCTCTTGGCCCCCCTCCCATCGGGCAGAAGATACAAAAGCCTGAAAACATGTACCACCAGGCTCATGGACAGCTTCTACCTGCTGTTATGAGACTATTGAACAGACCTCGTGTACATTAAGATGGACTCTTGACCACACAATATACCTCGTCATGGCCTTACATCTTATTGTCTGCCTGCACTGCACTTTTTCTGTAACTATAGCACTATATTCTGCATTCTGTTATTGTTTTTCCCTTGTACTACCTCAATGTATTTGTAAAATAATCTATATGGATGGCATGCAAAACAAAGTTTTTCACAGTGCTCTCTAATTTCTTCTCTTCCACTGATGCGAGACTCACCGGTCCATAATTTCCAGGATTATCTATATTTCCCTTCTTGAACAAAGGAACATTAGCTACTCACCAGTCCTCCAGGACCTCACCTGTGGCTAGAGAGGACACTAAGAGCCCCAGTAATCTCATTTCTTGCCTCTCTCAATAACCTGGGTATATCCCATCAGGGCTATCCTCCTTAACATTCTTCAAGAGACCCAACACTACCTCTTTCTTTACCTCAAAATGCCCTCACATATTAGCATGCTCCACACTGATCTCACTATCCTCCGCATCCTTCCTGGTAAATACTGATGCAAGGTATTCACTTAGGACCTCGCCCACATCCTCTGCCTCCAAGCACCTGTTCCCTTCTTTATCCTCGAGTGGACCTACCCTCTCCCTAGTTATCCTCTTGCTCTTGATGTATGTATAGAATGCCTTCAGATTCTATTTAATCCTACTTATCAAGGAGTTTTGATGGTATTAGACAGGAACTTGCAAGGCAAAGGGATGTCTGGTAAGTGGGAGGCTTTTCAAAGTGAGATATCGAGAGTTCTGCATGTTCCTGTTAGAGTGAAGGGCAAGGCTGGTAGGAGCAGGGAACCCTGGATGATGAGGGATATTGAGGCCCTTGTCAGATAAAAGGAGGCATGGATCAGGTACAGGAGGCTGGGATCAAGTGAATCCTGAGAGGAGTATAGGGGCTGCAGGACTGTACTCAAGAACAAAGAGGGGGCATGAGACAGCTTTGGCAGAGAAGATTAAGGAGAATCCAGAGAGACTTTGTAAGTATATTAAGGGAAAAAGAGAGAATGTTCGAGAGAGAATGGGTCCCCTCAAAGATAAAAGGGGACATCTTTGTGTGGAGCCGGAGGAGATATAGCGAGATACTCAGTATTTCTCCACTGTTTTTACCATGGAGAAAAACATGAAGATTTTGAACCTTGACATAGTTAATGGGGTGGGGGGGGGGTGGGAATCTTGGGCATAGACAGCATTACAGCAGAGGAGGTGCTGGATGTCTTAAGGCATATGAAAGTAGATAAATCTCCACAACCTGACGAGGTATATTCAAGAACACTGTGGGAAGCTAGAGAAGAAATTGCAGGAGCCCTGGCTGAGATATGTGCATCATCATGAGTGATGGGTGAAGTGCCAAAGACTGGAGGGTGGCTAATGAGGGCTACAAAGAAAAGCCTGAGAACTTCAGACCAGCATGTCTAACATCTGTGGTAGGTGAGTTATAGAGGGGATTCTGAGGGATAAGATATACAAGTATTTGGAAAGACAGGGGTTGGTTAGTGATAGCATGGCTTTGTGCTTGGGAGATTATGTCTCATGAGTTTGATTGAGATTTTAGAAGTAACAAAGAAGGTTGATGAAGGCAGGGTAGTAGATATAGTCTACATGGATGTTGGTAAGGATTTTGATAAGGTTCTGTATGGCAGACTGCTATGGAAAGTTAGATTGCATGGGACCCAGGGATAGCTAGATAATTGGGTACAGAATTGGCTGGATAGTAGAAAGCAGAGGGTGATGGTGGAAGGTTGTTTCTCGGACTGGAGGCCCATGACCAGTGGTGTTCCCCAGAGGTCGATTCTGGGGTCATTGCTATTTGTCAACTATATCAATGATTTGGATGAGAATGTACAAGGCATGGTTGGTAATTTCACAGATGACAGTAAAATAGGTGGTGTCGTTGACAGTGAAGATGGTTATCAGGATTTACAGAGGGATCTTGATCAGCTGGGTAAGTGGGCCAAGGAATGGCAAATGGAGTTTAATTCGGATAAGTGTGAGGTGTTGCATTTTGGGAAGACAAATCGGGGCAGAACTTTAACCATGAATGGCAGGGCCCTGGGGAATGCTGTAGAACGGAGGGACCAAGGAGTACAAGTACATGGTTCCCTGAAAGTGTCGTCACAGGTAGACAGGGTGGTGAAGAAGGTTTTTGACACACTGACCTTCATCAGTTAGGACAGTGAGTACAGAAATTGGGATGTTATGTTGCAGTTGTACAAGACGTTGGTGAGGCCACATTTGGAATATTGTGTCCAGTGTTGGTCACCCTGCCAAACGAATGATGCCATTAGGCTTGAAAAGGTGCAGAGGAGATTTACAGGGATCTTGTCGGGACTCGAGGGACTGAGTTATGGAGAGTGGTTGAGCAGGTTGGGATTTTTTTCACTGGAGCATAGGAGAATGAGGGGTGATCTTATAGAGGTGTTTAAAATTATGAGGGGCATATATAGGGTGAATGCACAAAGTCTTTTCCCCCCAGTGTTGAGGCATCAAGAACTATAGGTTTAAGCTGAGAGGGGAGAGATTTAATAGGAACCTGAGGGGCAATTTTTTCCACCCAGAGGGTGGTCCGCATATGGAATGAGCTGCCAGAGGAAGTGGTTGAGGCAGGTACATTAACATACATTTCAACAACTTGGACAGGTACATGGATAGGAAACATTTGGAGGGATATGGACCAATCGTGGGCAAATGGGACTGGCCTAGATGGAAATCTTGGTCAGCATGGACCAGATGGACCGAAGAGCCTCTTTCTGCGCTGTGTGACTCTGACTTTTCATGGCCCCTCCTGGCTCTCCTACTTCCCTTCTTGAGTTCTTTTGACCCTCTGACTTCTTTATATTCCTCAAAGGCCATCGACTCATAGAGTTACAGAGCAACAGACCGTGGATACAGGCCCTTCGGCCCAACAAGTCCATGCCAACCATGGTACCCATCCCAATTCCATGGTACCCAGTCCCAATTTCTTGCGTTTGGCCCACATCCCTCCAAGCCCTGCCCCTCCATGTACCTATCCAGGTGCTTCTTAAATGATACCTCACCCACTTCCTCTGGCAGCTCGTTCCATATACTCACCACCCTCTGTGTGAAAATGTTGCCCCTCAGGTACCTGTTAAATCTTTCCCCTCTCACCCTAAATCTATGCCCCCTAGTTTTGGACCTTACCCTGGGGTAAAGGCTGTTACTGTCCACCTTATCTATGCCTCTCATAATTTTAAACATTTCTATAAAGTCGCCCTTCATTCTCCTACGTTCCAAGGAATAAAGACCTAGCCTGGCCAACCTCTCCCTATAAGTCAGGCCCTCCATTCCTGGCAACATCCTTGTAAATCTTATCTGCGCTCTTTCCAGTTTAACCACATCTTCCCTATAACAGGGTGATCAAAACTGTCCCCAGTACTCCAAATGCGGCCTCACCAATGACTTGTACAATTGCAACATAATGTCTCAACTCCTATACTCAGTGCCCTGACTGATGAAGGCCAGTGTGCTAAATGCCTTTTTCACCACCCTGTCCACCTGTGACGCCGCTTTCAATGAACTATGCACTTGCACTCCTAGGTCCCTCTGTTCCTTTACACTCCAGTCCAGACTTGAGGAGGTGGTAGGGCTGACGTCAATGTCCCACCAAGAATTCAGGGACCACGTAGTCCATGCAGTCGAAAAGTACCGAAAAGACAGAAGAAGGCTGATTGAGCAACAGGAGGAGGTGCAAAGAAAGCTGACACAGATGCAGCTCGAGGAGCTTAAAAAGAAAGAAAAAGAAAGAGGCAAAAAAATGTTGCCAGTAACAGCTGATCAGATTGTGACCACTGAAATGAACAAAGCGTCAACCTACGGAGGAGCCTGTTATACTGCCAGACAAGGGCCAGAAAGTCCCATGTCAATAATATACGTCTTTAGGGGAGCGTTTCCTCAAATGCCATATCAGGGGCAAAACAAATTTAGGCAACAGCCCAGACAAGACTGGAGCACCCAAGGAAGGGGACAGAGAGGTAATGGGCAAAAAGGTCCAGTGAAAAAGCAGGTAGAAAGGGGGACAGGAGGATTGTGTTGGGGATGTAATCAGCCAGGGCACATTAGGAGAGACTGCCCGTATAAACCCTGGCCTGCCACATTTCAGCAGGAATTGATGAGTAGAGAGCAACAGTTTAATCAAGGATCAGCCCCAGCAGGTCCAACTGGACCTGCGAACCCGTATGGAAGGTGCTAGGGGTGCCCAGAAAACCCGGGTGGGAAGGGACAGTACCCAATGATAACACAGGAGGCAGAAGAGGAACCTATTGTTCAGATCATTTTAGAAGGGCAATTAACACCAATGATGATAGATGTTGGAGCCATGTACACTTGCATGCAACCGCAATATGCCTCCCATCTTCCCATGTCAGGAAAATTTGTTAAAACTGTAGGGTTCTCAGGAAAAGCACAGTTAACATGATTTACAGCTCCAGTGAGTTTAATGATGAGGAACAATGAAATAGTCTTGCCAATTTTAGTGTCCAAAGGAACCCCAATCAATTTGTTAGGCAGAGATGCACTGCTAAAACTGGGATTGAAATAGGAATGCACCCCAGATGGGTTAAGCGTGGGAAAAATAAGCACTCAACTGGTGATGCAGGAAGATAGAGGAGCGAATGTGTATTGGATAGGAGACATAGAAGACCAGATCTGGGAGACTTGGAAAAAATGGAAAGAGGGCGCTCTGGCAATATTACCTAAGGCTAAGCTGCCCAAGACTGAGTTGCATTGTACAGTGATTTTTGATGAGACCCAGTGTAAAGAAATAGAGAGACAATGGTGCTATGAAGTAAATACCCAGAGCATTTAAAAGGTGAGGCAATAATAATAGGAAAGCAGGGAGCTGCCTTGCAAGTAAAACGGAATGCATTTCTGGAGAAGTGGTACAGGGTGCCAGGAGCTGAATGAGGGATACCAGTCCAAAGATTTGGGGCCCATGGTGAAGCAAGCAGGAACAATTATTGATTGGCAGATAGTGACACCAAGGGTCTGGAAGTCTGGGGACGATAACTATATCAGAGTAGTAGTAGATATAGAGATGGTAGGAAACCCTAATGAGATCGAAGTAACCCCTTAACGACATATGACATTGCTAGTAGAAGAAGAGGGCCAGCAGAAGGATAAAAGGCTGGAGGCACTGCCAGTCATTTTATGGTCACAACACGATACAGATGTAGGGAGAGTAAGATCAGCAAGCCCAGCAGAAATAAAATTAAAACAGGGAGCGATTCCACCTGAAAGACCACAATATCCCTTGAAACCAGAAGCAGAAGAGGGAATAACGCTAACAATACAGGGATTGCTTGAGTTAGGAGTGCTTGAGAAGACGAGTAGCCCTTGTAATACTCCACTGTTACCTGTCCTGAAAGCAGACAAGTCCAAGTGGAGACTGGTACATGATTTGCGAGCAGTGAATGAGGTAGTGGAGGATTGGCCAGCTGCAGTCCTAAACGCGCATACGCTGTTGACTAATGTTCCACCGGAGGCAGTTTGTTTTTCGGTGATTGACTTGTGTTCGGCTTTTTTCAACATTCCCCTGGCAAAGCAGTGTCAGTATTTGTTTGCTTTCACTTACAGAGGTAACCAGTATACTTATACTAGGATGCCACAGGGATTTAAGCATTCACCGTATATTTTTAATCAGGTATTGAAAGCGGACCTAGAGGGTATACCACTGGAAAGTACACTGATACAGTATGTAGGTGATTTGTTGGTTTGCTCCGAAAGTGAGGAACAGTGTGAGTGAGATACCTTGGCCTTATTGGAAAGATTGGCATATGGAGGTCATAAGGTATCCAGAAAGAAGCTGCAATTTTGTTAACGGCAAGTAGAATATTTGGGTAGATTAATATCTAAGGGGGCAAAGTCAATAGCACCGGATCAAATTGCAGCAATAACTAAGGCTCCTAAACTTCAGACAGTAAGACAGATGATGACATTTTTGGGAATGGTAGGATAGAGTTCAGACTGGATTGGAGAATATGCTGAAATTGTGACGCCGTTGAGGAAAATAATGAGGGAAGCTGGACATACAGACCTGAAAGGTGTTCTGCAGTGGAATGAGGAGGCAGAAATAGCCTTTAACACTCTTAAGCAGGGATTGCAGTCAGCCCCAGCACTAGCTTTGCCTGATTATGAAAAGGTCTTTCATCTCTATGTGTCTAACAGACAGGAAGGTTATGCTGCAGCGGTGCTGACACAGGAGATGGGCATAGGGAGAACAAAACAGCCAATAGCATATTACAGTGCGAAATTGGATGAAGTGGCCCGGGGATATCTGCCTTGTTATCAGGGACTGGCAGCATTGCACTATGCTTATGAGAAAGCATCATCTGTGACCATGGGTTATCCTGTAATTTTGTACACACACCATAATGTAGCAGAATTATTGGAAAAGGGAAATTTTGTACTGACACCAACCAGGATAGTTGCGTTTCGGATGTTATTGACATTTCTAGACATAACTATACAAAGGTGTACTGCAAGTAACATAACAGATTATGTTCCACTGGGTTATGAAGGAAAGCCCCATGAGTGTGTGAGGGAAACAATGATGTTTGCCAAATTAAGAGCGGACTTACAATCAGAGCCGTTGGATGATGTAGATAAAAAGATTTTGTTTGTAGATGGCTCCTGTTACAGGGACCACAATGGGAATCATGCAGGGTTCTCAGTGGTGCGACAGGATCAGTCTCGATTTAAAACTATTAGGTTGGAAGCTTGTCTGCAACCCTGTTCAGCCCAATTAGCAGAGATTAAGGCTCTGACAGCAGCATGTGAGATGATGGAGGGTGAGAAAGTTGATATCTATACAGATTCAGCATATGCTCATGGAGTATGTCATTTGTTTGGAGCAGTGTGGAAACAAAGAGGTTTCAAGAAAAGCAATGGAGACCCTATACAGCATTGTCACCAAATTCTAGGTTTAATAACAGCGATGATGAAACCTAGAGCATTGGCTGTTATAAAGTGCCAGGCGCATAAGAAGGGAAATGACATGGTGACAAAGGGAAATCAGGCTGCGGATGAAGCAGCCAGGAAAGCCCCTGGATGTCGTGTGGCTGTTATTGCACCTCAGGTGAGTCCGAACCCAGAACCCATAATTGAGGACATAATTGAAATACAAGGTAAGGCAACTCTAGCAGAAGAAACAATGTGGAGACAAAGAGGAGCCGAGCGGAACCAGGAAGGCTGATGGAGCACGGATGACAGTTTGTTGGTAGCACCCACCCTCTTGCTGACAACCCTCATTTCAGAGGCACATGGGCTGGACCATTGTGCAAGGGGGGAAGTGATGAGAAAGATAAAAAACGGATGGTTTCTGGTCACCCTACTTACAGGCTTTGGTAGATCACATTTATCACAATGTGAGGTGTGTGCACAAAACGATGTTAGGAAAGGAAATTCGACTCCTATAGGTCATATACCCGTACCCGAAGGACCATTCAAACATTTGGTGATTGACTATGTGGATATGATAAAGGCAGTAAGAGGAAAGAGATACTTGCTGGTGGTGATTGATAGATTCAGTAAGTGGGTAGAGGCAGTGCACTCTAAAGACTTAGGAGCAGGAACTGTAGTGAAATTTTTGACAAACGAAGTAATTCCAAGATTTGGAATACCTTCAGAGATCAGTTCCAACAATGGGTCAGCCTTTATCCAAAAAGTGGTTAAATTGGTATTGCAAGCTCTGAGGATAAAACAGAGATTTGGATCATCCCCAGTCACAGGGTCTGGTGGAAAGAATTAATGGGACTTTGAAAACTAAGCTGAATAAGATCTGTGCAAGCACTAAGCTTAACTGGGTTGATGCCCTGCCGTTAGCCCTGATGAGCTATCGCATGCAGACTAATCGTACAATGTGCCCGACACCACATGAGATGCTCACTGGCAGACCCATGCCAGTGCCCAAATGGAGAGGCCCATACGAAGGACCTAGTTTGGAACAAGAGATGGAAGTAAAACAGTACATGTGACAATTAACTATGATACACAAGTCTATCTATACACAGGAAAAACAAAAGGAGCCAAGGACAGATCGGGAAGAAGGACCTGTTAAACCCGGAGACCAGGTTTATGTGCGGGTATTCCGAAGAAAGTGGAACGAGCCAAGAAGGGAAGGGCCCTTTACGGTAACCAAGGCATCGTCCACCGCAGTTCAGGTGGAAGGACGGTCCACCTAGTATCATCTTAACCACTGCACCAAGGCTGTTCCACAGGTACAGCCTGGTGTTGAGCCCGCGTCCCTTTTAGTGCAGGCCACGGCATAACAGTTTCCGATGCTTCTGGCACTGGCTGAGATGAACCCCCCTGGAGAAGGAAGTCACAACAACATACTTCTTTGAACTGAGTCGGGGCGATGTGCCGAATGATTATGGTAGCACTGCAGAAGACAACTATGCTTATGTTGGAAGTAGTTTGTGAGGGCCTTGGTGTCTTTTTTCCTGTCTCCGTTATGGAGGGGCGGGTTTTTGGCCGTGGTGCCCGTCCACGAAAAAGTGTGTTTAACCTGGTTTTAGGGATGGTTGGCTTTAGTTTTTAGGTGCCATGCCCTTTGAATTCCCTCTCTATGTGAGACTATTAGGTCTCAAAGGGTGAATATAGAATATACAGAAAATAGAGGCTGCACACACACATGTTTATTCATAATCTGTTCTGTGCCTAAGATGGTGCTGGCTCCTTCTCCTTCTTCATCGAACAGAAAGCCCTCGCATGGGAAAGCTTAGGTAATTCATGGGTGATTAAGTATGGTGACATAAACGTGATCCTGTGCCTGGTACTGATGTCTGTTCTACAGAAGTAATTAGAGTATATTATAATTAGAGTAGAAAACAACTATGGCAAAGTGTAGACTAGAGGAACGCTTGTGAAAATAACTGGCAGAATGCAGGGGGATGAGAAGTGGGGGTCCGTAACTAGATATCACTGCTGCTGAAACTGACATGATTGATTATGCCAACTAGACTAAGAAGGGGCCATAAAAAGAGCTGTAAGCCTTTGTTCAGGGGCAATCAGTGGCTAGCTCTCTGACCGTCACAGCCTTTGTTTGCAAATAAAGGTTTAACTTCTTGAAGAATCTTCTGCGTCTCCTGGTCATTATCGAATCTCGGTTATCCACGACACATGCTGCCCTTGGACTCTTGGTAACAAACTCTTAAAAGCTTCCAACTTGCTATTCATTCCTTTGCCTTCAAAGAGGCTCATCCAATCGACCTCTGCTAGATCCTGCCTAATTCCCCCAAAACTAGGCCTACTCCAGTTTAGGACCCCAACCTGTGGATCTGCCCTACCCTTTTCCATCACTATCTTAAAACTAATAGAATTATGGTCACTGGAGTCGAGTGCTCCCTGATGCCACTTGTTAGCTGCCCTGCCTCATTCCCTGAGAGAAGGTCCAGTGTTGCACCCTCCCAATAGGGCCCTCTGTATATTAACTCAGGAAACATTCCTGGCCACATTTCACAAATTCCACCCTCCAGGCCCTTAACACTCTGGGTAGTCCAGTCAATACCGGGGCATTAAAATCTCCCACTAATACAACCCCATTATTAGAAACATAGAAACATAGAAAAACTACAGCACAATTCAGGCCCTTCAGCCCACAAAGCTGTGCCAAACATGTCCCTATCCTAGAAATTACTAAGCTTACCCATAGCCCTCTATTTTTCTCAGCTCCATGTACCTATCCAAGAGTCTCTTAAAAGACCCTAGCGTATCCGCCTCCACCACCATTACCGGCAGCCCATTCCATGCACTCACCACTCTCTGAGTAAAAAACTTACCCCTGATATCTCCTCTATATCTACTCCCCAGCACCTTAAACCTATGTCCTCTTGTGGCCACCATTTCAGCCCTGGGGAAAAGTCTCTGACTATCTACCTGATCGATACCTCTCATCATCTTATATACCTCTATCAGTTCCCCCCTCATCCTCTGTCTCTCCAAGGAGAAAAGGCCAAGTTCCCTCAGCCTGCTTTCATAAGGCATGCTCCACATTCCAGGCAGCATCCTTGTAAATCTCCTCTGCACCCTCTCTATGGCTTCCACATCCTTCCTGTAGTGAGGTGACCAGAACTGAGCACAGTACTCCAAGTGGGGTCTGACCAGGGACCTATATAGCTGCAACAATACCTCTCAGCTCCTAAATTCAATTCCACGATTGATGAAGGACAATACACCATATGCCTTCTGAACCATAGAGTCAACCTGCGCAGCCGCTTTGAGCGTCCTATGGACTCGGACTCCAAGATCTCTCTGATGCTCCACATTGACAAGAGTCCTACCATTAAGACTATATTCTGCCATCATATTTGACCTACCAAAATGAACCACTTCACATTTATCTGGGTTGAACTGCATCTGCCACTTCTCAGCCCAACTTTGCATCCTATCTATGTCCCTCTGTAACCCCTGACAGCCCTCCAAACTATTCACAACACCCCCAACCTTTGTCTTATCCGCAAATTTACTAACACACCCCTCCACTTCCTCATCCAGGTTGTTTATAAAAATCACAAAGAGCAAGGGTCCCAGTACAGACCCCTGAGGTACACCACTGGTCACCGACCTACATGCAGAATATGACCCTTCAACAACCACTCTTTGCCTTCTGTGGGCTAGCCAGTTCTGGATCCACACTGCAAAGTCCCCTTAGATCCCATGCCTCCTTACTTTCTCAATAAACCTTGCATGGGGTACCTTATCAAAAGCTTTGCTGAAATCCATATACACTACATCGAATGCTCTCCCTTCATCGATGTGTTTAGTCACATCCACAAAAAATTCAATCAGGCTCGTAAGGCAGGACCTGCCCTTGACAAAGCCATGCTGACTATTCCTAATCATAATATACCTCTCCAAATGTTCATAAATCCTGCCTCTCAAGATCTTCTCCATCAGCTTACCAACCACTGAGGTGAGACTCACTGGTCTACTCCCCTTCTTGAATAAGGGAACAACATTCCCAACCCTCTAATCTTCCGGAACCTCTCCCGTCTCCATCGACGATGCAAAGATCATCGTCAGAGGCTCTGCAATCTCTTCCCTCGCCTCCCACAGCAGCCTGGGCTACATCTCATCCAGTCCTGGCGACTTATCCAACTTGATGCTTTCCAAAAGTTTCAGCACCTCCTCTTTCCTAATATCTACATGCTCAAGCTTTCAGCCCACTGCAAGTCCCGACTACAATCCCCCAGATCTTTTCTGTAGTGAGTACTGATGTAAAGTATTCATTAAGTACCTCTGCCATTTCTTCTGGATCCATACACACATTCCCACTGCTGCACTTGATAGGCCCTGTCCTTTCGCATCTCATCCTCTTGCTCTTCACATACCTGTAGAATGGCTTGGGATTTTCCTTAATCCTGCCCGCCAAGGCCTTCTCATGTCCCCTTCTAGCTCTCCTAATCTCCTTCTTAAGATCCTTCCTATTAGACTTGTACTCTTCTAGATCTCTAACATTATCTAGCTCTCTGTACTTTTTGTATGCTTTTCTTTTCCTTTTGACTAGATTTATTATAGCCTTCGTACACCACGGTTCCTGTATCCTTTCGTGACTCCCCTGCCTCATTGGAACATGCCTATGCAGAACTCCACACAAATACCCCCTGAATACCTGCCACATTTCTTCCGTACTTTTTCTTGAGAGCATCTGTTCCCAATTTAATCTTCCAATTTCCTGCTTGAGAGCCTCATCATTCCCTTTACTCCAACTTAACGCCTTTCTAGTCTGTCTGTTCCTATCTTTCTCCAGTTCTAACGTAAAGGAGATAGAATTATGATCACTATCACCAAAATGTTCACCCACTGAGAGATCTGACACCTGACCAGCTTCATTTCCCAATACCAAATCAAGCACAGCCTCTCCTCTTGTAGGTCTATCTACATATTGTGTCAAGAATCCTTCCTGAACACACTTAACAAACTCCACCCCATCTAAACCCCTCACTGTCTGGAGATGCCAATCGATGTTTGGGAAATTAAAATCCCCCATCACAACAACTTTGTTATTCTCACACCTTTCTAGGATCTGCTTCCCTATCTGCTCCTCAACATCCCTGTTACTATTGGGCAGCCTATAAAAAACACCCAGTAAAGTTATCGACCCCTTCCTGTTCCTAACCTCCACCCACAGAGACTCCGTAGACAATCCCTTCATGACGTCCACCTTTTCTGCAGCCGTGACACTATCTCTGATCAACAGTGTCACTCCCCCACCTGTTTTGCCTCCCTTCCTGTCCTTTCTGAAACATTTAAAACCCTGCACTTGAAGCAACCATTCCAGTCCCTGAGCCATCCAAGTCTCCATAATGGCACCACATCATAGCTCCAAGTATCGATCCAAGCTCTAAGCTCATCCGCCTTGTTCACAATACTCCTTGCGTTAAGATAGACACATCTCAAACCTGACTGAGCACGTCCCTTCTCTATCACCTGCCTATCGTACCTACTACTAGCTTTCTCTATTTGACAGCCAAACACCTCTTCCCCAGTCTCTCCAGTTCGGATCCCACCCCCCCCAAACAATTCTAGTTTAAACTCTCCCCAGTAGCCTTAGCAAACCTCCTCGCCAGGATATTGGTCCCCCTGGGTTTCAGGTTCAACCCGTCCTCTTTGAACAGGTCATACCTGCCCCAAAAGAGGCCTTACTCCAACCCCTCAACCACGCATTTAACCTCCTCCTCATTCTGTTCCTACACCCACTGTCACTTAGCACAGGCAGCAATCCAGAAATTACTACCTTTGAGGTCCTGCTTCTCAACTTCCTTCCTAATTCTCTATAGTCTTTTTTCAGGACCTCATTCCTTTTCCTACCTATGTCATTGGTACCAATATGTACCACGACCTCTGGCTGTTCTCCCTCCCCCTTCAGGTTATCTTGGACGCGATCAGAAACATCCTGGACCCTGGCACCTGCGAGGCAAACTACCTTCCGAGTTTCTTTCCTGCATCCACAGGATCGCTTATCTGTTGACCTAACTCTAGAGTCCCCCATCACTAGTGCCCTCCTCTCTCCTTCCCTACCCTTCTGAGCCACAGGGCCAGACTCTGTGCCAGAGACACTGCCACTGTTGCTTCCCCCAGGTAGGCTGTCTCCCCCAACAGTACTCAAGCAGGAGTACTTATTGTAAAGGGGTACAGCCACAGGGGTACTCTCTAGTACCTGACTCTTCCCCTTCCCCCTCCTGACTGTGACCCACTTGCCCGACTCCCCTGGCCCCGGTGTGACACCTGCCTATAACTCCTTTCTATCACCTCCTCATTCTCCCTGATCAGACGAAGGTCATAGAGCTGCATCTCCAGTTCCCTAACACGGTCCCTCAGGAGCTGCAGCACGACACACCGGGTGCTCCCACATCTGACAATGAGTACAGGAAACTGCACTCATACTCCTTCCTTTACTCAAGTCACCTACCTTTCCTCGTCCCTTTATGCCTAAGCCCCTTGAGCCAAAGCCCAGAACACTCTGCTCCCTCTCATTCAGCTGCCCGCTCCAACGCCTCCCGCTGGATATGGCGGTTTGCTTTTTAAACTTCTCGCGCTTTACCTGCTGACGTCATGCGCCTGTGCAGTCCTGCCTCCACTATTCCCCATGAGAACTTACATAAAAAACTAATAAAAAAGAACCTGTAAAAAAGAAAGTTGTGGGGAAGTTACTGGAGGGAATTCTGAGGGACAGGATCTACCAACATTTGGATAGACAGAGTCTGATTAGGAGGAGTCAGCATAGCTTTGTGCATGAGAATTTGTGCTTAACGAACCTTTTAGAGTTCTTTGAAGATGCAACCAAAAAGGTAGATGAGGGTAGGGCAGTGGATGTTGTCTATTTGGACTTTAGCAAGGCCTTCGACAAGGTTCCACATAGTAGGCTGGTGTGGAAGGTTAGGTCCCATGGAATCCAGGGAGAGCTAGTTAGGTGGATTCAAAATTGGCTCGGAGGTGGGAAGCAGAGGGTGGTGGTTGAAGGTTGTTTCTCATGGAGGCCGGTGGCTAGTGGTGTGCCACAGGGGTCAGTTTTGGGACACTTGTTATTTGTTATTTATATAAATGATTTGGATGTGAATGATCAGTAAATTTGCAGATGACACGTACTTAGGAGGTGTTGTTGATGGTGAAGAAGGTTATCGTAGATTACAGGGGGATATTGATCAGATAGGGAAGTGGGCCGAGGAGTGGCAAATGGATTTCAATACAGATAAGTGTGAGGTGATGCACTTTGGAAAGTCAAACCAGCGTAGGACTTATACTGTGAATGGTAGGGCACGAGGAAGTGTAATGGAACAGAGGGAGCGAGGAGTAAAAGTGCACAGTTCATTGAAAATGGCATCACAGGTAGACAGGACAGTGAAGAAGGCGTTTAGCACGCTGGCCTTCATCAGTCAGGGAGTACAGGAGTTGGGACATTATGCTGCAGTTGTATAAGTCGTTGGTGAGGCCGCACTTGGAGTACTGGCGACAGTTTTGGTCACCCTGTTATAGGAAAGATATGGTTATACTGGAAAGAGTGCAGAAAAGATTTACGAGGATGTTGCCAGGACTAGAGGGCCTGAGTTATAGGGACAGGTTGGCCAGGCTAGGTCTTTATTCCTAGAATGCAGGAGAATGAGGGGCGGCGACCTTATAAAAATGTTTAAAATTATGAGAGGCATAGATAAGGTGGACAGTAACAGTCTTTTCTCCAGGGTAGGGAAGTCCAAAACTAGGGGGCAGAGGTTTAGGGTGTAAGGGGTGAGAAGGGAAAGATTTAAAAGGGACCTGAGGGACAACTTTTTCACGCAGAGGGTGGTGAGTATATGGAACGAGCTGCCAGAGGAAGTGGGTGAGGCGGGGACAATAATATCATTTAAGAAGCACTTGGACAGGTACACGGAGGGGTGGGGCTTGGAGGGATAAGGGCTGAGCGCAGGAAATTGGGACGAGCTGTGTGGGCACCGTGATCAGTATGAACTGGTTGGGCTGAAGGGCCTGTATCTGTGCTGTACTGCTCTGTGACTCTATAGGAAGGAAAATGAAGGAGATGCCTACATCACATGTGGTGTCAAAATAGTTTTGAAATCAGAGCTGCAAATGAATGCTGATGTCCAATTTACAGAGGAATGTAATCAAGAATGAAAAATACACTACAAAAGTGGAAGTCAGAGGAAGTCATGCTTTAACTGTGCTGTTCTCTGTCCCAAACATCATCTGGAGCACTGTGGCCCATTCTCCTCACTGAGGCACAAAGGAAACAAACATTCGAGAAGTCATGAGACTGAGTTAATACAGAAAATTGGAGAAGTTGCAGCTCAGCAGGATGTAGGATGTGACCAAGTGGCAAACTCAAGAGTTAGAAGACAATAAACAGTCTGGAACTATGATGGACACACACTACTGCATTTTAAACCCTCAAGGATGACTGCATCTATTTCAAACATACAGAAAATGAATTTAGAAATAATACCACAGAAAAATCTGCTTGCCAAAATAACATATAAAGTGAGATGAAATTCTGAGTTGGTGAATTGAGATCAAACAGTGGTTGGTCGGTTCCCACTGAAGGCATGTGGGATGAGTGGTTCAGACTTACTGAGTTGGAGGGGCTTTGTGGGTTCACATTTATTCATTCATTGATCAGTGTTTATTCCTTTTCTCACTTTAAATGCAAGCAGTCCCACAGGGGGTGCAACGTTATAAATTAATCTTAAGTTTACTTTCAGGGGAGTTCTGTACTTGAAGCACTGTTGCTGATATTGGATACGTGAATAACCATTGGAACTCAAACATTAGTGTTTACAACAAATTCAATCAAGCAGAAAATTCACAAGTAACAAACCAAAATGTGCATGTTTTACTGCTGCTACTGAAGTAGACAGGACTTGTGTACATAACCTTTCCCCATCACTTTACAGAAATATCCCCAAAAGGCCATTACAGTAGATGGGTACTTTCCTGCTTCCACTCCAACTACTTCTTTCTCATCTTTGCATGATAACCTTTCACTGCTCTGGTTCCTCTGGTTGGATTTTACCATTTATTTACGATGCCAATTCTTATTTGTTTATTCTTCTCTTCCTTTCTCCCTCTGCAATATCTTCCTTCCTTTAACTGTTCACTGAAAAGGTCACATTTCCCCCGTGACCAATGGTTCACAGTCCTGCCCCATGCACCAAAGTTTTCCAACTGCTGAAACTTTCCTCACATTCTGGACTTGCCCAAGTCCAAGTGGAAAGTACATCTGCATTAAAAGCAGCTCCTCAAATACCAAACTCCAGAGCAAGACGGCCGCTGAATTCCCAATGTGAATTCTGAAGGATTTGACTCCCTCCATTTTGATGCATGTTTAATGCTGTGTTTACCATACAGGTGGGACTGGGTGAAGCTCTGCACTTGTATGGTACACTCTGTGTGATGATTATTCTGGTTCACTGCCAGTTGGACCGTGCTTGTGGACCAGTCTAGCGACAGTGATTTTAAAATCCTCATCTTGTTTTAATCTCTCTATGGTCATCACTGTAACCTCCTCTGATCCCATAAGCTTAGGGATGTTGGGGATTGAACCTCACACCTCATACCTGGGGCCCCCATTAACGATGAATCATAATTTAGAAGTAAGCAAGCAGGTCTCTCTCCCAGAAATGAGCGGCTTGTCCATCCTACACAGAACAAGTTGCCAAGCTCCTTGTCCGTGAAGGTGTATTTCAGTCGTTGTGTATGTACCCAACATCTCCAAACAGGCTGCAAGAATTTAATACTATTGTTGAAGGGCCCTCTCAAAAATGCAAACATACAATTAGTCAAGAAAAGTCTATGGTTGTCCAAGGCTACAGCAGGATATAGGTTAGATGGAATAGTGGGTGGAAGATTGGCATATGGGAGGGAAGGGTTATATAGATCTTAGAGCAGGATAAAATGTTGGCACAACATTGTGGGACGAAGGGCCTGTACTGTGCTGTAGTGCTCTATGTTCTATGGAATTCAATCCTGACAAAAGTGAGGAGTTGCATTTTGAGAAGTCAAAGAGTAGGACATATACAGTAAATGGCAGGGCACTAGGGTTGTTGATGAACAGAGACATCTTGGGGTTCAAGTCCATAGTTCCCTAGAAGTGGCATCACAGGTGGGCAGGGTGGTGAAGAAGGCGTACGGCACGCTTGCCTTCATTGGTCAGAGCATTGAATATAAAAGTCGGGACGTAAAATTGGTCGAGCTATGGATAGTGATGAAGGTTGTCAAAGAATTCAGAAGGAGATAGACTAGCTGGAAATATGGGCAGAGAAATGGCAGACGGAGTTTAATCCAGACAACTGTCAGCTGTTGCACTTGGGAGGTGAAATGGAAGAGGAAAGTGTAGGGCAAATGGCAGGAGCATTGATGTACAGAAGGATCTTGGGGTCCAAGTCCACAGCTCCCTGAAAGTAGAAACACAGGTAGATAGGGTGGTAAAGGAGATGTACAGCACGCTTGCCTTCATTAGTCAGGGTACTGAGTATAAAGGTCAGGAAGTCGTGTTGCAGCTGTACAAAACTTTGGTTAGGCCACATTGGAAATGGAATTGGAATTGGTTTATTATTGTCACTTGTACCGAGGTACAGTGAAAAACTTGTCTTGCAAACTGTTCGTACAGATCAATTCATTACATAGTGCGCTGAGGTAGTACAAGGGAAAACAGTAACAGAATGCAGAATAAATTGTTACAGTTACAGAGAAAGTGCAGTGCAGTCAGACAATAAGGTGCAAGGTCCCAAGGTAGATTGTGAGGTCAAGAGTCCATCTTATCGTACTAGGGAAACATTCAAAAGTCTTATAACAGCAGGTAGAAACTGTCCATGAGCCTGGTGGTACATACTTTCAGGCTTTTGTATCTTCTACCTGATGGGGAAGGGGAGAAGAGAGAATGTCCGGGATGGGTGGGGTCTTTGATTATGCTGGCTGCTTTACCGAGCCAGCGAGAAGTATAGACAGAGGCCATAGAGGGGAGGCTAGTTTCTGTGATGTGCTGAGCTCTGTCCACATCACTCTGCAATTTCTTACGGTCCTGGGCACAGCAGTTGCTGTACCAAGCCGTGATGCATCCGGATAGGATGCTTTCTATGGTGCATCGATAAAAGTTGCTGAATGTCAAAGGTGACATGTCAAATTGCTTTAGTCTCCTGAGGAAGTAGAGGCGCTCCTGAGCTTTCTTGGCCGTGGCATCTACGTGGTTGGACCAGAACAGGCTATTGGTGATGTTCACTCTCAGGAATTTGAAGCTCTCAACCCTCTCAACCTCAGCACCGTTGATGTAGACAGGTGCATGTACACCGCCCCCTTTCCTGAAGTCAATGACCAGCTCCTTTGTTTTGCTGAAATTGAAGGAAAGGTTGTTGTCATGACACCATGTCATTAAGCTCTCTGTCTCCTTCCTGTACTCTGACTCATTGTTATTTCAGATATGGCCCACTACAGTGGTATCATCTGCAAACTTGTAGATGGAGTTAGAGCAGAATCTAGGCACGCAGTCATGAATGTATAGGGAGTAGAGTAGGGGGCTGAGGACACAGTCTTGTGGGGCACCAGTGTTGAGAATAATTGTGCTGGAGGCGTTGCTGCCTATCCTCACTGATTGTGGTCTTTTGGTCAGGAAGTCAAGGATCTAGTTGCAAAGGGAGGTGTTGAGTCCCAAGTCTCAGAGTTTGGTGATGAGTTTGCTTGGAATTATAGCATTGAAGACAGAGTTGTGGCCAGTAGTCTAACATAGGTGCCTTTTCTGTCCAGATGCTCCAGAGATGAGTGTAGGGCCAGTGAGATGGTTTCCGCCATAAATCTGCTTTGGCAATAGGCAAATTGCAATGGGTCGAGTTGTCTGGGAGGCTGGAGTTGATGCGTGCCATGACCAGCCTCTCAAAGCACTTCATGATGGTGGATGTCAGAGCCATAGGAAGGATGTGGAGGCTTTGGAGAGGGTGCAAAAGAGGTTCACCAGGATGTTGCCTGGATTGGAGAGTATTAGCTTTAAGGAGAGCCTGGACAGATTTAGATTGTTTTCTCTGGATTGTCAAGGGCTGAGGGCAGACCTGATGGAGGTATGTAAAACAATGAGAGGCCTAGACAGAGTGGACAGTCAGAATCTTTTCCCCATGGTATAGGCTGCAAAAACAAGGCAGAGGTTTAAGGTGAGAAGGAGTACCAGGGGATCTGAGGGGAAGTATTTTACCCCCTTACAGAGAGTGGTTGATATCTGGAATGCGCTGCCAGAGGAGGTGGAGGAGGCAGATACAATCACTACGTTTAAGAGGCATTTAGACAGACACTTGAATAGGTAAGGTACAGAAGAGTACAGCCCTAATGTGGGCAGATGGGATTAGTGTTAGATGGGCAAAATGATTGGCATGGATGTGATGGGCAGATGGGGCTGTTTCTGCCATGACTCACTCCTCTATTTTAAACATTTCAACGGATGAAAAAAGTTAAACTGCTGCAGTTGTTCAAAGTGAAGCAATGTTCAGATATGCTTCGTGTGGAAATGGTATGTTCTCTTTTTCTAACTCCATCATCAACATTGAGAAGGTTGACATCCCGTTGATTGTCCTGGACTGTAATTTATCCAGTTGTTAATATCCAGAATTCCTTCAGTTGGAAGCACCAAGGTTTCAGTGGTAGCTCAGGCTTCAGTCATGTTCTGTAATTATGTTCTGACGTGCTTACCCTTCACTGAGCCCATTTAATACACAGCGTGACATGAAATGAAGAACAGAACTGTGTCCATTTAGGTTTGGTTTGGTTTGTTATTATTGCCACAGGTACTGAGATACAGTGAACAGCTCCTGTTTGTGTGCCATCCAGGCAGATCATTGCAGACGTAAGTAGAGTTTTGTCTACAGTTTTGTCTCTAGAAATCCAGTTTAGCCAGCTTGCTAACTGTATGTATGGGCAGAGATGTGCCAGGCCTGTCCATTTCACGTTAATCACAACACATCTGGCTGAACCCATGTGAATTTCAAACTGAAGCCAAGTCTTGCCTTGTGTTGTATTGGACAGACAATCTCCCCTCTGTTTGCCTACACACAGCCTATCGTTAAATTCTAGTTTGAAATCATATCTTAACAACAAACCCTTTGCTGATTTTGCTTTTTGTTTTGGATGAAGTTTCCAGTAATTTCCTTAAATTTAATTCAATGAAATCATTGCAGTGTAATGAAGTGCTACATTGTGTGCCTGACATGAAAGGCTCCAAAACGAACCCTTTACACCAAACTTCAGAAGAGTTGAAAGAGATTCTCTCTACTTCCTAAAGTCAGTCTCTTAAAAGCAGCAGAAAAAAAGGTTAATAAAAGATAATTAAAACATTTTAAACACACCAATTGTCTTATTTTCCAATGCACAGGGTGCTTAAATTACTGGTAGTCAGAGTTATGGGAAGGTAATGGGGAGATACAAGTCTGCAGTCTACCAGAGAAGCTCGGGCAACAGAGTGGCCTAGCTGGTAGAGGTCCTGCCTCACCGTTCCCAAAAACAGAGTTCGATTCCAACCTCAGATACCGTCAGGGTGGAGTTTGCATGTTCTCCCTGAGGCCACGTATGAAAGTTGGGAGAATAAAATGGGATTAAAGTAGGATTAGGATAAATGGTTGGCGTGGACGGTGGGTCAAAGAGCCTGCTCCCATGTTGTGCAACTAATTCAAAGTTAAGTATGGAATTTTTTATACATCTGTAGTCATTGTAATCATGAAACCACAGAATTAATTCTAAAACACCTCTGAGTTACTGATCTCCTTTGGTGAAGGAAATCTGTCAACTTTATGTCTGGTCTTTATGTAACTGCTGACCCATGACCCACAATTTCAAGGCAGCTCGGGATGAACAGTAAGTGTTGACATTCATGACATTCTCATCCCATCAAGGAATTTAAAAAAGGCAGCTTTAAGAATAATTGCTGTTTCAGACTGCTGCTGAGTATGAGGAAGTTCATCCACCTGGTGCTTTATCAGTGAGAGAACCATTGTCGATCATCACAGGTGTCTGAACAGATCGTCTGAACACTTATAGTCTATAGTACATTAAGTGTATAGTATCTGCACACAGAGATGGTATGAAGATAAATAAACAAGCAGCACATCTTTCAGCAACTGTCCACATCCCTTCTTGTTCCTTCGTGTTCCCTGTGATCTCTTCCCATCTGTACCTGTCGTCTGGCTACAGATGGGAAGAGATCACAATGCTACAACCCCACTTAGATATTTTCAAAACAGCATTTTACAAATCATTTGATATCCTCCAGTCTTTTAAAATACACAGTTAACCAAAACTGAATCCAATTAGCAGTGCAAACTTTAGTCAGCAGAAAAAAGTTTACATCTCGGAAGAGAAGGTGACAACATGATGAGTTTGGTTCAGCTCTGTTGACCTCACATCCTGCTTGTTGTGTGATGTGAACTGTTGTATGGACAATAATATGAACACTGTTGTATGGAGAACAACAAACCAAACATAACAGAACACTCCTGTTGCACATACTTGAGGCTGGTAAAGTGACATTGTAGAGAAGGCAGCACAACCTGTTTCTGATGCTCAGAGTCATGGAGTATTGCAACATGGAAACAGGCCATTCAGCCCGCATTGACCAACAGGCATTTATCAGTATTAATTCCATCCTCCAGCACTTGGCCCATAGCCTTCTATACCCGGGCAATTCAAGTGCTCATCTAGACAATTTGTAATGTTGTCAGTGACCCTGCTCCCACCACTCTCTCCGGCAGTGTTCCAGCTACTCTCCATTCTCTTGGTGAGAAAAAGATCCCCTTCAGATCCCCTCTAAATCACTTCCCCCTTACCCTAAATCTGTGTCCTCTAGTTTTATCTACCTCTGATATGAGGAGAAGTCAATATTCCCTCGGACCCGACCATTCATGGTGTACGTCCCAGCCTCATCAGTACCCCCAAAATGCATCATGTCACATTTATCAGGATTAAACTCCATCTGCCATTTCTCAGCCCATTGATATCACCTGGGAGCCTAAGACCACCCTTCACACTGTCAACAACTCCATCAATCATTAATCATTATGTCATCTGTGAACTTACTGATCCTGCCTCCCACATCCACGTCCAAACCATTCACTTATATTACAAACAGCAAGGTTCCCAGTGCCGATCCCTTTGGGACACCACTTGTCACAGATATCCAATCACAAAAACAACCCTCTGCCATCACCCTCTGTCTCCTGTTGCCAAGCCAGCTTTGGATCCAATTTGCCCTGGATCCAAGGGGCCTATCCTTATGGACAGTCTCCCATGTGGGACCTTGGCAAAGTCCATGTAAACCATATCTACTGCACTGCCCTCATCAACACACCTCTTCAAAAAATTTCGCTCAGACTGGTCAGACAGGACCTGCCCTTGATGAATCCATGCTGCTGTCTCTCACTGGTCCCTGCCTTGTCAAGTGATCATTAATCCTATCCCTCAGAATGTTGTCCAATAACTTCCCTCCCACAGCTCTGGGATCGCCAGGCTTTTCCCTGCTTCCCATCCTGAAAAGGGGGAATGTCTCAAGGTACAGAACGTGGCCTGATGAATTCTTAGTGCAGGAAAGTTAGCAAAGTTAGTACTAATTTTGCAAAATGGCAGCTACCTTACAGTTAAAATAAAGAATGAATTCTTCAGTACAGCTCAATCTCAGTACAATATAGAAACAAGGACAACCCATGTTCACCTATGTTCCAATCCTCTACTGAAATAATGCATTCAGCTTGCTGCATCATCAAAAAAAACAAAGAAGTTATTGCATTGTGTGTTTTTCCACAACCCGTTAACAGCAGAGTTAGTATTTTACCTGGTCTGGTAACATTCTAATTAAAATGGCATAAATAACACCTGGGACCTAGAGGCAGACAACGACATTTGTAGGTTCCCAATCTCCCCCCTCTCCACACAGACTGAGCTCCACTTCTACTATCTGTCATGAATAATTCATCAACTGAAACAGGCCCTTCAGCCCACCACGTCCATGCTAACCTCTTTCCCATCTACACGAATCCCATTTGCCTGCATTAGGTCTATACCCTCTATGCTTCACCTATTTAAGTGTCTGTCTAAATGCCTCTTAAATATAGTAAATGTATCTGATTCCATCATCTCCTCCGGCAGCAAGTTCCAGATATCAACCATTCTCTGTGTAAAACCCCTCAAATCCCCCATGAGGCTCCTTCCTCACACTTTAATCCCATGCTCTCTTGATTCTTATACCCCTACCATAGGGAAACATTCTAATTATCTACCCTATGTACTGTATGCCTCACATAATTTTATAAACCTCTATCAGGTCACCCATCTGCCTCCCGCACTCCAGGGAAAACAAGCCCAGCCTGTCCAATCTCTCCCCATAAATGAAGTTCTCCAGTCTGGGCAACATCCTGGTGAATCTCCAGCACAGTCACATCCTTCCTATAGTGCGGTGACCAGAACTGCACACAACACTCCAAAACAGCATTTTGTAAACTTACCTCAGATTCCAACTTTCATATTCCATGCCCTGACCAATGAAGGCGAGCATGCCTTATGCCTTCTTCACCGCTCTATCCACCTGTGATGCCACTTTCAGGGAACTATGGACTTGGACCCCAAGGTCTCTCGGTTCATCAACATTCCTTAGTGCCCTACATTTACTGTACATGTCCTGCCCTCTCTGGCTTCTCAATATGCATCACTTCACACTTGTCAGGATTTGATTCCATTTGCCAATTCTGCACACAAATTTCCATCTGATGCATATCCTGCTGCAGCCTTAGACAGCCTTCCTCACCATCCACAACACCACCATGTGTGTCACCTGCAAGCTCACTAATCATCCCTCCTACATTCACATCTATGTTGGTAATATATCTCACAGACAGCAAGGGTCCCAGCACTGATTCCTGCGGTACACCACTGGTCGCAGACTTCCAATCAGAAGATCATACTTCTATCACTACCCTCTGCCTCCTATCACCAAGCCAATTTTGGACTCAATTAGTCAGTTTGCCATAGAACCTATGTGCCCTAATCTTCTGGACCAACCTGCCACTGAGGACCTTGTCAACTGCCTGACTAAAGTCCACACAGACAACACCTACCAGCCTCATTCATCTCCTATGTTTTCTTCTCAAAAGTCTCAATCAAATTAGCGATGCAGGATTTCCCCTCACAAAGCCCTGCCTTTCCAAATGTATGGAAACCCTGTCCCTTAGAATTTTCTCCAGTATTTTCCCCTACCACGGCTGTGAGGCTCACTGTCTGTAGTTACCTGGTTTATCCTTGCTGCTCTTCTTAAAGGAACAACATTAGCTGTCCTCCAGTCCTCTGGTTCCTCACCTGTGGCTAATGAAGAGTCAAAAATCTCTGCCAGGAGCCCAGCAATCTCCTCCCTTGTTTCTCACAGCTTTCTGGGATAGATCTTATCTGGTTATGAAGATTAACCCAAGACATTTAACACCTCCACCTTCTTCATATTGACATGCCCCAGAAACCCCCCTCTCTGAACTCACTGTCCAACACATCCTTCTCCTTGGAGAATACAGATGAGAAGTATTAATTTAGGGCCTTGTCCACATCCCCTGGGTTCATACATAGGAAACCCCTTTGGTCCCTGAGGGAAGCCTCTCTGTCCCTGATACCCCCTTGTTCCTAATGTACTTACAGAATGACTTAGGTTTTCCTTAATTTTACCTGCCAAGGATATTTTATGAACTCTTTTCACCCTCCTAATTTCCTTCTTAACTACTCCTCTACACCCTCTATATTCCACAAGGGACACTGAAGGAAATAAAATAACAAAAAGATTTTAAGAGTCCTTGAGCACAAGTCAGTAGTGTGAAACAGTTAAGTAGCTCACTGGACATTTGGGTAAAACTGCCAACTTACCTTCAAGATCCAACACATGAACAGATCAGTGAACAGTGAATCCTCTTCCCACCTCTCTGCATCTCACCTTGTGAACACAATTTTCTGACCCTTCACCCTGATTGGCTACGGAACCCCCTTCAACCTATCTGTGCTATTCATGTCAACTACTCTTTGCAGAGCAGTTTTCAGGTTTGAGTTCCTCTCTGCATGTCAAAATCTTTCCCCAATTGCTATTGGCTTTATTAGTGACTATCTTAGATATATTACTCCACACAAGTTGAAACCGCTTAACTGCATCTATTAAAAGTGCCACAAATCACTAGCTGCTTGTGAAAAGCAAAGTGTTTAATATTCATCTAGTTATTGGAGTTTTTTCATCTCTTGGACTGGATTTAATCACTGTCTTACATGATCAGGTGATTTACTTCCAAAGGCAGAAGTGCATTAGAAATGGATTGCACTTGGTTGTCCCGATTCGTTCCCAGCTGGCATGAGCTTCATCATTTCAATAATTGGCATCTTGGAGCAAATGTCGGAAAAGGCTAGAGGATGGCTGGTGCTGGAAGAACACTCTTTGGAGGCTGTGATTAATAAAGCATCCAGTTCTAGGTCCCCCTCAGCTCCATCTATTCGATGCAGGAAGTGGGTGTGTTCTGGAACAGTTACAAACCCACATTCTACAACAATCATTTCATTCCAATAAAATTTAGCTCATTTCCACATTTGTATTTCCAATTGTTTGTGTAGATGTAGTAGTTTGCTTCACTTATAAATGGAATATTTAACAGGAATTTTATAAACATTTTATGGCAGATATAGGGTTGTCAAATATGTGGCTCAATGTAACCAAAAAGAAATTACTTCAAACAAATTAAATCCAAATGACTATGGTGCTGTCAAGGTCTATGTAACATTTTAAACAAGAAACTGACTAAATGCAGTTTCCACTAAATCACTGCAACTGTACGTCAGTGTATGATCCCCTGCCACGTTAAGGAGCCAGTTGATGCATTTCACATCATAGCACAAAGGAGCACTGCCGTTCCTGGGCAGCACACGTACGAGTGCAATATCTGTGCTCAATTAGTCCCAGGAAACAAGTGTGGACACTACACTGAATCGTTCTGTTGTGGGTGAAAAGCCTTTCCTGCTCAATTGCCAATGTGACTATTTTAAAATTGTGAAACAAAACTTCTTATTGCTCCCTAATCAGGCAGATAAAATAACGTAAGCAGCCACCACAATGCAGCCATTTGTTTTCTCCTGGACTTGGAGCACTGGCAGCTGAGGGGAGACCTGATAGAAGACTAAAATTATATGGTAGATAGTCTTTTTCCCAGGATGGAAATGTCAAATACTAGAGATAATAGCTTTAAGGTGAGAAGGGGAAAATTTAAAGGAGATTTATAAGGCAAGTTTTGTTTTAAACAGAGCGGTAGGTGCCTGGAAGGCTCTGCTAGGGGAGGTGGTGGAAGCAGATCTGACAGCAATGTTTAAGAGACAGTCAGACAGGCACATGAACAGACAAAGGATGGAGGGATACAGTCCATGTGCAGTCAGATGGGATTAGTTAGATTGGCATCATGGTTGGCACAGACATCGTGGGCCGAAAGGCCTGTTCCTGTGCTGTATTGTTCTATGTTGTATAAAGTGGATAATTTCACATTTTCCCATAATAGATCTGCCATGTTCTCGCCCACCCATTCAGCTTGTACCCACCCCCCGATGCCTCTTTCCATCCTCCTCCCTACTCTCAATTCCACTGCTCCTGTACACCACAACTCTGTGCTGTAAACATGTTTTAATACTTTACAGATTGGTCACTCCACAGATATTCATGGAAGGGAAGCTGTGGGGTTATTCCCATCTGTCTATAGGGGTCTGTGACAAGTCAGGCAATTATTTGCCAAGTTTGTTATCTACAGCAGTATGATCTGCAGCATGCTACCTCAACTCTGCAAATGAGAAAAGATTCTGGCATCAGTGAAAGAGTCAGAAATATCTGAGCCAACTCATGCAACACCACCCCTCACCATATCAACGTTGTTAATTTGTAAATGGCTTTGATAGGGTCCTTTGAGAATTTGTAGAGTTATTCATTCCTTGAAGAACAAGGTGAACAAATAACTGAGTAACAATGCGTCTACAAAACATCACACACACACCCACACACACACACACACACACACACCCACACCCACACACACACACACACACACACCCACACCCACACACACACACACACACCCACACCCACACACACACACACGCACACACACACGCACGTACACACACCAACACACATGCCAATGCTCATGCACACACACACCAACACACACACATGCACACACTAATACACACACACGCACACCAACACCCACACGCACACAGCAACACACACACACCCCAACACACATGCACGCATGCGCGCAGTCCTACACCAGACCCCAGTCCCTGCACCAGACACTGCTCCCTCACCAGACAGACACCAGTCTCTGCTCCCACTCTAGGCACACACAACTTTTGAAAGTCAACAACCTGCTTTCTGCAAATCAAGAATATTTCAAACTCTCACTGATTCAACCAGACATTTTGTGATTTGTTAATTACGACAGAAGAAAATTTGTAATGAGGACAAAAATGTTTGAAGTGCAGATCTTTTCCCTGGGATCTGAGCTTTCCATTGGTCCTTACCTTGTGACCTGGGTTCTTGTATTGAAATCAAGTGACCTCATGGACTGCAAGACCTCCACACAACCCATATACTGTAAAAGGAAAGGAGAAAAACTATAACTTTCTTAAACATATTTAAAGATAAACTATTCCAACAAACTCCCAGAAGTTGGGAGTCAGTGTGCCCACTCACGGCACCAACAACTGATGACTGAGCAGGCAGTCCCGGGAACGCCCTGAGCTGAGCTAACGGAGTGGTAGCATTGTCAGAAGCACCTTGTACTCTGCTCCTGATGGGCTGTTTCATTGCCTTCCGTTTAGCAGCAGGGTACAAGGTACAGCCTCTATTACATATAGAGTTAAGCACAGTAAGCAAGAATAAATTTATATGAAAGACAAAGGGAGATGGGCACCTGCCTACAGCTGCTGAGTGACCACAGGAGTGGACTTTAAGAGAAATTTGATGATTCTACTAACAACAAAAGAAATTGTGTGAGGACTCAGCTGGTCAAGCAGCATCTGTGGAAAGCTTCAGGTCAGGGACCTTCCTCCAAGCTGGGGAGAGGGGCAGGGTAGAGGTTTTCAGGCAGAGCTGGGGGAGAGGGGAGGGGTAGAGGTTTTCACAGAACATGGCCATCCCCTCTGCAACCTGCGCACATCAGCGACAATCCAACCTCTCACATATTCAGTTAAAGCATGATAAAACATTTTTAATAATCAAGTTCATTTAGAATTGCTCTTTACTTGAGTTTTGCACGATTGAGCATCTACAAAGGTCCTGTCAATCAGCAAAGGATTAGAAGGGCAGATGGTCTTCATTACCAAAGGTTTGACTATGGGAGTCAGCAAGTCTCATTGCAGTTGTGCACAGCCTTGGTGAGACCAGAACTGGAACATTGAGGACAGGTCTGGTCTCCTTACCTGGGAAGGATGTAGGGAGTGTGACTGGTTCCAGGAAGGCAGGTTTCTGCATGAGGAAAGAGTGAATAGATTGGGACTGGACTCTGTAGAGTTGAGGAATATAAGAAAATCTCATTGGAAATTAGAAATCTCTTACAAGACTCGACAGACTATGCAGGGAGGTGGTTCCCCCGACTGAGAAGTCTTGGACCAAGGACATTGGCCATTCAGGACTGAGAGGAGGAGACATCTCTTCAGTCAGAGGGCGTTGAGCCTTTGGAGTTCTCTACTCTGGACAGCTCTGGATGTTCAGTCAATGTGTTCATTCAAAAGAGCGACTGATAGATTCTGAGGCAGTCAGGGTAGTCGAGGGATAAGGGTAGAGTGCTGGAAAATAGCAGTGTGTTGAGGAAAAGCAGAAACACTTCCCAGCTGTGTGGAACATGGAGACCTGCTGAACACGTAAATGTGCCGCAACTGAACTGTGACCCAGCATCTCAGCTCTTCAGGGCTGACCACAGAGTCCTGGTCACAAGAAAGTCCTGGTCACAAGAAAGATTCCCATAAACCAGGGCCTTTCATAGCTCTCCATAGCTGTGCAGCTATTTCTTACATTGGGTTTTCCACCTCTCCCAGAAAATAAACCAGGGTTTAACATGAAATGCTTGCATTAATGCTAAAAAAAGTCAATTTGCTTTGTTCATTTGCACAGGCCACTGGGTGTTGGAACCAACACACCAATAAATGGTAGGTGCTTTCAGATGAGCCCTGTCCACAGTCAATATTCACTCAGGAGCTGTGAGAATAAATGCAAGAATCTAGATCATTCAAACAATCGCCTCTTGGGAGGTTGTGTGATGGAACTTGTTCAGCAAGTGGCAGCATGAAGTTATACTTTAAAGATTTGCTTTTGCTTGGAGAAAGAGAATTTGAGATGTTGTGTGAAAGGATCATTACCAACAAAGTGTTCTTGAAGGAGATCCCTGCATTACTTTTACACCCCTGCATGAACAACGCATTCAGGAGGTAACTCAGTCTTTGAGGTTACATGGTGAACAAATCACTCCTGCTTTCTTCAGCTTTAATTTCAAGCAGTAACCCAGAGAAAGGCTTTGAAAAGAAATCAATACTTTGTTTTGATAATAAATTACTTATCTCATGTGTGACTCACACTGGCATAAACGGATGATATTTACATTAGGCATCTCTCTGACATTATGGAGGTGCCTGCATACGCATAGGAAATAATCTGGCTCGCTGTGCAGGGGTTGACTAGTTTAATGGACATGATATTGGTCTAGCAATACAGAGGTGAAGAGTTCAGTTCCAAATATCAAATTACAGAGGTGCTGAAACAGAATTTATAAAAACATCATTATTTTGCATATTGGCAAACAAAAACTATGACTATGAAAACTCCCCATTGTTGTTAGAACCAAATTAATATAGCACAGAAAAACATTACAGGTGGTCTTCAATAGGTCTTTGGAGGAGGTGAGAGATGACTCAGTTATCACCTTCCCAAGGCACTGCCATGGGAGTGTCTGGTTTAAGGAAGTCAATTACAGTTTATGAAATATGCAATGCTTGAGAGAATATTCTGAGACATCCTGAGATACATGAGGGTTTAGTATGGCCTACACATGACTCCACCCTAAATATGACATAAGAACAAAAAGTGCTGGGAATACTCAACAAGCCTGTGTTGAGTATTCCCAGTTGAGTTTCTCCTCCCACAGCATCGGTGGGAGGAGAAACAGAGTCAACAGAGTTAACTTGCTTTGTTCATTTGTACAGGCCACTAGCTATTGGAACGGACACACCAAGAAATCGTAGGTGTTTTCAGAACTGGGAAGGAGACAGAAATAGTTTGTTAATGTATTGTGAAGGGTCATTGCTGTCACGTGACACCATTGATCACCTGGGTCGAAAGCCATTGGCCATTGGCCTCTGTAAACACATTTGTACCTGGCCCTGAACCATTAGCTTGCTTAAATTACCTGGGCTGGACGACCCAGCCCTCCAGCACTATAAAGAATGTCACATGTGCATGGTCCTCTCTCTTTTGATTGCTCCAGGAATTTGAAACAACACTGAAGAGACCATCAGTAAGAGTGTGCACTTCCACAAGGATTAGGAGTATCCTAAATAGATTCCCAGTAGTGCAGAGCCAATGCTTGCACTGAGTCGAGCGGTGGCAGGCACTGTATTGTTTCTTCCTTGATTTGTTTATACCCAGTTTGTTGTGTGTGTGTGTGTGTGTGTGTGCGTGTGTGTGTGTGCGCGCGCGCATCTCACCCGTGTTGTGATTTCCCCCACATTCGTGATCACTTATGTGCGTGTGTGTATGAGTGTGTACATTTCAATTCATCTTGTCCTGTGCTTGTCTTTGCGAATAAATCATTTTAACTCCAAAGACTGTCCAGGGTCCTTGTCCTTTGAGAGTTTACGAACTTGTCTTACAACATTTGGTGCTGTGAGCAGGTCTTGAAGGTCTGGACACAGATGCGGGGAAGGATGTTTGGGAACGGGGGAAGAAGGCCAGTGCAGGCACTGAGGATAGGATTCCCTGGTGGACCAATGAGATTGAGGGATTGGGAGCTTGGCCAGCATGCTGAAAGACCACGGAAGGCAGCGGACTGGGCTGAGGTTAGACCCCCGTGAGGAGAAACTGGGGCACCACGTGGTCACCCTCCTCCAGAAGTCAGGATTTCCCAGGGCCAAAGAGAGTCAAAGGGGTGCCTTCTGGCTACTTTTGTCCCTCCTGAGACTCCAGGTCGGGATTACTAGCCAGTTGCAGAATACATGTCTCCAGAAGAAAAGGGAGATAGAGGTGCTCCAGTAGTGTTGCTGTACACTGCAGGAGGCAGTTCAGACTGCCCAGACCCAGGCCAACGACCTCGAAGCCAGGGATACTGAGGTCGCCTGCAGGCTGATTCAAGCACAGCAGGTGCAGGCAGCCCGCCGATCTGGCTGGTAGCCAGACCCATTCAAAATCTGAGCCTTGGTCCGGCGCGGTGACAAACTGGACGTGTGGCTGGGGGATGGGGACATATGGATGGATAACAATGAGGAGGGGATACCCGAAGAGCCTGAGTCCCATCACACCCGCCCTCCCCCCTATGCACCTGAACCCCTGCAGGCTCGACCCGTCACCACGTGGTCCCAGGTCCGCCACAGAAGGGAAGGGAGTCAGGATGGGACCCCCGCAGGGGAAAGTGCCTGTGGTCCCTCCGAGACCACGGATACCCAGGATTTCTCCGTCAAGGAGCTCACCCAGCTGGCATATCGGTACCATCAGCGGTGGGGTGAACAGCTGGCCACGTGGCTGCTCTGGCTGTGGGATGAGGGGCCCCCAACGTGAGCCTCTCTCACCAGGAAGCGAGCGCCCTAGGGAGCTTGTCTGATCAACAGAGCATTAATAATGCCCTGCGGGTGCCACCGGGAGGAATTGGGGACACTGCTACCCTGTGGGATCGGGTAGTAACCGCCGTGAGGGTCCGGTACCCTACCCTTCCCGAGTGGGATTTATACAGGTGACCGCAATGGAGTACAGTCAGTGGGGGCACCAAGGTCATCCGGGAATGGGTGCTGGTGACCGGCATTTATGAGGGGGCCAGCGACCTCGAGCTTTTAGAGAACACCGGGGTGACCAGCGCGCTAGCGGGACATCTGGTCGCCACCGTGCGCCTCAACCTGAGCCTGCCGCTCATGGGTCCGGCTAGTGAGAAGACTGTACGGGAAGCCATCACTCTCCTGGAAGGGCTGGAGTACATGCAGCAGGGAGCGCCCACCCAGGTCCGTAGAGCGGAGACGAGGGCTGGGGACACCACCTCTCGTCTCACGCGCAAACAGTTGTACCTGGACCACGCTACCATAGATGGGATCCCGACCTCTGCTCTCCATGCACGGTGGAAAGATCTCTGTGGGGGGAAGTCCAGCTGAGGGAGGCCCTGTGACCACCCCGGGACCAAGCCCGACACAGGGGATGCCCCCAACCACCAGACCACACGGGCTGCCCCCACAGACACTGATACTGCCTCCATCCCTCCCCCATCTGAAACAGCCTTCCCTGCCCTCCGGGCTCAGCTCTGGGACCTGCTGCGACAGGAAATGTCCCACTTCAGCCAGCAGGAATCCTCACCCACGGGGTGGCAGACCTCCACCCCACTCCCATAGGATGAAGGTCAGGGTCCCCAGGCGTCTGCTCCATCACCTTCCCCCGCCCGGGGGACCTGAGGCCACATATACCCGTAGCGGTACACTGGGGAAAGGGGAATGTGCAGAGCTGGATGGCATTCGTCATCACGGGTGCCCAACACACCATCGTTCCGGGGAACCCCGCTGCGTGGAAGGGGGCACAGATGCAGATAGAGGGGTTGGGGGGTTCCCTTTTGCCCGTGAGGGAAGTCAAGGTCCACGTGGCCATCGGGAACCAACCTCCTCAAACTGTAACTGTTTTAATAGCAGCCTCGCCTGAGTGCATACTGGGGATCAATAACTTAAAGGGACAGTCCCTACACACCAACAGGGGCAAGTTCACTTTTGGAGTCACCCGAGCTACGGTGGTAGTCGGGGCAGCTAAGTGGGAACCAGCTGTTGTTCCCCCCTGCCCTCCAACATCATCTGTAGTCGACAGTATAGGGTGCCGAGGGGAGACCAAAACATCACAGAGGCCATCCAAGCCCTGCTGTGAGAGGGAGTCATCCGACCCACAGCCTCCCCCTCCAATAGCCCCATCTGGCCCGTCCGCAAAAAGAATGTGACGTGGTGCATGACGGTGGAATACAGACACCTTAACAAGGCTGCCCCCCACCCCCCCTTCGCTGCCACTGTACCCGACATAGTCACTCCGGTGGAGGATATTTCAGGGCGCCCAGACAAACCGTGGTATGCAGTTGTGGATTTGGCCAATGCATTCTTCTCCATCCCCCTCCATCCCCCTCCCAGGACCAATTTGCATTCACCTGGGACGGTAGACAATATACCTTCCAACAACTACCACAGGGTACATTCATAGTCCGATAATCTGCCACAGGTTAATCTCCTGAGATTTGCAAACCGTTCAACATCCCCCAGGGGTGTCAGCTGCCCACTACATTGATGACATCCTCATACAAGGGCCGTCTGAGGCCATTGTCTCGGAGGCTCTTGATATGCTAATTTCCTCACTTAGAGAATGGGGCTGGGTCATTAATATGGAAAAGGTGCAAGGCCCAGCCCAGAATGTATTGTTTCTCGGGGTTCAGTGGCATGCAGGCCAACGACACATTCCTGAAACTGCCAGAAACAAGATTTTAAATTTTGCTGTCGCCTCCAGCAAAACTAACTTTGTGGGTCTCCTCGGCTATTGGCAGCAGCATATACCCCACCTCACTATGCTCCTGAGAGCCCCCTATAGGGTCTCTTGAAAGAAGGCCATGTTTTCCTGGGGATATGAACAGCAGACAGCCTGTGAGACAGCGAAGCAAGCTGTGGAGCAAGACCTGCCCCTCGCCTCCCATCAGGAAGGGGTCCCCTTCGAGTTACAGGTCTCCGTTAACAAGTCGGCTGCTGAATGGAGCCTCTGGCAGAAGGTCAAGGGGCGCAAAGTCCCGCTTGGCTTCTGGACCAAATCACTGCCTGCGGCTGCCACCCACTGCAGCCCCTTCGAGTGCCAGCTGCTGGCCTGCTACCTGGCGCTCCTCGCCACCGAGCACCAAACCGGTATCAACCCTGTGGTCCTTCGCCCCCACCTGCCCATAATGCATTGGGTCAAGTCCCCTGACTCCACACACAAAGAGGGCCAAGCCCAGAGGTCCTCAATAGTGAAGTGGAAGTGGTACATCGTGGACCGGGCCGAACCCGGTCCAGAAGGGGTCAGCCGTCTCCACGAACAGGTCATGTCCTTCCCCCAGTCCCATGTCCAACCCCTGGGCATACCTGAGATCCTGCCCTCCCCCATGTCATGGGGCCAATCCTTTGACTCCCTCGACCCCGAACAAAAACTGCATGCCTGGTTCACAGATGCTCCAGCTGCTGGAAAGGCGGAAACAATATTGGAAAGCGGCGGCACTTCGTCCCGCCATGGGGAAAACCTTGACCAAAGAGGGAGCGGGTGGATCTAGCCAACTTGCCAAACTGGCAGCAGTAGCACTCACCCTACAGAACACCACCAGGCCAGTCCACATTTATACCGACTCTTGGGTACGGGCTAACAGTATGGCGGTGTGGATGGCACGGTGGCGCGAAAAGGGGAAATTCATGGACGCCCCCTCTGGGGACAGGGACACTGGCGTCTTATCTGGGATCAGGCTTCCCGCAGACAGATTTTGGTCCACCACGTGGATGCTAATACTCACAAAAATACACAGGAGGCGATACATAATGCCGCTGTGGACCAGGCTGCCCAGATATGCTGCGCTACCATCTCCCCGGAGGAACCTGACCTCAGCGTGTTAGCTGCATAGGCACACAGCAAGAGCGGTCACCTAGGGGCTGACATACACGGCATTGGGCAGAGCAGTTCAGGGTCGCCCTCACAGTGAATCAATGCAAGACCACTGTTGTAAACTGCCCCATCTACCAACAAGTGAAACCACGAGGCTGGCCGGCAGGGCCACCGGGTCACATCCACCATGGCACGGGAGCGGGTCGCGTGTGGCAGATAGACTATATCGGACCACTCCCACGCCAGGACAACAAGCAGTACGCCCTGACGATGGTGGACACATACTACGGTGTCCTGGTGGCACTGCCCTGTGAGAGGGCCAACCAGAACAACACCATCAAAGGATTGCAGTACCTCTCCTTCATCTATGGAGTCCCATGGGAGGTACAATCCGATCAGGGCTCACACTTTGCTGGGGCTAAAGTCCAGAACTGGGCAGCTGAGGCAGGGATTTTGTGGCTGTTCCATATACCCTATCATCCATAGGCATCGGGCTTGATCTAGAGAATGAACAGCCTGCTGAAAGAGAAAGTACGCACACTAACACCTTCCTGCACACTGCAGGGGTGGTTGAGCGTTCTACAGCAGGCCGTCGACCAGCTGAATACACGGCCCACTGGCCAAGGGGGGTCCCCGCTATCCTGCCATCTGGCACACTCCCCACCTCCTGACTTGCAAGGCCTCGGACCCCCCCGAGACTGAAGACTCAGGGAGAATGTGGGTCCGACAGCCACAGGGATGCCCTCAGAAGGGAGAAGTCATTGCGGGTGGTCCCGGGGACACCCGCTGGGTCGCGATTCCGGGTCACACTAACCTATCCTGTCTTCATACTCAACACCTGACCTGCCGAGAATGAGTCTGTTCCTCAACCCCACCCCACAGGATCATGGCACTACTCCAGTCCTTCCTCCTGCTCACCGCGATGATCGGCATCAGGATGTCTGCTAACACCTTCCTCAGAGTCGCCTAAGCATTCGCCAGCACCTCCAATACATCAGACGCTGGATTTGTGTCTGAACCCCAGCACACGTCGGTGAAGCTCTACCACTTACAGCGACCCCCGGATGATCTTCAAATGAACTGTTTACAAAGACTTGTCGCGCCTGTTGGGTTTGGTATATCTGTTTGGGGGGCCGGATGGCAGTCCCCCACCACTCCCCTCACCACTACAGGACATCGCTTCCAGCAATCCTCGATGGGGTGGGTGTTTCAGGAACTGGTATTTCCATAGAACCAAACCATAGAACCATACAGCACAAAACAGGCCCTTCGGCCCACCATGTTGTGCCGTCCATCAAACCACCCTCACACTACCTAACCCTTTCCTCCTGCATATCCCCCCATCCCACACTCCTCCATATGCCTATCCAACAAGCTCTTGAACCTGTCCAATGTATCTGCCTCCACCACCACCCCAGGCAGTGCATTCCATGCACCAACCACTCTCTGGGTGAAAACCCTCCCCCTGACATCTCCCCTGAACCTTCCACCCATAACCTTAAAGCCATGCCCTCTCGTCTTGAGCATTGGTGGCCTGGGAAAGAGGCGCTGACTGTCTACTCTATCTATTCCTCTCAATATTTTATATACCTCTATCATGTCTCCTCTCATCCTCCTCCTTTCCAGTGAATAAAGCCCTAGCACCTTAAGCCTCTCCTCATATTCAATACTTTCTAATCCAGGCAGCATCCTGCTAAATCTCCTCTGCACCCTCTCCAACGCCTCCACATTCTTCCTATAATGAGGCGACCAGAACTGAACACAGTACTCTAAGTGTGGCCTAACTAGAATCTTGTAAAGCTGCATCATCACCTCGCGGCTCTTAAACTCAATCCTGCTACTTATGAAAGCCAACATCCCATTGGCCTTCTTAACTGCTCTTTCCACCTGTGAGGCAACTTTCAATGAACTGTGAATATGAACCCCCAGATCCCTCTGCTCCTCCACACTGCCAAGCACCTTACCATTTACCCAGTACTCTGCCCTGGAGTTTGTCCTTCCAAAGTGTACCACCTCACACTTCTCCGGATTGAACTCCATCTGCCACTTGTCAGCCCAGCTCTGCATGCTATCAATATCCCTCTGTAAGCTCCGACAGCCCTCCACACTATCCACAACACCGCCTATCTTAGTGTCGTCCGCAAACTTACTAACCCAGGCCTCCACCCCCTCATCTAAGTCATCTATAAATGTCACAAAAAGTAGAGGTCCCAGAACCGATCCCTGCGGGACACCACTAGTCACTGCCTTCCAATCCGAGGGCACTCCTTCCACCAGAACCCTCTGCTTTCTACATGCTAGCCAATTCCTAATCCACACAGCCAAGCTTCCTTGGATCCCTTGGCCTCTGACCTTCTGAAGAAGCCTACCATGAGGAACCTTATCAAATGCCTTACTAAAATCCATGTTAACCACATCCACCGCACTGCCCTCATCAATCTTCCTGGTCACCTCCTCAAAGAACTCTATCAGGCTTGTGAGGCAAGATCTTCCCTTCACAAAGCCATGCTGGCTGTCCCTAATCAGTCCATGATTCTCTAGGTGTTCATAAATCCTATCCCTTAGAATCCTTTCTAACAGCTTACCCATCACAGACGTGAGACTCACCAGTCTATAATTCCCTGGCCTATCCCTATTGCCTTTTTTGAACAAGCGGACAACATTCACAACCCTCCAATCCTCTGGCACCATCCCCGTGGACAATGAGGACTCAAAGATCCTTACCAGCGGTTCAACAATCTCCTCCCTAGCCTCTCGAAGCAGCCTGGGGAAAATCCTGTCAGGCCCCGGAGATTTATCTGTCTTAATATTATTTAACAACTTCAACACATCCTCTCTCTTGTTATCTACAATCTCGAGAACATTACCCCTACCAGCACTCCCTTCCCCGTCATCAAGACCCCTCTCCCTGGTGAATACCGAAGAGAAGTACTCATTGAGAACTTCTCCCATTTCCGCCGCCTCCAGGCAAATTCTCCCACCTTTGTCCTTAATTGGACCTACCTTTATCCTAGCCATCCTCCTACCCTTCACGTACTTGAAAAAGACCTTGGGATTTTCCTTAACCCTACTAGCCAAAGCCTTTTCATGTCCCCTTCTAGTTCTCCTCAGCTCCTTCCTCGCTACCCTATATTCCTCATGGGCCCTGTCTGAACCTTGCTGCTCATACCTCACGTATGCTACCTTCTTCTCCCTAACAAGTCGTTCCACCTCTCTTGTCACCCATGGTTCCTTCACCCTGCCATTCCTTCTCTGCCTCACCGGGACATATTTATCCCTAACATCCTGCATAAGATCCCTGAACATCGACCACATCTCCATGGTACATTTTCCTTCAAAAAGGACATCCCAATTTACACTCCCAAGTTCTCTCCTTATAGCCTCATAGTTCGCCCTTCCCCAATTGAAAATCCTCTTGTCCTCTCTGCACCTGTCCCTGTCCATGACAATTTTAAAGGTTATGGAGCAATGGTCACTGTCCCCCAAATGCTCACCCACCAATAGATCCTTCACCTGTCCCGGTTCATTTCCTAAAACTAGATCTAACATGGCATTCCTTCTAGTCGGCCTGTCGACATACTGCGTCAGGAATCCCTCCTGGACACATTTAACAAATTCTGTCCCATCTAAACCTTTGGCACTAAGCAGGTTCCAGTCTATATCTGGGAAGTTGAAGTCTTCCATTATAACAACCCTGTTATTTTTGCTTCTCTCCAAACACTGCCTGCCAATCTGCTCCTCTGTATCTCTACTGCTACCGGGGGGCCTATAGAATACTCCTAGTAGAGTAACTTCTCCTTTCTTGTTCCTTAATTCCACCCATACGGACTCTAGAGATGATCTTTCTACAACATCCATCTTTTCCACAGCCGTAACAGTGTCCCTGACCAGTATCGCCACCCCTCCTCCTCTTCTCCCCCCTACCCTATCCCTCTTAAAACACCGAAAACCAGGAATATTCAATATCCACTCCTCTCCTGACGTCAGCCACGTCTCAGTAATAGCCACGATATCATAGTCCCCCATACTTATCCAAGCCCTCAGTTCATCCCTCTTATTCCTGACACTTCTTGCATTTAAGTAAACACACTTCAGTCCATCTACCTTACTACTTTTATAGCCTGTATTCTGCTTCTCCTTCCCCAAAGCCTCTCTACCAGTTTGATCTAACTTTTCCCCATCCCTTTCTTCCTCTGACCTACTCCTCCGGTTCCCTTCCCCCTCACAAACTAGTTTAAACCCTCCCGAACCACCCTAGCAAATCTTGCCGCAAGGATATTGGCCCCCTTCTGGTTCTGGTGTAACCCGTCCTCTCTGTACAGATCCCACCTTCCCGAGAAGAGATCCCAATGATCCAGAAATCTAAAACCCTCCCTCCTGCACCAGCTTCTCAGCCACGCATTTATCTGCCACTTCTTCCTATTCCTGCCTTCACTATCGCGTGGCACTGGCAGCAATCCTGAGATTGCTACCCTTGAGGTCCTGTTCCTCAATTTTCTGCCTAGCTCCCTGAATTCACTCTTCAGGACCTCATCCCCCTTCCTATCTATGTTGTTGGTGCCAACATGGACCACAACTTCTGGCTGCTCTCCCTCCCGCTCAAGAATCCTGTGGACTCGATCAGTGACATCCCGGACCCTGGCACCTGGGAGGCAACATACCATCCGGGATTCATGCTCACTGCCACAGAACCTACTATCTGTTTCCCTGACTATCGAGTCCCCTATCACTACCGCATGTCTCTTTCCCACCTTCCCTTCTGAGCAGCAGTACCAGTCCCAGTGCCAGAGACCTGGTAACTGCAGCTAGGCACCTGCAGGTCATCCCCCTCAACAGCTTCCAAGGCAGAAAACTTGTTACTGAGGGGAACAGCCTCCGGGGTTCTCTGCTCTGTCTGCCTGCCTGACTTTTTCTTCCTCTTCCCTCCCCTGACAGTCACCATTCTATCTGCCTCCTGAACCTCAGATGTACCTGCTCTAAGAGGGGTGACTGTCACCTGATGGACCATGTCTACATAACTCTCTCCCTCCCTTATGCTGCGCAGTGTTTGTAGCTGCGACTCCAGCTCATCAACTCTGAGCCGAAGTTCGTCCAGCCTCAAGCACTTACTGCAGATGTGGCCATCTTGGACCACAGCAAGGTCCACGAGTTCCCACATCAAAAAGCTGCAGCACACCACCATGTCCTCCATCTGACTACCTTTCTTTTTTCCCGAGTTAGTCCCACCTACAAATCTATAATGAACAACAAGTAAACCTTGCCTTTACTTACTTACCAGCTACTTACCCTCCTTGCCCCTTCACGCCGAAGCCCCTTGAGCCAAAGCCCAGAACACTCTGCTGCCACTCACTCTGCTGCCCACTCCGACGCTGCCCGCTCTATAGACTGTTTGTTTTTTAAGCTGCCCGCGCCGCGCCTGCGCAGTCCAGCCCCCACTCGACTAGTTAGAAAAAACTTATAAAAATCTAACCCTTACACTAACAATTTCCCTCCCTACAATTTGACCTCCACCGGAGTCCCACACCTCAGAGTCATTCCACAGCCGCTGAGCAGGCCTAGGGAATGCTGGTGCAGACCCCCGAATGAGCACAGTTCCACCATTTCAGTTGGCCACAGTGATTGCAAGTGAAACTTTTATCCAGGTGCCTCAATGACCACTGCCGCTGGTGCCGCTAAGCTGGGGACTCCCTGGACTTTAAATGGGACCCACTGGATTTGCGGCCACTGTGCCTACCTGTGGCTCCCCATGAGCTGGTACGGTTGCTGCTTTCCAGCATTTTTGGTGCCCTATATCCACACTCTCGATGACCTTGAGAGCACCCAGCATACAGCGGCCACAGGGACAGGAGGGCCATCACGGAGGTGGAGAGGTTCTGGATGATAGCCTTTCCCACATATGGCACGGCCCGACTGTCCCGTGAAGTCATCCAGATGACAAACATGCTCCAACACCCTGGCTAACAAAACGGCAGTGGTACTGCCACATACCGAAGATGCCCTGGCAAGGACGGCAGCGCAGCTGGCTGCCGTCAGGATGGTAGCCCTGCAGAATCAAATGGACCTGGATTACCTGCTCGCTGCGGATGGTGGTACCTGTGCAGTGATTGGTAAGGAGTGCTGCACCTTTATCCCTGATGAGTCCAGCAACATACCAACCTGGCTGCTCACATTCGGGACTCGGTGGCCAAAATTGAAAAAGCGAGGGACCAGCTCCTCCAGCACAACACATCATGGGGAAACTGGCGGCCGTTTGGGTCTCTGGGGGGATGGTGGGCAACTGTCATCCACTGGGCCACCTCCCTCGTTCTAATTGTCGTAACTATCTGTATCTTGTGCTGTGCTTGTCAGGTTATTAGGACCACTTCTGCCGTACTGCACACTGACACATATTTCTGAGCTTAGTGATAATTATTCCCATGATTGGCGAGTGATGTGACTTTTGAGGGGTGGATTGTATTGTGAAGGGTCATGGCTGTCATGTGACACCATTGGTCACCTGGGTCAAAAGCCACATTCACTGTCAATCAAGGTCTGGATCCACCCATCCATTAGTGCACACACTTGACTATTGGCCCCTGTAAACACCTTTGTACCTGGCCCTGAACTATTGGCTTGTTTGAATTACCTGGGCTGGAACCACCTGTCCCTCCAGCACTATAAAGAATGCCACATGTGCGTGGTTCTCTCTCTTTTGATTGCTCCAGGAATTGTGAAACAATGCTGAAGAGACCCTTGGTAAGAGTGTGCACTTCCACAAGGGTTAGGATGGTCCTACGTAGCTCCCGGTAGCGTAGAGATGATGCTTGCACTGAGTCGAGCGGTGGCAGGCATCGTATTGTTTCTTCCTTGATTTATTTGTACAAAGTTTGGTGTGTGTGTGTGTGTGTGTGAGTGTATTTCACCCTTGTTGCAATTTCCCCCACATTTGCGATCAGCCATGTACATGTGTGTATGAGTGCGTTTGTTTCTGTTCATTCTGTCCTGCGTTTGCCTTTGCGAATAAATCATTTTAACTCCAAAGACTGTGTCCAGGGTCCTTGCCCTTTGAGACCTTATGAACTTGTCTTACAACGGTTAAACTGCAGGGAGGGTGGGGGTGCCTCTGGGCAGGCATGGTAGTGTAGCGGTTAGCGTAACGCTTTACAGTGCCAGCAACCCGGGTTCAATTCAGGCCGCTGTCAGTAAGGAGTTTGTACATTCTCCCCGTGTCTGCGTGGGTTTCCTCTGGATGCTCTGGTTTCCTCCCACATTCCAAAAGGTGTATGGGTTAGGAAGTTGTGGGCATGCTATGTTGGCGTCAGAAGCGTGGCGACACTTGCGGGCTGCCTCCCAGAACACACTACGCAAAAGATGCATTTCACTGTGTATTTCGATGTACATGTGACTAATAAAGATCTTATCTCTGATGGGGTAAAACCAAGGTGAACATGGGGATCAGCTGTAAACAAGGTTATCAGGCCAGTGAGTGAATGGGAGCAGTTAGAGAGGAAGAACACATAAAACAAACCTAGAGAAAAGAATGTAGGAGTTGTGAAATGCTTGACCACAGGTCTCTGCTCTCAGCCCTTCTCCTCTGGGACAGAACAAGGATAGAATTCCCCTGGTCCTCACCTTCCACCCCACCAGCCTCCACATTCAACAGCTCTCCATATCTCTGCCACCTTCAAAGAGATTCCACCACCACACACACTTTTCCCCTCCTCCCCATCAGCATTTCACAGGGACCGTTCCCTTTGTGGGTCCCTAGTCCATTCCTCCGTTCCCACCAACCACTTAACTTCATAAGGCACTTTCCCTTGTAACAGCAGGAGGTACAACACCTGTCCTTTCCCCTCTTCCCTTCCCACCATCCAGGGACCAAACAGTCCGTCCAAGTGAAGCAGCGATTCACTTGCACTTCTTCCGGTCTAGTGAACTGCAGTCAGTGTTCACACGGTGGTCTCCTCTCCACTGGAGAAACCACGAAGATTGGGTGATCACTTTGCAGGACACCAGTCTTCAGTCTGCTGGGATGAATGATACAGAGAAAGAGTTACTCAAAGTTGTAGAATTCAGTACTGAGCCCAGAAGTCTGCCACATGCCTGGACAGAAGATGAGGTGCTGTTCCTCAAGCCTGTGTTGGGCCTCAGTGTGAGTCTCACCTTCCGTCTTGGTGCATTGCAGCTTCTGGGCTCCATATTAAATTCTACAACTTCAGGTAACTCGTTTCCTCAGTCTGTATCAGCCGTCCATCTGTGACATTGCCTCAGCTTGGTTTCTTTTCCCCTTTTGCTCTGGGACTGGAGGACGTACCCAGCCTGACCTGCCAGGCATGTCCTCTTGCATTTTTCTCTGTGTCCTCACTCTCTAACTGCTCCCATTCACTCATTGACCTGACAACCTTGTCTGCAGCTTATTCCCCAAGGTCACCCCAGTTTTACCCCATGAGAGACATCCCCCTCTCCCATCCTCCCTGTAACTTCACAAGCTTTTTTGTCTCCACTTCAGTGCTGACAGAGGCTTTCTGACCTGAAATGTGACCTTTCTCTTCCCAAAGATGCTGCCTGACCTGCTGAATATTTCCAGCATTTTCTGTTTTTATTTTAGATTTCCAGCATTTGCAGTTTTTATTTAATTTCCAGCCTTCTGAAGTGGAAAGTTACATGGCTGATAACAGAGAACCAGGCTTTCACCACAGATGAAAACATATCAGACAGCAATGATTTAAATTTCTTTTTATAGCTGAGACTTCAGAAATGTAAAATTGTTAAACCAACTGATTAACCATTAGGGTTTTAAGTATAAGGCTTAGTTTTTAATAGGGTTGTAATTTATTAGGGTTAGTGTTTTTATAAGGTACTTTTATAAGGGAGGTAAAAGTTTTAAGTGGTAGAATGGGGGCTGGACTGCGCAGGCGTGGCGCGGGCAGTTTAAAAAGACAACCGCCATGTCCAGGGGGCAGCGTTGGAGCGGGCAGCTGAGTGAGAGGTAGCAGAGTGTTCTGGGCTTTGGCTCAAGTGGCTTAGGCGTAAAGGGGCGAAGAAAGGTCGGTGACTTGAGTTAAGGAAAGGGTATGAGTGCGGTTTCCTGTACTCAGTGTCAGATGTGGGTGTTCCTGGAGTCTCCCTGCCTCCGGGAAGGCTACGTCTGCGCCCGGTGTGTCGAGCTGCAGCTCCTGAGGGACCGTGTTGGGGAACTGGAGATGCAGCTCAATGACCTTACGTCTGGTCAGGGAGAATGAGGAGGTGATAGAGAGCAGTTATAGGCAGGTGGTCACGCCGGGAACATTGGTATCAGGCAATTGGGTCACAATCAGGAGGGGGAAGGGAAAGAGTCAGGTACTAGAGAGTACCCTTGTGGCTGTACCACTTGACAATAAGTACTCTGCTTGAGTACTGTTGGGGGAGACAGCCTACCTGGGAGAAGCAACAGTGACAGTGTCTCTGGCACAGAGCCCGGCCCTGTGGCTCAGATGGGTAGGGAAGGAGTGAAGAGGGCACCAGTGATAGGGGACTCTATAGTTAGGTGGGCAGACAAGCAATTCTGTGGACGCAGGAAAGAAACTCAGAAGGTAGTTTGCCTCCCAGGTGCCAGGGTCTGGGATGTTTCTGATCGCGTCCAAGATATCCTGAAGGGGGAGGGAAAACAGCCAGAGGTCGTGGTACATATTGGTACCAATGACATAGGTGGGGAAAGGAATGAGGTCCTGAAAAGAGACTATAGAGAATTAGGAAGGAAATTGAGAAGCAGGACCTCAAAGGTAGTAATATCCGGATTACTGCCTGTGCTAAGCGATAGTGGGTGTAGCAACAGAATGAGGAGGAGGTTAAATGCGTGGTTGAGGGGTTGGAGTAAGGAGCAGGGATTCAGTTTTCTGGATCATTGGGGCCTCTTTTGGGGCAGGTATGACCTGTTCAAAGAGGACGGGTTGCACTTGAATCCCAGGGGGACCAACATACTGGAGGGGAGGTTTGCTAAGGCTACTGGGGAGAGTTTAAACTAGAATTGTTGGGGGGTGGGATCCGTACTGGAGAGACTGGGGAAGAGGTGTTTGGCTCTCAAATAGAGGAGGCTAGGAGTAAGTACCATAGACAGGTGATAGAGAAAGGACATGTTCGGACAGGCTTGAGATGTGTCTATTTTAATGCAAGGAGTGTTGTGAACAAGGCGAATGAGCTTAGAGCTTGGATCGATACTTGGAGCTATGATGTGGTGGCCATTACAGAGAATTGGATGGCTCCGGGGCTGGAATGGTTGATTCAAGTGCTGGGTTTTAGATGTTCAGGAAGGACAGTAGGGGAGACAAGAGAGGTGGGGGAGTAGCACTGTTGATCAGAGATAGTGTCACGGCTGAGGAAAAAGTGGGCGTTGTGGAGGGATTGTCTATGGACACTCTGTGGGTGGAGGTTAGGAACAGGAAGGGGTCGATAACGGTGCTGAGTGTTTTTTATAGAGGAGCAGATAGGGAAGCTGATCCTAGAAAGGTGTGAGAATAATAGAGTTGTTGTGATGGGGGATTTTAATTTCCCAAACATCGATTGGCATCTCCAGACGGTGAGGGGTTTAGATGGGGTGGAGTTTTTTCGGTGTGTTCAGGAAGGGTTCTTGAAACAGTATGTAGATAGGCCTACAAGAGGAGAGGCTGTGCTTGATTTGATATTGGGTAATGAACCTGGTCAGGTGTCAGATCTCTCAGTGGATGAACATTTTGGTGATAGTGATCATAATTCTATCCCTTTTACGTTAGCACTGGAGAGGGATAGGAACAGACAGGCTAGAATGGTGTTTACTTGGAGTAAAGGGAATTATGAGGCTCTCAGGCAGGAAATTGGAAGATTAAATTGGGAACAGATGTTCTCTGGGAAAAGTACAGAAGATATGTGGCAAATATTCAGGGGATATTTGTGTGGAGCTCTGAACAGACATGTTCCGATGAGACAGGGGAGTCACGAGAGGATACAGGAACCGTGGTGTATGAAGGCTATAATAAATCTAGTCAAAAGGAAAAGCATACACAAGGTACAGAGAGTAAGGTAATGTTAGAGATCTGGAAGAGTACAAGGCTAAAAGGAAGGAACTTAAGAAAGAGATTAGGAGAGCCAGAAGAGGACACGAGAAGACCTTGGCCGGGAGGATCAAGGAAAACCCAAGGCATTCTACAAGTATGTGAAGAGTAAGAGGATGAAATGCGAAAGGATAGAGCCTATCAAGTGCAGCAGTGGGAAAGTGTGTATGGATCCGGAAGAAATAGCGGAGGTACTTAATCAATACTTTATGTCAGTATTCACCATGATAAAGATCTGGGGGATTGCAGTGGGGACTTGCAGCGGCCTGAAAAGCTTGAGCATGTAGATATTAGAAAAGAGGTGGTGCTGAAACTTTTGGAAAGCATCAAGTTAGATAAGTCGCCGGGACCAGATGAGATGTACCCCAGGTTGCTGTGGGAGGCGAGGGAGGAAATTGCGGAGCCCCTGACAATGATCTTTGTGTCGACCATGGAGACTGGAGAGGTTCGGGAAGATTGGAGGGTTGCGGATGTTGCTCCCTTATTCAAGAAGGAGAGTAGGGGTAGCCCAGGAAATTATAGACCGGTGAGTCTTACCTCAGTGGTTGGTAAGCTGATGGAGAAGGTCCTGAGGGGCAGGATTTATGAACATTTGGAAAGGTATAATATGATTAGGAATAGTCAGCATGGCTTTGTCAAGGGCAGGTCCTGCCTTACGAGCCTGATTGAATTTTTTGAGGATATGACTAAGCACATCGATGAAGGGAGAGCAGTAGATGTAGTGTATATGGATTTCAGCAAGGCATTCGATAAGGTACCCCATGCGAGGCTTATGGAGAAGATGAAGAGATATGGGATCCAAGGGGACATTGCAGTGTGGATCCAGAACTGGCTGGCCCACAGAAGGCAAAGAGTGGTTGTTGAAGGGTCGTATTCTGAGTGGAGGTCGGTGACCAGTGGTGTACCTCAGGGACCCTTACTCTTTGTGATTTTTATAAACGACCTGGATGAGGAAGTGGAGGGGGTGGGTTTGTAAGTTTGCGGATGACACGAAGGTTGGGGGTGTTGTGGATAGTTTGGAGGGCTGTCAGAGGTTACAGAGGGACATAGATACGATGCAGAGTTGGGCTGAGAAGTGGCAAATGCAGTTCAAGCCAGATAAGTGTGAAGTGGTTCATTTTGGTAGGTCAAATATGTTGGCAGAATATAGTATTAATGGTAGGACTCTTGGCAATGTGGAGGATCAGAGGAATCTTGGGGTCCGAGTCCATAGGACACTCAAAGCGGCTGCGCAGGTTGACTCTGTGGTTCAGAAGGCACATGGTGTATTGTCCTTCAATAATCCAGAAATTGAATTTAGGAGCCGTGAGGTATTGTTGCAGCTATATAGGTCCCTGGTCAGACCCCACTTGGAATATTGTGCTCAGTTCTGGTCGTCTCACTACAGGAAAGATGTGGAAGCCATAGAGAGGGTGCAGAGGAGATTTACAAGGATGCTGCCTGGAATGTGGAGCATGCCTTATGAAAGCAGGTTGAGGGAACTCGGCCTTTTCTCCTTGGAGAGATGGAGGATGAGGGGGGACCTGATAGAGGTGTATAAGATGATGAGAGGTATTGATAGGGTAGATAGTCAGAGGCTTTTCCCCAGGGCTGAATTGGTGGCCACAAGAGGACATAGGTTGAAGGTGCTGGGGAGTAGATATAGAGGAGATGTCAGGGGTAAGTTTTTCACTCAGAGAGTGGTGAGTGCGTGGAATGGGCTGCTGGAAACGGTGGTGGAGGCAGATGCGATAGGGTCTTTCAAGAGAATGTTAGATAGGTACATGGAGCTGAGTAAAATAGAGGGCTATGGGTAAGCCTAGTAATTTCTAGGGTAGGGACATGTTCGGCACAGCTTTGTGGGCTGAAGGGCCTGAATTGTGCTGTAATTGTTCTATGTTCTATTATAAAATAATGGCTTCCTTATTAATAAGATAAGGTAAGATATCTTTGTTAGTCACATGTACATTGAAACACACAGTGAAATATATCTTTTGCCTCGAGCATTCTGGGGGCAGCCAGCAAGTGTTGCCATACATCCGGCGCCAACATAGCATGCCCACAACTACCTAACCTGTACATATTTGGAATGTGGGAGGAAACCGGAGCACCCGGAGGAAACCTCTGATATCTCCCTTGAACTTCCCACCCATTACTTTAAAGCCATGTCCTCTTGTATTGAGCATTGGTGCCCTGAGAAAGGGGCGCCGGCTGTCTACTCTATCTATTCCTCTTAATATTTGGTACACCTCTATCATGTCTCCTCTCATCCTCCTCCTCTCCAATGAGTAAAGCACTAGCTCCCTTAGTCTCTCCTCATAATCCATACTCTCTAATCCAGGCAGCATCCTGGTAAATCTCCTCTGCACCCTATCCAACGCTTTCACATCCTTCCCATAGTGAGGCAACCAGAACTGGACACAGTTACTCCAAGTGTGGTCTAACCAGAATTTTGTAGAGCTGTATCATTACTTCGCGGCTCTTAAACTCGATCCCACGACTTATGAAAGCTAACATCCCATAAGCTTTCTTAACTACCCTATCCACATGTGAAGCAACTTTCAGTGATCTGTGGATATGAACCCCCAGATCCCTCTGCTCCTCCACACTCCCCAGAATCCTGCCATTAACCTCGTACTCCACCTTGGAGTTTGTCCTTCTAAAGTGTACCACCTCACACTTCTCCAGATTGAACTCCATTTGTCACTTCTCAGCCCAGCTCTGTATCCTATCAATATCCCTCTGCAAGCTTCGACAGCCCTCCACACTATCCACAACACCACCGATCTTTGTGTCATCACAAGATCACAAGATCACAAGATAAGGGAGCAGAAGCAGGCCATTCGGCCCATCGAGTCTGCTCCAAGGAAAAGGGAAAAAGAAATGGGGTGGGAAAAAAAGAGAGAGAAAAAAAAAACTATTCTAATCCCATTTGCCAGCCTTATCCCCATATCCCTTGATACCCTGACTATTTAGATATCTGTCTATCTCCTCCTTGAACACCCCCACTGATCTGGCCTCCACTGCTGTGCGTGGCAAGGAGTTCCACAATTTCACCACCCTCTGGGTAAAGAAACTTCTCCTCATCTCTGTCTTGAAACTGTACCCTCTAATTCTAAGATTGTGCCCTCTGGTCCTGGACACGCCCACCAAGGGAAACAGCCTAGCCACATCTACTCTATCCTTACCTGTCAACATTTTAAATGTCGCTACGAGGTCCCCTCTCATCCTTCTGTACTCCAGCGAGTACAGTCCAAGAGCCGACAAACGCTCATCGTACTTAAGCCCTTTCATTCCTGGAATCATTCTCGTAAATCTCCTCTGAACCCTCTCCAACGTCAGCACATCCTTCCTAAGATGCGGGGCCCAAAACTGCGCACAGTATTCCAAATGAGGCCTCACTAGCGCCCCGTAGAGCCTCATCAACACTTCCTTACTTTTATACACTATACCTCTCGAGATGAATGCCAACATAGCATTCGCTTTCTTAACCACCGATCCAACCTGGTGGTTAACTTTTAAGGTATCTTGTATAAGTACCCCCAAGTCCCTTTGTACTACCGCACTATCAATCTTCTCTCCTTCTAGATAATAATCTACCCGCTTATTTCTACTTCCAAAGTGTACAACTGCACATTTCTCAACATTGAATCTCATCTGCCATTTTCTTGCCCATTCTCCTAAACTGTCTAGGTCCCTCTGCATTCTTTCTATTTCCTCTATGCTCCCTACTCCTCCACTTATCTTGGTGTCATCCGCAAACTTAGCCACACAACCATTTATTCCATCATCCAAATCATTGATGTACAAGGTAAAAAGGAGAGGCCCCAACACCGACCCTTGCGGCACACCACTAGTAACCGGTAACCAACCAGAACGAGATCCTTTTATTTCCACCCTTTGCTTCCTGCCAACCAGCCAATTCTCCACCCATTTTGCTACCCTGCCCATAATTCCATGACCTCTCATCTTATTAATCAGTCTCTTGTGAGGCACCTTATCAAAGGCCTTTTGAAAGTCTAAATACACAACATCTACCGCCTCTCCCTTATCCACCCTACCTGTGATTTCTTCAAAAAACTCCAATAGGTTGGTCAGACAGGACCTCCCCTTCACAAAACCATGTTGACTAGGTCCTATCTTGCCTTGCGCCTCTAGGTATTCGGTAACCTCCTCCTTGAGGATAGACTCCAATAATTTTCCCACCACTGACGTCAGACTAATAGGTCTGCAAACTTGCTAACGCACCCTTCCACCCCCTCATCTAAATCATTAATAAATATCACGAAAAGGAGAGGTCCCAGCACTGATCTTTGTGGGACACCACTAGTCACAGCCCTCCTATCTGAATGCACTCCCTCCACCACAACCCTCTGCTTTCTATAGGCAAGCCAATTCTGAATTCACACGGCCAAGCCTCCCTGGATTCATACCCTCTGACCTTCTGAAGAAGCCTACCATGTGGAACCTTGTCAAATGCCTTACTAAAATCCATGTAGACCACATCTACTACACTATCCTCATCACTCTTCCTGGTCACCTCCTCAAAGAACCCTTTCAGGCCTGTGAGACACAAAGCCATGCTGGCTGTCCCTAATCAGTCCATGATTCTCCAAATGCTCATAGATCCTATCTCTTAGAATCCTTTCCAACAGCTTGCCCACCACAGGCGTAAGGCTCACTGGTCTGTAATTCCCTGGACTATCCCTACTACCTTTCCCGTGGACAATGAGGACTCAAAGATCCTAGCCAATGGTTCAGCAATCTCCTCCCTCACCTCGCAGAGCAGCCTGGGGAATATTCTATCAGGCCCCGGGGACTTATCTGTCTTTCTAACAGCTCCAACACATCCTCTCTCTTGATATCTACATGGTCTAGAACATTAACCTTACCAACACTGTTCTCAGCATCATCAAGGCCACTCTCCTTGGTGAATACTGAAGTGAAGTATTCATTGAGAACCTTACCCACTTCCACAGCTTCCAGGCACATCTTCCCACCTTTGTCTCTAATCGGACCTACCTTTACTCTCGTCATCTTTCTGCTCTTCACGCACGCGAAAATAGCTTTGGGATTATCCTTAACCCTACTCGCCAAAGCCTTTTCATGTCCCCTTCTTGCTCTCCTCAGCCCCTTCTTAAGTTCCTTCCTTGCTGCCCTGTATTCCTCATGAGCCCTAACTGATCCTTGCTGCCTACACCTTATGTATGCTGCCACCTTCTTCCTAACTAGTTGTTCCACCTCTCTTGTCACCCATGGTTCCTTCACCCTGCCATTCTTTCTCTGCCTCACTGGGACAAATTTATCCCTAACATCCTGCAAGAGATTCCTGAACAACGATCACATTTCCATAGCACATTTCCCTTCAAAAATGTCATCCCAATTTGCACTCTCAAGTTCTAGCCTTATAGCCTCATAATTTGCCCTTTCCCAATTAAATATCTTCTCGTCCTCTTTGCTCCTATCCCTGTCCATGACAATGCTGAAGGTTATGGAGCAGTGGTCACTGTCCCCCAAATGCTCACCCACCAGACCCGATTCATTACCTAATAGTAGATCTAATATGGCATTCCTTCCAGTTGGTCTGTCAACATACTGTGACAGGAATCTGACCTGGACACACTTAGCAAACTCTGCCCCGTCTAAACCCTTGGCACTAAGCAGGTGCCAATCAATATTTGGGAAGTTGAAGTCTCCCATGATAACAACCCTGTTATTCTTGCATCTTTCCAAAATCTGCCTCCCAATCTGCTCCTCAGTATCCCTGCTGCTACCTGGGGGCCTATAGAATACTCCCAGTAGAGTAACTGCTCCTTTCTTATTCCTAACTTCCACCCATACTGACTCTAGAGAGGATCCTTCTACATTCTCCACCCTTTCTGCAGCTGTAATAGTGTCCCTGACCAGTAACAACCCCTCCTCCTCCCCCATCCCTTTTAAAACATTGAAATCCAGGAATATTCAATATCCATTCCTGCCCTGGTGACAGCCAAGTCTCTGCAAGAGCCACAATATCATAGTCCCATGTACTTATCCAAGCTCTCAGTTCATCACCCTTATTCCTGATACTTCTTGCATTTAAGTAAATGCACTTTAGCACATCCACCTTTCTACTTTTATACCCTGTACTCTGCTTCTCCATCCTCAAAGCCTCTCTACATGTTAGATCTGACTTTTCCACATCCACTTCTTCCTCTGACCCACCCCTCTGGTTCCCATCCCCCTTGCAAACTAGCTTAAACCCTCCCAAACCTCCTTAGCAAACCTGCCTGCAAGGATATTGCAAGAATGTACAAATTCCTTACAGACAGTGGCCATAATTGTACTCAGGTTGCTGGTGCTACACTACCGTGCCTGCCGTTGTACTGAAAATACACTAAATATTATTAAAAGACTCCAGTTTATGGCCAAGCTTCATTTGATGAATTGACATGTGATATTTCCTTGGTTGCTGGGCACACTGATGTTTGTGCTTACTGATCTATGATGATGTGCTGTGACAAAGCAGTGGCTGGTGTTAATTGCAGAACTTTCTCACTTAATGTTGTCTCAAAGATAACATTTATTTTGCTCTTCTCTCAGCCATCAATGGCATGTGAAAGATGGTGGAGAAAAATATCACTCTGCTATACGTTGGTGAGCCGTGACCTGTGGGGTACCTCAGGAATCAGTGTTCACAACTGCTGACAAATGTGTATCAATGAGTTGGAGAATGGAAGCCAATATTTGGAAGTCAATTTTGCAAATGACACAAAAACAGGTAAGAAGGCACGGTGCAGGGAGAATAGACAGTGTAAATACATACATTGTAGGTTAGTTAACTGTGCAAAATGTCGGAAAATGTCAAGCTGTTTACTTTGGAAGAATGAACAAAGTCTTAGAGAAAAATTAAAGAAAGCTACAACATGAAAGATTTGGGGGGCCCTGTGTACACAGGGAGTTAGCGCTTGGGAAGGTGAATAGAACATTGACCCTTATTTCAAGAGGGTTAGAGTATAAAAGTAGGGCTACTTACTACAAGTGCACTGGCCACTAGTGAGACCACATCTAGATACTGTGAACAATTTTGATTCACTTCTTTAAGGAACGGTATGATTTAATTGTAGTGTTTCAGAGCAAGTTCACTCGGATGGTCCTAAGTATGGAGGGGTCATCCTAGGAGGAAAGGTTAAACAGGGTGGGAGTTCAGAGAAGTGAGAGGTGATTTCGGCATCTGCAGTCTCTTGTGTCTCCAGATTCTCAGGGGGCATGTTATGGGAAACACTGAGAGGGTATTTCCTCTTGTGAGACAGTCCAGGACCAGTGGGGATGATCTCAGAATAAGTGGGAGGCTATTTAAGACTGAGATGAGGAAGAATTTCTCCTCTCAGGTAGTTGAAAATCTCTGGGACTCCTTGCACACGAAGCAATGACAACAGAGTCCTTGGGTACATTTATGGCCAGGGTAGATTTCTAATCAGGAAAGGAGTCGAGGATTTCAAGGAAAGCACAAGGAAGAGGACTTGAGCAACGTGGCATCAGCCACGATCCTATTGAAAGATGGAGCAGCCTCGAAGGGTGGATGGTCCATGCTTTTCCTACTTCTCTGGGTCCTAGACATGCACGTGCAAGGCAAAGTCAGATACATTTGTTCAGAGAACTTTGTCCCCTGCCTAAGAAGTACTGAGATAACAACAGTGGTAAAATGCACTTGGGAATCAGCTGGAGAGGGCAGGGGCAGCTGGGGGTAAATTAGGAGCCATTGTGTTCCTGTGAGGCACATAATGTACTTTGAGAGGATATTCCTGGAGGAATGTCTAGTGAAGCTGTAATGGTAGAATTTGGGAATAAGGGGGCAATCACTTTGATGAGATTATGCTATAGCCCACAAACCACCACCCTCCCCAAGAGTCAGCAGGAATTAGAGGAGCAAATATATAGGGAAATCGTAGATAGAACATAGAACAGTACAGCACAGGAACAGGCCCTTCAGCCCACAACGTTTGTACTGAACATAATGGTATATTAAACTAATCTCTTCTGCCTGTACATGATCCATATCCCTCCATTCCCTGCATATTCATGCGTCTGTCTAAAAGCCCCTTAAATGCCTCTATCCCGTCTGCTTCCACTACCACTCCCGGCAGCCTGTTCCAGGCTCCCACCACTCTGTGTGTCAAAAAACTTGCCCCACACATCTCCTTTAAACTTGCCCCCTCTCACCTTAAATGCATGTCCTCTAGTACTTGACATTTCTACACTAGGAAAAGATTGTGACTGTCAACCCTATCTATGCCTCCCATAATTTTATAAACTTTTATCTGGTTTCCCCTCAGTGTCCAACACTCCAGAGAAAACAACCCTAGTTTGTCCAACCTCTCCTTATAGCACATACCCTTTAATCCAGGCAACAACTTGTAAATCTCTTCTGTACCTTTTATAAAGCCTCTAGATCCTTAAATAGGGCAGGATAAATGGCTGAAATGTCAGTGGAGGACCACTTTGGGAACAGTGACCAAAATTCTATTAGTTTTAAAATAGTTATCGAAAGAGATGGGAGTGGCCACAAGTTGAGTCCTAAATAGGGGCAAGGCTGGTTGTCAAGGGACACTGAGGTTCTGGTCAGGAAAAAGGAAGAAACATATGTCAGGTTATAGGCAGCTGGGATCAACCAAATTCTTTGAGCAGTATAAGGGATGTAGGACCACACTGAAGGAAATCAGTGAAATGACAAGTGAGATGAGATATCCTTGGTAGATAAGGCAAGGAAGAATCATAAGCTATTCTACAAGCATACCAGGAGGAAAAGGGTAACAAGGGAAAGAATAGGTCCCCTTCAAGATTAGTGTGGTCATCTGAGGGACCTTGGTGTTCAGGTCCATGGTTCCCTGAAAGTGGAGTCACAGGTAGACAAGGGTGGTGAAGAAAGCTGTTGACACACTGGCCTTCATCAGTCAGGGCACTGAGTGTAGAAGTTGGGAAGTTACATTACGGTTGTACAGAACGCTGGTGAGGCTGCACTTGGAGTATTGTGTTCAGTTTTGGTCACCCTGCTATAGGAAAGATATTATTAAACTGGAAAGTGTGCAGAGAAGATTTGCAAGGATGTTGCCAGGACTTGAGTTATTGGGAGAGGTTGGACAGGTGAAGACTTTATTCCTCAGAGAATAGGAGGCTGAGAGGTGACCTTACAGAGGTGCATGAAATAATGAGGAGCATAGATAGGGTGAATGCACTCAGTCTTTTTCCCAGGGTTGGGGAATCAAGAACTAGAGGGCATAGGTTTAAGATGAGAGGGGAGAGATTTAATAGGGACCTGAGAGGCAATTTCTTTAAACAAAAGGTGGTGCGTGTATGGAACGCGCTGCCAGAGGAATAATAACTTTAAAAAGACAATTGGACATGTACCTGCACAGGTAAGGTTTAGAAGGTTATGGGCCAAACGTGGGCAAACGTGGCAGCTGGTCAGCATGGACCAGTTGGGCTGAGGGGCCTGTTTCTGTGTTGTATGACTCAGTGACTCTACAGAGCCACAGACCCAGCCATGGGCGAGGTCCTAAATGAATCCTTCTCGTCTGCATGTACCATGGTCATGACAGTTGGTGAGTGGATGGAAGGGAACTGTGTGATGTCCTGAAACACATGGATATTACAAAAGGACTGTTGGTGGTTTTGAGGCACATAAAGGTCCTGATCAAGTGTAGCCTACAATGTTGGGGGAAGCTAAGGAAGAAATTGCTGGGGCCCTGGCAGAGATTTTTATATCTTCCTTAGCCACAGGTGAGGTACCAGAAGACTGGAGGGTGGTTAATGTCCTTTTATTTAAGAAGGGCTGCAAGGACGAGCCAGGGAGCTGCAGGCCGGTGAGGTGAACGTCAGTGGTGCAAAAGTTACCGAGGGGATTCTGAGAGACAGAATCTACCTGCATTTGGAAATGCAGGGTCTGATGGGGGACAGTCAGCACGACCTTGCGCGTGGGAAATTGTGTCTCACGAACTTCTGGTGGTACCTCACGACCAGCTGCCACGTTCACCCACGTTTGGCCCATAACCTTCTAAACCTTTCCTGTCCATGTACCTGTCCAACTGTCTTTTTAAAGTTGTTATTGTACTTGCCTCAACCACTTCCTCTGGCAGTTCTCATCTCACAAACTCACGAACTGAGTTTTTTCAAAGCGATGACCAAGATGATTGATGACGGAGGGCAGTAGACTGTGATTAGTGGTGTGCCACAGAGATCAGTGCTGGGTCCTATTGTTTATCATCTATATTAACAATTTAAATGAGAACATAGTTGGCACAATCAGTAAGCTTGCAGATGACACTAAAATTGGTTGTGTAGTGGAGAGTGCAGGAGGTTGTCTAAGGTTACAATATGATCTAGATCAACTGGGAATGGCAGTTGGAATTTAACTCAGACAACTGCAAAGTGATGTGTTTTAGGAAGTAAGAGCAGGGCAGGACTTACACAGTGAATGGCGGGGCCCTGTTATAGAACAGAGACACCTAGGTGTGCAAGTTCATACTTCTCTAAAAGTAGTGCCACAAGTAGACAGGATGGTGAAGGTGTATGGCACACTTGCCTTCATTGGATGGGGCACTGAGCCAAGTGTTGGGACGCCATGTTACATCGGACATTGGTGAGACTGCACCTGGAATGTTGTGTGTAGTTCTGATTGCCCAGCTTTAGAAAAGATGTCATGAAGCTAGAAAGGGTGCCGAAAAGATTCACGAGGATGTTGCTGGGACTGGAGGGCTTCAGTTATAAAAGACTGGGTCGGTCAGGACTGTTTTCCCTGGAGCGAAGGAGGCTGACAGGTGACCTTACAGAGGTTCATAAAATCATGAGGTGCGTAGATAATGTGGATGGTCACTGTCTTTTTCCTAGGGGTAGGGGAGTCTAAAACCTGAGGGCATAGGTTTAAGGTGGGAGGGGAAGGATTTAAAGGGGACCCAAGGGGAAACTTTTACACAGGGTATATGGAACGAGCTGCCAGAGGAAGTGGTATAGGCAGGTACAATTACAGTGTTTAAAAGACGTTAGGTCATGTTCATGGATAGGAAGGGTTTAGAGGGATATGGACCAAATGCCAGGAAATGGGACAAGCTCAGGAATGCACCTTGATTGGCATTGGTGAGTTGGTTGAAGGGCCAGTTTCCGCGCTGTATAACTCTTCAGACTAAAGGATACAGTGGCATATCCATCAACAGCAGATACCGGTGGAGAAATGGCAGGTGGAATTTAATCCAGCTAAGTGTGAGGTGTTGCACTTTAGGAGATCAAATGTAAAGGGATAATACTCAATGGCAACACCATTAACAGTGTTGACGAGCAGAGGGATCTTGGGGTCCTGTTGAAGGTCTGATGCCTTTGTTCAACCCTACCATGATGTGGAAGGTTATGGAAGTCAAACACATTCACAACTTGCAGTGTGAGATAGCTGGAAACAGAGGAGCTGAAGTTCTCAGCAGTCTGCAAGTGCAATGTGTGTACCATTGATCACAACTACCAGTGTGGGTATCCCTGCCTGGATCCCAAATTCCACAAACCCAATCCCCAACAAATTGGGAGGAAATGCAATTTTGGTGCAAGCTTCCTTACAAGGAAGGCCTCAGATTTGGCCATGCTGAGATGGTGCCTGGAGCGTTGTGTAATTTTGGTCATTGTATCTAAAGGAGCAGACACTTGGCCATCATGGTAGGCCTGCTACTGTAAATCAAGTCAAAGCTGTGTGGTGAAATGTTTGCTCCTTCCTTGGCAATTCCAGGTTGGATCAGAAGATCCTGACATTTTGATATTTGTAGCCAGTTAGCAAATTGACTTCTCAACAGAGGTTAAAGCACAGTGCATCTCAGGAATACAAGGTTGGCTCCAGAGAGGGAATGAAGAATGATTCGGCAGATGGTTCCTGCAGGGGACGGTTTTGTTGTCTGAGAAGCGACTAGACCAGGCCTGTATTGTCAGGCTGTATTTAGAATGGGTCCTTGAAGCTGCTGGGACTTGCAGTATTGAACTGCAATGAATGCAATACTCCCCAGTCTGGGCTTTTTGTTTTAGAGCCCAGACCACAAAATCATTGTTAAAACTTTAACATAAGAAATGACACTGACCGTCTGACCTTTGAATCTGCTCCAACATCCCTGAACAACCTTACTGAGCTTCCACCTTGGCTCCGTCTCCTTTCTTTCCCTAAATATCCATAAATCTATCAAACTCAGTTGTGAATCCTTCATGGTCTTCTGGGTACAGAATTCCAAAGATCTGTCACCGAGTAAAGACCATCTTTGTCTCATCCCCACACTGCTACCCCCTTACTCCACAACAGTGACCCCTCAATCAGGGGAAACGTCCTCCCTCCTCCCTGCATTTTTCTTGTCGAACCCTCAGTGTACATTTCAGTGAGGTCACCTCTCATTCTTCTAAAGTCAGGAGAATCCAGGCCGAGTCTAATCTCTGCTCATAGGGCAAACCCACCATCCCAAGGACATCCCACTTTGGTAAGAGTATCCTTTATTTTCAGTAAAATGCACAAAACTGTATACAACACTTCAGATGTGGTCTCACATAAGCCCTTCATAACTATGCAACATCTCTTTACTCCAGTATACAAATCCTCACAGAATAGAATAAAAACAGAAAATGACGGAACTTTTTCAGATGACACAGTCAATGTCTCAGGTTGAAGACATTTCATCAGATTTGGCCTGACCTGCTGAGTATTTCTAGTAATTTCTGCTTTTATTTTCGATCTGCAGTTTTATATTTGGATTTTCTTAGTTCAAAGGTTTACCATTTGCAGTTTGCCTTCCTATTTTCTGCTGCGTATGCACGCTAGTTTTTGGTGACGTGTGTACAGGGATACGCAGGTCCCACTTACTTAGCATTTCCCACTCTGGCACCATTTCAAAGGTACTTTGCTTTTCTGTTATGTACACCAAAGTACGTCGTATTCGCAAAGCTTCGCTGCGACATCAGGGGCTGCACTGGTCAGAGTGAGTGAACTGCTGCCCTGACAAGGCCACTCACCTTCGCTTCATCTCTGCAATTCAGCTCTTTGGTGCAGAGTTTAGCCAAAACTCTGCCACATAGAGTCATACAGCACAGAAACAGGCCCTTTGGCCCAACTGGTCCATGCCGGCCAAGGTGCCTGATTTAAGCCAGTCCCATTTGTCCATGTTTGGCCCATATCCTTCTAAACCTTTCCCATCCATGTACCTGTCCAACTGTCTTTTAAAAGTTCTTATTGACCTGCCTCAACCACCTCCTCTGGCAGCATAGATACCACTTTGTGTAAAAAAAAAAGTTGCCCCTCAAGTTCCTTCCCTCTCAACTTAAACCAATGCCCTCTAGTATTGGTTCCCTTTCTCTGGGAAAGAGACCGAATACACTCACTCTATCTATGGCCCTCATCTCTGGAGCAGAGAGGTCCTGGTGAAATTCACACTGGTGAGTGGCTTGTTGGAGACTCAGTTGATAGCACTGGGGTCAACTTCTTCCATCCCTGGTGGTCTTTCACTAGAGTGGACTGATTGGGGACTAAGTCAACAGATTGGGTTTGTCTCGCTTTTGTTTTGAACAGGACTCACAGGGACAGGGAAAGAATTAGTTCAGATGGAGGACATGATGGTGTGCTGCAGCTGCTTGATGTGGAAGCTAGTGGACCTTGCTTTGGTGCATGATGACCATGTCTGCAGTAAGTGCTTGAGGCTGGAGGAACTTCGGCTCAGAATTGATGAGCTGGAGTTGCAGCTTCAAACACTGCGAAGCATCAGGGAGGGAGAGAGTTATGTAGATACCGTACATCGGGAGACATTCACTCCCCTTAGAGCAGGTACTTCTGGGGTCCAGGAAGTAGATAGAAGGGTGACTGTCAGGGGAGGGAAAAGGAAAAAGAAAACGAACACGCAGACAGTGCAGAGGACCCCGGAGGCTGTTCCCCTCAATAACAGGTTTTCAGCTTTAGAAGCTGTTGAGGGGGATGACCTGCAGGGATCAAGCAGCAGTAGCCAGGTCTCTGGTACTGGGACCGGTCCTGCTGCTCAGAAGGGAAGGGAGGAGAAGAGGAAGGCAGTAGTGATAGGGGACTCGATAGTCAGAGAAACAGATAGGAGGTTTTGTGGCAGTGAGCATGAATCCTGGATGGTATGTTGCCTCCCAGGTGCCAGAGTCCAGGATGTCTCTGATCGGGTCCACAGGATTCTTGAGCGGGAGGGAGAACAGCCAGAAGTTGTGGTTCATGTTGATACCAATGACATAGGTAGGAAGAGGGATGAGGTCCTGAAAAGTGAGTTTAGTCAGCTAGGCAGAAGGCTGAAGAACAGGACCTCAAGGGTAACAATCTCTGGATTGCTGCCAGTGCCACGCGATAGTGAAAGTAGGAATAGGAGGAGATGGCAGATGAATACGTGGCTGAGAAGTTGGTGTGGGAGGGAGGGTTTTAGATTTTTGGATCATTGGGATCACTTCTGGGGAAGGTGGGACCTGTACAGAGAGGACTGATTACACCTGAACCTGAGGGGGGCCAATATCCTTGCAGGCAGGTTTGCTAGGGTGGTTCAGGAGGATTTAAACTAGTTTGTGAGGGGGATGGGAAACAGAGGGGTAGATCAGAGGAAGAAGAGGATGGGGAAAAGTCAGATCTAACAGGCAGAGAGGCTTTGAGGAAGGCGAAGCAGAGTACAGGGTATAAAGGTAGAAAGGTGGATGGGCTAAAGTGCATTTACTTGAATGCGAGAAGCATCAGGAATAAGGGTGATGAACTGAGAGATTGGATAAGTACATGGGACTATGAGATTGTGGCTCTTGCAGAGACTTGGCTGTCACCAGGGCAGGAATGGATATTGAATATTCCTGGTCTTCAGTGTTTTAAAAGGGATAGGGAGGGGGAGAGAAGAGGAGGAGGGGTGGCGATACTGGTCAGGGACACTATTACAGCTGCAGAAAGGGTGGATAATGTAGAAGGATCCTCTCTACAGTCAGTATGGATGGAAGTTAGGAACAAGAAAGGAGCAGTTACTCTACTGGGAGTATTCTATAGGCCCCCCAGTAGCAGCAGGGATACTGAGGAGCGGATTGGGAGGCAGATTTTGGAAAGATGCAAGAATAACAGGGTTGTTATCATGGGAGACTTCAACTTCCCAAATATTGATTGGCACCTGCTTAGTTCCAACGGTTTAGATGGGGCAGAGTTTAAGTGTGTCCAGGACAGATTCCTGTCACAGTATGTTGACAGACCGACTAGAGGGAATGCCATATTAGATCTATTATTTGGTAATGAACCGGCTCAGGTGACAGATCTCTCAGTGGGTGAGCATTTGGGGGACAGTGATGACTGCTCCATAACCTTTAGAATTGTCATGGACAGGGATAGGAGCAAAGACGATGGGAAGATATTTAATTGGGGAAAGGCGAATTATGAGGCTATCAGGCTTGAACTTGAGTGTGTAAATTGGGATGACATTTTTGAAGGGAAATATACTATGGAGATGTGGTCGATGTTCAGGGATCTCTTGCAGGATGTTAGGGATAAGTTTGTCCTGGTGAGGCAGAGAAGGAATGGCAGGGTGAAGGAACCATGGGTGACAACTAGTTAGGAAGAAGAAGGCAGCATACATAAGGTGTAAGCAGCAAGAATCGGATAGAGCTCGTGAGGAATATAGGGTAGCAAGGAAGGAACTTAAGAAGGGACTGAGGAGAGCAGGAAGGTGACATGAAAAGGCCTTGGCGAGTAGGGCTAAGGAGAATCCCAAGGCTTTTTTCTCATACGTGAAGAACAGAAGGATGACGAGAGTAAAGGTAGGTCCAATTAGAGACAAAGGTGGGAAGATGTGCCTGGAAGCTGTGGAGATGGGTGAAGTTTTCAATGAATACTTCTCTTCAGCATTCACCAAGGAGAGGGGTCTTGATGACGCTGAGGACAGTATTGGTGAGGGTAATGTTCTAGAGTATGTAGATATCAAGAGAGAGGATGTGTTGGAGCTGTTAGAAAATATTAGGACAGATATGTCACCTGGGCCTGATGGAATATACTCCAGGCTGCTTCACGAGGCGAGGGAGGAGATTGCTGAACCATTGGGTAGGATCTTTGAGTCCTCGTTGTCCATGGGAATGGTACCGGAGGATTGGAGGGTGGCAAATGTTGTCCCCTTATTCAGAAATGATAGTAGGGATAGTCCAGGGAATTACAGACCGGTGAACCTTATGTCTGTGGTGAGCAAGCTGTTAGAAAGGATACTAAGAGATAGGATCTATGAGCATTTAGAGAATCATGGACTAATTAGGGACAGCCAGCATGGCTTTGTGAAGGGAAGATCTTGCCTCACAAGCCTGATAGGGTTCTTTAAGGAGATGACCAGGAAGATTGATGAGGGTAGTGCAGTCGATGTGGTCTACATGGATTTTAGTAAGGCATTTGACAAGGTTCCACATGGTAGGCTTCCTCAGAAGGTCAGAGGGCAAGGGATCCAGGGAGGCTTGGCTGTGTAGATTCAGAATTGGCTTGCCTGTAGAAAGCAGAGGGCTGTGGTGGAGGGAGTGCATTTGGATTGGAGGGCTGTGACTAGTGGTGTCCCACAGGGATCAGTTCTGGGACCTCTACTTTTTGTGATATTTATTAATGATTTGGATGAGGGGGTGGAAGGGTGGGTTAGCAAGTTTGCAGATGACACAAAGGTCGGTGGTGTTGTGGATAGTGTGGAGGGCTGTCGAAGCTTACAGAGGGATATTGATAGGATGCAGAGCTGGGCTGAGAAGTGGCAGATGGAGTTCAACCTGGAGAAGTGTGAGGTGTTACACTTTGGAAGGACAAACTCCAAGGCAGAGTACGAGGTTAATGGCAGGATTCTGGGGAGTGTGGAGGAGAGGAGGGATCTGGGGGTTCATATCGACAGATCACTGAAAGTTGCCTCACAGGTGGATAGGATAGTTAAGAAAGCTTATGGGATGTTAGCTTTCATAAGCTGTGAGATCGAGTTTAAGAGCGGCGAGGTAATGATGCAGCTTTACAAAACTCTGGTTAGACCACATTTCGAGTACTGTGTCCAATTCTGGTCACCTCATTATGGGAAGGATGTGGAGGCATTGGAAAGGGTGCAAAGGAGATTTACCAAGATGTTGCCTGGATTAGAGGAGAGACTAAAGGAGCTAGGGCTTCACTCACTGGAGAGAAGGAGAATGAGGGGAGACATGATAGAGGTAAACAAAATATTGAGAGGAATAGATAGAGTGGATAGCCAGCACCTCTTTCCCAGGGCACCAATGGTCAATACAAGAGGGCATGGCTTTAAGGTAATGGGTGGGAAGTTCAAGGGAAATGTCAGAGGGAGGTTTTACACCCAGAGAGTGGTTGGTGCATGGAATGCGCTGCCTGGGGTGGTGGTGGAGGCTGATATGTTGGTCATGTTCAAGAGATTGTTAGATAAGCATACAGAGGAATTTAAAATAGAGGGATATGTGGGAGGAAGGGGTTAGATAGTCCTAGGCGTGGTTTAAAGGTTGGCACAAGATGGTGGGCCGAAGGGCCTGTATTGTGCTGTATTGTTCTATGGTTCTATAGTTCCATGGACAACTTTCCTGTTGGATAGATGCCAATGTTGTAAATATCCAAGCTGTTTCAATATAGAGGTGCTGCTAGTTATTCACTGCGTCTCTCCAGTGCTTCAGCTGGGATGTTGTTCAATCACACTGACCTTCGCTGCAATCTTTACTCTCATACACTTCCTGATGTTGTGAAATGAACTGAATTGACAGAAGACTGGATCCTGTGATGGTGGGAATCAGAGGAGGGAAGTCATTACTGGATGGGAATGTTGCATCTTTGTCTTTAGCACTGAAACCACCTGTCTTGATGTTGGGGATGTTCCTTGAACCTCCTGTTGCCAATAACAGTCAAATTCTCCTGCACTGTTCCTGGATGAGGGAGGATCACTTTGACCTGTGATCGGGAGAGTGTTCTTTTCCAGTCTGGGACCTGTGCCTGCGTTTGGGTCATTGCACATCTTCCCGAGATGTCCGTGTGGGAGGGGAACAGTCCCGGAGAACTGCCGCTCCAACTTCTGCTCAACTCCCCAACCAGTGATTGCTGGTAAGTTGCGGATTGAACACTGCACCCAACAGCAGAACTGCATGGTGCACCCATGTCTTATCTCAATGTGTCAACACTTCTCTGCCATCAGAAAATACAGAAAGTGCATGAAGGCAGGTTTCCTGGTACAGAGTATAAATGCAAATGGCAAATATTGACAAATAGAAGCACAAAGATCGTAACTTGGCAGATTACCCCCTCAATAAGATTGACACACTGACATTGAATGTCTGTGATAATCATAGAAACATAGAAACAAAGAAAAGCTACAACACAATTCAGGCCCTTCAGCCCACAAAGCTGTGCCAAACATGTCCCTATCCTAGAAATTACTAGGCTTACCCATAGCCCTCTAATTTTCTCAGCTCCACGTACCTATCCAACAGCCTCTTGAAAGACCCTATCGTATCCACCTCCACCACCGTTTCCGGCAGCCCATTCCATAAACTCACCACTCTCTGAGTAAAAAAAACTTACCCCTGACATCTCCTCTATACCTACTCCCCAGCACCTTAAACCTATGTCCTCTTGTGGCCACCATTTCAGCCCTGGGGAAAAGCCTCTGACTATCTACCTGATCGATACCTCTCATCATTTTATACACCTCTATCAGGTCCCCCCTCATCCTCCATCTCTCCAAGGAGAAAAGGCCAAGTTCCCTCAGCCTGCTTTCATAAGGCATGCTCCCTGTTCCAGGCAGCATCCTTGTAAATCTCCTCTACACCCTCCCTATGGCTTCCACATCTTTCCTGTAGTGAGGCGACCACAACTGAGCACAATACTCCAAGTGGGGTCTGACCAGGGACCTATATAGCTGCAACAATACCTCTCAGCTCCTAAATTCAATTTCTGGATTGATGAAGGACAATACACCATATGCCTTCTTAACCACAGAGTCAACCTGCGCAGCCGCTTTGAGTGTCCTATGGACTCGGACCCCAAGATCCCTCTGATCCTCCACACTGCCAAGAGTCCTACCATTTATACTAAATTCTGCCAACATATTTGACCTACCAAAATGAACCACTTCACACTTGTCTAGCTTGAACTGCATCTGCTACTTCTCAGCCCAACTCTGCATCCTATCTATGTCCCTCTGTAACCTCTGACAGCCCTCCAAACTATCCACAACACCCCCAACCTTCGTGTCATCCGCAAACTTTCTAACCCACCCTTCCATTTCCTCATCCAGGTCATTTATAAAAATCACAAAGAGTAAGGGTCCCAGTACAGATCCCTGAGGTACACCACTGGTCACTGACCTCCAGAATACGACCCTTCAACAACCATGATTTGCCTTCTGTGGGCCAGCCAGTTCTGGATCCACACTGCAAAGTCCCCTTGGATCCCATGTCTCCTCACCTTCTCCATAAGCCTTGCATGGGGTACCTTATCAAACGCCTTGCTGAAATCCAAATACACGACATCTACTGCTCTCCCTTCATCGATGTGCTTAGTCACATCCTCAAAAAATTCAATCAGGCTCGTAAGGCAGGACTTGCCCTTGACAAGGCCATGCTGACTATTCCTAATCATATTATACCTCTCCAAATGTTCATAAATCCTGCCTCTCAGGATCTTCTCCATCAGCTTACCAACCACTGAGGTAAGACTCACCAGTCTATAATTCCCTGGGCTACCCCTACTCCCCTTCTTGAATAAGGGAACAACATCTGCAACCCTCTAATCTTCCGGAACCTCTCCCGTCTCCATTGATGGTCATCATCAGAGGCTCCGCAATCTCCTCCCTTGCCTCCCACAGCAACCTGGGGTACAGTTCATCCAGTCCCGGCAACTTATCTAACTTGATGCTTTCCAAAAGTTTCAGCACCTCCTCTTTTCTAACATCTACATGCCCAAGCTTTTCAGGCTGCTGCAAGTCCCCACTACAATCCCCCAGATCTTTCTCCGTAGTGAATACTGACGTAAAGTATTCATTAAGTACCTACGCTATTTCTTCCGGATCCATACACACTTTCCCACTGCTGCACTTGATAGGCCCTATCCTTTCGCATCTCATCCTCTTACTCTTCACATACTTGTAGAAAGCCTTGGGGTTTTCCTTAATCCTGCCCGGCAAGGCCTTCTCATGCCCCCTTCTGGCTCTCCTAATCTCTTTCTTAAATTCCTTCCTTTTAGCCTTGTACTCTTCCAGATCTCTAACATTACCTAGCTCTCTGTACCTTGTGTATACTTTTCCTTTTGACTAGATTTATTATAGCCTTCGTGCACCACAGTTCCTGTATCCTCTCGTGACTCCCCTGTCTCATTGGAACATGTCCATGCAGAACTCCACACAAATACCCCCTGAATATTTGCCACATATCTTCCGTACTTTTCCCAGAGAACATCTGTTCCCAATTTAATCTTCCAATTTCCTGCCTGAGAGCCTCATCATTCCTTTTACTCCAAGTAAACACCTTTCTAGCCTGTCTGTTCCTACCTCTCTCCAGTGCTAACTTAAAGGAGATAGAATTATGATCACTATCACCAAAAGGTTCACCCACTGAGAGATCTGACACCTGACCAGGTTCATTTCCCAATATCAAATCAAGCACAACCTCTCCTCTTGTAGGTCCATCTACATACTGTGTCAAGAACCCTTCCTGAACACACCTAACAAACTCCACCCCATCTAAACCCCTCACTGTCTGGAGATGCCAATCGATGTTTGGGAAATTAAAATCCCCCATCACAACAACTCTGTTATTCTCACACCTTTCTAGGATCTGCTTCCCTATCTGCTCCTCAATAACCCTGTCACTCTTGGGTGGCCTATAAAAACACCCAGCACCGTTATCAACCCCTTCCTGTTCCTAACCTCCACCCACAGAGTCTCCATAGACAATCACTCCACAACATCCACCTTTTCCACAGCCGTGTCACTATCTCTGATCAACAGTGCCATTCCCCCACCTCTTTTGCCTCCCTCCCTGTCCTTCCTGAAACATCTAAAACCCAGCACTTGAATCAACCATTCCAGCCCTGGAGCCATCCAAGTCCCTGTAATGCCACCACATCATAGCTCCAAGTATTGATCCAAGCTCTAAGCTCATCCGCCTTGTTCACAACACTCCTTGCATTAAAATAGACACATCTCAAGCCTGTCTGAACACTTCCCTTCTCTATCACCTGTCTATGGTACTTACTCCTAGCTTCCTCAACTTGAGAGCCAAACACCTCTTCCCCAGTCTCTCCAGTACGGATCCCACACCCCAACAATTCTAGTTTAAACTCTCCCCAGTAGTCTTAGCAAACCTCCCTGCCAGTGCAACCCGTCCTCTTTGAACAGGTCATACCTGCCCCAAAAGAGGCCCCAATGATCCAGAAAACTGAATCCCTGCTCCTTACTCCAATCCCTCAACCACGCATTTAACCTCCTCCTCATTCTGTTCCTATACCCACTGTCACTTAGCACAGGCAGTAATCCGGAAATTACTACCTTTGAGGTCCTCCTCAACTTCCTTCCTAATTCTCTATAGTCTCTTTTCAGGACCTCATTCCTTTCCCTACCTATGTCGTTGGCACCAATATGTACCACGACCTCTGGCTGTTCTTCCTCCCCCTTCAGGATATCTTGGACGTAATCTGAAACATCCCGGACCCTGGCAGCTGCGAGGCAAACTACCTTCCGAGTTTCTTTCCTGCGTTCACAGAATCGCTTGTCTGCCCACCTAACTATGGAGTCCCCTATCACTAGTGCCCTCCTCTCTCCTTCCCTACCCATCTGATGTACAGGGCCGGGCTCTGTGCCAGAGACACTGCCACTGTTGCTTCCCCTAGGTAGGCTGTCTCCCCCAACAGTACTCAAACAGGAGTACTTATTGTCAAGTGGTACAGCCACAGGGGTACTCTCTAGTACCTGATTCTTCCCCTTCCCCTTCCCCTTCCCCCTCCTGACTGTGACCCAATTGCCTGATTCCGATGGTCCCGGTGTGACACCTGCCTATAACTCCTCTCTATCACCTCCTCACTCTCCCTGACCAGACGAAGGTCATCGAGCTGCATCTCCAGTTCCAGGAGCTGCAGCTCGACACACCGGGCGCAGACGTAGCCTTCCCGGAGGCAGGAAGACTCCGGGAACTCCCACATCTGACACTGAGTACAGGAAACCGCACTTATACCCCTTCCTTAATTCAAGTCACCGACCTTTCCTTGCCCCTTTACGCTGAAGCCCCTTGAGCCAAAGCCCAGAACACTCTGCTACCTCTCACTCAGCTGCCCGCTCCAAAGCTGCCCTCTGTATAGGCTGTTTGCTTTTTAAACTGCCCGCGCCGCAGCTGCGTAGTCCTGTCCCCGCTCTACTGCTTAAAACTTTTAAAACACTTATAAAAGTACCTTATAAAAAATCTAACCCTAATAATTACAACCCTATTAAAAATTAACCCTTGTAATTAAAACCCTAATAAAAATGATAAAAAAGAAAAACTTATCTGCTCCGAAGTCCTCCGAAGCGAAACCCACGAAGCCTCCAAAGTTTCCAGTAGACACTGAACACCCACCCCAAGTGGTGAAATGTGTTGGGCTGCCAGATACTGTTCAGGTGCCCAAAGGAATTTCAGGCAGTCACATGTGGCCCATAACCAGAGGCTGAGATGTGTCAGCCTGTGATTTTTCACAAGATCAACATAGGACGGGAAGTGAATGACAACAGTCGTCTGCCACGTTATCAACTCTTGGAGAGATTTACCAATCACACAGGAAGAAAAGCCGTTGAATAGTCTTTAAGTATTCTATGCACTAGGCATCTGTTGTCATCAGTACAGGGAACTATGATGTTGTGGCCGTTACAGAGATCTGGTAGAGAGAGGGACAGGACTGGATGCTTAATATTCCAGGGTTTCGATGTTTTAGAAAAGATAGAGAGGGTGGTATGGGGTGGGGGTGGGGGGTGGGAGTTGCACTATTAATCAGGGACAATATCACAGCTGCACTCAGAGGGGACACAATGGAGGGCTCGTCCACTGAATCTATAGAGTAGAACTGAAAAATAAGGAAGGTGCAATCACTCTGACAGGATTACACTGCAGAGCCCTCAGTAGCCACTGGAACATTGAGGAACAGATATGCAGGCAGATTAGGGAAAGGTGTAAAAACAACAGGATTGTTGTCGTGGGGGACTTCAATTTCCCCAATATAAACTGGGACCTCCTTAGTGCAAGAGGTTTAGATGGGGCAGAATTTGTTGCATGCACCCAAGAGGGCTCCTTAAATCAGTATGTGGATAGGCCAATGAGAGGACGGGCCGTACTGGACCTGGTGTTGGGAAATGAGCCTGGCCGGGTGACTGACCTTTCAGTGAATAGTAATCACAACTCCTTAAACATTAAAATTGCTGTGAATAGGGAGAGGTATGGACCTTGCGGGAGAGTATTAAATTGGCTCTGCATCAAATTAGAAGACAGTTAGATCCTTAAATGGCACAAAATATTGATGTGATGAAAATATTGAAATCCTCCTCTTGCTTTTCAATTTGATTAATATTGGCTCATAGAAATGGAGATTACAGCATGGAAACAGGCCGACAAGTTGCCTCCCTGAACTAGTCCCATTGGCCAGCAATTGGCCCATATCACTCAAAGCCTTTCCTGTCCATGTACCTGTCTAAATGTCATTTAATTGTAAAGCCCCACCTCTACCACTTCCTCTGGCAGCTCGTTCCATAAACCCACCACCCTCTGTGTGAAAAAATTTCCCTTCAGGTCCTCTTTAAAATCTTTCCCCTCTCATTTTAAATCTATGCCCTCTAGGTTTAGACACCCCTACCGCAGGAAAAAGACAGTGACCATTCACCTTATCTATGCCCCTCATGACTTTACAAACCTCTATAAGGTCACCCCTCAGCCTCCTTCGCTCCAGAGAAAAAGTCCCAGCCTATCCAGTCTCACCTTATAACTCAAACCCTCCAGTCCTGGTAACATCCTCGTGAATCTTTCCTGCACCCTTGCCAGTTTAATCACATCCTCCCTTGAGCTGGGCAACCAGAATTGCACACGTGTGGTCTCACCAATGACGTACGGCTATAACATGACGTCCCAACTCCTATACTCAGTGTCCTGACTGATGAAGGCCGAACACTTCTTTCACCACCCTGTCTACCTATATCACCACTTGCAGGGACTAGGATCAATCTAACAAAAGGAAGTGCCTTTGGACCGGTGCCATAAATCCAGCAGGGACACTTATAAAATGGCTTGTCTGACTTTTGAAACAAACTATTCAGTGCTAATAATTGAGACCACACAATGTAGGCCCGAGTCTTTTGGTCGGCTCAACAGAATTGTTGAGGGAACAAAATGTAATGGAAATGGAAGGAGATTTCCAACAGGAAGACCTGCATGAAAAATTTTAAAAGAACTCACGATCGCCATTGAGGGTGAGCAAAGATTCTTGTGCTCTTTTGAGTTTCAATGCTGAACTAGGAAAACTGATGTCCAAGTGCTGTGTTGCTTTTAATGTGGAGCTTAATGCAGGGTACAGGTGTATCTTATTCTGAAAGAATCAAATCCATTGCTAAATAAATCAGCCTCAATTGCTCTTAAAAATTGAGAAGGAGGATTTTTGCAGATCAGTCCAGATCGAATCATAAGCATACAGCAGGTAGGAGGAGGAGTGGCCCATGTGGCACCATTCATCAAGATGCTGACTGATCTGCTCCATAAATAAACCAGCTGTCACAGCCCTCCAGTGAATCCAAAGGTCAGCATCCTTTGACTGAAGAAATTTTTCCTCCTCTCCATCCCAAAGTACCGACACTTTATTCTCAAACCAGGTCAGAGGTAACATCCTCCTCATATCCAGCTGGGAAGCTCTTTAAGAAGTTTGTACGTTTTGATGAGAGCTTCTCTCATCCTTCGAAACAAAAGAGTGCAGCTGCTGCCTACTCAGTCTCTCATTTCCACGTATCCTTATGACATAGAAGGAAGCCACTTGTTCCATTGAGTTGATGTTAACTTCAATGCCATCAATCCCATCTCCCCACCTTTCTCGCCCGTAACTCCTGGCATTAACACCCCTCTGATTTTCCTATCGTACAACTACACCAGTAGCAAGTTACAGTGACCAATTAACTCAACAATTGGCACACCTTTGGGTCTGCAGCATCTTGTTTCCACCTCTTACCTTCCAGCCTCCGTCTCTGCCTCCCCTCACTCCCCCCACCTGACTCCATCTGTCCCTCTGCTTCTCTTTCCTCATCTGTCTCAACCTGACACCCACCAGCCACCATCTCCAGACCCCACCCCTCCCCTCCCTGGCTCCATCTGCCCATCATCTCCCTCCTCACATGGCTCCACCTATCACTTACCAGCCCCTGCCTCACCCCTCCCCCTCATCTCTCTATACTAGCCACCTCCCCTCTAGACCTTCAGTCCTGATGCAGGGTCTCTACCTTCCCTCTGCCTCCACAGATGCTGCCTGACCCACTGAGTTCCTCCAGCACTTTTTTTTTGCCGCACATCTTTGGGGCGTGCTTAGACTATAAGGCATAAGAGCAGATTTAGGCCATTCGGCCCATCAAGTCTGCTCCACCATTCGATCAGGGCTGATTTTTTTTCTCAACCCCATTCTCCTGCCTTTTCCCCGTAACCCCTAATCCTCTCACTAATCAAGAACGTATCAATTTCTGCCTTAAATACACCCAATGACTTGGCCTCCACAGCCCTCTGTGGCAACGAATTCCACAGACTCACCACCCTCTGGCTGAAGAAATTCCTCTTCAACTCTGAGGATGACCCTTCATTCTGAGGCTGTGCCCTCTGGTCCTAGGCTCTCCCACTACTGGAAACATCCTCTCCATGTCCACTCTATCCAGGCCTTTCAATATCCGGTAGGTTTCAATGAGGTTCCCCCCTCATCCTCCTGAACTCCAGCGAGTACAGGCCCAGAGACATCAAATGCTCCTCATACATTAACCCTTTCATTCCTGGGATCAATTTTGTGAACCTCCTCTGGAACCTCTCCAATGCCAGCACATCCTTCCTTGGATGTGGGGCCCAAAATTGCCCACAATATTCCAAATGTGGTCAGACCAATGCCTTATAAAACCTCAACAGTACATCCTTGCCTCTATATTCTAGTCCTCTCAAAATGAATGCAAACATCGTATTTGCCTTCCTTACTACCGACTCAACCTGCAAGTTAACCATGAGGGAATCCTGAACTAGGACTCCCAAGTCCCTTTTCACCTCCGATTTCTGAATTTTCTTCCCATTTAGAAAATAATCTACATCTTTATTCTTTCTACCAAAGTGCATAACCCCACACTTCCCTACACTGTATTCCATCTGCCACTTCTTCGTCCACTCTTCTAAGCTGTCCAATTCCTCCTGCAGACTCCCTGCTTCCACAACACTACCTTCCCCTCCACCTATCTTGGTATCATCTGAAAACCTGGCCCCAATGCCATCAGTTCTTTCATCCAGATCATTACCGCATAAAGTGATAAGTTATGGTCCCAACACTGACCACTGTGGAACTACATTAGTCATGGGCGGCCATCCTGAAAAGGATCCCTTTATCCCCACTCTCTGACTTCTGCCAGTCAGCCAATCTTCTATCTATGCCAGTGCCTTGCCTCTACACTGTGGGCTCCTATCTTGCTGAGCAGCGTCGAGTGTGGCCCTTGTCAAAGACCTCCTGAAAATCCAAGTAAACAACATCCACCGACTCTCCTTTGTTTAACCTGCTTGTTACCTCCTCAAAGAATTCTAACAGATTTATCAAGTAAGATCTCTCTTTAATGAAACCATGCTGACTTCACCCCATTTTATCATGTACTTCCAAGTATTCTGAAATTTTATCCTTAATAACAAATTCTAAAATCTTACCAACCACTGAGATCAGGCTAACCAGCCTATAATTTCCTATCTTTTGCTTCCCTCCCTTCTTAAACAGAGGGGTTATATTTGCGATTTTCCAGTCCTTTGACTCCAGTGATTCTTGAAAGATCACTATTAATGCCTCCACAGTCTCTTCAGCTATCTCTTTCACAACTCTGGGGTGTAGTCCATCTGGTCCGGGCAAGTTACCCACCTTCAGGCCTTTCAGCTTCTCCAGCACCTTCTCTGGAGTAACAACCACTACACTCACCTGACTCTCTTGAATTTCCGGCACGTTACTGGTGTCTTCCAATATGAAGACTGATGCAAGGTACTTATTCAGTTCCTCTGTCATTTCTTTGTTTCCCCATTACTATTTCTCCAGCATCATTTTCCAGCAATATAATGTCCACTCTTGCCTCTTTCTTACGCTTTATGTATCTGAAAAAAAACTTTTGCAATCTTCTTTCGTATTATTCGCTAGTTAACCCTCATATTTCATCTTCTCCCCCCTTTTAGCCTTTTTAGTTGTCCTCCATTGGTTTTTAAAGGTTTCCCAATCCTAAGACTTCCCATTAATCTACACTATATTGTATGCTTTCTCTTTACTTTTTATGCTGTCCCTGACTTCCCCGGTCAGCCATGGTTGCCTCATCCTCCCTTTAGTGTGCTTCTTCTTCCTTGGGATGAAATTCTACTGTGTCTCCCAAATTACTCCCAGAAACTTCTGCCATTTCTGCTCCATCATCTTCCGTGCTAGGGTCCCTTCCACTCAACTCTGACCAGTTCCACTCTCATACCTCTGCAGTTCCCTTTATTACTGTAATATCGTTACATCTGATTTCAGCTTCTCCCTTTCAAACTGCAGGGTGAATTCCATCATTATGGTCACTGCCTCCCAAGGGTTTCTTCACCTTAAGCTCCCTGATCAAGTCTACCTCATTACACAACACCAAATCCAGAATTGCTTGTTCCCTAGTGGGCTCTACCACAAGCTGCTCTAAAAAGCCGCCTCAGAGACATTCCATGAATTCCTTTCTTTGGGTCCACTACCGACCTGATTTTCCCAGTCTACCTGCATATTGACGTCTCCCATGATCACTGGAACATTGCCTTTCTTGTCTTTTCTGTCTCCTGGTATACTTTGTGCCCCACATCCTGACTACTACTTGGAGGACTGTACACAACTCCCATCAGGGTCTTCTTACCTTTGCAGTTCCTCCGCTCGACCCACAATGATTCTACATCCTCTGATCCGATATGGCTCCTTGTTATCGAGTTAATTTCAATTTTTACCAACAGGGTAAACAGGTTTCTAACATACCTATAAAAATTATTAGCATTCTCTTTAATCTACTTGCAAAATTCATTTAATGGCCCCTTTTTGCTCTCCGGATTACTTTCTTTTCTCCTATGTCCCCTGTAAACCTTGTGACTTGTTTGATACTAATTTCCCTGTTCCTGACATATGCTGTCTTCTTTTCCCTGATCAAATCTTCAATATCCTTTGTTAACCAGGGTTCCCTTAACTTACCATCTTTGCTTCTTACTCTTACAGGGACATGCTGACTCTAAACTCTCAGTATCTCACTTTTAAACCCTTCCCACTTACCAAATGTTGTTTGCCCCTCTAGCAGCTGCTCCCAATCTACTTCCTCCAAGTCCTGTCTCACTATATTGAACTCCACATTCTCCCAGTTTAGGCCCATATCTCGAGGACCAACCTTATCTTTTTCCTTGACTACCTTGAAGCTCACTAAACCATGGTCACTGTTCTCAAACGGTTCCTCCACAGACGCTTTAATCACTTGTCCATCCTCATTCCCTAATATAAGGTCAGGTGCAGCCCCCTCCCCAGTGGGACTCTCTACAGACTGCCTCAAAAAACCTCTTGGTTTCATGAATTTCATGAATTTCACCCCAACTAAGCCCCTTGCACTCAGGTAATCCCAATCAACATTGGGAAAGTAAAATCCCCCACTACTACAGCCCTATCGTTTTTATATCCTTCTGCAATCTGCCTACAGATCTGTTCTAATTCCTCCTGACTGTTGGGAGGCCTGTGGTCTAACCCCATCAAAGTGATTGCCCCTTTTTTATTCCTTTGGTCTATTCATATAGATTAATTGGATGATCCCTCCAGGACACTCTCCATGGTACTGCTGTAATGCTTTCCCTGATCAGCAGTGCAACACCCAGTCCCCTTTGCAACCACCTGAAACCTCAACACCCCAGGACACTGAGCTGCCAGTCCGGCCCTTCCCTCAGCCACGTCTCCGTGACTGCAACAATCCCTCAATCCCACCTGCTGATCCACACTCTCCGCTCATCCGTCTGACCTGCGAGGCTCCTTGCATCAAAATGAATACGGTTCAGCCTGCCGGCCTTCTCATGCTTCCCCACCTGCCTCTGTCTGCTCTGCTGACTGCACTTGCCTGTTCTGTTCTCTACACAGGAGTCAGCCTCTCTACCGCTGCACTGTCATCCTGGGTCCCACCCCACTGCCTCACTAGTTCAAACCCTCCCAAGCAGCACCAGCAAACCTCCCTGCAAGGATATTGGTGCGTCTCCAGTTCAGGTGCAGCCCATTCTAATTGTACAAGTCAACCCTGCCCAGAGAGATCCCAATGATCCAAAAATATGAAGCCCTACCCCTACACCAGATCTTTAGTCACATACTCACCTGTTCTACCTTCCTATTTCTATACTCACTGGCATGTGGCACAGGGAGTAATGCTGAGATTACAACCCTCGAGATCCTGCTTTACAACTTTTGACCAAACTCCCTAAATTCCCTTTACAGCACCACATCTCTCTTCTTCACTATTGTACCAAAATGGACCATCACCTCTGGCTGCTCACCCTCCCATTTCAGAATGTTCTGAACCTGCTCCAAGACACCCTTGACCCTGGCACCTGGGAGGCAACACACCATCCTGGACTGTCACTTGAGCTGAGGCAAAGCTGTACCAACTGCACCCCTGTGTAGGCCAAAATCCCTCACGTTTACTCATGGATTTCAAAGGAGTATTTAAAAAAATGAATTCCACACAAACCCATACATACTGACGAAGGGTCTTCAACCTTCAAACGTTAGCTCTGTTTCTCTCCCCACAGCTGCGGCCTGACCTGCTGAGTTGGGTTTTCTGTTTTGATTTTCGATTTCCAGCATCTGCAGTTTAGAGATTCTGATTCCCAGGCACATCCTGCTGAACAACCTTCCTAAAGGTTTTGCCACCTTTTCACCAACCTGTCAATATTATGCCTTTGTTTCTAGTTTTCTAAACTTGGACCCAGGTTGCTGGATCGGTTTTACAGCTGCACCTTCTGCCATGTCTGAGTCACCCCTGGAACCAGCCCTGTGAATCCTCACTGCTCCATCTCCACACCGACTGCATCCTTTCTTGGTGAGGAGACCAAAAGTGGATGCAACACTCCAGCATTTGAAAAAACAAAATCAGTTCCTTAACCAAAATTTCTTAGAAGACTGGTCTACATTTCATAATGTTACAGATGATGTCAGAAACTGGTCACAGTGATCCCCAAACTCCAGGGTGGAAGTGGCCTTAACACAGACTTGTGAAGTTTGGCAATAACTTAATGCTAAAATGCAAATGGAAATGCAGCCAGCAGTATGTCTGTAAATCATTATGACATGAAACAGAGAGGAATCAGGCCCTTTGGCCCACTGAGTCTGTGCTGACCATCCATTGACACTAATCCAATAATTTATTCTCTCCACATTCTCAGCAACTCACTCCCCTCCCGGATTCTACACGAGGAGCAAGTTACAGCAGCCAATTTACCTACAATATCTTCAATAAATCCCTTCAATGAAATTGTCACATCATGCCTTGACGTTGTCTGAGATCAAACCACTGCCCAAGATACCATGCAACTTCCTGACACAAATGTTGCCCTGGCTGTAAGGCATCATCAACACTGCACGCCTCAGAAAATGAGAATATTTTTAGAATCATATTTTGCTCTTCAGACTATTAAAAAAAACAGTAGCAGTATTCACGTGCAGATAAACTTTAATTTAAAATACTTCAGAATATTTTCACTTTCTCATTCTTATCTACCGAAATATTTTCAAAAGGATTTTAATGCATCCTAACTGCCATAACCAGTACCGCTGGTTTGCAGTAAATGAATTAATTAAACTTCATTACCATTACATGGGATTATAACACGTTTTGTGGATTATGTTCTTGTAATCTGTTACCTTTGGATTTTCATGGAAAAAGTGATGGATTTCATTTTGAGAATACAAATTACATGTATTCCCCTGATGCACAAGAAAGATTCTATCAAACTGGTACTTGGGACTAGCTTTTTTATAATTTTCCCTTTTATACAGTCTTTAAACAGGCCCATCCAGAATGCAAACCTTACAACAACTTTCCATCACGTCTTGTGGTTTTTAATCAGCCATCAACCATTTGCTCCAACCGTTACTGGTGATTAAAATCTCTCTCTACTTCCTCTTTCTTGGCTACTTGCTTCCTCTTGTTCTCCAGTGAACAATTTCACTTGGTTGCACTGGCAAGTCACCACTAGACCCCAGCCCACACTACTCCACTGTGGGTGGGACAGCTTGATTTTCACCGGATCTACCCCTATCTTTGCATGATTGGTGCTTGTGTTCAAACATTTGTCCAAATCTGCAAAATTCTGTGCACTAATTTAGTCCTCAATGTGCAAAATGTTGTGTAGTAACTCATTCTTAATCTGCTAATGATTAAGAAACTATTGCATGTCAGCATGAAAGAAAATGACCAACACACTAAATATATATTCAGTATCATGAATGATGGATGAAGTGGCAGAAGTAGTGACTCACTGGAGCTAATCTACTTCCTATGAGCCTTTGTAGATTTCTCTAACAGGTTGGGCAAGATGCCAGAAATAACTGTGTACATACAGATTTAGCATGAATCATACTTTCAAATGACAAGAGTAAATCTTACTTTACAGGCACAAATACAGGGATAAAGACCAAAATATAATATCTATTTACTGGACCATCTTTTAAATATGTATCGAATGCTGAAAGTTATCAACTAAAAGGCAAACAAAGGAATTCTTATCACAAAACGAGGACAAAATGTATCAGTTATTGGTGTCTCTCATACAATCGAAAACGTTTCTTAATAGATGCGGATTTAGTGGCATGGAAACATTGGATTTTATGCTGGAAGTGTGTCAGAGTGGGATGTCTTGGTTTGAACATTTTCCCAACACTCCCTTCATGGCTTTTCCAAGCTTCTCTGTCTACTTGTACTGGAACAAATGGACTTGAATGCTCTGATCTTCACTTTCAGATCTTGCCTGGCTTCATCCTACTTTACCGTAGTTATTTTTTCTGCTTCAATTACCTTCGTGCATCCCTCATCTCCTCAGAAACACAATAACCTCTTATCCTCAACCACTGCTTCTCTGTGCTTGCTGCTTTTCTCCTGAAGTCACCTTTCTGTAAACAGGTAAGTAATGCTGCATCGTAGCAAGGGGGGAACCAGCAGAGGGAAAGTGGGAGTCTAGCACCTTGTTATATTTTCCAATTCCATGATTATTGGTAAGAAGAAAAAATGGTTGTGTGTACAATTAATCATCAGGTTTAGTGATAAAGCCAGGGACAGGGATATCCATAAACCAAAATCAAAATCTGAGAGTAAAAGGGAACCAAGGAAGGAAGAGGATGGTTGGCAGAGTCCTCACAAAGTGAACAATATATATTTAGAATTTTTTTAAATACAGTTGAAGGAAATCTCAAAAGTTCATGTTTTACAGTGCTTTGATGGTTTGCACAGAAGCATATTTGTCTTCAAAGCTTTGAGCTGTTGGGGAAACCGACCAGGATTATGAACAGAAAATCCAACAGTATTTTGTGAGGAGAAATAAAAAAAAGGGCCACCGCAATAAATCCAAACCAGGAATTAAATCTGCTACCTTACCTTCACCCAATAGCAATACTTCTGGGAACCCCCCACGGAAGAAAAGTTCAACCCAGAATCCTCCAAAAGAAAATATTATTTTTACATTTCAAACTAGTTTTTAAATCCAGATAGAATTCAAAATTGTGGTTGAAAGAATTATCAAAAATATTTGGTGGTACTTCAACGGTTTAATTTTATTTTTAAGCTGTAGATTTTGATGACTGACAATTGATGATAGCTTTCTGAGATCTAGTTATTTATTGGACTATCAGATTTATTTTGATTTCTTATGAATGGCTGTTCTTTAATGACTCAGTTATAACTGCCTGAAATTTTGGTTTCACCCTCTGAACAAGAAAACAAAAAAAAATTTGAATTGCAGAAGGAAATATGGATATACATGGTGGCAGATTGTGTCAACAAGTGTGATGGACAACATTTCCACTCAATGCAGAACCTTTTATCAAATAAGAATTATTTCAGTCAAGTGATTTGAAAATATTCCAAGATCCTTTTAAATTACTAACTTAGCTTCATTCATTGTCATCAATTTAAAATATAGCTTTGACTTGTTGTGCAGTTAGTATATATGAGCATGGTATTACTCATGAAATATCTGATGTTCTGCTAATTAATCAGAACTTTCATATTCTTTCATGTAATGCAAAACATTGGATAACTTCATGGTCACTTTAAGGTCGCCAGTTCATCCAACTAAACAAAATAAAACCTCAGGTTAATCAGAGTTTAGTTGTTTGATGAGTAAAGTGATTGTACTGGGGAGGGTGCAGAGGAGGTTCACCAGGACGTTGCCTGGGATGGAATAGTTCATTTATAAGGACACACTGGATGGGTTGGACTTGTTTTCCTTTGCGCAGAGGAGGCTGAGGGGTGACCTGATTGAGGTTTACAAAATTATGAGAGGCATAGACAGGGCCGATAATAAGAAACTTTCCCCCCAGCAGAGATATCCAAGATCAAAGGTGATAGGTTTAAGGTGAGGAGGAAGAGGTTCATGGGGAATCCAAGGAAGAATTTTTTCACCCAGTGGTTGATTGCAATCTGGAACGCACTGCCAGGAGGGGGGAAGTCAAAAGAAGCATCTGGACAAGCACCTGAATCACCAAGGCATGGTTGGCTGCACTCCAAGTGCTGGTAGATGGCATTAGAATGGATGGGTACTTGCTGGCCAGCAAGGACAGAGAGGAATGAAGGGCCTGCTTCTGTTGCTGAGCTCATGAACCATGAGAACCCTCTGGTCCTGCCCACACCTTTGGTTTTGAAGTCTGATTGCAAATTTTCAGATTGCTGCACTAAAAACTTGCACAAAATCAGCAGAGAGCAACCAACTGCAGAAAAGGAGCCTCCAGGTGTGAGGCGTGGCACAGAAGTGATAGTTGGGCTGTAAGTCCACACATTGGTTTTAAAGCAGGTAGTTTCAGTACAAGTACATCTCAGAATAAAGCTGCACCATTAATGGGAGGAGGTTATACTTTAAACCCACTAATTAACAAAGGTTTTTATTACTTTAGTGCCTCAGTTGTGAATTCTGATAAAGCAAATCAACAGTACCCTGCCTGGGACACTATCTCTCAATTAATCATCACTGCTCCTAAACTAAATAGAAATAACGTCTTGAAACTTAATCGTACATTGTTTTTGTTTAAGAAAACTCTTTCATTTTATGTTACAGAATTACAATCTAAAGCATCTACCTTTGTCAGGAAACATCAATGTACAACCTGCAGCTGCCATGGAGACATAGCCAGAGAGCTGCACAGCACTGGGAACAGGCCCTGCAGCCTATGTCCAAGGCTAAAGTAAATCATCATTGCAGCTTGGGATATTCTTTCAAGATTTCTGTCCCAAGGGAAAAATAAATGCAATACACATCATGATTATTTACCAATGGTCTTTAAACGTTTGTATTGAAGTCATGACAGTGCTATCAGGGAAAAAAACAGCTGCATAAAATTAAGAAAACTAATGCCATGTAAAATTTTCAGACCTTACCAGCCAGATGTTTCTGCAAAATATTAAAGAGATTAAAAACATCAAAGGCTGTCAAAGGATTCAACAGGAGACAGACCAGTTGGAAACTTGGGCAGAGAAATGGCATATTGAGTTTAATCTGGACAAGTGTGAGGTCAGATGTAAGAGGAAAGTATATGACATGACCCTTGGAGCATCAATGTGCAGAGGGATCTTGGGTTCCAAGTCCACAGCTCCCTGAAAGTGGCAACACAAGTAGATAGGCTAGTAAAGAACACATTCATCATTCGGGTGTGGAGCATAAAAGTCAGGAAGTCATTTGCAGCTGGATAAAACTTTGGTGAGGCTACGTGTGGAGCACTGGGTGCAGTTCTGGTCGCCCCCGTTACAGGAAGGATGTGGAGGCTTTGGAGAAGGTGCAGAAGAGGTTCACTAGGATGCTGCCTGAATTAGAGGGTGTGAACTGTAAGGAGAGGTTGGACACAGCTGGGCTGTTTTGTTTTCTCTGGAGCATCAGAGGCTGAGGGGAGACCTGATAGAAGTTTATAAAATTGTGAGAGGTGCAGATAGGGTAGACTGTCAGGGTCTTTATCCCAGGGTGGGACTGTCAAACACCAGACAGCACAGCTTTAAGGTGAGAGGGGGAAAGTTTAGAGGAGATTTCGGAGACAGTTGTTTTTACACACAGAGGGGTGGGTGCCTGGGTCGCGCTGCCAGGGAGGCTGGTTACCACAGCAACGGTTAAGAGAAATTTCGACAGGCAGGTGAACAGGCTGGGGATGGAGGGAAAGCGACCGGGAGCCGGCGCATGGGATCAGTTTAATGTGGCATCATGTGGACACAGACACGATAGGCTGAAGGGCCTGATCCATTAGAATGGAACCGGTTTTAAATGATGAACCCCTGGTACAGCCAAATGTTCTTCTCACCTCATCAGAACAACGGCAGTGCGAAAGTTTAAAACAAAGCTGACTTACTCTGACAGTGTAGAGTATGCCGGAGTTGAGGTCATTCTCCTGGCGTTGCTGTGAGCCTTTGGCCGCTCTGTTTGCCGAGTCCACGTTGCAGAGCCACTGCCCGCTGTCCGGCCGCCCTGCGATCTGCATCGCGCTGCCCTTCTGCGGGCCGTGCTCGGCCTGAGGGGGGGGACAAAGGCAGCTGGTTAGATCCAGAGCCGAGGAGGGGGGCAGGCTGTGAGTGCTGACAGTGTTGGTCACTTTCATTCTCGGCATTTCCCTTGTGGCTCGGGGAAAGCCCTTGAGCGTAAGTAAGCCGGCGGGTCCGGAGAGCCTCAGCTGAGCCAGTCTGGGCAGGAAGGTGGACAGACTGTGCGCCACCGCGGGAGCCGAAGAGGCGGCCGTCAGCGGGGAGCAGGGAGGGGAGGCGCCCGGCTCCTTGGTCTCCTCCAAGGATGACAATGAATCGTTCCTGAAGCGACTATACTTCGCCCTGTGAAGCATCCCCGGCGGCTTCAATAGTGACGGGTGTCCGGCGAGAGCCCTGCCGAGACGTTCTCTCATAGCCCACGGCGGCGGAACCTGCTCCCCAGCCCTCCGCTCACAGAAAGTTTCCAACTGCGGGCTCCGGCCAAAACTCGGGAGGTTTCGGTGGCGACTCTGCTTCCAATGTCAACGCAAGTGACAGACGGACGAGGCGGGGGTTCTCTCGCTTTCGCGAGCCCGCTTCAAGCCCAAACACACTGCAGCGCCGGGAGATGGCGGGACATGGCTGTGGGCGAACGAGCCCAGGACGGGGGACTGGCGCCTGCACCCATTCAGGGTGGACCGTCCGCGGTCACGGCCCCAGCCCAGCCCATAGCCGCCCCGCACTGAGCCCTGCAATCCTCGTCAGACCCCAGTCCTCGCTCATACACCGACCGCCTCTGCCCTCGCCCTGAGGATGCGATCAAACGCCAGGGCCGGCGGATTCCGCAAAACTCTTGGCAAGAGCTCCTCTTCAGTGTCCCGGCGGAGACTGCCGATCAAACAACCCTCTCGGCTCAGTTTCCTTCAACAACATTCCCGACAGGAGCGACAAGCCGGAGTCAGCTCACGGGGGCCGCTGCAATTGTTGTGAATGAACTTTTATGAATGAGTTTTTCCTCTCTCAGTGCACATGCTAATAAATCTGTGAATGAAATGTAGCTTGCTGTAATTGACTGCCAAAGTCCTCTCAGCCAATCAGCAAAAGGGCTTTCTGACTCATGCACCATAAATATACTAAACCACCGGCACCCTGCACTGTCCAGTCCATGTTTTAAGAAGCCCCCTCCGGAGTTTGTGGATATCAGGCTGTTTAAAAAGCTGGGAATTTATCTGAAAATATTATCTTAATGTTAAGTTCAAAGCCTTGCTTCATGTTCAAGAGATTTTATTTGACGTTCAGACAACGCAAGGAAATGCGGCTGCGACCCCATGGGAAGACGTGATGCATCTTTCTCAGAGTTTGTACTTTTTATTGACTGTTGGTTCAATCTCCGGTTCGTTGCAACTTCCTGAAGCTATCAAATTTACTCTGAAGACATAATGAAAACCGCCGAGCACACAGGAAACCAGGATCTGAGTGGGCAGACAGGGGAAATTAATCTGCTTCTGTTCATTTCACGTCCTCATTTAGTGAAATATGGATAATTACAGCGGCGCGGAGGTAAACAAAGCAGCCGACACCTGACCGAACGGCGGAGCAGCTGGAAGGATCAACTCCTGCTTCTTGTCTGCCCTTAGATCGGCGGAGGATCTGACCAGACCTGCCCTTTCCCGGAGTGCGTTTTGAGCACTTGCGCCCTGCCGGCTGGTTTCACGCAGCTCAGCCGAACCCCTTGGGCGTGCAGGCGGGAGGTGAGGATGGAATGGAGTCACCGGAGTGGTTTGCCGTTCATTAGATTTCACTTCGGTGTCCCGGATGACAACACGCTCCAGTAATTAATCTTTCTGTCTTAATTACCGGTGCTATAATTGCAGCTTTACAACACATGCTTCACAAGATGCTGATTCATGGAAAACTGTCAAAGGAAATCTTGGCTCAGCAAGTTCCATCGGACCGGAGACAATTATCAATAAAATGTATCTCCGGCATTCTCCAAGCCCCTTAGTGCTTCCGTCAGTGAGCGAGTGGGGCGTTTTACAGTTGCATCTCGCCCATCGTTGGCCGTGTGTCTCCTCCGGATAAGTCCGCATTGACAGAGCTCGGATACATAATCAAGCTTCGATCCAACTGGGATGTGAAAAAAAGAGGCTCGATAGGGTAAAATTTCCATCTTCCACGCTAGCCATGCCTGCTGACGCGTGGGCTCGAACCTCCGCTGAGGCAGCCCAAGTAATTAGATTTCACTTCGGTGCCTTGGATGACAACAAGCGTATTTTTACAGTTGACAAACATAACGTTGTCTCAGCAGCCTGTCAACATGCAGGTGCTGCAGTGCATTCACTGATACCAGCTGTGCATGAGTTGGCAGCACTCCGACCTGAATCGGAGGTGCCCAGGACCCAGTCTCAACTCTGAGACAGATGGTGCTGGTGACACCAGGGAGTGCAGCACAGAGAGCGGGCTGACACTTCAGCGAAATACTGAAGGAGAAATGTGCCGTCGAAAATATCGTCTTTCAGATAAGGTCGTCAAGGACCTGACTACCCTTCCAGGTGGATGTAAATGAAGTCCTGTTGCTTTGTCCTGAAGCCAGAGAAACAACAGATTTCCGGGGCGCCATTAGCCTACTGTTGGATTTCCTTCGTCACACTGAGGCAGTGCCGCGAACCGGTGCTTGAGAAACGCGGTCCTTTGTTTCCCCATTTACCATTTCTTAGATTTCTTTTAATTCATCAGGAGAGAGGAGAAAGACTTAGGTCATCCATGATCATAGAGTTACACAGCAAAGAAACATGCCAGAGGAACTAAATGAGTATTTTGCATCTGTCTTCACTGTGGAGGACATCAGCAATATACCGGTTAGCCAGGGGTCTCAAGGGATGGAACTGAGTTCAGTTAAGATTACTAGAGAGAAGGTGCTAGGAAAACTAAATGGACTAAAGACTGATAAGTCTCCCGGACCGGATAAGGTGCATCCCCGGGTTCTGAAGGAGGTGGCTTTTGAGATAGCGGAGGCATTGGTAATAATTTTCCAGGAATCGATAGATTCCGGCATGGTTCCAGAGGACTGGAGGGTCGCAAGTGTAGTTCCACTGTATAAGAAAGGTGGGAGGCAGCATAAAGGAAATTACAGACCTATTAGTCTGACATTGGTGGTGGGAAAGTTATTAGAATCGATCTTCAAGGATGGGGTTACGGAATACCTAGAGGTGCAAGGCAAGATAGGTCCAAGCCAACATGGTTTCGTGAAGGGAAGATCCTGCCTGACCAACCTATTGGAGTTTTTTGAAGAAATCTCAGGTAGGGTGGATAAGGGAAAGGTGGTAGATGTTGTGTATTTAGACTTTCAAAAGGCATTCGACAAGGTGCCTCACAAGAGACTGATTAATAAGATGAGAGGTCATGGAGTTACAGGTAGGATAACAGAATGGGTGGAGCATTGGCTGGTTGGCAGAAAGCAAAGGGTGGGAATAAAAGGATCCTGTTCTAGTTGGCTACCGGTTACTAGTGGTGTTCTGCAGGGGGTGGTGTTGGGGCTGCTTCTTTTTACCCTGTATATTAACGATTTGGATGATGGAATAAATGGTTTTGTGGCTAAGTTTGCGGATGACACCAAGATAGGTGGAGGAGTAGAGAGTATTGAGGAGACAGGTAGGTTGCAGTGGGACCTAGATAGTTTAGGAGAATGGGCAAGGAAATGGCAGATGAGATTTAATGTTGAGAAATGTGCAGTTGTACACTTTGGAAACAGAAATAAACGGACAGATTATTATCTAGAAGGGGAGAAAATTCAAAGTACAGAAGTATAAAGGGACTTGGGGGTACTTGTGCAGGATACCTTAAAGGTTAACCACCAGGTCGGATCGGTGGTAAAGAAAGCGAATGCTATGTTGACATTCATTTCGAGAGGTATAGTGTATAAAAGTAAGGAAGTGTTGATGAGGCTCTACGGGGCACTAGTGAGGCCTCATTTGGAATACTGTGTGCAGTTTTCTGCCCCTTATCTTGGGAAGGATGTACGGATGCTGGAGAGGGTTCAGAAGAGATTTACGAGGATGATTCCTGGAATGAAAGGGCTTACATATGATGAGCGTTTGTCGGCTCTTGGACTGTACTCACTGCAGTACAGAAGAATGAGAGGGGACCTCATTAGAAACATCTAAAATATTGAAAGGACTGGACAGAGTAGATGTGGTCAAGTTGTTTTTCTTGGTGGGTGAGTCCAGGACCAAAGGGTACAATCTTAGAATTAGAGGGTACAGGTTTAAAACAGAGATGAGGAGAAATTTCTTTAGCCAGAGGGTAGTGAATTTATGGAATTGCTTGCTAAGTACAGCAGTGGAGGCTAGATCATTGGAGGCATTTAAGGAGGAGATAGATAGATATCTAATTAGTCAAGTTATCAAGGGATATGGGGATAAGGCTGGAAATTGGGGTTAGAATAGTTTTTTTCTTTTTTTCATCGCCCCCCCCCATTTCTCATTCTTTTTCTTTTTTTTCCCTTTTCTTTGGAGCAGACTTGATAGGCCAAATGGCCTACTTCTGCTCTCTTGTCTTGTGGTCTTGTGGCCCAACTCGTCAATGCTAACCAAGGTGATTTCCTGAGCAAGTCCCATTTGCATTTGGCTCATCTCCCTCTAAACCTTTCCAATCCACATGTCTTTTACACACTGTAACTGTACCCACCTCAACCACTTCCTCTGGCAGCTTGTTTCACACACCCATCACCCTCTGTGTGAAACACGTGCCCCTCACATCCCCTTTAAATCTCTCCCCACTCACCTTGTAACTATGCCCTCCAGTTTTAGACTCAGGGGAAAAAGACAGTGACCATCAACCTTATCTATGCCCCTCATGATTTTAGAAACCTCTATAAGATCACCCCTCAGCCTCCTTTGCTCCAGGGAAAACAGTTCCAGCCTATACTATGAATGGTAGGGCACTGGGTAGTGTAAAGGAACTGAAGGACCTAGGAGTACAAGTGCATAGTTCATTGAAAGTGGCATCACAGTTAGACAGGGTGGTGAAAAAGGCATTTAGCATGCTGGCCTTCATCAGTCAGGGCATCGAGTACAGGAGTTGGGACATTATGTTGCAGTTGTATAAGTCTTTGATGAGGCCGCACTTGGAGTAGTGGGTACAGTTTGGTCACCCTGTTATAGGAAAGATGTGGTTAAACTGGAAAGAGTGTGGAAAAGATTTACAAGGATGTTGCCAGGACTCGAGGGCCTGACTTATAGGGAGAGGTTGTCCAGGCTAGATCTTTATTCCTTGGAACGTAGGAGAATGAGGGGGTGACCTTACAGATGTGTTTAAAATTATGTGAGGCATAGATAAGGTGGACAGTAACAGTCCTTTCCCCACGGTAGGGGAGTCCAAAACTAGGGGGCATGGGTTTAGGGTAAGAGGGGAAATATTTAAAAGGGACCCAAGGGGCAACTTTTTCCATGCAGAGGGTGGTGAGTATATGGAACGAGCTGCCAGAGGAAGTGGTTGAGGCACGTACAATATTTAATTTAATTTAGTTTAAGAAGCACTTGGATAGGTACATGGAGGGTCGGGGCTTGGAGGGATATGGGCTGAAGGCAGGAAATTGGGACTAGCTGGGTGGGCACTGTGGTCAGCATGGACTGGTTGGGCCGAAGGGCCTGTATACGTGCTGTACTGCTCTACGACTCTGTGACTCTATCCAGTGTCTTCTCATAACTGAAGCCCTCCAGTCCCAGGAACATCCTTGTGAATCTTTTCTGTTGCTTAATCACATCCTTCCTGTAGTGTGGAGACCAGAACTGCACACAACACGCCAGCTGTGGTCTCACTAATGTCTTGTACAATTGTAACCTGATGCCCCAACTTTTGTGCTCATTGCCCCCCGTCTGATGAAGGCATGTGTGTCATTCACCTTCTGCACCACCTTGACTACCTGAGTCGATACTTTCAGGGAACTAAGTACTTGTATGTCAATAACACTAAGGTCATTGTGATTTAGGAAATACCTGGTGCCTTGTAGTTCCTTTATATTTTAACGCCATATATACTTCCTATTTTGTACAATTATATGGATAGACTGACAATAATCCACAAGATGTTGTGGTTTAAAGACACCTCTGCAGAGGTCAAAGGTAGAGATTGTGCAGAGTATTATGGGACAGCTGGATGAAATCAGAAGACGCCTTTGGATGGGCAACGTTCTGAGGTTTGTCCTGAATATGCCTCAGAACCAGGAAGTATTATGTGTAACATTCTGGCCTTTCTTCTGTCAGTAATTCACAATGATTTTCCTTAACATCCATTGCATTGAAAAATCATAACGTGCCCCGGAATGTACTAAAAGCTGTAACTAGTTAACATTATGCTAATTGTCGTCGATGATGTCACTCAGTCACCACACCTGTGTTACATATAGAACAACAGATGCCTGAAAATGTGTTTTCAAGGATGTAACACAATCATGGGGTTCAGATGATGTCATTAATTGTGGGTGTGAAGCTGACGTGGTTCATTAAAGCTCTGTGATCAGCTTCAGAAGACATCCCGACAACTGCGGATTTGTATCATGTGCACACTTGTGCTATTCTTGAGATCTTTGAAAAGTCCAAATTAATTTTCCTGCAAAATTCTCTCTGTGCTTTTTGCTGGCCTGTTAGTTTCTGATTGCAGTTTTATTACTGACATTCAGATTCAAGGAATGAAGGTGACTAATCCTTACATAAAAATAAGTGCCTTCATTTGAATAGCGCCAATTGCAAAGTTGTTTTTTACAGCAAATACTTGGATTTTCAGAACCAGTGAAAATTGCACAAGATTGTTCAGTTCGAACATAGAACACAGAACAGTACAGTGCAGGAACAGGCCCTTCAGCCCACAACGTTGTGCCAAACTAATTAAACTTGTAATCAAACGCCCAACTAAACTAATCCCTTTTGCCGACACAATGTCCATATCCCTCCATCATCAGTGTGCCCAGCTAAGAGCCTGTTGAATGCCTCCATCGTATTTGCCTCCATCGTATTTGCCTCCATCACCACCCCTGGCAGCGCATTCCAGGCACCCACCACCCACGGTGTAAAAATCTTGCCCCACACATCTTTGCACTTACCCCCATCACCTTAACTGCATGTCCTCTGGTATTAGACATATTGACCCTGGGAAAAATATACCAGCTGTCTATCTATGCCTCTTTGATAAACTTCTATCATTTCCCCCTCAGCCTCCACCACTCCAGAGAAAACAACCCAAGTTTGTCCAAACTCTACTTATAGCACATACCCTCTAATCCAGGCAGCATCCTGGTAAACCCCTTCTGCACCCTCTCCAAACACTCACATCCTTCCTGAAATGGGGCGACCAGAATTGAATGAAATACTCCAGATGCAGCCCAAGTAGAGTTTTATAAAGCTGCAGCATAACTTCCTGACTCTTGAAGTCAATTCCTCAACTAGTAAAGGCAAGCATGCCATACGCCTTCTTTGCCACCCTAGCAACCTGTGTAGCCACTTTCAGGGAGCTATGGATCTGGACCCCATGGATCCCTTTGCACATCAACACTGTTAAGGGTCTTATCATTAAGAGTGTATTATCCTTTTACATTTGATCTCCCAAGGTGCAACACCTCACATTTGGCCGGGTTGAACTCCATCTGCCATTTCTCCGCCCATATCTGGAACTGATCTATATCCTGCTGTATCCTTTACCAGTCTTCTAAACTATCCACAACACCACCAATCTTTGTATCATCTGCACACTTACTCACCCACCCATCACATTTCCATCCAGGTTGTTTCTATATATCACAAACAGCAGAGGTCCCAGTGCAGATCCCTGTGGAACAACACTGGTCACAGACCTCCAGCCAGAATAAATCCCATCAACCACTACCCTCTGTCTTCTATGGGCAAGCTAGTTCTGAATCCAAACGGCCAATTCACCGTGGATCCCATGCATCTTAATCTTCTGGATGAGCCTCCCATGAGGGACCTTGTCAAATGCCTTAATAAAACCCATGTAGACAACATCCACAGCCCTACCTTTGTCACCTCCTTGAAAAACTCAATCAAGTTAATAAGACAATGCTTACCCCACACAAAGCCATGCTGACTGTCCCTAATTAGGCTAAGGTTTTCCAAATGGTCATAAATCCTATCCCTAAGAATCCTCTCCAGTAAATTCCCTACCATTGACATGAGACTTTGCTGTCTGTAGTTTCCAGGATTATCCCTATTTCCCTTCTTGAATAATGGAACAACATTGGCTACTCACCAAGTCCTCCAGGACCTCGTCTGTGGCTCAAGCGATCACGAAGATATTGGTCAAGGCCCCAGCAGTCCCTTGCCTCTCTCAATAACCTTGGGTATATCCCCTCAGGCCCTGGGGATGTATCCGCCTTAATCCTCTTTAAGAGACCCAACATTACCTCTTTCTTTAACTCAAAATGCCCTACCATATTAGCACGCTCCACACTAACTCTCCTCCATGTCCTTCTTCTTGGTAAATACTGATGCAAAGTACTCATGTAGGACCTCACCCACATCCTCCACCTCCAAGCACATGTTCCCTCCTTTGTCCTTGAGTGGTCCTACCCCCTCCCTAGTTATCCTCTTGCTCTTGATGTATGTATAGAATGCTTTAGGATTATCTTTAATCTTACTTGCCAAGGAATTTTCATGGCCCCTCCTGGCTTTTCTAATTCCCTTCTTGAGTTTTTTTTTGGTTCCTTTATAATCCTCAAGAGCTCTGTTTGATTTTAGCTTCCTAAATCCTACATACACTCCTTTTTCCTTCTTAAATAAATTCACCATCTCTCTCGACATCCAAGGTTCTTTGTCCTTCCTTCTTACTGGAACATCCCTGTCCTGCACTCTGTGCAGTTGGTCTTTAAACACCCTCCACATGTCAGATGTGGACTTGCCCAAAAACAGCTGTTCCTGCCTAATGCTCTTGTAATTTGCCCTGCTCCAATTTAATGCTCTCCCACAAGGTCCATACTTATCCTTATCTATAGCTATCTTAAAACTTTAGGAGTTGTGGTCACTGTTCCTGAACTGCTCTCCCACTGAAGGGTCAGTCACTGAAACCCTCCTGGATGCATCTATCCGCCCCATCTAAACCTCTTGCACTCAGAAGGTCCCAGTCTATATTGGGGAAGTTCCCCACGACAATAACCCTGTTGATTTTACACCTTTCCCTAATCTGCCTGCATATCTGTTCCTCAATGTTCCAGTGGCTACTGGGGGCTCTGCAGTGTAATCCTGTCAGAGTGATTGCACCTTCCTTATTTTTCAGTTCTACCCTATAGATTCAGTGGACGAGCCCTCCATTGTGTCCCCTCTGAGTGCAGCTGTGATATTATCCCTGCTTAATCGTGCAGCTCCCCCTGCACCCCCCCCTCCAAATTTTACCTCCCTCTCTATCTTTTCTAAAACATCGAAACCCTGGCACATTAATCATCCAGTCCTGTCCCTCTCTCTACCAAGTTCAGTTATGGCCGCAACATCATTGTTCCATGTACTGATCCACACTCTAAGTTCATCACCCTTACCCATAATTCTCCCAGCATTAAAATACACACACTTCAACCCATCCGTCCCATTGTGTCTATTGGTTTCCCTCCAGTTGAAGTGCAACCTGTCCCTCTTGTACAAGACACCCCTGCCCCAGAAGAGGTTCCAATGATCCAAGAACCTGAAACCCTGCCCCCTGCACCGGTTCCTCAGCCACTCATTCATCTGTTCCGTCATCCTATTCCTGCCCTGACTAGCACATGGCACTGGGAGTAATCCAGAGATTACCACCTTTGAGGTCTACCCATGTCATTGGTGCCAATGTGCACAATGACCTCTGGCTGCTCACCTTACCCCTTGAAAATATTCTGCAGCCACTCAGAGACATCCTCGACCCTAGCACCCGGGAGGCAACACACCATCCTGGTGTCTCTTTCGCATCCACAGGATCTCCCGTCTGTCCCCCTAACTATCGAGTCTCCTAACTATTGCTCTGCCTGACTTTACCCTTTTCTGCTGAGCCGCAGAGCCGGCCACAGTGCCACTGACCTGGCTGCTGCTGTTGTGCCCTGATAGGTCATCCCCGCAGCAGTATCCAAAGGGGTATACTTGTTGCTGAGGGTTATGTCCACAGGGGGACCCTGCACTGACTGTCTCTTCTCCTTAACCTCTCCTGGTAGTCACCCTGTTGCCTGCACCTTAGGTATGACCACCTCGCTAAAACTCTTGTCTATGATGCTCTCAGCATCCTGGATGATCCAAAGTACATCCAACTGCAGCTCCATTTCCTCCACACAGATAGTCAGGAGCTGCAGCTGGGCGCAGTTCTTACAGGTGAGGTCATCGGGGACACTGGCAGTCTCCCTGATCTCCCACATCCTGCAGAAGGAGCATGCCACTGCCCTCAATGACATCCCAGCTACTCCAATAGGAACAATAATTCTACAGAAAACCTGATCTGCACCTATCTGCTCAACCTCCTCTCACTGAAGCCTCCTGAACCAAAGCCTCAGCACTTATTCTCAACCACAGCACTTACACCTCAAACACGGCCACTCCCAAAATTGGCTGCTCAAAATGGCCGCTCCACTAGAACCTGCTTCCCTTTCATACCTGCGAGAAACCACTGGACAAACTAGCTCTTAAACAACTTTCAAAAAGCTGCTGGCTCCTCCCCTCTCCTCTGGCTATGCTAAGATCAGTGGGGGGAAAGTTACTGGAGGGGATTCTGAGGGACAGGATCTACCTGCAGTTGGAAAATCAAGGACTGATTAGGGACAGTCAGCATGGTTTTGTGCGCGGGAAATCATGTCTCATGATTGAGGTTTTTTGAAGAGATGACAAAGAGGATGGTCGAGGGTAGGGCGTGGACATTGTCTGTATGGACTTTAGCAAGGCCTTTGCCAAGGTCCGCATGGTAGGCTGGTCCGGAAGGTTAGATCACATTGGAACCATGAGTGAGCTGCCAATTGGATACAAAATTGGCTTGGTGGTACGAGTCAGAGACATAGAGTTATGTGACAACAGGCCCTTCAGCCCAACTTGCCCATGCTGTCCATGATGGCTATCTGAGCTGTTTCTATTTGCTTGTTATTGACCCATATCCTTCTGAACCTTTCCTATCCATGTACCTGTCCAAATGTACCCACCTCTACAACTTCTTCTGGCAGCTCTCCATATACTCACTGCCCTCCATGGGTAAAAGTTGCCCTTCAGGCTCCTTTTAAATCTTTGCCCTCTTATCTTAACTCTATGTCCTCTAATTTTAGATCCCCTAGCCTGGGGAAAAGACCGTGACCATCCACCTTATCTATGCCCCTCGTGATTTTATAAACCTCTGTAAGGTCACCCCTCAGTCTCCTTCACTTCAGGGACAAACGGCCCGGCCTCTCCAGTCTCTCCTGATAACTCCAGCCCTCCAGTCCCAGTAACATCCTGGTGAATCTTTGTTGCACCGTCTCCAGTTTAATGATGTCCTCCACACAGTTGGAGAAGAAGTGCACATAATGCTGCAGGTGGCTGTGGGGGTGGGGTGTAGGTGTGGGTGGGGTGTGTGGGTGGTGTGTGGGGGTGGTGTGTGGGGGTGGGGATGTGTGGGGAAGAAGTGCACACAATACTCCAGGTGCACTCTCACCAACCATGTGTACACTTTAACGTCATGTCCCAGCTCCTGTACTGACCACCGACCGAGTGAAGGCAAACGTGCCAAACTAAGGGTATGTGGGGGGTGGGGTATGAGTGGGGGGTAGAGTGTGGGTGGGGGTAGGGGTGGGAGGTAGGGGTGTGTGTGAGTTGGGGGTGTAGGGGTGGGTGGGGTGTGTGGGTGGTGTGTGGGGGTGGGGTTGTGTGTATGGGGGTGTGTTGGTAGGGGTAGGGTTGTGTGGGTGTAGGTGGGGTGTGTGGGTGGGGCTGTGTGGGTGGGAGATGTGGGTTGGGGTGGGTTTGTGGGGGTGGTGGGGTGTGTGGGTGGGTTGTTGCAGGTGGGTGTGTGTGGGTAGGGCTGGAGTTGTGGGGGTGTGGGAGGGGTGTAGGTAGGATGGTGTTGTGTGTGGGGTGGGGTGGGGGCATGGATGGGGTGTGTGGGTAGGGGTGGGGTTATGGGTGGGTGTGTGTGGACATCACAGTCTGACGGAGAGACATTGTGTAAACCCTCCCCAGCTTCAGTCCTGGTGTGGCAGTGCTGTACCTCCACTGTGTAGCCAGGGTGCAAGGGTCACCCTGAGTTGGTGCCAACCACCAGACGTCCTCTCACACCAATCCCATTCATTCTCACGTATTCCCATCAGATTCCACCACTCACCCACACACTAGGAACTACTTACTGCGGCCAAATAAACCTGTCTGTGTGATCTGGGTGGGAACAGGAGCACCCAAGGGAGACCCATATGGTCACCAGGAAGACATGAAAACTCCACACAGACAGCACTGACCAGGGCCGAGCCCAGATTGTCTGGGTTGTGAGCTGCCGTCGCGACCACCGCAGCAGTGTGCCAGACTGACTGCCCTTTCGCAATCTGAAGGGTCTGTTTCATTGCTGTAAATGTTTCATTTCATGATATTCAGCAATGATAAATGCTGGCCTAGGAACAAATACTAACAAGGAAGCAGAGCCATGCGTGGCCTTGGTTACAAACAAACTATAGGATACCTCACGGTTGATCGGCAACCAAACCCACCCTTGGATCTACTTCCTTCTTTCCAGATTTAATCATTGAAAGGCTTCAAGGCCACAGATCAAAGACTCGTTTGTCCTCTAAAACAAGCACGCTCCGTCTGCAGAGGTGAAGTTAGTGTTGGTTTCTCCACCTGCCCATTTCTCACATCGAGTGGTACAGCTCAGAAACAGGCTCATAAACCCAACTCATCCATCCCAACTAAGAGCCCACCCCATTTACCTGCATTTGACCCATATCCCCCTGAACATTTCCTATCTATCTACCCATCCAAATGTCTTTTAAACGTTGTAATTGTACCTACCTATACCACTTCCTCTGGCAGCTCGTTCCACATATGGGATGAGAACCAGAACACCAGGTCAAATAGTAGAGGGATTGAGAGTAAGGTCGATGTCATGACAGTAAGTCAGTAAAGAACAGGAATAGAAATGATGGGATGGACAGGTTGAAGTGTGTTTATTTTAATGCTTGGATTAAGGGTAAGGGTGATAAACTCAGAGCATGGATCAGTACATGGAGGTATGATGTTGTGGCCATTACAGAGGCCTGGTTGAAAGGGGGACAGGACTGGGTGCTTAATGTTCCAGGGTTTCGATGTTTAGAAAAGATAGAGCAGGATGTAGGAGTGGTGGGGCAGTGGGGGAGGAGCGAGGGGACTTACACTACTATCACGGCTGCATTCAGAGGGGACACAATGAAGGGCTCATCCACTGAGTCTATGTGGGTAGAACTCAAAAATAAAAAAGGTGATGGGATTGTACTGCAGATCACCAGAACATTGAAGAACAGAAATGCAGGCAGATTAGGGAAATATGCAAAAACAACAGGGTTGTTGTGGTGGGGGACTTCAACTTCCCTAATATCGATGGGGACCTCTTTAGTGCAAGAGGTTTAGATGGGGCAGAATTTGTTAGGTGCATCCTGGAGGGTTTCTTAAATCAATATGTAGATAGTCCAACAGAGTAGGGTGTACTAGATCTGGTGTTGGGAAACGAGCCTGCCCAGGTGACTGACGTTTCAGTGGGAAAATGGTTAGGGAAAGGTGATCACAACTCCTAAAGCTTTAAGATGGCTTTAGATAAGGATAAGTATGGACCTTGAGGGAGAGCATTAAATTGGAGCAGGGAAAATTACGGGAGCATTAGGCAGGCACTAGGGAGAGTTAACTGGGAACAGCTGTTTTTGGGCAAGTCCACATCTGACATGTGGAGGGTGTTTAAAGACCAACTGCACAGAGTACAGAACAGGGATGTTCCAGAAAGAAGGAAGGACAAGAAACCTTGGATGTTGAGAGAGGTGGTGAACTTAGTCAAGAAGGAAAAGGAAGCGCATGTAAGGTTTAGGAAGATAAAACCAAATGGAGTCCTTGAGGATTATAAAGAAGGTGGAAAACAACTCAGGAAGGGAATTGGGAGAGCCAGGAGCAGCCACGAAAAGTCCTTGGCAAGTAAGATTATTGAGAGTCCCAAGGCATTCTACACCTACATCAAGAGCAAGAGGATAACTAGGGAGAGGGTAGGACCACTCAAGGATAAAGGAGGGAACATGTACTTTGAGACAGAGGATGTGGGCGAGGTCCTAAATGTTTATTTTCCATTGGTATTTTACCAAGGAGGAGGATATAGAACCATAGAACAATACAGCACAATACAGGCCCTTCGGTCCACCATGTTGTGCCGACCTTCAAACCACTCCTAAGACTATCTAACCCCTTTCTCCCACATATCCCTCTATCTTAAGTTCCTCCATATGCTTATTTAATAATCTCTTGAACTTGACCAATGTATCAGCCTCCACCACCACCCCAGGCAGTGCATTCCATGCACCAACCACTCTCTGGGTGAAAAACCTCCCTCTGACATTTCCCTTGAACTTCCTCCCCATTACCTTAAAGCCATGCCCTCTTGTATTGAGCATTGGTGTCCTGGAAGAGAGGCGCTGGCTGTCCACTCTATTCCTCTTAATATTTTATTAGTCTATCATGTATCCCCTCATCCTCCTTCTCTCCAATGAGAACAGCCCTAGCTCCCTTAGTCTCTCCTCATAATGCATACTCTCTAATCCAGGCAGCATCCTGGTAAATCTCCTCTGCACCCTCTCCAATGCCTCCACATCCTTCTTATACTGGACACAGTACTCTGTGTGGTCTAACCAGAGTTCTGTAAAGCTGCATCATTACTTCACGGCCCTTAAACTCGATCCCATGACTTATGAAAGCTAACATCCCATAAGCTTTCTTAACTACCTTATCCACCTGTGAGGCAACTTTCAGTGATCTGTGCATATGAACCCCCAGATCCCTCTGCTCCTCTACACTGCCCAGAATCCTGCCATTTACATTGTATTCCGCCTTGGAGTTTGTCCTTCCGAAGTGTACCACTTCACACTTCTCCGGATTGAACTCCATCTGCCACTTGTCAGCCCAGCTCTGCATCCTATCAATATCCTTCTGTAAGCTTCGACAGCCCTCCACACTATCCACAACACCACCGATCTTTGTGTCATCTGCAAACTTGCTAACCCACCCTTCCACCCCCTCATCTAAGTCATTAATAAATATCACAACAAGTAGAGGTCTCAGAATGGATCCCTGTGGGGCACCACTAGTCACAGCCCTCCAATCTGAATGCACTCCCTCCACCACAACCCTCTGCTTTCTACAGGCAGGCCAATTCTGAATCCACATGGCCAAGCCTCCCTGGATCCCTTGGCCTCTGACCTTCTGAAGAAGCCTACCATGCAGAACCTTGTCAAGAGCCTTACATATGGAGGAGAGTGAGATCAGCGTGGAGCGTGCTAATATGCCAGGGCATTTTGAGGTAAAAAAGAGAAGTAGTCTTGGGTCTCTTAAAGAACATTAAGGTGGATAAGTCCCCAGGGCCTGATGGGATATACCCAGGTTATTGAGAGAAGCAAGAGATGAGATTGCCACATATGAGGTCCTGGAGGACTGGCAAGTTCCTAATGTTGTTCTGTTATTCAAGAAAGGAATAGGGATAATCCTGGAAACTATAGAACAGTGAGTTTCTCATCAGTGGTCAGGAAGCTATTGGAGATGATTCTTAGGGAGAGGATTTATGAGCATTTGTAAAACCATGGGCTAATTGGGAACAGTCAGCATGGCTTTGTATGGCGCAGGTTATGTCTTACTAACTTGATTGAGTATTTTGAGAAGGTGATGAAGGTGATTGATGAAGGTCGAGCTGTGGATGTTGTCTACATGGATTTTAATAGGTGTGTGACAAGGTCCAACATGAGAGGCTCATTCAGAAGGTTAAGATGCATGGGATCCACAGTGACATGGTCATTTGGATTCAGAATTGGCTTGCCCATAGACAGAGGGTTGTGGTTGATGGGACTTACTCTGGCTGGAGGTCTGTGATATATATAATGACCTAGATGAAAATGAAGATAAGTGGGTTAGTAAGTTTGCAGATGATACAAAGATTGGTGGTGTTGTGGATAGTATAGAAGATTGCCAAAGGATACAGAAGATATGGGCAGAGAAATGGCAGATGGAATTTAATCCACCATACAGTGAGGTTTTGCTCTTTAAGGGTTAGATAGTGTGAGGGTGGTTTGATGGACGGTACAACATGGTGGGCCAAAGGGCCTGTTTTGTGCTGTATGGTTCTAGGAGATCAAATGTAAAGGGACAGTAGACTTTTAATGGCAAGACCCTCAACAGCGTTGATGTACAGAGAGATCTTGAGGTCCAAGTCCATAGCTCCCTGAAAGTGGCTGCACAGGTTGATAGGGTGGCAAAGAAGGCATATGGCATGCTTGCCTTTATTAGTGGAGGTATTGAGCCCAAGAGTCAGGAAGTTATGTTGTAGCTTTATAATGGGAACGGCGGGGACTGAGGAGAGACCTGATAGAGGTTTATAAGATTACGAGAGGTAGAGATAGGGTCGACAGCCGGTGCCTTTTTCCCAGGGTCGAAATGTCTAATACCAGAGGGCATGCATTTAAGGTGGGGGGGGGGGGTAAGTTTAAAGGAGATGTGCAGGGCAAGTTTTTTACACACACAGTGGTTGGGTGCCTGGAATGTGCTGCCAGGGGTGGGGGTGGAGGCAGATACGATAGAGGCATTTAAGAGACTCTTAGATAGGCACATGGATGTGCAGGGAATGGAGGGATATGGACCTTGTGTAGGCAGAAGGGATTAGTTTAGTTAGGTATTTAATTACTAGATTAATTAGTTCAACACACACATGGGCTGAAGGACCTGTCCTGTGCTGTACTGTGCTATATTTTGTGTTCTATTCCCACCACCATCTGTGCGAAAAACCTGTCCCTCAGGTCCCCTTTAAATCTTTCCCCTCTCACCTTAAACCTATGCCCTCTAGTTTTAGACTCCCCTACCCCAGGAAAAAGACTGTGACCATCTACCTTATCTACTCCCCTCATAATTTTATAAACCTCTACAAGATCACCCCTTGGCCTCGTATGCCCCAGGGAAAACAGTCCTGACCCATCATTCTGGGATGAGCTCAATGCCTCCATGCACGCTTTGATTGGGAGAACTATGACACACCCACACAAGCCCCCCCATCTCCGGATGACCCTGTGATCTCAGTATCTGAGGTCAACGTCTGGGCATCATTCAAGAGGCTGAGCCCGTGAAAGGTCCCTGGTCCAGATGACGTACCTGGCCGAGTTCTGAAGATCAGTGTGGACCAACTGGCTGGAGTATTTATGGACATCTTCAATCTCTTACTTCTGTGACCTCAGGTTCCCACCTGCTTCAAAAGGGCATCTATTGTACCAGTGCCCAAGAAGAGAATGGAGACCTGCCTCAATGACTACCATCCGGTAGCACTAAGATGCACCATAATGAAGTGCTTCGAGTGGTTGGTTATGGCAGGAATCTGCTCCCATCTCAGAAATGACCTGAATCCCCTTCTGTGTGCATATCACCACAACTATTTCACTGGCTCTTCACTCTGCTCTGGACCATCTGGACAACAGGAATTCATACGTCAGGCTGCTGTTCATTGACTACAGCTCAGCATTCAACACAATCAGCCCCTCCAAACTTATCACGACCTGCAAGACCTGGACCTCTGTCCCTCTCTCTGCAACTGGATCCTTAACATCCTCATCAGCAGACCTCAATAATACGGATCGATAGCACATCTCCTCCTCACTGACCACCGACACAGTGGCATCTCAAGGCTGCGTGCTCAGCTCCCTGCTCTACTCTCCTTACACCATGACTGTGTGGCTGAGCACAGCTCCAATAACATCTACAAGTTTGCTGACACCAGTGTTGTTGGCCGGTGAGTCAGCTGAGTCAGCTCAAAGGAGTGAAGTAGGACTCTTGGCTGAGTGGTGCTACAATAACAAACTCACACTTAATAAAACCAAGGAGCTAATCGTTGACTTCAGAAATGGGAAATTGGAAGACCACATGCCAGTTCTCATTGGTGGGTCAGAGACGGAGAGAGTTAGCATTTTCAAATTCCTGGGTGTTAACATCTCAGATGACCTGCCCTGGGCCCAATCATGAAGAAGGTGTGCCAGCACCTCTACTTTCTTAGAAGCTCAAGTAGCATGTCACCAAACACTCTAACAAACTTCTACAGATGAGCTGTCCATGTACCTGTCCAGGTACCTTTTAGATGTTGTTAATGTACCTGCCTCAACCACTTCCTCTGGTAGCTCGTTCCATATACGGACCACCCTTTGGGTGAAAAAGTTGCACCTGATGTTCCGATTAAATCTCTCCCCCTCTCAGCTTAAACCTATGCCCTCTAGTTCTTGATTCCCCAACCCTGGGAAAAAGACCGTGCGCATTCACCCTATCTCTGCCCCTCATGATTTTATACACCTCTATAATATCACCCCTCATTCTCCTATACTTTAATGAAAAAATTCCCAACCTGCTCAACCTCTCTCCATAACTCAGTCCCTTGAGTCCCAGCAACATCCTCGTAAATCTCTTCTGCATTTTTGACAGCTTAATGCTATCTTTCCTATAGCAGGGTGACCAAAATTGAGCACAGTATTCGAACTGCGGCCTCACCAGTGTCTTGTGCAAAGGTGACATAACTTCCCAACTTCTGCACTCAGTGCTCTGACTGATGAAGGCCTGGCACACAACGGCCCAGAATGGAGCAGAAGCCCAGGGAAAATGGCTGAAGAAGCACAGGGTCTCCATGCCCACATTGCCTGCATCTGCCTCCTCCGAATCCACAGACTGGGGTCACCCTCAACTCTCAGGGACTGCCCAAGAAAGGGGAATTGTTTATGGGGTCTATCTTTGCACAGATTGGCTGTAACATCCCCTATATTACAACAGTAACTACAGTTCTAAAGTGTTTCATTGTCTGTAAAGTTCTCTGCAACATCACACGGTCCTGAAATATATAAATTATGTTTTAACATAGTTATGAGTAAGGATAACATCGGATCTTGTAGGAAGGTACTAAATTGGGGAGAGGGCAGATTACGACAGGATTCGACAGGAGCTAAGGGGTGTTGATTGGGAGCAGCTGCTGTCAGACAAGTCCACGTCTGATATGCAGGAGTTGGTTAAAGACCAGCTGAGCAGAGCTCAGGATCACACGTTCCGGTAAGGAGAAAGGACAGGGATGGGATGGTAAGAGAACCTTGGATGACCTGAGAGGTCCTAAATTTAGTCAGAAAGAAGAAGGAAGCATACACAAGATTTAGGAAGCTAAAATCAGACTGGGCCCTTGTAGAATATAAAGAGAGCAGGAAAGTGCTCAAGCAGGTGATTAGGAAGGCCAAAAGGGGCCACAAAATGACCATGACGAGCAGGACCAAGGAGAATCCAAAGGTATTTTATACTTTTATTAAGAGAAAGAGGATAACCAAGGAGAGGGTAAGTCCACTGAAGGATAATGGAGGGACGTTGTGCTTGGAGTCAGAGCACATGGCTGAGGTAGTAAATGAGTACTTTGTGTCAGTATTTACCAAGAAGGATTTGGAGGATAGTGAAGACAGGATGGGGCATGCTAATGTGCTGGGACATTTTGAGATTAAGGAGGTAGTGCTGGATCTTCTGAAAAGCATCAAGGTGGATAAGTCCCAAGGGCCTGATGCCATATATCCCAGAATACTGAAAGCAGCAAGTGAAGAGATTGCTGGAGTTTGACAAAGATCCTCACTAGCAGCAAAAGCGAGGTCCCAGAGGACTGGAGAGCAGCAAATGTTGTGCCTTTGTTCAAGAAAGGAAATAGGGACAATCCAGGTAAATATCCAGTGAGCCTCATGTCAGTGGATACTGAGGGATAGCATTTATGCACATTCGGAAAGGCATGGCCTGGTTAGGGACAGTCTTTGCCTGGGGCATCTTCGTCAAGTTTTTTGAGGCGGTAACAAAGGAGCTCAATGAGGGTAAGGCAGTGGACATTTTCTACATGGACTTCTTCAGTAAGGGATCCAGGGTGAATTTCAAGTTTCATTTCAGAACTGCTTTGCCCATAGAAGACAGGGAGTAGGGGTGGAAGGGTGTTATCCTGGTTGGAGGTCCATGACCAGTGGTGTTCTGCAAGGATCAGTACTGGGACCTCGGTACTTTGTGATTTTATGATCAATGATTTGGATGAAAATGTAGATGGGTGGATTAGCAAGTTTGCAGATGACACCAAGATTGGTGGAGCTGTGGACAGTGTAAAGGACTGTCAAAGAATACAGTGGGATATAGATCAGTTACAGATATGGGTAGAGAAGTGGTAGATGGAGTTTAGTCCAGGCAAGTGTGAGATGTTGCATTTTGGGAAGTCAAATGAAAGGAGAAAGTATACCCCTAATGGTAAGGCCCTTAATAGCATTGAGATACAGAGGGATCTTGGGGTCCAGGTCCATAGCTCACTGAAAGTGGCCACGGTGGTAAAGAAGGCATACAACATGCTTGCCTTCATTGGTGGGGGTGTTGAGTATAAGAGTAAGGAAGTCATGCTGCAGCTGTATACAACTTTAGTCCACTGCACTTGCTCGTCAACCGCGACATTTCATTAACCGCAGCAGCAACTCGTTAACCGGGGTAATTCGTTAACCGCAGCAGCAGCAGCAGGAGTATTGTGTGTAGTTCTGGTCACCCCTTTATAGGAGGAGAGTGGAGACTGTGGAAAGGGTGCAGAAGAGGTTTACCAGGATGCTGCCTGGATTAGAGGGTATGAGCTATAAGGAGAGGTTGGACAAACTTGGGTTGTTCTCCCTAAAGTGTCAGAGGCTGAGGGGAGACCTGATGGAGGTTTTTAAAATTATGAGAGGCATAGATAGGGTAGACAGTCAGAATCTGTTCCCCAGGGTAGAAATGTCAAACACGAGAGGACATGCTTTTAAGGTTAGAGGAGGGAAGCTTAAAGGTGGCTTGAATGGGTTACCAGGGTTAATGGAAGCAGGCAGTTTGGTGAAGTTTAAGAGGCTTTTAGATACACACATGAATATGAAGGGAATGGAGGTAAGTGGATGATACACAAGAGGACATTTAGTATAAATTGGCATCAAGGTTGGCACAACATCGTGGGCCGAATGGTCTATCCAGTGCTGTACTGTTCAATGTTCTATGTTTATAAATAAAATTAATTCTATGGAAATAAAACCTTTCCTATTGCTGTCTGGCATTTGACCACTAGGTGGGGCATCCTAGCCCAGGGACTGCCCTGCTCCACAGCTGGTGGACCTGCACTTTCTCCCATCTGGTTGCACTCCAGAAAGAACCATCATCTTCTTTGCCCCACAAAAGTAGAATGTAAACCACATCTGCGATCTCCGATACATATTTCTCCTATTTTTTGAAAAATGTGCTCTTTGTAATCTTGAGGCTATGTTGGGTGGTTATTAATTACACTCTATGTACAACATAACATTTCATTGGAAAGCTGAATTACTGAATATTAAAGAAAGTTACTGGGGCTCATAGAGAGCAGCGTATCAACTCAGACAATCTTAAGCAATGTGAAGATGAAAAACACATCACTCTGATCAGGTCAGGGTCTTGATGTTTTCTCTGCAATTGTAAACAATCTGATCTGTTTCATTTTTGGCATTTGAAACTAGAGGAAGTGACGAACAGCCAATTAAAGCTGAGAAATTAACGCAGGACAGGTTGACACAAAATAGTGAAATATATGTTGCACAGTATTGTATCTTAAGAAAACAAGCAAGGTACAAATAAGGAAGAGTCAGTCGCCAAGCACTGAGTAGGCAGAGGGTCAATGCCAACTCGCCTCTGGAGTGGGGAGTGACCTGTGTACAATGGGCAACACTGGGACTCTTCGAGGAGCCCAGAGAGATGGAAGAGAGGGTTGCAGTGTGATATCTGATGTCCAACAAAATGGGGATGGGGAGAACATGATCCAGCTACGTCTGTTTTAGGACTATGTGCCCTTAAATTATTAGCATTTATACTCCAGAAAGTAGTGTGGGATCTGGGGGAAAAGCACAAGAGGTTCCAGTGACATTAGGAATGTATTTACAGAAGGTAGACAGAAGTTATTTATACAAATCTCTAACATCTGAATTATAGGAGCCATTTATACAAACGTTTCTGACATTGGCAACATTACAGATTTGCAGCACTTTACTGTGGGAGTGCCTGAGGGAAGGAAGGTGGGTGCAGGGCATGATGGAGCGGGGGAAAGGACGGGTGTGGGTGTGGGGATGTCCAGAGGCAGAAGGCTACAACACAGGGCAGTCGATGGCACATGGCGATCAGGGGCAGAGGAAACCTGAGGGTGGTGGGGGGGGGCAATCAGAGACAAGTGGCAATAACGGGTGTGGGGGAGTCTGAGGCAGAAGACAATAAGCTGAGTGTTAGAGCAGCCTCCTGTGTCTCTGTTGATGAACTGGAACTCCTCCATGTGGAACAACACTTGGAAGAAGGACGGAGGACATGTATGTCCTCTGGTGGGATGTGCCACTAGCGAGCAGTCTGACACAGCTGCCCGATTGGGTCTGTGGCAGTCTGACACAGCTGCCCGATTGGGTCTGTGGCTCGAGTGAGAAACCTCCTTGACTTTATTCTCTCCAGTTTACCTGTTGCTGAACTAATTATGCAAACAGCTTCAGCAGGAACAACCTCTGTGCAGTCCTTGTGGAGACAAAGCCTGTCTAGATCTAGGACATGGAGTTGTGTGGCAGGACTGTATGGGGTAGATTCAGATCAGATATGTCATTTTAACAATAGGATCAGTGAGGGCTGTGGAGCAGCAGCAACACAAACTGTAAGCTCAGCACCTGGTGCATCTCTCACTCCACAGGGGATGTCCTCTGGATCAAGGCAGAGGGCAGAAAGGTCCACCTGAAAACCAGGTGCTAACCTGGCAGAGCTGCAAAACACGAATGCATGCAAACTAAACATCAACGGATGAGCTAGGTTATCCTACAACCATCAAATCAGGCTAATGCCCTGCAGTCCTGCCACATAGATTCATACAGTCACAGAGTCATACACAGAAACAGGCCCTTCAGCTCAACTCATCCATGGGACTATGATATTGTGGCTCTTGCAGAGACTTGGCTGTCACCAGGGCAGGAATGGATATTGAATATTCCTGGTCTTCAGTGTTTTAAAACGGATAGAGAGGGGGGGAGAAGAGGAGGAGGGGTGGCAATACTGGTGAGGGATACTATTACAGCTGTAGAAAGGGTGGATAATGTAGAAGGATCCTCTCTAGAGTCAGTATGGGTGGAAGTTAGGAATAAGAAAGGAGCAGTTACTCTACTGGGAGTATTCTATAGGCCACCCGGTAGCAGCAGGGATACTGAGGAGCAGATTGGGAGGCAGATTTTGGAAAGGTGCAAGAATAACAGGGTTGTTATCATGGGAGACTTCAACTTCCCAAATATTGATTGGCACCTGCTTAGTGCCAGAGGTTTGGACAGGGCAGAGTTTGTTAAGTGTGTTCAGGACAGTTTCCTGTCACAGTATGTTGACAGGCCAACTAGAGGGAATGCGTTATTAGATCTAGTATTAGGTGATGAACCAGGTCAGGTGACAGATCTCTCGGTGGGTGAGCATTTGGGGGACAGTGACCACTGCTCCATAACCTTTAGCGTTGTCATGGACAAGGATAGGAGCAAAGAGGACAGGAAGATATCTAATTGGGGAAGGGCAAGTTTTGAGGCTATAAGGCTAGAACTTGAGAGTGCAAATTGGGATGACATTTTTGAAGGGAAATGTACTGTGGAGATGTGGTCGTTGTTCAGGGGTCTCTTGCAGGATGTTAGGGATAAACTTGTCCCGGTGAGGCAGAGAAGGAATGGCAGGGTGAAGGAACCATGGGTGACAAAAGAGGTGGAACAACTAGTTAGGAAGAAGAAGGCAGCATACATAAGGTGTAAGCAGCAAGGATCAGATAAGGCTCGTGAGGAATATAGAGTAGCAAGGAAGGAACTTAAGAAAGGGCTGAGGAGAGCAAGAAGGGGACATGAAAAGGCTTTGGCGAGTAGGGTTAAGGAGAATCCCAAGGCTTTTTTCACGTACGTGAAGAGCAGAAGGATGGCTAGAGTAAAGGTAGGACTGATTAGAGACAAAGGTGGGAGGATGTGCCTGGAAGCTGTGGAAGTGGGTGATGTTCTCAATGAATACTTCTCTTCAGTATTCACCAAGGAGAGGGGTCTTGATGACGCTGAGGACAATGTTGGTAAGATTAATATGCTAGAGCATTGTAGATATTATGAGAGAGGATGTGTTGGAGCTGTTAGAAAATATTAAGACAGATAAGGCCCCGGGGCCTGACGGAATATTCCCCAGGCTGCTCCGTGAGGCTAGGGAGGAGATTGCTGAACCATTGGCTAGGATCTTTGAGTCCTCGTTGTCCACCCTCCGGAGGATTGGAGGGTGGCAAATGTTGTCCCCTTATTCAAAAAAGGTAGTAGGGATAGTCCAGGGAATTACAGACCAGTGAGCCTTATACCTGTGGTGGGCAAGCTGTTGGAAAGGATTCTTAGAGATAGGATCTATGAGCATTTACAGAATCATGGACTGATTAGGGACAGCCAGCATGGCTTTGTGAAGGGAAGATCTTGCCTCACAAGCCTGATGGGGTTCTTTGAGGAGGTGACCAGGAAGATTGATGAGGGTAGTGCAGTAGATGCGGTCTACATGGACTTTAGTAAGGTCCCACATGGTAGGCTTCTTCAGAAGGTCAGAGGGCATGGGATCCAGGGACGCTTGGCTGTGTGGATTCAGAATTGGCTTGCCTGTAGAAAGAAGAGGGTTGTGGTGGAGGGAGTGCATTTGGATTGGAGGGCTGTGACTAGTGGTGTCCCACAAGGATCTGTTCTGGGACATCTCCTTTTTATGATATTTATTAATGACTTGGATGAGGGGGTGGAAGGGTGAGTTAGCAAGTTTGCAGATGACACAGAAGTCAGTGGTGTTGTGGATAGTGTGGAGGACTGTCGAAGCTTCCAGAGGGATATTGATAGGATGCAGAGCCGGGCTGAGAAGTGGCGGATTCAGTTCAATCCAGAGAAGTGTGAGGTGGTACACTTTGGAAGGACAAATTCCAAGGTAGAGTACAAGGTTAATGGCAGGATTCTGGGTTGTGTAGAGGAGCAGAGGGATCTGGGGGTTCATATGCACAGATCACTGAAAGTTGCCTCACAGGTGGATAAGGTAGTTAAGAAAGCTTATGGGATGTTAGCTTTCATAAGTCATGGGATCGAGTTTAAGAGCCGCAAGGTAACGATGCAGCTCTACAAAACTCTGGTTAGGCCACACTTGGAGTACTGTGTCCAGTTCTGGTCGCCTCATTATAGGAAGGATGTGGAAAAGTTGGATAGGGTGCAGAGGAGATTTACCAGGATGCTGCCTGGATTAGAGAGTATGGATTATGAGGAGAGACTAAGGGAGCTGGGGCTTTACTCATTGGAGAGCAGGAGGATGAGGGGAGACATGATAAAGGTATACAAAATATTAAGAGGAATAGATAGAGTAGACAGCACCTCTTTCCCAGGGCACTAATGCTCAATACAAGAGGTCATGGCTTTAAAGTAATGGGTGGGAAGTTCAAGGGAGATATCAGAGGGAGGTTTTTCACCCAGAGAGTGGTTGGAGCATGGAATGCATTACGTGGGGTAGTGATGGAGGCAGATGCATTGGTCAAGTTCAAGAGATTGTTAGACAAGCATATGGAGGAATTTAAAATAAGGGGATATGTGGGAGGAAAGGATTAGATTGCCTTCGGTGTTGTTTGAAGTTTGGCAGAACATGGTGGGCCGAAGAGCTTGTATTGTGCTGTATTGTTTTATGGTTCTATGGTTCTATGCTGACCAAGATACCTTGACCCACTTGCATGTGTTTGACCCACATCTCTCTAAACCTTTCCTATCCACGTACCAAATGTCTTTAAAACATTTGTAATTCTACCTACCTATACCACTTCCTCAGGCAGCTCGTTCCAAATACCCACCACCTTCTGTGTGAAAAACCTGCCCCTCAGGTCCCCTTTAAACCTTTGCCCTCTCAGTTAAACCTGTACCCTCTCGTGTTCCCCTGAGAATGTGTATAAGGTATAATGAAAGGTTAGGAGAGTAAAAGGTTGTGAGCCCTGAAACGTGAATTAAAGGGTACATCACTATGGCTGTAATAGACTGCTTGAAATAGCTGTGCTTCACTTTGCAGTGCCTTGATTCAGAGATTTTGCTTGCTTCAGCTTGTTTTCTTCAGCCTTGAGGTATGATTATACAGTACAATCAGTTCTTGTCTCAACAAGTCTGCACAATTGATTCTTGCTCCACTAAACTGACCCTGAGCCCACCATGAGAAACCTTATGTATACAAAGATAACCGGTGGAACAAGATGGGCTGAAAAGATTAAGGAACTATAGCTTTGGTAACTTTTTTAAAGTAAATTCCTTAATCTGTAAGCAATCACGATGTAGAAAATAAGTGCCATGCTGCCTGACTAATGCATTATCATTCCTTGTATGGTAATTGTTTCCACCTCTGAAAAGGTATAAGATCAATGTATCTCAGAGACCACCCGGTCCGGGATGTAGGTGCCTGGCTTGGTGCTCTCTCCTCAGATCAAGTAATAAAGAGATTGAACCAGAACATGGTCTTTTGAGTCTTCTCTCCGACCGAATTCTACAAAATTGCAGAATCCTGCAAAAAAGACTGTGATCATCCACCTTACCTAGGCCCCTCATCATTTTATAAACCTCAATAAAGTCACCCCCTCAGCCTCCTTCACTCCAGGGAAAACAGTCCCAGCTTGTCCAGTCTCTTCTTATAATTCAAGCCTTCCAGTCCTGGCAAGATCCCTGTGAAACTTTTCTGCACCCTCTCTAGCTTAATCACACCCTTCCTATTGCTAAGTGACAAGAACTGCACCCAGTACTCCAAGTGCGGTCTCACCAACGTCTTGTACAACTGTAACATGACGTCCCAACTCCTGTACTCAGTGCCCTGGCTGATGAAGGCAAGGATGCCATACACCTTCTTCACAACCTGTCTACTTTTGTTGCCATTTTCAGGAAATGTGGCATTCAGGTGTGGAATCCACTGATGAATGGTGATAGAACTATTGAACAACTAATGTGTGAACAAGTGTGTTGAGGACTGTGTACCAAGGAAGACAATACGGGTGTTCCCAAACAGGAAACCATGGATGAACCGGGAGATCCACTCCCTACTGAAGGAGAGGACTGCTGCACACAAATCTGGTGATCCTGATCTGTACAAGAAAACGAAGTATGACCTTTGGAAAGCTATCACGGATGCCAAGAGGTGATACCGACTCAAAATAGAGTGCCTAACCAGCCGTCAGTTATGGCAGGGCTTACATGCCATAACAGGGTACAAGAAGAAGTCGGGCTGCATAGCCAACAACAGCGCATCCCTTCCGGATGAACTTAACGCATTCTATGCGCATTTTGAACGGAAGGGAAGTGGATTGTCACAATCCACCCTGACAGCCACCAACGCAGCAGAACCTGTGATCACAGTGGAGGACGTAAGATCAGTCTTCCAGAGAGTGAACATGAGGAAAGCACCTGGCCCAGATGGTGTCCCAGGCCGTGTGCTCAGATCTTGTGCTGATCAGCTGGCAGAAGTATTTGCGGACATATTCAACCTCTCCCTGCTTCAATCTCAGGTTCTCTCCTCTTTTAAGAAGACCACTATCATCCCAGTACCAAAGAAAAGCAAGGAAACATGCCTCAATGACTACCGACCAGTGGCTCTGACATCCACCATCCTGAAAGTGCTTTGAGAGGTTGGTCATGGCATGCATCAACTCCAGCCTACCAGACAACCTGGACCCATTGCAACTCGTCTATTGGCGAAACAGGTCTACAGCGGATGCCATCTCCCTGGCCCTACACTCAGCTCTGGAGCATCTGTACAGTAAAGACACATATGTTAGACTATTGTTGGTTGACTACAGCTCTGCCTTCAATACAATAATTCCAAGTAAGCTTGTCACCAAACTCCGAGACCTAGGACTCAACACCTCCCTCTGTAACTGGATCCTTGACCACAATCAGTGAGGATAGGCAGCAATACCTCCTGCATGATTATTCTCAACACTGGTGCCCCACAAGGCTGCATCTTCAGCCCTCTACTCTACTCATGACTGTGTGGCCAGATTCTTCTTTAACTCCATCGATAAGTCTGCAGATGATACCACCATTGTAGGCTGTATCTCAAACAGGAAGGAGATAGAGAGCTTAGTGGAATGGTGTCATGACAACAACCTTTCCCTCAATGTCAACAAAACAAAAGAGCTGGTCATTGACCTCAGGAAAGTGGGCAGTGTACATGCACCTGTCTACATCAATGGTGCTGAGGTCGAGAGGGTTGAGAGCTTCAAGTTCCTGGGTGTGAACATCACCAACAGCCTGTCCTGGTCAAATCACGTAGATGCCACGATCAAGAAAGCTCACCAGCGCCTCTACTTCCTCAGGAGGCTAAAGAAATTTGGTTTGTCCCCTTTGACTTTCACCAACTTTTACTGATGCACCATAGAAAGCATCCTATCTGGATTTATCACAGCTTGGTACGGCAACTGCTCTGCCCAGGACTGCAAGAAACTGCAGAGAGTTGTGGACACAGCCCAGTGCGTCACAGACACCAGCCTCCCCTCCTTGGACTCTGTCTTTACCTCTCGTTGTCTTGGTGTAGCAGCCAGCATAATCAAAGGCCCCACCCACCCGGGACATTCTCTCTTCTCTCCTCTTCCGTCGGGTAGATGATACAGGTGCCTGAGGGCACGTACCACCAGACTTAAGGACAGCTTCTACCCCACTGTGATAAGACTATTGAACGGTTCCCTTATACAATGAGAAGGACTCTGACCTCATTATCTACCTTGTTGTGACCTTGCACCTTATTGCACTGCACTTTCTCTGCAGCTGTGACACTTTACTCTGTACTGTTATTGTTTTTACCTGTACTACATCAATGCACTTTGTACTAAATCAATGTAATTGCACTGTGTAATGAATTGACCTGTACAATCGGTTTGTAAGACAAGCTTTTCACTGTACCTCGGTACAACTGACAATAATAAACCAATACCAATACCAATACCAATAATGGCAGAAGGATGCTGTAAGATCCTCAACAGTGTGAGGGCTCCCCACTTGTGAGCGCCATAGACAACACTGGGTGTTCACGGTGAGTCACAAGTTCTAAATGGGTGGTTCACTTCAGTTTCCTCTGGTGGTCTCCAAGGTCACAGACACCAGTCTTCAGACAAGTTGAGTCACACCACTTGATGTAAGGAAACAGTAGAGCACCTCATGGCAAAGGCTCTGGCACCAGACAATATCCCAGCTGAAGACTTGTGCTCCAGATCCTGCAACACCTCTAGCCAAACACTGACATCTACACTGTGAAGAATTTCCCAACGATGTGCTTTCAACAAAAAAGCAGGACAAATCCTATTTGACTAATTACCACATCGGGTAAATGCCAACCTGCCACACTGTGTAACATTGCCCTTGGGCGATAAAAGTCTCTGCTGTGACCCTGGAAAGGGTGAAAGCCAGACATTGATGATCAAACTCCTCATTAGCTTCAGTGCAGTTCAGTCCTGGGCTGAATGCAATCACAAGGAAGGCACACCAGCACCTTTACTTTTGTTGAAGGTTAAGGAGGTTCCGCTTGTCACCGAACACCCTAACAAACTTTTACAGATGTATTGTTAAAAGTATCCTGACTGGTTGCATCATGGTCTGGTACAGCAATTCCAATGCGCAGGAATGTAAGAAGCTGCAGAGAGTAGTGGACTCGGCCCAATACATCACAGGCACATCCCTCCCCACCAGCGGTAATATCTACAGGAAGTGCTGCCTCAAGAAGGCAACATCCATCATCAAAGATCCCCACCATCCGGACCATGCCATCTTCTCGCAGCTACCATCGGGCAGGAGGTACAGAAGCCTGAAGTCCCACACTGTCAGGTTCAGGAACAGCTACTTCCCTTCAACCATTTGGTTCTTGAACCAACCGGCACAACCCTAATCGCTACAGCTAAGCAACACTGTGACCAGTCAAATCACTTTGCATTAAAATGGATTTTTTTTTGTTCTAATTGTGTTCTTTTCTTGTAAAAATTGTGCATAATTTATGTTTAATTTATCTTTTTCTTGTGAATGCTGCTTATCTGATGCTATGTGCCTGTGAAGCTGCTGCAAGTAAGAATTTTATTGCCCCTGTACACACATGGACTTGTGACAATAAACTCAACTTTGACATTGATCTACAAAGTGCTGGAGGAGACAGATTCCACACCTGCAGTCTCTTGTCTCTCCACTGTATTTGGCCAACTGAGGAAAAGAGCCTTTGAAGATCAAGACCTCAAGCCTGACAGAGAGCTCGTGGTCTCCATGGCAGCAGTGATCCCTGCTCTCCGGTACGAAGACATGGACTATCCACAGCACTAGAGATACTCCTCCAATATCATGTGTGCAACATCCTCCAAATCCTCAGGCAGGATAAGCAAACCAACTGCAGCATGCTCTCCTGGACCAGATTCCCAGCACTGAGGCCCTCGTTCACTCAGTCAGATCGTTCGGAAGGAGACACCAAACTTCTGAAACGGAACACTCTGTTCCAAGCTCTGTCACAACAGGAGGTTACCAGGTGGTCAGAGTGAAAGATGCAAGGATGTTCTCAAAGCTTCCTTGAGAATGTGCAGCATCCCCACCAACTCATGGGAACACAGCTCCAAGGGCCCTGTGAACTTTCATTCATTGGGAGCTCACAGAGGCCCAGTAGAGGGAGCACACACCTCCCAGCTCCCATCGGTGATCAGGACTGGCCATCCACAGACCTACAAGAAGTCCAGGTACCACCTCCGGAAGACTATCGCGAGAGTGAAGAGGCAATTCCAGACGAAGCCTTCGACACAAACGGACGCTGGACAGCTGTGGCAGGGTTTACACGCCATCACCTCCTACAGGGTGAGAACTAACAGCAGAAATGGCAGTGCCCATCACTTCCTGATGAGCTTAATGCCGTTAATGCTTTGGGGGGAGAGAACAATGGCAAACCCTGTGTCCTCACATCACCCACGACTCTGTGATCTCAGTCTCCGGGGCTGATGTCAGAACACCCTTCGGGTGGGTGAACCCTCAGAAGGCACCAGACCCTGTCAGTGTACCTGGTGCTGTGCTAAAGACCTGTGCTGGAGTGTTCAGGGACATCTACAATCTCTCGCTTCTGTGGTCTGAGGTTTCCACCTGCTTCAAGATGGCATCAATTGTACCGGTGCCCAAGAGGAGCAGGGCGACCTGCCTCAATGGTCTGGTAGTGCTTACATCTATTGTAATGAAGTGCCCTTAACAGCATTGATGTACAGACAGATCTTGGGGTCCAAGTCCATAGCTCCCTGAAAGTGGCTGCACAGGTTCATAGGGCGGTAAAGAAGGTGTATGTCATGCTTGCTTTTATTAGTCGAGGGACTGAGTTCAAGAGTCAGGAAGTTATGCGGCAGCTTTATAGAATTCTGGTAAGGCTGCATCCGGAGTATTGCATTCAGTTCTGGTCTCCCCATTACAGGAAGGATGTCAAGGCTTTGGAGAGGGTGCAGAAGAGGTTTATGACAATGCTGCCTGGATTAGAGGGCATGTGCTATAAGGAGAGGTTGGACAAACTTGGGCTGTTTTCTCTGGAGCAGTGGAGGCTGAGGGGAGATCTGAGAGAAGTTTATAAAATTGTGAGAGGTGCAGATAGGGTAGACTGTCAGGGTCTTTATCCCTGGGTCAAAATGTCTAATACCAAAGGGCATGCATTTAAGGTGAGGGGGGTAAGTTCTAAGGAGATGTGTGGGGCAAGTTTGTGCACAGAGAGTGGTGGGCGCCTGGAATGTGCTGCCAGGGGTGGGGGTGGAGGCAGATATGATAGAGGAGTTTAAGAGGCTCTTAGGTAGGCACATGCAGAGAATGGAGGGATATGGACCTTGTGTAGGCAGAAGGGATGAGTTTAGTCAGGTGTTTAAGTACTCTACTCTAGACCACCTGGACAACTGGAACACATACATCAGGCTGTTGTTTATTGTCTACAGCTTGGCGTTCAACATCATTATCCCCTCAAAACTTATGGTCAGGCTCCAAGATGTGTGCCTCTGCAACTGGATCCTTGACTTCCTCATTGGGAGACCACAGTCAGTGCGAATCAGAAACCTCTTTTCACTGACATCAACACAGGTGCACCTCAGGACTGCATGCTCAGCCCCCTGCTCTCTCTATACCTTCAACTGTGTGGCTAAGCACAGCTCCAACACCATCTACAAATTCACTGACAACTCCACTGCTGTTGGCAGAATCACGGATGGTGACGAGGACGCGTGCAGGAGTAAGATAGATCGGCTGGCTGAGTGATGTTGCAACAACAGCCTTTGAGCTCAGTGTCAGCAAAACCAAGGAACTGATTGTGGACTTCAGGAAGGGGAATTCAGGCGAACACGCACCAGTCCTCATTGAGGGATCAGTGGTGGGAAGGGTGAGCAGCTTCAAGTTCCTGGGTGTCAACATCTCGGAGGATCTATCCTGGCCCCAGCACATAAGATGCAACTATGAGGAAGACGCACCAGTGGCTCTACTTTCTTAGATGTTTATGGAGATTCAGCAAGTCGTCGAAGACTCTGACAAACTTCTACAGATGTACAGTGGAAAGCGTCCTGTCTGGTTGCATCACGGCCTGGTATGGAAACTCTAACGCACAGGAATGCAAGAGGCTACAGAGAGTGGTAGACTCAGCCAGTTCCATCATGGGTACAGCTCTCCCCACCATTGGGGACATCTACCACAGGTGATGTCTCAGGAAGGTGATGTCCATCATTAAGGGCCCCCACCATCTGGGCCGTGCCCTCTTCTCGTTGCTGCCATCGGGCAGGAGGTACAGGAGCCTGAAGACCCACACCTCAAGGTTCATCAACAGCTTCTTCCCCACTGCCATCAGGTTCTTTGAACTGGCCTGAAAAGCCCGAATTCTACCTTGGACGATATTTCCCTCAACTTGTACTAATGTCGTTATGTTTACTTCTGTTAATTCGGTCTTGTAAGTGATGTATAGTTTATGTGATTTATGTTTATCACGTCTGTAATGTGCTGCTGCGGCAATGGCTTTTATACCCAGGCGTGTTAGACCCATGACAATAAACCTGAAACTTGAAACTCGAAGGAGATCATTGAGATGATGAGAGCTGCCAAGCAGAGAGGTGAGGAGATATGAACAGGGTCACAATGTCATAGAGTCATAGCACAGAAACAGGCCCTTTGGCCCAACTCAACCATGCTGACCAATTTGCTTACCTGAGTTTGTCCCATTTGTCCATGTTTGTCCCATATCCCTCTAAACCTTTCCTATCCATAGACCTGTTTTAATTATTCCTGTCTTTACCACCTGCTCTGACAGCTCGTTCCATATACCCACCACCCTCTGTGTGAAAAACTTGTCTCATACACCTGGTTTAAACTTTCCCCTCTCACATAAAAATGAAGCCCTCTAGTTTTAGACTTTCCTACCCTCAGGACAAAAATGCCAATTCACTGCCTTTTCAGTTTGGCAATTTCTCCCAATTCTCAGGCACAGCACTGATATAGCACAATGTGATTATTTTATTAATTTTACTTAGAGAACTGCGCTGAACGTAATGGATCCTATTTGTAAAAAAACAGCAATTTTAAGTGAAAATGGCATTTTACTAAATCTGCTTTTAGTTCTTATAAATGGAGTTATTCATGTCAATTTGATAATTTTGTAATTTGATATTGGCATAATCTAATATCATTCAGTATGATACAGTCTTCTCTGAAAATCCATTACTGAGTGTTTTGTAATTTAATGCTGAATAACTTAAGATTCTTTTGGCATTTCAACAATGTAGAAAAAAAGTGAGGCAGGAAGAACCATAAATTGCAATGGGTCAGAAAGGCAAAAATTAAAATAAAGATTTGTGCTCCTGCTGACACCCAAAGGAGGCTTTTGTGATGCTAGGTATCCAGGTCAGTTCAGTGACATTCAGTTTGGAAAATAACTCCCTGAAGCATGATTGGAAACGTTGCCCTCTGTATTTTTAGCAACTGGCAACTTCCTGAATTGTCAGTGGATAATGAATTACTGATTTCCATGCAAGTCTCTGACACGATGTTGTTGGTCATGGTCACAGTAAGCAGCTGACTGTAAAATGTAAACTGAACATATCGATGCATGACTCAGACCCAAGAGAGAACATATTTCCTTCACCTGGACAGATAAAGGGTCTTGACCCGGAAGGCTGATAGTCCATTCCGCTCCATAAATGCTGCCTGACCCACTGCGTTCCTCTGCGTTTTGTGTGTTATTACTTTCTCTGCCAGCTCATTCCATAAACGCACCACCCTCTGTGTGAAGAGATTCCTCTCAGGTCCCTTTTAAATCTCCCCTCTCACCTGAAACCTACGCCCTTTCGTTTTTGATTTTCTTTCCATGGGAAAAAGACTGTGTGCATTCACCCTATCTGTGCCCCTCATGGTTTTATACACCTTGATAAGGTCACCCCTCAGCCTCCTATGTTCCAAGGAATAAGGTCCTAGACTGCCCGACCTCTCCCTATAACTCAAGCCCTTGAGCCCCGGCAACATTACAAGAATGTAAATCTTCTCTGCACTCTTTCCAGCTATATGATGTCTTTCCTATAACAGGGTGACCAAAACTGTACACAATACTCCAGGTGCACCTCACTAACATCTTGTACAACTGCAATGTAACTTCCCAACTCCTGTACTCAACACACTGACTGAGTGTGTTTGGCCAGCTTGCCAAAAGCCTGCGACGCCATTTTCAGGAAACCATGTACTTGTACTCTTAGGTCCCTCTGTTCTACAACACTTCTGAGGACTGTATTGTTCACTGTGAAAGTCCTACCCTGGTTTGACTTCCCAAAATGCGACACCTCCCACTTAACTAAATTGAAATTGAAAGCTATTTGCCAATCCTTGTCGCACTTACCTTGCTGATCAAGGTACCCCTGTGACTTTTGGATAACTTTCTTCATTGTCTACAATACCACCTATTTTAGAGTCATCCGCAAACCTACTGAACATGCCTTCTCACATTTTCATCCAAATCATTCTGACGAACAACAAAGGTCCCAGCACCGACCCCTGAGGCACACCACCAGTCACAGACCTCCAGTCCAAGAAACAACCTGCACCATCACCCTCTGCTTCCTACCATCAAGCCAATTATGAATCCAGATAGCTCGCTCGCCCTGGATCCCATGGGATTCAACCTTCCAGACTAGCCTACCATGCGGGACCATGTCAAAGGCATTGCTGAAATCCAGATAGACAACGTCTGCCACCCTCATTATCCTCTTGGTTACTAGCATAGAACACAGCACGGGAACAGGCCCTTTGGCCCACAATGTTGAGCTGAACTAAACTGGTAATTAAACACCTAACTAATCCCTTCTGCCTGCACAATGTCCATACCCCTCCATTCTCTGCTCATTCACGCACCTATCTAAAAGCTTCTATTGTATTTGCCCGCACCCACACCTCAACCAGTTCCACGCCCACCACAGCGCCGAGCTCTGCTTCCCTCGCCTCTGTTTCCTGGCCTACTTCTTTGGCAAGAAATCCCCACCCCCCACTGATGACCCCTTCTCCCGCCTTAAGCCCTCCTCCTCCTCTTGGACACCCCCCTCTGGCCTTCTGTCCACTTTGGATCTTTTCATCTCTAACTGCTGATGGGACATTAACCGTCTCGACTTCACCACCCCCCTCACCTTCTCCAACCTCATCCCCTCTGAACACACTGCTCTCCACTCCCTCCACACTAATCCCACCCTCACTATCCAACCTGCAGACAAGGGCGGTGCTTTTGTAGTCTGGCGGACTGACCTCTACCTTTCTGAGACCAGACGGCAGCTCTCAGTCATCCCCTCTTACTTACCCTTGAACCAAGACCCCACTGAGGATCATCAGGTAACTGTCTCCCACACCATCACTGACCTCATCACCTCCAGACATCTCCCCTCTACAGCCTCCAACCTCAGAGTTCCACAACCCCACGCTGCCCATTTCTACCTCCTGCCCAAGGTCCACAAACCCAGCTGCCCCAGTAGACCCATTGTTTCCATCTGCCCCTGCCCCACTGAACTCATGTCCTCGTATCTCAGCTCCATCTTGTCCCCCTTGGTCCAATCCCTTCCCACCTAAGTCCGTGACACTTCACGTGCCCTCCATCACTTCAACTTTCAGTTCCGTGACCCCGACCGCCTCATTTTCACCATGGACATCCTGTCCCCTACACCTCCATCCCCCATCAGGAAGGCCTCAGGGCTCTCCCCTCCTTTCTCGACAACAGACCCAACCAGTTCCCCTCCACCACCACCCTGCTCTGTCTGGCAGAACTGGTACTTACCCTCAACAACTTCTCCAGAGCAAAGGTGTAGCCGTGGGCATTTACATGGGCCCCAGCTACACCTGCCTTTTCGTTGGCTATGTGGAGCAGTCTTCATTCCAAACCTACACCGATAACGGTCCCCAACTCTTTCTCCACTACATCAATGAATGCATTGGGGCTGCCTCCTGCACCCGTGCAGAGCTTGTCAATTCCATCAACTTCACCACCGACTTGCAGCCCGCCCTCACATTCACTTGGTCCATCTCCGACACCTCTCTCCCCTTTCTGGATCTCTCTGACTCTATCTCTGGAGACAGCTCATCCACCGACATCTTCTACAAACCCACTGACTCCCACAGTTACCACGATTACACCTCTTCCCACCCTGTCACTAGGAAGGACGCCATGCCCTTCTCCCAGTCCCTCCGTCTCTGCCGCCTCTGTTCCCATGATGAGGCTTTCCGCTCCAGGACATCCGAGATGTCCTCTTTTTTCAGCAAACATGTTCTCCCCCCACTACTGTCGACGCAGCCCTCACCCGTAGCTCCTCTATTTCCCTCAACCCTTCCACCCCCGACATAACAGGGACAGGGTTCCCCTTGTCCTCACCTACCACCCCACGAGACCCCACATCCAACACATCATTCTCCACAACTTCCACCATTTCCAACAGGATCCCACCACCTCCAACAGGATCCCACCACCAGGCACATCTTTCCCCTTCCCCCTCTGCTTTCTGCAGGGATCACACTTTCCGTGACACTCTTGTCCACTTGTCCATCCCAACCAATCCCCCTCCAGGCACTTATCCTTGACACCACGTTAAGTGTTACACCTGCCCCTACACCTCCTCCCTCACCACCATTCAGGGCCCCAGACCGTCCTTCCAGGTGAGGCAGCGCTTCACCTGTGAATCCAAGGGTGTCATTTATTTCATCTGGTGCTCCCGGTGCGGCCTCCTCTACATCGGTGAGACCCGATGCAGATTGGGTGACCACTTTGTCGAGCACCTTAACTCCATCTGCTGCAACAGCCAGGACCTCCTGGTGGCCAGCCATTTAATTCCACCTCCCATTCCCACACCTCATGTTCCGCTTTGGGAGTCTCCAACTTAACGGCATCATCATTGATTTCTCTAACTTCCGGTAACCCCTCCCCCCTGTTTGCACCCCCCCCCACCCCAACCTTCAGTTTTCCCTTATCCCTCTGGCCCCTTTACCCCTTCTCTGTCCCCTCCCCTGCCCTCACGGCCTGCCCCTTCACCCACACCTTCCTCCCTCTGGTTCCCCACCTCCTTCCCTTTATTCCATGGTCTACTGTCCTCTCCTGTCAGATTCCATCTTCTTCAGCCCTTTGCCTCTTCCACCTCTCACCTCCCAGCTTCCCCTTCATCTGGACTCACCCATCTCCCACCAGCTCATGCTCCTACCCCTCCCGCACCCCTTTATATCCCAGCTTCTGCCCCCTTCCTTTCCAGTCCTGATAAAGGGTCTGGACCGAAACGTCGACTGTTCACTTCCCTCCATAGATGCTGCCTGACCTGTTGAGTTCCTCCAGCATTTTGTGTATTGCTCCAGATTCCAGCGTCTGCAGTCTCTCTTGTGTCTGTCATATCTGCCTCCACCCCCACCCCTGGCAGCACATTCCAGGTGCCCACCACTCTCTGTGCACAAACTTGCCCCACACATCTCCTTAGAACTTACCCCCCTCACCTTAAATGCATGCCCTTTGGTATTAGACATTTTGACCCAGGGATAAAGACCCTGACAGTCTACCCTATCTGCACCTCTCACAATTTTATAAACTTCTCTCAGATCTCCCCTCAGCCTCCACTGCTCCAGAGAAAACAACCCAAGTTTGTCCAACCTCTCCTTATAGCACATGCCCTCTAATCCAGGCAGCATTGTCATAAACCTCTTCTGCACCCTCTCCAAAGCCTTGACATCCTTCCTGTAATGGGGAGACCAGAACTGAATGCAATACTCCGGATGCAGCCTTACTAGAATTCTATAAACATGCAACATAACTTCCTGACTCTTGAACTCAGTCCCTCGACTAATAAAAGCAAGCATGCCATATGCCTTCTTTACCACCCTGTCAACCTGTGCAGCCACTTTCAGGGAGCTATGGACTTGGACCCCAAGATCCCTCTGTACATCAACACTGTTAAGGGTCCTGCCATTAACTGTGTACTGTCCCATTATCTGTACAACCATCTACACTATCCACAACACCACCAATCTTCGTTCCGTCTGTGAACTTAGTAACCCACTCTTCCACATTTTCATCCAGGTCACTTCTATATATCACAAACAGCAGAGGTCCCAGTACGGATCCCTGAGGAACACCACTTGTCACAGACCTCCAGCCAGAATAAATCCCTTCGACCACTACCCTCTGTCTTCTATGGGCAAGCCAATTCTGAATCCAAACAACCAATTCACCGTGGATCCCATGCATCTTAATCTTCTGGATGAGTCTCCCATGAGGGACCTTGTCAAACGCCTTACTAAAATCCATGTAGACAACATCAACAGCCCCACCTTCATCAATCACCTTCGTCACCTCCTCGAAAAACTCAGTTAAGTTAGTAAGACACGACTTGCCCCACACAAACCCATGCTGACTGTCCCTAATTAGGCTATGGTTTTCCAAATGCTCATAAGTCCTATCCCTAATGATCCTCTCCAATAGCTTCCCAACCACTGACGTGAGACTCACCAGTCTGTAGTTTCCAGGATTATCCTTATTTCCCTTCTTGAACAACGGAACAACGTTAGCTACTGGTCAGTCCTCCGGGAACTTGCCTTTGGCTAAAGATCTTGGTTGAGGCCACAGCAATCTCATCTCTTGCCTCTCTCAATAACCTAGGGTATATCCCATCCAGCCCTAGGGACTTATCCACTTTAATGTACCTCAAGAGACCCAACACCATCTCTTTCTTTACCTCAAAATGGCCTTGCATGTTAGCACGCTCCGCATTGATTTCGTTATCCTCCATGTCCTTCTCCTTGGTAAATACTAATGCAAAATATTCATTCATATAGGACCTTGCCCACAATCTCTGCCTCTAAGCACAGGTTCCCTCCTTTATCCTTGACTGGTCCCACCCCCTGCCTAGTTATCCTCTTGATCTATGTATAGATTGCCTTGGGATTCTTTAATCCCACTTGCCAAGGACTTTTCAGGGTCCCTCCTGGATTTCCTAATTCCCTTCCTGAATTTCTTCCAGCTTTGTTGTAATCCTCAAGGGCTCTGTTTGATCTTCAAGGGCTGTACTTCTTTAACAAGCTCTAACAGATTTGTCAGACATGATTTCCCACACACAAAACCATGTTGACTATCCCTAATCAGACTCGGTCTATCCAAATGCTGGTAGATCCTGTCCCTCAGAATCCCCTCCAGTGACTTCCCCACCACTGATGTCAGGCTCACTGGCCTGTTTTTCCCTGAAATATCTTTGTTGCCCTTCTTAAATACCAGTCCAACATTAGCCTCCCTCCAGCCTTTGGGAACTTTGCCCATGGATAAAGATGAAACAAATATTTCTGCAAGGGTCTCTGCAATTTCTTTCCTAACTTCCCACAAGGTCTGAGGATGCACTTGGTCAGCCCTGGGGATTCATCCACCTTAATGTGCTTAATTTGTATCTGGTCAAAGACATCACAACTCATTTGCCTCAGTTCCTTAGCTTCCATTATCCTCTCCACAGTAAAAACTGATGAGAAATATTTATTAAAAACTGCACCCTTCTCCTGTGGCTCAGCACATAAACGGCCATGCTGACCTCTCCCTTGTCACCCCTTTACTCTTAGTATACCTGAAGGACCTCTGGATTTTCCTTAACCTTACCTGCCAGATCCATCTCATACCCTTTCTTTGCCCTCTTGATTTCCCTCTTAAGTGCAGTCCTGCACTTCCTGTGCACGTCGAGGGATTCGCTTGTTACCGATTGCCTAAACCTTTTCCTCCTTTTTCCTGATCAGAGCCTCAATGTCTCTGATCAGCCAGGTTCCCGAAACTTGCCAGGTTTACCCTTCACCCTGACAGGAACACGCTGCCCGAGCTCCTGATATCGCACTTTTGAAAGCCTCCCACTTGCCAGTCATCCCCTTCTCAGCAAACAGTCTCACCTGATTGACCTCAGCAAGATCCCATCTGTTGCTTCCGAAATCGGCCCTGACTCAGTTTAGGACCTTATCGTGTGGACCCCTCCTATCTTTCATCCATAACTATTTTAAAACTAAAAGAAGTGTGATCACGGGACCCAAAGTGCTCCCCCACTGACACCTCAGTCACTTGCCCTACCTCGTTCCCCAAGGCCCAGTGTTGTCCCCTCTCTGGTGGGGCCCTCTACATATTGATAGAAGAAGCTTTCTTGGACACATTTATCAAACTCGACCTCATCCAAGCCTTTGTACTATGGGTGGCCCAGTCGATATTTGGGAGGTTAAAATCGCCCATTAATACTACCCTATTATTCTCACAACTATCTGTGATCTCGCTACACATCTGCTCCTGTAATTCCTGCTGACTACTGGGGGGCCTATAATACAGTCCCAAGAAAGTGATAGAACATAGAACACAGAACAGTACAGTTCAGGAACAGGCCCTTCGGCCCACAATGTCTGTGCCAAACACAATGCCAGATCCATATCCCTTCATTTCCTGCGTACTTATGCGTCTATCTCATAGCCTCTTGAACATCATTATCATATCTGCTTCCATCTCCTTCCCCTTCTTGTTTTGAAGTTCTACCCACATGGCCTCACTGAATGATCCCCCAAGAATGTTGTCTCTAAGCACTGCTGTTATGTCCTTCTTAATCAAGAAGGCAGCTCCCCCTCCTCGCTTAGCTGTCCCTCTGTCACACCTGTGGGATCTGTATCCTGGAAAACTGAGCTGCCAGTCCTGCCCTTCCCTCAGCCATGTTTCTGCTACAGCTATAACACCCCGGTCCCCAGAGCCAATCCACACCTTCAATTCATCCACCTTACCTGTTAAGCATCTTGCATTGAAATAAATGCAGTTTAAATCATGGTCTCTCCACTCTCCTTGCTGCACTCCTGATGATCCTGTCTACTGAAGTTGCTCTCATTGACTGCAGTATTTACCCCTGATTCCCCATCCTCCTCTCTACTGCTCAGGGTCTCACCCCCCTCCCAAGCAGCACCAGCAAATCTCCCCCCCAGGTTATCAGCCCCCTCCTGTTCAGGTGTTATCTGTCCCTCCTGTACAGGTTACTTCCGCCTCAGGAGAGATCCTAATGATCCAAGAACCTGAATCTCTGCCACCTGCACCAGCTCTTTAACCACACATTCATCTGGCCTGTCGTTCTATTGCTGCCCTCACTGGCATGTGGCACTGGGAGTGATCTCGCGATCACTACCCTTGAGGCCCTGCTTTTTAACCTCTTACCTCACTCCCCATATTCACTCTGCAGGACCTCATCCCTTTTTCTACCTGTGTCGCTTGTACCGATGTGTGCAACAACCTCTTGCTGCTCACCCTCCCTCCCAAGATATTGGCAACCTCTCAGAGATGCCCCTGACCCTGGCACCAGGGAGGCAATGTACCATCTTGGCATCTCTACTGTGGCCTCAGATGTAACTCCCTGACACAATATTTCGAGTCATAGTCATAGTCATGTGGATTTCTTCCTCTGTGGGACATTAATGAACCAGATGGTGGTTTCATTGTTCCCATTACTGAGACTAGCTTGAACTTAGTCCCAGGATCAATGGATTAATGGTTCGTAGCTCTAGCTGATAGACCAGTAACTTCATCACTGTACAAGCATACGTCAATGCTGAAGCCTCTGTCTTCTCATAACCATCTTTGTCAATATCTTTTGAACCATCTCAATGGCCTAGAGGTGCATCCTAAAATAAGGCACTTCAAATGAGCTTTGGGGACGTCCCAAGATTTTATAAATGTAAGTTCTTTCTCTCACTATTGGATAAAATAGTTAATGGTTCAATTAACATGGCAGATAGGGAGTTGCAACTTCTAGATACAGTAAAGCTAATATTGTAAATAATAATCAACCACATCATTTATTTCTTTAAACACAATTTTAAATTCTTAATTATTTAAACAAATACATGATTTTACCTCCGCTTCTGCATTGCTGGCCAAAAACATTATTGTTGCACAGATAAAACTAGTAAGTGCAATTTGTATTTGAATATGTAAATTGGCCATATTACAGTACCTTAGGACTATAAGCTACACAGGAAGTGAAAAAAATCTAAACATTATTTGAGTATCTATTTAATTGCTTGTAAGTACCTTTGATTACTCATAGAATCAAAGAGTAATATAGCACGGAAACAGGACCTTTGGCCCAACTCATCCATGTAACCGTGGTGCCCACCCAGCTGGCCTCATTTGCCTGCGCTTGGCCCTCGAAAGCCCTCCTATCCATGAACTTAGCCAAATGCCTTTTCAATGTTGTTATTGTACCTGCCTCTACCACTTCCTCTGGCAGCTCGTTCCACACACTCACCACCCTCTGTGTGAAGAAGTTGCCCCTCAGGTCCCTTTTAAAACTTTCTCCTCTCACCTTAAACCTATGCCTTCAGTTTTTAGTTCCCCTTCCCTGGGAAAAAGTACATTCATCCTATCTGTGCCCCTCATGATTTTATACATCTTTATAAGATCACTCCTCTGTCTCCTATGTTCCAACCTGTCTAAAATCTCCCTATAAACGACCTGGATGAGGAAGTGGAGGGATGGGTTAGTAAGTTTGCAGATGACACAAAGGTTGGAGGTGTTGTGGACAGTATGGAGGGCTCTCAGAGGTTACAGCAGGACATAGATAGGATGCAAAGCTGGGCTGAGAAGTGGCAGATGGAGTTCAACCAGATAAATGTGAAGTGGTTCATTTTGGTAGGTCTCTAGGCAGTGTGGAGGATCAGAGGGATCTTGGGGTCCGAGTGCATAGGATGCTCAAAGCAGCTGCACAGGTTGACTCTGTGGTTGAGAAGGCATATGGTGCATTGTCCTTCATCAATCGGGGAATTGAATTTAGGAGCTGAGAGGTATTGTTGCAGCTATATAGGACCCTGGTCAGACCTCACTTGGAGTACTGTGCTCAGTTCTGGTCACCTCACTACAGAAAAAATGTGGAAGCCATAGAAAGGGTGCAGAGGAGATTTACAAGGATGTTGCCAGGATTGGGGAGCATGCCTCATGAAAGCAGGTTGAGGGAACTTTGCCTTTTCTTCTTGGAGTGACAGAGGATGAGGGGGAACCTGACAGAGGTGTATAAGATGATGAGAGGCATTGATCGGGTAGATAGTCAGAGGCTTTTTCCCAGGGCTGAAATAGTTGCCACAAGAGGACATAGGTTGAAGGTGCTGGGGAGTAGATATAGAGGAGATGTCAGGGGTAAGTTTTTTACTCAGAGAGTGGTGAGTGCGTGGAATGGGCTGCCGGAAACGGTGGTGGAGGTGGATACGATAGGGTCTTTTAAGAGATTTTTGGATAGGTACATGGAGCTGAGAAAAATAGAGGGTTATGTCATTATTCCAGTTTAATGACGTCTTTCCTACAACAAGGTGACCAAAACTGTCCACAATACTCCAGGTGCAGTCTCACCGACATCTTGTACCACTGCAACCTGACATCCCAGCTGCTAAACCCAGTGCCCTGTCTGATGACTTAAATCAGTTTGTTTTATTGAACCGTGAGTCGCAGGCCAGGATGGCCCACGGCCTGCACTCTGGGCTAACCGAAACCAGCTCTGGCAATGATAACAATTCCACACCCAGCATCAGTGTCTTCAGGTTAAACGAAGGAGAATTCCTTAATTTATAATCAACACCCGTTGACTCCATGGTATTTCACCCTTATTTTACAGTCCACAGGGTGACAACAGGCAACAGGATCAGCCTGCAATACAACACAAAACGCCAGACCTGAAATGTTGGTTTCAAATGGTGTCCCGTTCTGCACACGCTGACTGACTTGCCGAGAACTTCCAGCATTTGCTGCGTTTGTTTCAGATTTCCAGCATCTGCAGGTTCCTGATTTTCACCCACAGGGCCAGCCACAGCTATAATAGCAAACAGGGCTGAGCCATTCAGCTGATGCTCACAGGTCTGAAGGTAAACACACGACTGTGGGGCCAGTCGGTTTATTCCCAACGGATAATAACCCGGGTGGTCAGCAGCTTTGGGAAGGTTGGGAGTCCAAAACACCATTCCAAAAGAACAGTGGAGTTAGGCTCATTTTCCATTGTTTATGTTGTCTCCTCTCCTACGCAGGAGAACAAGATGATAAATGCTCAAGAAATTAAAACAACATGTCTGCGTGCATTGCATTTAAACCTAAGATGGGTCACAGCCCAGTACAATATATCTTTAGCACAAGATGTGGGGCTTGTGTGGGAGGAAGGAGGAGCAAAAGGGTTAAATTGCACCATTGAATATTAGCATTCAAATATTCTAAGTCCAGTGATTCCTGTGTAAAAGACGCCTCCTAATGACTCATCATCATCGATGGTGTCACAGAACCCAAGAGAGACACAGGACGGAGGCAGGCACCTTGGCAGTGGGCAGCAACCACTCATGTCCTTAGAAATTTTCAATTCTGTGATTTTGGAGGGGTCAGTAACACTTCCTATGTCACAACAGCTCACACACTCCTTCCAGATTTCCCAATCAGCCTGCAAAGTGAGGAGGGCTGATACAGGTCAGTTTTACAGACACCATGCCTCTCAGGTGCACATCCCAACACAAGCAGGGACTGAACACATCAGGAAGGACCTCCTTCCCCACACTGCCCCTCTTCAGCAAAGGCTCCTTCACACAGTTTGGGATGCTCAGTGTTCAAGAAAGGAACTTTAGAAATGGAAGTTCTTCCTCTCTTTTAGTTCCAATGATTTTAGATGTACTTCCTTTCTTTTATATCCAGAAGTCCCTGCACCAGGACAGATACATCAGTAGAGTAGATTGACAAACAATAAAGTGACTGCTTGCTGGCAGGTGAAGGGGTGAGTGCCCTGGGTGTGAGGAGAGAGATTCTTGACAGCATTGTGAAACTCCTATGACAATTCAAAAACAAAAATGGGACTAACAGTAATGTAAACATGCAATAAAAGAAACAGAAGCGGATTTGAAACACATATTACACATTACTTATAGGATCGGCCCAGGAGCAGTTGGAGCAGCGTGTCTCAAGCAGGTAGGGGCTGATTATTTAAAACAGAGTGTTGGTTGGTTAATTAGAGAGAGTGAGTACTTGGGATAATCGACAGGGACAAATATAAGGAGGGGTAACAGAAGAGGAACGGCCAGTGTGTGAGTGGCTCAGTGTAGGAGTGGAGCTTGAGGCTTTGGCTCGAGAGGCTTCGGCGAGCAGAGGCTGAGGAAGAGCTTGCACCCAGAGAGGTAAGGCCAGTAAGTTCCTTTATTTTAAATACTTAGAAGTAGGCAGCAGCTAGGGCAGTCGTGTGCTCCATATGCAGTATGTGGGAAGTCAGGGACAACACACTTGTCCCTGATGACTATACCTGTGAAAGGTGCATCCAGCTGCAGCTCCTGACAGACCGAGTTAGAAAACTGGAGCAGGAGCTGGATGAACTCCGGATCATTCGTGAGGCAGAGGCAGACATAGACAGGAGTTTCAGGAAGATAGTCGCCCCTAAAAGTCAGGAGGCAGGTAGCTGGGTGACTGTTAGGAAAGGGAAGGGGTATAGACAGAAAGAGCAGAGCACTCCTGTGGCTGTTCCCATCAACAATAAGTATACCATTTTGGATACTGCTGGTGGGGATGACCTACCAGGGACAAGTTGTAATGTTCACATCTCTGGCACCGAGATGGTACCCTCAGCTCAGAAAGGAAGGAGGCAAAAGAGGAGAGCAGTAGTGATAGGAGATTCGATAGTTAGGGGGACAGATAGGAGGTTCTGTGGGAGAGATTGAGAATCCCGGATGGTCTGTTGCCTCCCTGGTGCCAGGGTCCGTGATATCTCGGATCGAGTTCTCAATATTCTTAGGAGGGAGGGTGAGCAGCCAGATGTCGTGGTCCATGTAGGGACCAATGACGTGGATAGGAAGGAGGAGGAGGTCCTGCAAAGAGAGTTTAGAGAATTAGGTGCAAAGTTGAAGGACAGGACCTCCAAGGTTGCAATCTCAGGATTGCTACCCGTGCCACGTGCTAGTGAGGCTAGAAATAGGAGGATCATGCAGCTAAATACATGGCTAAGGAGATGGTGCGGGAGGGAGGGCTTTATGTTCCTAGACAATTGGGCCTTGTTCCAGGGAAGGTGGGACCTGTTCCGACGGGACGGTTTGCACCTGAACTGGAGGGGGACTAACATACTTGCGGGTAGGTTTGCTAGTGCTGCTCCGGGGGGTTTAAACTAGATTTGCAGGGGGAGGGGAACCAGAGTGTTAGAGCAGATAGTGAGGTGGAGGAGGAAAAAGGTCATGTGAGGACTGCAGGTATGGACGGAAATCAAAGGTTTGTACGTGATAGAAATGTTCTCAGGTGCATCTATTTCAATGCAAGGAGTATTGTAGGTAAGGCAGATGAGCTTAGGGCATGGATTGGCACGTGGGATTACGACGTTATTGCTATTAGTGTGACTTGGTTGCAGGAGGGGCAGGACTGGCAGCTTAATGTTCCGGGATTCCATTGTTTCAGACGTGATCGAGGGGGAGGGATGAAAGGGGGAGGAGTGGCATTACTAGTCAGGGAAAATATCACAGCTGTGCGGAGACAGGACAGCCTGGAGGGCTCGTCTACAGAGGCCATATGGGTGGAGCTGAGGAACAGGAAAGGTGTGGCCACACTAATAGGGTTGTATTATAGACCGCCCAATAGTCAGAGAGAATTGGAGGAACAAATCTGTAGGGAGATAGCAGACCGATGTAAGAAACAGAAAGTTGTAATAGTAGGGGATTTTAACTTTCCACATATTGACTGGGACTCCCACACTGTGAAAGGGCTGGATGGCTTAGAGTTTGTCAAATGTGTTCAGGAAAGTTTTCTAAATCAATATATAGAGGTACCAACGAGAGAGAATGCAATACTTGATCTCCTATTAGGGAATCAGACAGGTCAAGTGACAGAAGTATGTGTAGGTGAGCATTTTGGGTCCAGTGACCCTAATGTCATTAGTTTCAAGTTAATTATGGATAAGGATAGGTCTGGTCCTTGAGTTGAGATTCTAAATTGGAGAAAGGCCAATTTTGTGGAAATGAGAAAGGATCTAGGAAAAGTGGATTGGGATAAGTTGTTTTCTGGCAAGGATATGTTCAGTAAGTGGAAGGGTAAAATTTTGAGAGTGCAGAGTTTGCATGTTCCTGCCAGGATGAAAGGCAAACTTAACAAGCATAGGGAACCTTGGTTTTCAAAAGATATTGGAGATCTGGTTAAGAAAAAGAGAGAGGTGTATAGCAGGTATCGGCAACTAGGAACAAATGAGGTACTTGAAGAGTATAGAAAAAGTAAGAAAATACTGAAAAAGGAAATCAGGAAGGCAAAAAGGAGACATGTGGTTGCTTTGGCAGATAATGTGAAGGTAAACCTGAAGGATTTCTACAAGTACACGAAGAGTAAAAGGATAGTAAGGGACAAAATTGGTCCCCTAGAAGATCAGAGTGGTCGTCTATGTGTGGAGCCTCAGGAGATGGAGGAGATCTTAAACAGTTTTTTTGCATCAGTATTTACTCAGGAAACTGGCATAGTGTATATGGAAGGAAGGGAAACAAGCAGTAGTGTCATGGAACATATAGAGATTAAAGAGGAGGAGGTGCTTGCTGCTTTACAATGAATAAAGGTAGATAAATCCCCCAGGCCTGACAAGATATTTCCTCAGACCTTGAGAGAGACTAGTGTAGAAATTGCTGGGGTTCTGGCAGATATATTTAAAATGTCCTCAGCCACGGGTGTGGTGCCGGAGGACTGGAGGATAGCTCATGTTGTTCAGTTGTTTAAAAAAGGATGTAAAAGTAAACCAGGTAATTACAGGCCGGTGAGCCTGACATCAATAGTAGGTAAATTATTGGAAGGTGTTCTGAGAGATCGGATATACAAGTATTTGGATAGCCAAGGGCAGATTAGGGATAGTCAGCATGGCTTTGTGCGTGGTAAATCGTGTTTAACCAATCTTGTAGAGTTTTTTGAGGAGGTTACCAAGAAAGTAGATGAAGGAATGGCTGTGGATGTTGTCTACATGGACTTTAGTAAGGCCTTTGACAAGGTCCCACATGGGAGGTTAGTTCAGAAGTTTCAGTCACTAGGTATCCATGGAAAGGTTGTAAACTGGATTCGAAATTGGCTGTGTGGGAAAAGACAGAGAGTGGTTGTGGATGATTGTTTCTCAGACTGGACGCCTGTGACTAGTGGTGTGCCTCAGGGATCTGTGCTGGGACCATTGTTGTTTGTTATTTATATCAATGATCTAGATGATAATGTGGTAAATTGGATCAGTAAGTTTGCCGATGACACTAAGATTGGAGGTGTAGTGGACAGCGAGGAAGGCTTTCAAAGATTGCAGAGGGATCTGAACCAACTGGAAGAATGGGCCAGAAAATGGCAGATGGAATTTAATGCAGACAAGTGTGAGGTGTTGCATTTTGGAAGGACGAATCAAGGTAAGACATACACAGTAAATGGTAGGGCACTGAGGAGTGCGGAGGAACAAAGGGATCTGGGAGTTCAGATACATAATTCCCTGAAAGTGGTGTCGCAGGTAGACAGGGCTGTAAAAAAGGCTTTTGGCATCCTGGCATTCATAAATCAAAGTATTGAGTACAGGAGTTGGGATGTTATGGTGAGGTTGTATAAGTCATTGGTGAGGCCAAATTTGGAGTATTGTGTGCAGTTCTGGTCACCCAACTATAGGAAGGATATCAGTAAGATTGAAAGAGTACAGAGGAGATTTACTAGAATGTTGCCGGGTCTTCAGGAGTTGAGTTACAGGGAAAGATTGAACAGGTTAGGACTTTATTCCTTGGAGCGTAGAAGAATGAGGGGAGATTTGATAGAGGTTTACAAAATTATGGAGGGCATAGACAGAGTTAATGCGAGTAGGCTCTTTCCATCTAGATTAGGAGAGATAAGTACGAAAGGACATGGCTTTAGGGTGAAAGGGGAAAGGTTTAGGGGGAACTTTAGGGGGATCTTCTTCACTTAGAGAGTGGTGGGAGTATGGAACGGGCTGCCATCTGATGTAGTAAATGTGGGCTTTAAGAATAAATTGGATAGATACATGGACAGGAGAGGTCTGGAGGGTTAGGGACTGGGTGCAGGTAAGTGGGACTAGCGGAATAACGTATCAGCACAGACTAGGAGGGTCGAATGGCCTGTTTCTCTGTGCTGTAGTGTTCTATGGTTCTATGGTTCTACATGGGACAAACTCAAACTTCAGCAGTTTCAAGTTTTTCTGATCAGTAAATTGCAGGGCTGTGGAAAGATACTTTAGAATGTAGGCGAGACGGGACTGGCCTGGAGGTTAAAAATGTTCTGCACTTCTATTTTTCTTTTTGCTAAAATGCAAGTGATTCAATCATAACAGACACCTGACATAGTTTCCTGCATGTAAAAAATGAGGGTGTGGTATGTGCAGGGAATGAAGAGTGTCTGTGGGTGTGTCTGGGAGAGGCAAGGTTTATGTGAGAGGGGCTGTGACAGAGAGCTTTAAAACCTGAGAGCAGCCACAAACACTTAAGGGCATTCAGCTGGAAGTGGTCTTCTACCTTAGTATTTTGCACTCCCCTGATAGTTCGACTCCCATAACCTGACCTGACATGGTATCCAATTTTATCTATTCACTACTGAAGAATTTTACTAATTTAGTTTTGTTCCACTGAGCTGAGTTACATTGAAATAATTTTCTCATTTGTCTTGGTCACCAGTCCCACCACACGTAATGGTCAGACTGCGGTCAACGTGATCTGCCACCACGAGCAGTGCCTTCAGCCTGAAACAGCTGCTAAAGCACAAAACTCTGCGGTCATTGCAGCAGGGAAGTCTGACAAAGGAAGAGAAGGAGACTGCCCAAAATAGCCACAGCACTCAGCATGATCTAAGTGTGAAATTTGTAAATGATTTCAATGAAAGTGGCGATGGCCGTTGCATTTTCCAGATGACAGTGTGGATACTACAAGCAGAAGGGGATTGCACCTTTTGCGTTACTTATCTGAATGAAGCCCACACCTCTTTGTGAGCAGATTTTACAAATTTAGGCTGGCAGAATGGAGCCCACCTAGTCTCTGGAATGGTCCCCATGGATTTTTTTACGTTCTAAGAAGATTCATTAAACAACCAATAAATAATACGTAGATTAAGAAGAAACAGAAAATGGACACACAGGGCACACAGCAGCTGAGCAGCACATCTATATGCCAATGTATACTTAAATCTATCTTTAGACTGAATGTCAGGGGAGAGCACAAATGCAGTCCCCCACTACCACAAATTTTGCAGTCGAGTAACTCTCTGCTTCCGTAGGTTGCTAAACCTGGTTTATCACCTTTACGTTTGAGATCAATGTATGGCCATCCCTTTCACAGTAATGGTGACCCCAATTTAAAACTGTTCAGCAGATGTTGTCTTGCTTCCTTCTTCTGGCGTGAGTCCAGTTACTACACAACTTCAAAAGAAAATCAAAAATCTGCAGATGCTGGAAATCTGAAATAAAAAGAGAAAACTTTGGAAATGCTCGGCAAGTTAGGCAACATCTACGGAAGAGAAATAGTTAATGTTTCAGGTCCAGGATCCTGCACCATAACCAGGAAAGTGAGAAAAACAAGTTAGTTTTCAGTAGGAGAGAAGGTGGGAGAGGAATGGGCAGTCAAAGAGAATACCTCTGATAGGATGAGACCAAATACGTTCACGGGGGCAGTTACCAGTATATTAAGTGCCTTTGACTGTGTATTTACAACACAACACACCCTACCAGATGTATTCCCTTTGTCTGCCCATCTCCCCCACCTTCCATCCTACAGAAAAGTAACTCATTTTTCTCTCTTTCCCAGTCCTGACGAAGGGTCCTGGATGTGAAACGTTGACTCTGTTTCTCCTTCCACAGATGCTGCCTGACCTGTTGGGTATTCCCAGCATTTTCAGTTTTTGTTACCTGCAAAATTTTGTCAGTTGTGCTACATGTTCTCCATGCATTCAGCACGATACACGTGTTATGCATTCAAAATCTCTCTGAGTTCATTCTCCTGTATTCAGTATACCCTCCATGGCATATTGATAAAAGCAACAAAATCACATTCACATAACGTTGTAAAGTAAGTTGACGATGCCAAACGATTTTGCAAATGGACAAAAAGCAGAAAATACAGAAATCTTTCAGAGACAAGAACTAAGATGTACCCAAAAGCTACAGATGTAAACTGGACTTTTGTTGACTGAAAATTACCATTCTTTTCCTGTTTGTGGATAAATATTGCACAATTATTTCAAGTCAAATTCAGACATAGTACTTATTCCTTACTTGCTGAACATACATCTTTGTTAGCAGTGTCTGTGTCTCAGATATATACCTGTCATGTTTAAAAAGGAAGTAACTGAGTAAATTCGAGTCCACATTTGTCATGAGCATTACAGCTGCTCAGGAAACCGTGCAAAAGTGTTGGTTTTGTGAAATGCAAAACCTCAAGATGTACCAAAAGCACAGGAAATAATTTGCAAGTTCTTCAGATAACCTTGTAAACCATAAAAAGTACAGCTTCTGCCAAATGTTTCCAGTGTAATGCACACATGCTGTAAGAAGTATACTGTCTATATCAGGCAATAACTGCAGCAATCTTTTCATAGAACATGGAACATAGAACATTAACATCCCCCCCCCTCATTAAACTTATGTCCTCTCGTATTTGACATTTCCAACCCGAAAAAAAGACCCTGACCATTCACCCAATCTATGCCTCTTATAATTTTATAAACTTCTATCAGGTCTCCCCTCAGCCTCCAACACTCCAGAGAAAACAATATGAGTTTGTCTAACCTCTCCTTACAGCTAATACAGTACAATCCAGGCAACTTCCTGCTGAACCACTTCTATGCCCTCTCCAAAGCACCCACATCCTTGCTGCAATCTGGTGACCAAAACTGGATACAACTGGTCCAGAATGTTAGATTATCAAAGTCAAAGCTGAGTTTATTGTCAGATGCACAAGTACATGTGTGCACAGGTGCAATGAAAAACTTACATTTTTTAATTGCAGACGTATTTAACCTCTCCCTGCTTCAATCTCAGGTTCCTTCCTCTTTGAAGAAGACCACTATCATCCCGGTACTGAAGAGAAGCAAGGCAACATGCCTCAATGACTATCGACCAGTGGCTCTGACATCCACCATCATGAAGTGCTTTGAGAGGTTGGTCCAGCCTCCCAGACAACCTGGACCCACTGCAATTTGCCTATCGCCAAAACAGGTCTACATCAGATGCTGTCTCCCTGGCCCTACTCTCAGCTCTGAAGCATCTGGACAGTAAAGACACATACATTAGACTTTTGTTTATTGAGTACAGCTCTGCCTTCAATACAATAATCCCAAGTAAGCTTGTCACCGAGACCTAGGACTCAACACCTCCTGCTGTAACTGGATCCTTGACTTTCTAACAAACAGACTGCAATCAGTGAGGATAGGCAGCAATACCTCCGGCACGATTATTCTCAACACTGGTGCCCCACAAGACTGTGTCCTCAGCCCTCTATTCTACTCCCTATACACTCATGACTGTGTGGCCAGATTCTGCTTTAACTCCATCTACAAGTTTGCAGATGACACCACCGTTGTAGGCCGTATCTCAAACAGCGATGATGCGGAGTACAGGAAGGAGATAGAGACCTTAGTGGAATGGTGTCATGACAACAACTTTTCCCTCAATGTCGGCAAAACAAAAGAGCTGGTCATTGACTTCAGGAAAGAGGGCAGTGTACATGCTCCTGTCTACATCAACAGTGCTGAGGTTGAGAGGGTTGAGAGCTTCAAGTTCCTAGGAGTGAACATCACCAACGGCCTGTCCTGGTCAAATCACGTAGATGCCACAGCCAAGAAAGCTCACCAGCGCCTCTACTTCCTCAGGAGGCTAAAGAAATTTGGTTTGTCCCCTTTGACTTTCACCAACTTTTACTGATGCACCATAGAAAGCATCCTATCTGGATTTATCACAGCTTGGTACGGCAACTGCTCTGCCCAGGACCGCAAGAAACTGCAGAGAGTTGTAGACACAGCCCAGCGCGTCACAGACACCAGCCTCCCCTCCTTGGACTCTGTCTTTACCTCTCGTTGTCTTGGCGAAGCAGCCAGCATAATCAAAGCTCCCACTCACCCAGGACATTCTCTCTTCTTTCCTCTTCCATGGGGTAGAAGATACAGGTGCCTGAGGGCACGTACCACTAGACTTAAGGACAGCTTCTACCCCACTGTGATAAGACTATTGAATGGTTCCCTTATACAATGAGGTGGACTATGACTTCACCTTGTTGTGACCTTGCACCTTATTGCACTGCACTTTCTCTGTAGCTGTGACACTTTACTCTGTACTGTTATTGTTTTTACCTGTACTACATCAATGCACTCTGCACTAACTCAATGTAACTGCACTGTGTAATGAATTGATCTGTGCGATCAGTATGCAAGACAAGCTTTTTACTGTACTTCAGTACAGGTAACAATAATAAATCAATCCAATATCAATACTTGCAGCAACATCACAGGAACACAACAGTCAGAGGATAAATATAAATTAAACATTAATTATACAAAATTATACAAGAAAGAACAGAATTGGAACAAAAAAGCACAAAGCCCATTGTAGAGCAAAGTGGTCCAAGTGGTCATAGTGTTGATATACTGAGGTGGTGATGAGGGTTGTACAGGTTGGTTCAAGAGCCGAATGGTTGACGGGAACCCTCACAAGGCATCAGGCCCCGACAGTGTACCTGGCCAGGTACTGAAAATCTGCACTGACCACCTGGTAGAATTGTTCAGGTACATGTTCAACCTCTCACTGCTGCAGTTGGAAGGGCATCAAAAAGGCATCAATCATACCAGTGCCCAAGAAGAGCAGGGTTGAGCTGCCTCAATGACTATCGCCTGGTAGCACTCACATCTACTGTGATGAAGTGCTTTGAGAGGTTGGTCAGGGCTAGAATTAACTCCTGCCTGAGCAAGGACCTGGACCCACTGCAATTTGCCTACTGCCACAACAGGTCTACAGTGGATGCAATCTCACTGGTTCTCCACTTGGCTTTAGAGCACCTAGACAACAGCACTGCTACATCAGGCTGCTGATTATCGATTACTGCTCAGTGTTTAACACCATCATCCCCTCAGTACTAATCAACAAGCTTCAAAACCTGGGCCTCTGTACCTCCCTCTGCAACTGGATCCTCAACTTCCTTATCGGGAGACCACAGTCAGTGCGGATCGGTAGTAAACTCTCCTCCTCACTGACAATCAACATAATCAACCTCAAAGATGCGTGCTTAGCCCACTCTCTACACCCATGACTCTATGGCTAGGCACAGCTCAAACGTCATCTATAAATTTGCCGATGACACCACTGTTGTTGGCAGAACCTCAGATGGCGACGAGGAGGAGTACAGGAGTGAGATAGATCGGCTGGTTGAGTGGTGTTGCAACAACAACCTCACACTCAACGTCAGCAAGACCAAGGTATTGATTGTGGACCTCAGGAAGGGGAGGTCAGGAGAATGCACACCAGTCTTCACCGAGGGGTCAGTGGTGGAAAGGGTGAGCAGCTTCAAGTTCCTGGGCATCAACATCTTGGTGAATCTATCCTGGGCCCAACCCATTGATACAATCACAAAGAAAGCATGCCAGTGGCTCTACTTCATTAGGAGTTTGAGGAGATTTGGTATGTCACCAAACACTCTTGCAAATTTCTACAGATGTGTGGTGGAGAGCATTCTGACCGGTTGCGTCACGGCCTGGTATGGAGGCTCCAATGCACAGGATAGCAAGAGGATGCAGAGGGTTGTAGACTCAGCCAGCTCCATCACGGGCACAGCCCTCCCCACCATCGAGGGCATCTTTAAGAAGCAGTGCCTCAAGAAGGCAGCATCCATCACTAGGGACCCTCACCACCCGGGACATGCCCTCTTCTTCTTACTACCATCAGGAGCAGGTACAGGAGCCTGAAGACCCATACTTTAGGAAGAACTTCTTCCCCTCCACTATCAGATTTCTGAACAGTCCAGGAACCCACAGACACTACCTCGTTATTCCTTCTTTTTTGCACTTCTTGTTTATTTTTGTAATTTATGGTAATTTTATGTCTTTGCACTGTACTGAACCATAGAACCATAGGAAAATACAGCCCAATACAGGCCCTTTGGTCCACCATGTTGTGCCAACCTTTAAACCACACCTAAGACTATCTAACCCCTTCCTCCCACATATCCCTCTATCTTAAATTCCTCCATATGCTTATCTAACAATCTCTTGAACTTGACCAATGTACCAATGTATCAGCCTCCACCACCACCCCAAAACCAGCAGCCTTACAGCTGCCAACAAATTACATGTCATATAAGTCAGTGATAATAAATCTGATTCCAATTCTGTTTCTGATTCTGTTCTTGAACCTGGTGGTGTGGGACTTTAGACCTCCTGCCTGATGGTAGCTGCGAGAAAATGGCATGGCCCGCATGGTGGGGATCTTTGATGATGGAAGTTGCCCTCTTGAGGCAGCACCTCCTGTAGATACTTTACATATGAGATCCAGCATGAGCTAGTCAAATGGATATAAAACTGGCTTGGTGGTTGGAGGCAGGAGTTGGTAGTGGAGGGGTGTTTTTCAGACTGGAGGCCTGTAACCAATGGCATGCCACAGGGATTGGTGCTGGGTCCCTGTTTTTTGTCTTCTATATCAATGTTTTGGAAAAGAATGCAGTTGGTAGATGACCTCAAAACTGGCAGCGTAGTGAACAGTGAAGAAGGTTGCCTATGGTTACAACAGGATCTCAAACAACAGGGAAAGTGGGCAAAGAAGTGGCAGATGGAATTTAACTCAGACAAGTGCAAAATGATGTATTTTGGGAAGTCAAACTACGGCAGTAAGTGGTCAAGCCCTGGGAAGTGTTGTAGGACAGAGACACCTCGGGATACATGTACATAGTTCTCCAAAAGTGCCAATCCAAGTGGACAGGGTGGTGACAGACAGAGGGTAGTGGTCAATGGGACTTATTCTGGCTGGAAGTCTGTGACTAGTGGTGTTCCACAAGGATTCGCACTGGGACCTCTGCTGTTTGTGATATGTATAAATGACCTGGATGAAAATGTAGATGGGTGGGTTAGTAAGTTTGCAGATGACACAAAGATTGGTGGAGAATTGGACAGTGTAGAGGGCTGTCAGAGGATCCAGCAGAACATAGATCAGTTACAGATATGGATGGAGAAATGCAGATGGAGTTTAATCTGAGCAAGTGTGAGGAGTTGCACTTTGGGAAGTCTAATGTAAGGGGAAAGTACACTGTTAATGGCAGGACCTTTAACAGCATTGATGTACAGAGGGGTCTTGGGGTCCAACTCCATCGCTCATGCAAGCAGATAGAGTGGTAAAGAAGGCAGATGGCACGTTAGCTTTTATCAGTTGGGGCACTGAGTAAGAGTCAGGAAGTCATGTGGCGATATATAAAACTGGTTCAGTCACATATGGAGTATTGTGTTCAGTTCTGTCGTCCCGTTACAGGAAGGATGTGGAGGCTTTGGTAAGGATGCAGAAGAGATTCGCCAGCATGCTGCCTGGATTAGAGGGTATGAGCTATGTGTTTTCTTTGAAGCATCAGAGGCTGAGGGGAGACCTGATGGCAGTTTATAAGACTATGAGAGGCATGGAGAGGGTAGACCGTCAGAATCTTTTTATCTAGCATAGAAATGTCAAATACTAGAGGAGATGCGTTTAAGGTGAGGGGGGAAGTTCAAAGGAGATGTGCGGGGCAAGTTTTTACACAGAGAGTAGTGGGTGCCTGGAACAGGCAGCCAGGGGGAATGGTAGAAACAGATACGACAGAGGTGTTCAAGAGGCTCGTAGACAGACACATGAACATGCAGGGAATGGAGGGATATGGATCATGTGCAGGCAAAAGAGATTGAGTTTAATTTGGCATCGTGTCCAGTACAGACATTGTGGGCCAAAAGGCCTGTACCTGTGCTGTGCTGTTGTATGTTCGAAGAAGGTGTTTGACATGCCTGCCTTCATTGGTCGGAGCATTGAGTACAGGAGTTGGGATGACATATTGCAACCATACAAGTCATTGGAGAGACCACACTAGTTCAAGTTCAAATCCAAGTTTATTATCACAGGCAGATATGCCCAGGGTAGAAATGCCATGAAAATAAGCTTCTTGCAGTAGCAGAACAGTACATTACAAGCACAACAAACATAAGTTAACATAAACTTAAATTAACATTAATTATTCTTACATGAGAAAATAAACATAATGACACTAGTACAAGCTGAGAGAGAGAGAGAGAGAGAGAGAGAGAGTGTGGTGGGGGGGGGGGGGAGGGAGAGAGAGAGAGAGAGAGAAATATAGTCCAAGGTAGTGTTAAGGTTTTTCAAGTCAGTTCAAGAACCTGATGGCAGTGGGGAAAGAAGCTGTTGATGAACCTTGAGGTGTGTCTCTTCAGGCTCCTGTACTTCCTGCCTCATGGCAGCAATGAGAAGAGGACATAGCCTGGACAGTGGGGGTCCCTGATGATGGATGTCACCTTTCTGAGACATCACCTCTTGTAGATGTCCTTGATGGTGGGGACAGCTGTACCCATGATGAAACTGGATGAATCCACCACTAGCCTCATGTTCCTGTGTACTGGAGTTTCAATACAAGGCTGTAATGCAACCAGTCAGAATGCTTTCCACTGTACATCTGTAGAAGTTTGTCAGCATCTTCAATAACACGCCAAATCTCCTTAAACTTTTAAGAAAGTCGAGATGCATCTATGTGCTGGATCAAGGATAGATCCTTTGAGGCATTGACCCCCAGAGGATTGTGTGTTGTTCCGGTCACCATTCTAGCAGAAGGATGTCATTAAGCTTTAAAAGGTGCAGAAAAGACCACGAGGATGTTACTGGAAGTGGAGGGCTTGAGTTGGAAGGAGAGGCTGTATAGGCTGGGACTTGTTTCCCTGCAGCGAAGGAGGCCGATGTGTGACCTTATATAAATCATGAGGGGCGTAGATAAGGTGGATAGTCACAATACCTTCCCAGGGCAGGGGAGTCTAAAACTAGAGGGCTAAGATTTAAGGTGAGAGAGGAAAAGTTTAAAAGGAACTGAGGGGGCAGGTTTTTTACACAGGGGGAGGTGAGTGTATGGAACGAGCTGCCAGAAGCAGCTGTAGAGGTGGGTACAACTACAATGTTTAAAAGACATTTGAACAGGGACATGTATAAGGAAGGCCAAGCACAGCAAATGGGATTAGCTGAGATTGACATCTTGGCTGGCATGGATGAGTTGGGCTGAATGGCCTGTTTTTGGGCTGTATAGCTCTATGACTCTAGAACTCACCAGCCTCATCATCCCTGTTGCACGTTTTTTAATAAAGGAGCAACTTTAGCTCAACTGCAGCCTTCTGGTACCTCACCTGCAGCTGATGACGATGCAAAATGCTTCATCAGAGCCCAGCAATCCCCTCTCTTTCTGTTAAGAGCATTCTGGGATTGAGTTCATTGGTCCTGGGGATGTATATCCACCCTTGTGTTCCAAGATATCTAACTCTTCACATTCTTAATCAACGTACCCTTCCCTGAACTCACTGTCCTTCACGCATTGGAGAATACAGGTGAGAAGTGTTCATTTGGGACCTCACCCACATCCCCTGGGTCCACACATAGAAAACCCTTTTGGTCCCTGAGCGGAGCCATTCTGTCCCTGGGTGCCCTCTTATTCCTAATGTACTTACAGTATCTGTTCCTCTAATTCCCACTCACTATGGGAATGTCTGTTGTATAATCCCAGCAAAGTGACCGCCCCTCTCTTATTCCGAAATTCTACCCATATGGCCTCATTGGACGATCCCTCCAGGATCTCCCCAATCAGCTATGTGACTCTATGCCCTCTTTTGCATCTCCCTCTGATGCCCCGAACATTAAGCTGCTGTTCCTACCCTTTGTTCATCCATGTTTCTGTGATCACAATTCCAAGTACTGATCCATACTCTTATCCCATCTGACTTCCTGGGTTGGGCCTAGCACCTCCTCCCATGCTCCCTCACCCTGCTCTGCCCACTGGACTTGTTTGATCTATCTACATTTGGGTCAATCTCCCCACCTGTCACACTGTTACTGAGTTCCCCGCTCCCCTGCCAGATTAGTTTAAACCCTCCTGAGCAGTGTGAGCAAACCCCTCTGCAGGGATGTTGTCCCCTGCCCCTTGCCATCCGGTTTAGTTGTAACCCATCCTTCTTGCATAGGTGCCACCTGCCCTAGAAGTGATCCTATTAATCCCGGTACTCAAAGTTCTCCTTCCAGCACCATTTCCTGAGCCACACATTCGTCAGTCCTGTTCTCCTACTCCGACCCTCACCACTTCGTAGCACAGGGGGTATGACCCTGGACATCCTGCTTTTTAACCTTCTGCCTAACACCCTAAATTCACTCTGCAAGACCTTGTCCCTGTTTTTACCCACGCCGTTGGTACCAAAATGTACAACGACCTCTGGCTGCTCTCCCTCCCCCTTCAGAATGTTCTGTACCCACTCCAAGGCATCCCTGACCCTGGTAATAGGGAGGCAACAGACCATTATGGAGTCTTGGTCTCGGCCACAGAAACATCTCTCTGTTCCCCCCACTAACGAAGCCCCCACCACCAGCGCTCGCCTCACAGCCGTGGTGCCACAAACATGATTGCTTTGCTATCATTCCAATGGCATCCACAGCAGTGCACCTGGTGGATGGGCATGAGAAGAAGGCAGCAGGTCTCCAGAACACCATTGGCAAAGACACTTGCAACTCTCACAAGACCATCTTGTTGCATATGCCATGTTATGGTAAAATGTTGGACCTAATATCCAACAGTATCTGGAGTTTATCAAGGGAGTTGTCCATTGGAGAGGGTACGTTAAAAATAATATCACGACAAATGTAATTCATTGAACATGTAAGTGAGCTCAGGTGATTACTCTGCACATTTCCCTTTCCCTGGAATGTACCAGTTTCTCGGGTACAGTGATGCATGTAACCAGCCAACTGTCCGACTCACTGAAAGCTTGTTACAGTTGTACACGGTGTTGGTGAGGCCACACATCGAGTTTTGTTGGCCTACACAAAATGGCATGCAGTAGCATCGGAGACATTCCAGAGGAGATTCACCACGTTGACCCCTGAGATGAGAGAGCTGTCCAACCAAAAGAGGCTCAACAGGTTGGGTCTGTATTCTTTGGAGTTTCGACAAATGAAGGGTGATCTTATTTGGAGCATGTATGATCCCAATGGGACAAGGGAGGGTAGATGTCGAGATGTTTTGGTGCAGACCAGGCACAGAAGAGGAATTGAGGCCAGTCGTGATCATATTGAATGGCGGGGCAGGGTTGAGGGGCCGAGTGGCCTACTCCTGCTCCTACTTCCTCGTGTTCTTGAGTTGTCATGGACTAGGATTGTCTATCTTCATTGCCAGTTGTTGGGGCAGTGCAGAGAGCTTTCTGCTTACGCTGCCTGTGCTCCTCCAGACCTAGGAATGTCAGATTTGGAGTTGGAATTGGTTTATTATTATCACTTGAAAAACAATGAAAAACTTGTCTTGCATACCGCTCGTACAGATCAATTCATTACACAGTGCATTGAGGTAGAACAAGGTAAAACAATACAGAATGCAAAATAAAGTGTAACAGAGCGCAGGCAGACAATAAGGTGTAAGGTCACAACAAAGTAGATTGTGAGGTCAAGAGTCCATCCTATTGTACTAGGGAACATTCAATTATTTTATAACAGTGGGATAGAAACAGTCCTTGAGCCTGGTGGTACGTGCTTTCAGGCTTTTGTATCTTCTGCCAATGGGAGAGTGGAGAAGGAAGAATTTCCAGGGTGTGTGGGGTCTTTGATTATGCTGGCTGCTTTACTGAGGCAGCAAGAAGTATAGACAGAGTCCATGGAGGGGAAGCTGGTTTCAGTGATGTGCTGGGCTGTGTCCACAACTCTCTGCATTTTCTTGCGGTCCCGGGAAGAGCAGATGCCATACCAAGCTGTAATGCATCTGGATAGGATGCTTTCATGGTGCATCAATAAAAGTTGGTGAGTGTCAAAGGCGACATGCCAAATTTCTTTAGCCTCCTGAGGAAGCAGAGGCACTGGTGAGCTTTCTTGTCCGTGGCACCTATGTGGTTGGACCAGGACAGGCTATTAGTGATGTTCACTCCTAGGAACTTGAAGCTCTCAACCCTCTCGACATCAGCACCATTGATGTAGACAGGAGAACCATAGAACCATAGAACAATACAGCACAATACAGGCCCTTCGGCCCACCATGTTGTGCCGCCCTTCAAACCGCACCTAAGACTATCTAACCCCTTCCTCCCACATATCCCTCTAACTTAAATTCCTCCATATGCTTATCTAACAATCTCTTGAACTTGTCCAATGTATCAGCCTCCACCACCACACCAGGCAGCACATTCCATGCACCAACCACTCTCTGGGTGAAAAACCTCCCTCTGACATCTCCTTTGAACTTCCCACCCATTACCTTAAAGCCATGTCTTCTTGTTTTGAGCATTGGCGCCCTGGGAAAGAGGCACTGGCTGTCCACGCTATCTATTCCTTTCAATATCTTGTATACCTCTATCATGTCTCCCCTCATCTTCCTCCTCTCCAATGAGAACAGCCCCAGCTCCTTTAGTCTCTTCTCATAATCCATACTCTCTAATCCAGGCAGCATCCTGGTAAATCTCCTCTGCACCCTCTCCAACACCTCCACATCCTTCCTATAATGAGGTGACCAGAACTGGACACAGTACTCTAAGTGTGGCCTAACCAGAGTTTTGTAAAGCTGCATCATCACTTCGCGGCTCTTAAACTCAATCCCCCGATTTATGAAAGCTAACATCCCAAAGCTTTCTTAACTACCCTATCTACCTGTAAGGCGACTTTCAGTGATCTGTGGATATGAACCCCCAGATCCCTCTGCTCCTCCACACTACCCAGAATCCTGCCATTAACCTTGTATTCCACCTTGGAGTTTGTCCTTCCAAAGTGTACCATCTCACACTTCTCCAGATTGAACTCCATCTGCCACTTGTCAGCCCAGCTCTGCATCATATCAATATCCTTCTGCAAGCTTCTACAGCCCTCCACACTATCCACAACACCACCGATCTTTGTGTCATCTGCAAACTTGCCAACCCAGCCTTCCACCCCCTCATCTAAGTCATTAATAAATATCACAAAAAGTAGAGGTCCCAGAACCGATCCCTGCGGGACACCACTAGTCACAGCCCTCCAATCTGAATGCACTCCCTCCACCACAACCCTCTGCTTTCTACAGGCAAGCCAATTCTGAATCCACATGGCCAAGCCTCCCTGGATCCCTTGACCTCTGACCTTCGAAGAACCCTACCATGCGGAACTTTGTCAAACGCCTTACTAAAATCCATGTAGACCACATCCACTGCACTACCCTCATCAATCTTCCTGGTCACCTCCTCAAAGAACCCCATCAGGCTTGTGAGGCAAGATCTTCCCTTCACAAAGCCATGCTGGCTGTCCCTAATCAGTCCATGATTCTCTAAATGCTCATAGATCCTATCTCTTAGAATCCTTTCTAACAGCTTATTCACAACAGGCGTAAAGCTCACCGGCCTGTAATTCCCTGGACTATCCCTACTACCTTTTTTGAAAAAGGAGACAACATTCGCCACCCTCCAGTCCTCCGGTACCAGCCCCATGGACAACGAGGACTCAAAGATCCTAACCAACGGTTCAGCAATCTCCTCCCTCGCCTCACAAAGCAGCCTGGGGAATATTCCGTCAGGCACCGGGGACTTATCTGTCCTACTATTTTCTAACCACTCCAACACATCCTCTCTCTTGATATCTACATACTCTAGAACATTACCCTTACCAACACTGTCCTCAGCATCATCAAGACCCCTTCCCTTGGTGAATACTGAAGAGAAGTATTCATTGAGAACCTCACCCACTTCCACAGCTTCCACGCACATCCTCCCACCTTTGTCTTTAATCAGACCTACCACTACCCTAGCCATCCTTCTGCTCTTTACATACGAGAAAAAAGCCTTGGGATTCTCCCTAACCCTACTCACCAAAGCCTTTTCATGTCCCCTTCTCGCTTACCTCAGCCCTTTCTTAAGTTCCTTCCTTGCTACTCAATATTCCTCACGAGCCCTGTCCGATCCTTACTGCTCACACCTTATGTATGCTGCCTTCTTCTTCCTAACTAGTTGTTCCACCTCTCTCAGCACCCATGGTTCCTTCACCCTGCCATTCCTTCTCTGCCTCACCGGGACAAGTTTATCCCTAACATCCTGCAAAAGATCCCTGAACACCGACCACATCTCCATAGTACATTTCCCTTCAAAAATGTCATCCCAATTTACACTCCCAAGTTCTCACCTTATAGCCTCATAATTCACCTTTCCCCAATTAAGTATCTTCCCATCCTCTTTGCTCCTATCCCTGTCCATGACAAGATAGGAGAATTGTCATGGACAGGAGCGTATGTACTGTCCCCCTTCCTAAAGTCAATGACCAGCTCTTTTGTTTTGCTGACATTGAGGGAAAGGTTGCTGTCATGACACCATGTTACTAAGCTCTCTATCTTCTTTCTGTGCTCTGACTCATCATTATTTGAGATACAGCCCACTACGGTTGTATCATCTGCAAACTTGTAGATGGAGTTAGAGCAGAATCTGGCCACACATTGTGTAGAGTAGGGGGCTGAGGACACAGTCTTGTGGGGCACCGTTGCTGAGAATAATAGTGCTGGAGGTGTTGCTGCCTGTCCTCACTGATTGCGATCTGTTGGTCAGGAAGTCAAAGATCCAGTTGCAAAGGGAGGTGTTGGGTCCCAGGTCTCGGAGTTTGGAGATGAGTTTGCTTGAAATTATGACACTGAAGGTGGAGCTGTAGTCAATAAGTAGCTGTCTGATGTAGGTGTCTTTGTTATCCATACATTCCAGGGATGAGTGTAGGGCCAGGGAGATGGTGTCTGCCGTTGAACTGTTCCAGCGGTAGGTGAATTGCAGTGGGTCGAGGTAGTCTGGGAGGCTGGAGTTGAGGCGTGTCATGACCAGCCTCTCGAAGCACTTCCCGATGGTGGATGTCGGAGCCACCGGGCAGTGGTAATTCAGGCACGTTACCTCAGTGGGGCCCACCGAGCCTCTACAATGTGGCACCACGTTGTCTTGTGTCCTTCGCTCACCAATCTGAGCTTCCCCATTGCTCACAGAAATTCAGAAAAACAGTTCTTGTGCAATATAAAAGAGTTTCACTCTGGTGACACCCTCTGTCCTTGATGATGACAAGGAAATAAACTCCCCAAATAACTAGAACACAGGCAATACATCACAGGAACAGGCCCTTTGTCCCATCATGTCTGTGTTGACCATGATGCCAATCTAAGCTGCACGTGGCCTATATCCTCCATTCCCTGCATGCTCAAGTGACTCACTAAATGCCCCTTAAACATTGTTATCATATCTGCTTCCACCAAGTTTCAAGTTCCTTCACCACCTTTCCTGGCAGCATGTTCCAGGCACCCACCAATCTCTGTGTAAAAAACTTGCCTCACACATTTCCTTTAAACTTTCCCCCCTCATCTAGTATTTGGAATTTCCATCCTGGGAAAAAGCCTCTGGCTATCTACTCTATCTATGTCTCTCATAATTTTATAAACTCCCCTCAGCCTCCAACACTCCAGAGAAAACAACCCAAGTTTGTCCAACTCTCCTTCCAGCTAATACTCTCTAATTCAGGCAGCATCCTAGTGAACCCCTTCTGCACCCTCTGCAAAGCCTCCACATCCTTCCTGCAATGTGGTGACCAGAATTGCACACAATATTCTAGATGTGGCTGAACCAAAGTTTTATACAGCTGCAACATGACTTCCTGACTTTTATTTCAATGCTCCCAGCAATGAATACAAGCATGCCGTACACTTCCTTTATCACCCTAGCTACTTGTGTTGCCACTTCAGGGAGCTGTGGACTTGCACCTCAATATCCCTCTGCACATCAATGCTCCTGAGGGTCTTGCCATTTACTGCATACTTTCGCCTTTGACCTCCCAAATGCAACACCTTACACCTGTCCGGATTAAACTCCATCTGCTGTATCCCCAACTCAACAATTGTTGTGTCATCTTCAACCTTGCTAATCAGCCCGACTACATTTTGAACAAATCATTTCTATGTAAACAAACAACAGAGTTCCCACCACTGATCTCTGTGGAACACCACTTTGCACCACCTCAGAGCTCCAATCAGAATAATCCCCTTCCAATACTACCTGTGCTCTTCCGTGGCCAAGGCAAAACTGGATCCAATCCACCAATGAATGAATAGACCTGACAATAAAAATCTTTTTAAAGTCTGGTAGAGAGAGAGTAAGTACATTGCTCTGTGTGTTCACATTTGGTTATGTGCTCCTTGTCAGCTTTCAGTGCTACCGTTAACCATGTTGTATGTACATAAAATGAGTGCCTGATGAAGGCCAACACTGACTTCCCACATGCACATTTTAAACCTCAGCCACCTTACTGGGTGATTGGTTCCTCAAAATTATACCCTTTTAAGGAAACGATGTCTGGGGAAGTAATGTAACAGTATCTGCAGTCGACCATGAAGTAACCAGGAATATGCAAAGTCCTGCACAGTTCACTGGATGAAACCCATAAGCCTGGGTATCAGTGTGCGGAGAGAGAAGGCATGCGGCTTCCTCACCTCTTCGAACTGTCCTTCTGTTCAGTGAGCTTCTTCACGCAATAGTGCTCTTTACATTCCAGAAAGGAGTCAACATTAAGTTAATGAACTTTTAGCAAAAGTCAGAACATGTTGCTTTATTTTAACTTCCCCTTATGGCTGTTTGCACATATATCTAACCCCAGCTTTCAAGGTTGAATCGAGTGCAGCACCACTCTCCAGTTTGGCCCCGGAACATTCCTCATTCCTCTGACAATCCGCAAACTTCTTTGATATTTTTATATTTTCTTATGACATCGAAGGAGGCTATTCTGCCCCTTGGGTTTATGCAGGCTGTCAGAGCAATCCCATCAATCCCATTTTCCACTTCTTTCCCATGCCACTTGACTCCTGTCTGGTCCTGCTCCAATTGGGCTAACACAGGGCAGCACTCAGCTCACCAAGCAACACATCTTGGGGAAGTGGGAGGAATCTCACACAATCGCAGGGAGAACGTGCAAACTCCACACAGACAACACAGGAGGTCAGGATTGAACCCCCGTTGCCAGAACTATGAGACAGTGGCTCTACCCACCAACCTACAGCTGAGTGTCCTTAAAAATACAAATTCCCCACTTTGTTAAATTCATTTAAAGGATGTTGGAGTCACTGCCAAGACCAGTGTTTACTTTCCATACTGACTATCCTTGATCTGCTGCAGTCCTTGCAAAGAATGTAAGGACAGTCAGGTAGCTGTGACAGACCTGGCGTCAGAGGTAAATAGGGTCGTAAAGAAAGCTGTTGGCATAAATCAGGGCACTGAGTACAGGAGTTGGGATATTACGTTGAAGTTGTACAAGACATTGGTGAGGCCAAATTTAGAGTATTGTGTGCAGTTCTGGTCACTTACCTACAGGAACGATGTGCAGAGAAAATATACACGGATTTGCTGGGACCTGAGTTACAGGGAAAGGTTGAATAGGTTAGGACTTTATTCCCTGGAGCGCAGGAGAATGAGGGGAGGTCTCATAGAGGTATACAAAATTATCAGGGGTATAGATAGAGTGAATGCATGCAGGCTTTTTCCCCTCAGGTTGGGTGAGACTAGAACTAGAGGACGTAGGTTTAGGGTGAAGGGTGAAATATTTAAGGGGAATCTGAGGGGGAACTACTTCACTCAGAGGGTGGTGCAAGTGTGGAATGAGCTGCCAGTGGAAGTGGTAGATGTGGGTTCAATTGTAACATCTAAGAGAAGTTTGGATAGGTACATGGATGGGAGGGATTTGGAGGGATATGGTCCGGCTGCAGGTAGATGGGACTAAGCAGAAGACCAGGCTGGCATGGACTGGATGGGCTGAAGGGCCTGTTTCTGTGCTGTGGTGATCTATGACTCTATGACTCTATGAGGTACTCCAGACAGTGGCATTAGGTAGGAATTCTAGGACTGAAACAGAGCAATGGTGGTATATTCCTGTGCCTTCTTAATGAACCTGCAGGTTCATTACTGAGGAACCATCCAGTGAGGCCTTATGGGTGGAGCTGAGAAATAAGCAGGGGACAGTCACCTTGTTGGAGATGTATGAGAGGCTCCATAATAGTCAATGGGAATTGGAAGAACAAATACGCAGGGATATTGTGGAGAATTGTACGAATAATTGGGTTGTCATTGTAGGGGATTTTACTTTCCTAACTAGACTGGGACTGCCATACTGCTAAGGGCTCAGATGGGGTGGAATTTGTTAAATGTGTACAGGAAAGTTTCCTCAGCCAATATATAGAGAGATGGCAAAGCTTCACCTACTCTTACATAATAGGGCGGGGCAAGTGACTGAGGTGACAGTGGGGGAGCACCTTGGGACCAGTGAACATAATTCTATTAGCTTTAAATTAATTTTGGGAGGAGACAGAACTGGTCCACAAGTTAAAGTTCTACATTGGGACAAGGTGAATTTTGACAGGATTAGACAGGAACTTGCAAAAGTTGATTGGAGTAGTTTGTTTGCAGGCAAAGGGAGGTCTGGCAAATGGGAGGGCTTTAAAAGTGAGATATCAAGGGTTGAAGATCTGCATGTTCCTGTTGGGGTGAAGGTCAAGGCTGGCAGGGGTAAGGAACCCTGGATGATGAGCGATATTGAGGCCCTGGCCAGGAAAAAGGAGGCATGTGTCAGGTACAGCTGGCTGGGATCAAGTGAATCCCTGGAGGAGTTTGGGGATGCGGGACTGTACTCAAGGAGGAAATCAGGAGGGCAAAAAGGGGGCATGAGGTGGCTTTGCAGAGAAGATTAATGAAAATTCAATTAGATTTTATAAGTAAGCGAAAAAGAGTAACTAGAGAGAGAATGGGGCCCCTCAAAGACCAAAGGGGACATCTTTGTGTGGAGCCACAGGAGATAGACGAGGTCCTTGATGAGTATTTCTCCCCTGTTTTTACTACGGAGAAATGCATGAAGACTTTGGAACTTGAGATAGTTAATGGGGAGGTCTTGTTCATTATGGTAGAGGAGGTGCTGGATATCTTAAAACATATGATGGTAGATAAATCTCCGGGTCCTGACCAGGTACATCACAGAACACTGTGGGAGGCTAGAGAAGAAATTGCCGGAGCACTGGCTGAGATATGTGCATCATCGTGAGTGACAGCTGATGTGCTGAAAGACTGGAGGGTGGCAAATGTTGTGTTTTTATTTCAGAAGGGCTGCAAAGCAAAACCTGGGAACTATAGAAGATAGAACATCTGTGGTAGGTAAGTTATTGGAGGGCATTCTGAGGGATAAGATAGATTTGGAAAGACAGAGGTTGATTAGGGACAGTCAGCATGGCTTTGTGCATGGGAGGTCATGTCTTACAAATCTGATTGAGTTTTTTGAAGAAGTAACAAAGAAAATCTATGAAGGCAGGGCAGTAAACGTGGTTTATATGGACTTCAGCAACACCTTTGATAAGGTTCCACATGTAGGCTGCTCTGGAAGGTTAGATTGCATGGGATCCAGGAAGAACTGGCTAATTGGATACACAACTGGCTTAATGTTGGAAGCAGAAGGTGATGGTGGAAGGTTGTTTCTCGGACTGTAGTCCCCTGACTAGTGGTGTTCCCCAGGGGTCAGTGCTGGGACCATTGTTGTTTGTCATCTGTACCAACGATTTGGGTGAGAATGTACTAGGCACGGTTGGTAGGTTTGCAGATGACACTAAAATAGATGGTGTCATTGACAGTGAAGAAGGTATTAAGAATTGCAGTGGGATTTTGATTGGCTGGGTAAGTGGGCTGAGCAATGACAAATGGAGCTTAATTCAGATAAGTGCGAGGCGTTGATTCCTGGGAAGTCAAGCCAAGGTTGGACTTTCACAGTGAATGGTAGGTCCCTGGGGAATGTTGTAGAACAGAAGGACCTAGGAGTACAAGTACATGGTTCCCTGAAAGCAGTGTCACAGGTAGACAGGGTGATAAAGAAGACCTTTGTCATGCTGGCCATCTGTCAAAGCATTGAGTATAGAGGCTGGGATGTTATGTTGTAGTGTACAGCATGGTGGTGACACTGTTCTGGTTCCTGTGCTTTTGAATGGATATGATGAAGCGAGAGAGGGTGCAGAAGAAGTTCACGAGGATACTGCCAGAACTGGAGGGCTTGAGTTATAAGGAGACACTGAAAAGGCTTGGACTGTTTTCTCTGGAGTGTCGGAGGCTGAGGGGTGACCTTTCAGAGATTTATAAAATCATGAGGGGCGTAGATAGGGTGTATCGTCAGAGTCTTGTTCCAGGGGATAGGAGTCTAAAGATAGAGGGCACGTCTAAGGTGAGTGGAGAAAAATTGAATGGGGATCTGAGAAGCAGGTTTTTCACACAGAGAGTGGTGGGTGTGTGGAACAAGCTGCCAGAGGAAGTGGTAGAGGCAGGTACAGTTATAACATTCTCTTCAGATCCCCATTAAACCTCCGTCCTCTTATCTTAAACCTATACTTTCTTGTTTCTGATACATGGGAGAAAGGTTCTGATTGTCAACCCTGTCTATGCCTCTTATAATCTTATAAATTTCTATCAGGTCTCCCCTTGGTCTCCTTCACCACAAAAACAAGGCCAGTCTATCCAATGTCTCCCCATTAGGGAAGTTCCCCGATCCGTGCAACACCCTGGTTCCTCTCCACTGCACTCTCTTGGGCGCAATCACATCCCTTCTATAGTGTGGTGTCCAGAACTGCACACAATTCTCCAAGTGCAGCCTAACCAGCGTTTTGTTAGGCGGAGGATTCTGAACTTTGCAAGGTCTTTGGCTATCATGCTTGACACTTTCTTTATCATGCTTTATCATACAACAAAAGCATGGGTCAAGCACATGGTGAAATTACAAAGATCCCTTCAATTTTCTTCCCGTTCGCTTGTGTTTAATGTGACTCAGATTTCCCTGTGGACCTGTATCTTTGGCTAAAGATCCACTGCTGTGGAGTGAATTTCCAGCTGAAGTGAATTTCTCCAGCTGAAGTGAATTTGGCAATTTCCCCCTAACCTTAGACCCAGTAAAGTTACAAAGGTTATGAAATGGAACTAGCACTTACACTGCGCTGTTGGCGATGAGGTTCTGGTGGAGAGTTGATGGTTTGCGAAAGGCTCCTTGTCTCCAACTCACTAAATAACTTCCAAGAGGTCAAAACTTCGGTCTATTGGTCAGCTTCTTTTTCAGAGGAACGTTTTACTTTGAAGCAGAAATAAACATTTCAGTTTGCCTGTGATGTCAAATGACTGCACATACCAGATACAGGGAGAAAAAGGGGAACTCAACTATCGCTCAATAATTGGTTAGTCACTTATAAATAGAAATAAAGGAAGTCACGGGGTGGTGTCCAGAAGTTGATTTAAAAGAACTGCTCCAGTATTTTTGTTGCAGAAAATACACAGGCACTCATTAATATTTGAAATAAGAAACTATTCAAGCTGTTCATGAATTAATATCAACATTCAAGTTATGAATCATATTTTACAATTGGAACAAGAGCTGTGGGTGACACAAAGCCATGTTACGGGCCGAGAGGACAACTCTTAGTGCTCCAGAGGTCCTTAGATGCCAGTCCTTAGCTAATTTGATTCATTCTCTGTGATATCAAGAAATGGCGAAAGGCATTGGATCAGTGAAGGCCATGGACCTTGACAACATTGGATCAGTGAAGGCCATGGGCCTTGACAACATTCCGGCAATAGTTATAGAGGCATTGAGTTACACGACATGGGAACAGGCCCTTTGGCCCAATCCATCCCTGCTGACAAAGGTGCCTTTCTGATCTAGTCCCATTTGCCTGCATTTGGCCCATTTCCCTCTAAACCTTTTTGATCCATGTCTTTAAACATTGTAATTTAACCTGTCTTTACCACTGGCAGATCATTACACGTACCCACCACTCCCTCACTAATGTCATGTACATCCCAACATCATAACATCCCAACTCTTGGACTTGGTGACCCATCCAATGAAGGCCAGTGTACCATATGCCTTCTTCACTACCCTCTCTACTTGTGTTACCACTTTCAGGGAACCATCTACTTACATACCTTGGTCTCTGTTCTACAACACACTCCTGGTCCTTGTCATTCACTGTGTAGTTCCTGTCCAGGTTTAACTTCCTAAAATGCATCACTTCGCACACATCTGAGTTAAATTCCATCAGCCATTCCCTTGCCCACTTTGCCAGTTGATCTCAATCGGAAACGCTTTCCAGCAGCACTGCTCAACAACAACCTGCTCACAGAAGCTCAGGTTGGGTTCTGCCAAAGTCACTCAGCTCCTGACCTCATTCCAGCCTTAGTTCAAACATTCGCAACTCCTCAGATCATGAAGCAGTCCACATCCAAATGCAGCAAGACCTGGACAATATCCGAGCCTGGGCTGGTTGGTGGCAGTTAATGTCCATGCAACACATGTTCAGACAATGACAATATCCAGCCAGAGAAAATCCAGCTATCACCCTTTCACATTCAAAGGCTTTACCATCACAATGAATGGCAGGGCCCTGGGGAGTGTTGTAGAACAGAGGACCCAGGGGAACAGGTATATGGTTCTCTGAAAGTGGCACCATAGGTAGACAGGGTGGTGAAGAAGGCTTTTGGCACGCTGGCCTTCATCAGTCAGGGCACTGAGAATAGAAGTTACAATGTTATGTTGCCCTTGTACAAGACATTGGTGAGGCTGCATTTGGAATATTGCCGTCAGTTATGGTCACCCTGCTGTAGGAAAGATGCCATAAACTGGAAAGAGTGAAGAGGAGATTTATGAGAATGTTGCCGGGACTTGAGGGACTGAGTTATGGAGAGAGGTCGAGCAATTTGGAACTTTTGTCATTGGAGCATAGGAGAATGAGGGGTCATGTTATAGAGATGTATAAAATCATGAGGGGCATAGATAGGGTGAATGCACACAGATTTTTCTCCTAGAGTTGGGGAATCAAGAACTCAAGGCATAGGTTTAAGGTAGGAGGAGAGAGATTTAATAGGAACCTGAGGAGCAACTTTTACACCCAGAGGGTGGTCTGTATATGGAACGAGCTGCCAGAGGAAGTGACTGAGGCAGGTACATTAACAACGTTTAGAAGGTACTTGGACAGATACATAGCTAGGAAAAGTTTAGAGGGAGATGGACCAAACACAGGCAAATGGGACTGACTTAGACGCATTCTATACCCATTTTGAACAAGAGGGAAGTGGAATGTCACCACCCACCCCAACAGCCCCCCATGCACCTGAACCCATGGTCATCACTGAGGACATAAGATCGGTCTTCTGGAGAGTGAACCTGCGGAAAACATCTGGCCCGGATGGTGTCCCTGACTGTGTTCTCAGACCCTGTGAAGATCAGCTGGCGGGGGTATTTGCAGACATTTTTAACCTCTCCCTGCTTCAATCTGAGGTTCCCACCTGCTTTAAGAAGACCACTATCATCTCAGTACCTAAGAAAAACAAGGTAACGTGCCTTAATAACTACCGCCCAGTAGCACTGACATCCACCATCATGAAGTGCTTCGAGAGGCTGGTCATGACACGCATCAACTCCAGCCTCCCAGGCAACCTTGACCCATTGCAATTCGCATACAGCCGAAACAGGTCTACAGTGGGCACCATCTCGCTGGCCCTACACTCATCTCTGAGCATCTAGACAGTAAAGGCACCCACATTAGTCTTTTGTTTACTGACTCCAGCTCTGCCTTCAATGCTATAATTCCAAGCAAGTTCATCACCAAACTCTGAGACTTGGGAATCAACACCTCCCTCTGCAACTGGATCCTTGACTTCCTGACAACAGACTGCAATCAGTGAGGATAGGCAGCGATACTTCCAGCATGATTATTCTCGACACTGGTGCCCCACAAATCTGCATCCTCAGCCCTCTATTCTACTCCCTATACATTCATATCTGTGTGGCCAAATTCTGCTCTAACTCCATCTATGAGTTTGCAGATGATACCACCATAGTGGGCTGTATCTCAAATAATGATGAGTCAGAATACAGGAAGGAGATAGAGAGCTTAGTGACATGGTGTCATGACAACAACCTTTCCCTCAATGTCAGCAAAACAAAAGAGCTGGTCATTGACTTCAGGAAAGGGGGCGGTGTACATCAATGTCTACATCAATGGTGCTGGGGTGGAGATGGTTGAGAGCTTCAAGTTCCTAGGAATGAACATCACCAATAACCTGTCCTGGTCCAACCACATAGATGCCATGGCCAAGAAAGCTTACCAGCACCTCTGCTTCCTCAGGAGGCTAAAGAAATTAGGCATGTCCCCTTTGACACTCACCAATGCACTGTGGAAAGCATCCTATCCGGATGCATCAGAGCTTGGTATGGCAACTGCTCTGCCCAGGACTGCAAGAAACTGCAGAGAGTTGAGGACACAGCTCAGCATATCATGGAAACCAGCCTCCCCTCCATGGACTCGGTCTGCACTTCTTGCTGCCTCGGTAAAGCAGCCAACATAATCAAAGTCACCACCCATCCCGGACATACTCTCTTCTCCCCTCTACCATTGGGCATAAGGTACAAAAGCCTGAAAGCACGTACTACCAGTCTCAAGAACAGCTTCTAGCCTGCTGTTATAAGACTATTGAACGGTTCCCTAGTGCAATAAGATGGACTCTTGACCTCACAATCTCATTATGACCTTGCACCTTATTGTCTACCTGCACTGCACTGTCTCTGTAGCTGTGACCCTTTACTCTGCATTCTGTATTGTTTTACCTTTTACTACCTCAATGCACTGTGTAATGAATTGATCTGTATGAACGGAAAGCAAGACAAGTTTCTCACTGTACCTCGGTATGTGACAATAATAATAAACAAAACCATGTCATACAGCATGGAGCAGTTGGATCGAAGGGCCTGTGTCCATGCTGTATGACTCTATGACTCTGACTCTATAATCACCACTGAGTCCCCCACTATCAACCCACTGGGGGTTACCATTGCCCAGAAACTGGAGTAGCCACATACTCAATGTGGCTATAAGAGCAGGTCACAGAAATCCTGTGGCGAGTACCTCACTTTCTAATCCCCAAAGCTTGTCCACCATCTACAGGGCACAAGTCTTCTTTAGTCACAGGGGAGGTCCCAGAGGACTGGTGAATAGCCAGTGTTCCTCTGTTTAAAAAGGGCAGTAGAGACAAACTAGGAAATGACAGGCCAGTGAGTCTGACATCAGTGGGAAGGAAATTATTGGAGAAAATTTTATTGGACAGGAAAGAAGGCATACAGCATGGTTACTTTCACCAGTTCAGCATTGAGTATAGAAGTCAGGAGGTTAAGTTGTAGTTGGATAAAACTTTAGTTTGGCTACATGTGGAGCACTGTGTGCAGTTCTGATCACCCCATTACAGGAAAGATGTGGAAGCTTTGAGAGGGTGCAGAAAAGGTTCACCAAGAAGTTACCTGGATTAGATGAAATGAGCTATAAGGAGAGGTTGGACAAACTTGGGCTGTTGTCTCTGGAGCATCGGAGGCTGAGGGGAGACCTAATAGAAGTTTATAAAGTTATGAGAGGCACAGATAGGGTAGACGGTCAGCATCTATTTCCCCAGGATATACATGTCAAATACTAGAGGGCATAGATTTTAGGTGAAAGGGGGAAAGTTTAAAGGAGATGGTGTGGCAAGTTTTTATCACACAGAGTGGTAGATACCTAGAACATGCTGCCAGGGGAGGTGACGGAAGCAGATGCAATAGTAATGTTTAAGAGGCATTTAGACAGACATGTGAACAGGCAGGGACTGGGGGGACACAGACCACGTGCAGGCAAATGTGCAGTTTAAATTGGCTCCATGGCTGGTACAGACATGGTGGACCGAAGTACGTCCCACAAATGTAATTGTTCACAGCTCCAACGATTTCCTCAGCCACACTTGGAGTGTTGTGTGGTTGCACTGGAGAGGGTGCAGAGGAGATTCACCAGGGTGTTGCCTGGATTGGAGGATTTCAGTTACGGGGAGAGATTGGACAGACTGGGCTTGTTCTCCCTGGAGCGAGGGAATGACAGGTGACCTGATGAAAGAACATAAGATTATGAGAGACATAGAATCATAGCCTTAGAGAATCATGAATCGTACAGCACAGAAACGGGCCCTCCCCGCCCCATACCGACCATGACGTTAATCTCCTTTGCTGCACTAGACCCATCTCCTTCCTTTCCCATCCTGTGCTAATGCCTTTTAAACTTTGTACATATACACCACACTCTCTGTGAAAAACATCCCTTGGCTTCTTTCTAGACTCCCTTGCCCTGAGAGAAAGATTCTATCTGTCCTACCTGTGCTCCTCATGATTTTGTAAACCTCTCTAAGGTCACCTCTCAGCCTCCTACATCCCAGTGAGGAGAAACCCAGTCTGCCTGACCTCTTCTTGTAACCACAGCCCTCCATTCCAGGCAACACCCTGGTGAATCTCTTCTGCACCCTGTCTATTGCTACCACATCCTCCCTGTAGTGGGGTGACCAGAACCATGTGCAATGCTCGAAGGGTTATTTAACCAATGTTTGTACAGCTGCAACATGATGTCCCAACTCTTAAATCCAATGTCTTGGCCAATGAAGGCAGGTGTGCCAGATGCTTTCTCCACTGCTCTATCCCTCAGTATCATCATTTTCAGGGAGCTATGGACTTGCATCCCAAGATCTCCTTACACATTAATGCTCCTGAAGTCCTACCAAATTTGACTTGCCAAAGTGGATTACCTCACACTCTAGGTGGACAACATGGTTGGCATGGACTCGTTGGGCCAAAGGGTCTCTATCCATGCAGTATTGCTCTATGAGTTTGTGACTCTGTTCCTGTTAGAGTGAAGGACAAGGCTGGCAGGAACAGGGAACCCTGGATGATGAGGGATACTGAGGCTCTGGTCAGGTAAAAGGAATCATGGGTAAGGTACAGGCAGCTGGGAGCAAGTGAATCCCGGGAGGAGTATAGGGGTTTCAGGAGTGTAGTCGAGGAGGAAATCAGGAGGGTACAAAGGGGGCATAAGATAGCTTTGGCGGAGAAGATTAAGGAGAATCCTAAGAGACATTATAGTATACTAAGGGAAAAAAGAGTAACTAGAGAGGGAATAGGGCCCCTCAAAAAGCAAAGTGAACATCTTTGTGTGGAGCTGCAGGAGATGGGCATGAAGACTTCAGAACTTGAGATAGCTAATGGAGAGATCTTGGGGATAGTCAGTGTTACAGTAGAGGAGGTGCTGGAAATCTTAAATTTACGAAGTTAGATAAATTTCCGCAGCCTGACCAGGTACATCCAAGAACACTGTGGAAGGCTAGAGGAGAAGTTGCGGGAGCCCTGGCTGAGATAATGTGCATCGTCATTAGCCACGGATGAGGTGCTTAAAGACTGGAAGGTGGCAAATGTTATGCCTTTATTTAAGAAGGAATGCAAAGAAAAATCTGGGAACTATAGACCAGTAATCCTAACATCTGTGGTAGGTAAGTTATAGAGGGGATTCTGAGGGATAAGATATACAAGCATTTGGAAAGGCAAGGATTGATTCAGGATAGTCAGCGTGGCTTTGTGTGTGGGAGATCATGTCTCATAAGTTTGAATAAGTTTTTTGAAGAAGTAACCAAGAAGGTAGATGAGGGCAGGGCCATGGACGTGGTCGATATGGACGTCAGTAAGGTCTTTGATCAGGTTCCACATCGTAGGCTGCTATGAAATGTTAGATCACATGTGATCCAGGGAGAGCTGGCTAGCTGGATACAAAATTGGCTTGGCCGTAGAAGGCAGATGGTGATGGTGGAAGGTTCTTTTTCGGACTGGAGGCCCAAGACCAATGTTGTTCCCCAGGGGTCAGTGCTAAGCATATTAATATTTGTCATCTAAATCAATGATTTGGATGTACAAGTATCAATGTACAAGTCATGGTTAGTAAGTTTGCAGATGACACTAAATGAGATGACATCGCTGAGACTGAGGATGGTTATCAGCATTTACAGAGGGATCTTGATCAGCTGGGTAAGTGGGCCGAGGAATGGTAAATGGAGATTAATTCGGATAAGTGTGAGGTGCTGCACTTTGGGAACACAAATAAAGCAGGACTTTCACAGTGAACGGTAGGGCCCTGGGGAGCATTGTAGAATGGAGGGACCTAGGAGTACAAGTACATGGTTCCCTGAAAGAGTCTTCGCTGGTAGACAGGTGGTGAAGAAGCCTTTAGACACGCCGGCCTTAATCAGTCAGGGCACTGAGGATAGAAGTTGGCATGTTATGTTACAAGACAATGGTGAGGCCACATATGGAGTATTGTGTTCAGTTTTGGTCACCCTGCTTATAGGAAAGATGTCGTTAAGATGGAAAAAGTGCAGAGGAGATTTACGAGGATGTCTCTGGGACCTGAGGGACTCAGTTATAGAGAGATTGAGCAGGTTGGGACTTCTTTCATTGATGCATAGGAAGATGAGGGGTGATCTCATAGATGTGCATAAAATCATGGAGGGCATAGATAGGGTGAATGCACACAGCCTTTTCCCAGGGTTGGGGAATCAAGAACTAGATTGCAAAGTTTAAGATGAAAGGTGAGAGATTTAATAGGAACCTGAGGGGTAGCTTTTTCACCCAGAGGGTGGTCCGTATATGGAAATAGTTGAGGAAGCTACATTAACAACATATAAAAGGTACTTGGACAGGTACATGGATAGGAAGGGTTTAGAGGGATATGGGCCAAACATGGGCAAATGGGACTCGCTCAGATAGGAACCTTGGTCAGCACGGACCAGTTGGGCCAAAAGGATGTTTTCATGCTGTGTGATGCTATGACTCACTTCCTATAGATCCATGCTCACTTTATTAACTCTTTTCTTCTTTAAATATCTATACAGTATTACTTACTCATTTTATTTCTAGCTTACTTTATCAAATGTAATTTTTCTTTCCTTAGTTACTTCTTAGTATCTGTTACTGTTTTTCATATTGTCAGATCTCCCAAACTGCAACAAATCTTTTTCTGTAAGTTTGATACTATTTTCAACTTTTTTCATTCAGTCCATGGACATTGTCATCCTCTCTGAAATGCATCTACTCTGCCTATTTGGTACCAGGCCATAGTGTTCTTTGAATGATCCGGAAATACTCGGTAACTTCATTGCCATCATCTCAGCGAACATTACCATCTGCCTTTTTCCAGTTTCTACGCAGATTAAGTCCCGCATGACTACCTCTGTCCCTTTCTCATCACTGCTTCCTTTAAGTTCTGTCCTATCTTGTGGTTACTGTCCCACATTAGTCAACAAGCTGACGTGAGTCACTCCAACATCTCCCCACACACTCACTACAGCAACCATAACCAGGGTTGCTGCAGATGCCCTGTGGTCTGAACACCCTGTTCTCTGGCTGCCAGTGTGTGAAGTGTGAACTCATCTTTCTTTGGGGAAATATCTGACTAGCGGGAGACTGTGAGGTGAGCACCTAGCAGCCTGGGTGAGTTCTGATGAAAGATCACAGACCAGAAACACTGACTGTTTCTCCTTCCACAGACACTGCCTGACCTGCTGAGTGCTTCCAGCATTTTCTGTTTTTTGATTTCAGGCAAGTGAAATGGTCTTAGAACTTCCAGTGTGAAACAAGGTTGCCCAGAAATGGTAGATCTCGCAATTGGCCACAGAGGGCTGTGCTCTTCACTTCCATTAATATTGAGGTATGTTGAAAGAAGCAAGTGCTGCTGCTGTCGCAGACACTTAACGTGATCTGTTTGTGGCCATAACGTGTCCTCCCTCTGAGCTGTTGCATGGATCAATGTTATGAGCTTCTGGTGATAAACAATTTCTAATAACTGAACACAACCATACACTTCCGATTAAACCGACTCAATAAGTGGTGGGTCATTGTGAGAGCACTCTGGTGAACTACCTGCTGAGGAAAGGTCTGGCTTACTTGTTATATATTAAATACCGGCATGTGACCCCTGCGTGCCTATTCTAATACCGTCTCCTTGAAATAATTTCTCTGTGCTATGTACTGCAAGTCAGATGAAGAGCATCAATAGAGGTATTGTACATGTGCGTGATCAATTTGCTGTTGATCTGCATGGACTGCTAGTAAAAGGCATGAAAATGTTAAATATGGAACACTGTTTCAAATTAAGTCATGGGATTGGAACAAGCAAGCCCAGTTCAAACTAATGAAAGGGAATTTAGGTCTGATGTCAGGAAGATTTTTTCACGCATTATTTGACATGTGGCATTGGTTCTGACGGGCAATTCAGGAAGAAAATGGTAAAGCAAATTGGTGAAGAAGCAGAGACTGTGATGGAGAGACAGTAGTTTCTTTCATAGATGACACTCGTTTATATTTACCTTCCAGCTTCTAGTGCTGCTTTGAAAAAGTACAATAAAGTCAGTAGCGTCTCAGTGTAACCCTGCCGTGAGCTGATTCTGTTCTAACATCAACAGGTCGACTTACAGTGATTTCCATCGAGGTAGAATGACCGGGTCATTTCCAATAACTTCCCTTCACACCCACCCTCTTGGTGGGTTTTGTAAACAGACCATCTGACAAATTTACCTCAGGCTGTATCCTTTAATCTCTGCTGCATGGCTTCAATGAAACCTCAGTGATCACAGTGAAATGGCTATCGGAGAGGAGAGGAATGAAATGCAGGAGGTGTAACAGTTGGCCAAGTCATAAAAGAACATCTTATGTTATCATTCAAAGTCAAAATGATTCCCATTGGTGTATAATTATGATAACTTGTTATAGGAAAGATGTTATTAAACTAGAATAGAGTGTAGAAAAGATTTACCAGGATGTTGCCTGGACTCGGGGGCCTGAGTTACAAGGAGAGGTTGTGTAGACTAGGACTTTATTTCCTGGAACGTAGGAGATTGAGGGGTGACCTGATAGAGGTATCTAATATCATGAGAGGCATAGACAGGATGAAAGCACGTCATCTTTTTCCCAGGGAGGGGCTGCTAAAAACAAAAAGTCACAGGTTTAAGATCAGAGGCAAGAGGTCAGGGACATCAGGGGCAGCTTCTTCATGCAAAGGGTGGTGCATATTTGGATTGAGCTGCCAGAAATAGTGGTTGAGATGGGCACATTAGCAACATTTAAAAACCATCTAGATAAGTACAGGGTTAGGAGAGGTTTAGAGGGCTCTGGGCCGAATCCCGTCAGATGGGACGGCTCTCTGGGCAACACAGTTGGCATGGATGAGTTGGCCGAAGGCCTGTTTCAGCGCTGTATGACTCTGTGACTCATGACCTGGGAACCAGGACCGTCAAAACAACCAATGTATATCAACGTCAAGAAAAGAAAGGCAGTTTGAAGTATGACCCAGCACTGTTAAGTACATAGAACATAAAACATTACAGTACAGTACAGGCCCCTTCAGCCCACAATGTTGTGCCGACATTTTATCCACCTCTAAGATCTACCTAACCCTTCCCTCCCACACAGCCCTCCATTTCTCTATCATTCATGTGTCCATCTAAGAGTCTCCGAAATGTCCCTCATGTATCTGTCCCCACAACCTCTGCCAGCAGTGTGTACCATGCACCCACCACTCTCTGTGTAAAAAACTTACCCCTGACATCCCCCTTATATCTTCCTCTAATCACCTTAAAATTATGTCCCCTCATGGAAAAAGTCTCTGACTGTCCACCGAACTATGCCTCTTATCATCTTGTACATCTCTATCAAGTCAAGGTCTGCACCTTGGGGTGAGAAAATGTCCTGGCCATGGAACATTTGTAGTGTACACAGGGAGTTGGTAACCCTGTCTATCGTGCTTAGTCAGTGGCAGTTAAAAAGACAGAGCTCAGCAACAGTGCTATACGAGACAGAGACAGTGATAAAAGGAAACAATATGCCCAGGAGAATTGAGCACAGTTCAGAGAACCTCGAGTACCACAGCATCGAGACTAGAAACCAGACTAAACAGTGGCTCGAGCACAGACAGGGTATCTGGGCAGCTTAGGAGTGTTCAAGTGAACATGTGATTCCTCCATAATGTATACATGACCTTAACCAATGAGTTCACAACAGACAGTTTCAGTGCAGAGGATCAAGCAAATGAAAATCAAACAATTGCAGATGCTGGAAATCTGAAATAAAAACAGAAAATGCCAGAAACACTCAGCAGTCTGTGGAGAGAAACAGTTGAAGTTTCAGGTCAAAGACCCTTCATCAGAACTGGGAAGAGACAAAACAAATCAACCTTCATCAACAGAGAACTCAGGGAAGGCACGGGTAGAACAAATGGAATGTCTCCGATAGGGTGAGACCAAATAAGTGAATGTAGATGATGCTCCAGTGTCTGGGTAATGTGTTGCAGCTTTGGGACGTGACTCCAGGCCAGACTATACAAGGGAAAGGAAACATGAGCCAGAATGTGACAGACAGAAACAGCCAGTTCTGTTACAGGCAGAAAGAAAAGTTGAGTTCCCTAAAGCTGGATAATTCCACATTGAACCCAGAACGCTGCAAGGTGCCCAAACTGAAGATGAATTTACATTGGACATCACCATAACAGAGGGCCACAGACCAGTAAATCAGAGTGGGACATGGAAGGAGACTTAAAATGGCAGGAATGGGAAGCTCAGGGACGGCCCTGTGGACAGAATGTTCCAGAAGACGATCACATAGTCTGTGTTTGGTTCCTCCTTGGTCCACATGGATGAGTTGGGCCGAGGGGCCTGTTCCTTTGCTGTGTAACTCTGGGAACCAGTATAGAGGAGGCCACAATGTGAACACTGGACTGAGTACACTAGATTGGAAGGAGTGCTGCTTCACCTGTTTGGAGTTCCTGGATGGTGGGAAGGGAAGAGGTGAAAGGATCGGTCTGCAACATCCCCCTTGAACAATGAAGATCACGATGAAACTCTGGGAAAGTGTGGACAGCTTCTCATCTCTCCAAAGCCACTCCCACCAAAGGCAGGCATCGTTGAAAATCTCCACAGCCTTCAGGGCACCAGCAAAATCTACAGCTCTCTGAGGAAAAGGGTGTGGAGGACCAATACTTCAAACCTGGCACAAAGTTTGTGGTCTGCTGGCCAGCAGTTATCCTGCCCTGCTGTATGTTTCTGAGAGATAGACTACCTACAGCAAACACCTCAACACACGGGAGCTGTTATCTCCAACATCATCTCCTCAAATCCTGCAAATCCATTGGAAGGATAAGTGATCCAATGTCCGTGTCTTCTCCCAGGCCAACTCCTTCACATTAAGGTCCTTGCTGGACTCAGTGGCTCCAATGAACAGGCCACGTTGTTCACATGCCTGACATCGATCTCCTGAAACAAATGCTCTGTTCCAAGCCACAGGTTGTCAGGTGGACATTAGAAAGGTTTTAAGGATGTTCTCAAAGTCTCCATGAAAAAAATTGTATCATCCCACCAACTCCTGGAAGTCAATAGCTCATGGCTAATCAATATGCAGGAGGTAGATCTGGGATAGTGTTGTGAATCTCACATCCATCAGGTGGATGAGAGCACAAAAAGACCCAATGGAAATGGCAGAAGGAACACACCATCTCCCAAACTACCTTCCAACCAAAATTCCCCGACTTAATGGGAGGAGATCCCACATCAGTCACATCAGCTAGGATTGACTTTTGCCTCTCATTGTGTACCTGAAGAATTACTGTTGTTCACTGAACTCATTTCATGCCATACTTGTTTGAACACTTCACAAGGTGCAAGAGCATCAGGCATTCATACATTGTTCCACACAATCCACACAGCCTGTAACAGTGCCATTGATAGGTTGGTGTGTGCTCTGAAGGAAGCCTTCAAGAGGGAAGTTTTCCGAGGTTGTTCAGATGTCAGATTCAGATTTAGATTCGCTGACTTATATGACGTGAAATTTGTTGTTTTGTGACAGCAGTACAGTGCGAAGACATAAAATTACTATAAATTACAAAAACAAATAAACAGTGCAACAAAAAAAGGAATGATGAGGTAGTGTTCATGGACTGTTCGGGAATCTGATGGTGGAGGGGAAGAAACTGTTTCTGAATCATTGAGTGTGAATCTTCTCGCTCCTGTACCTCCTCTCCGATGGTAATAATGAGAAGGGGGCATGTCCCGGTTGGTGAGGGTCCTTAGTGATAGATGCCGCCTTCTTGAGGCATCACCTCTTGAAGATGTCCTTGATGGTGGGTAGGGTTGTGCCCGTGATGGAGCTGGCTGAGTCTATGACCCTCTGCAGCCTCTTGTGATCCTGTGCATTGGAGCTTCCATACCAGGCAGTGATGCAACCGGTCAGAATGCTCTCCACCACACATCTATAGAAATTTGTAATAGTCTTTGGAGACACCAAATCTCCTAACAAAATAGAGCCACTGCCATTCCTTCCTCATGATTGCATCAATGTGTTGGGCCCAGGATAGATCCTCAGAGATGTTGACACCCAGGAACTTGAAGCCGCTCACCCTTTCCACTGCTGACCCCTCAATGAAGACCTGTGTGTTCTCCTGACTTCCCCTTCCTGAGGTCCACAATCAGTTCCTTGGTCTTGCTGATGTTGAGTGCGAAGTTGTTGTTGTGACACCACTCAACCAGCCGATTTATCTCACTCCTGTACACCTCCTCTTCACCATCTGAGATTCTGCCAACAATAATGGTGTCATCAGAGAATTTATAGATGACGTTTGAGCTGTGCCTAGCCACACAGTCATGGGTGTAGAGAGAGTAGAGCAGTGAGCTAAGCACACATCCTTGAGGTGCGCCTGTGTTGATTGTCAGCGAGGAGGAGATGTTATTACTGATCTGCACTGACTGTGGTCTCCTGATGAGGAAGTTGAGGATCCAGTTGCAGAGGGAGGGACAGAGGCCCAGGATTTGAAGCTTATTGATTAGTACTGAGAGGATGATGGTGTTGAACACCGAGCAGTAATCAATAAACAGCAGCCTGACATATGTTTTGCTGTTATCTACGTGCTCCAAAGCTGAGTGAAGAACCAGTGGGATTGTGTCCGCTGTAGAACACAGCAGATGCAGCAGAAGTTGCAGATGGTCTAGGTCCTTGCTCAGGCAGGAGTTAATTCTAGGCATAATGGACCTCTCAAAGCACTTCATCACAGTAGATGTAAGTGCTCCCCGGCTATAGTTGTTGAGGCAGCTCATCCTGCTCTTCTTGGGCACCAGTATGATTGCTGCCCTTTTGAAGCAGGTGGGAACCTCAGACCGCAGCAATGAGAGGTTGTTCAAGTCTAAACATAAATTGTTGATCCTTATTCAATATTGCACATTTTACCACAGGATTCCACCCAGCAGAGGTGTTGATGCAACATGGACTATGAGCAAGTTTGAGTTTAATAAAGTTCAAATTGGAGGAGGCAGTAGGACAAATTTAAAATGATGATTCACATCCCAACAATTCATTGGGAAGAGGCAAGGGGAAACACTTCAGGCAGCATGAGAAAGTGGGAAGGTGAAGACCAATACATCAGGTCCTACAAGCCCGCCCTGCTATTCAACATGATCAGAGCTGATCTGCACTGCCTCAACTCCTCTCCTGGGCTATTTCTCCATCCCCTTCAGTTCCTTGATCTATCAAATATTTATCCACCTCCACTTTAAATACTTGTAATGATCCAGCTTCCACCATCGGCCGCTGCAGGGTTGAGTCAAATGTTACACATTCTCTGGATCAAGAAATAATTTTTTTTTTAATTTTTAAAACATTTTTACTTACAGCATGGTAACAGGCCTTTCCTGCCCAACGAGTCCGCGCCGCCCATTTTAAGCCCCATATTAACCTACCCGTACGTCTTTAGAATGTGGGAGGGAACCAGAGCACCCGGCTGAAACCCACGCAGACAAAGGAGAACGTACAAACTCCTTACAGACAGCGACGGGAATCGAACCCCGATCACTGGTGCTGTAATAGTGTTGCGCTAACCGCTACGCTATCATGCCGCCTATAACTACATCATCAAACAGCCAAACATAGTTAAGAAGGCATCAGTGCCTGAGAGAGCAAATTAATTGCTGAAGCTAACCTTGCTCGATATAGGTGAAACACTCTCTCAGGAAGGAAAGTACTGGAGTATATTTGCATGTGAAAAGGTCACATCTACATGCAACATATGACAGAACACTTGGCAGTTATTGTTAAGTCTATAATAAAGAATTAGCATATGTTGTGAAGCTCCTGGTGAGACCTGCAGATTATTGTAGACCACACTTCCTGAAGAAGGAATATCTGGGAATTCTATGAAAACTGGGAAAACTTGTAATTTGGTCAACCTAAGAATCATGCAAATTAGAAATGGATGATGGGAAAATAGGTCAATTGTGCAGGTAGTTTAATGGTCACATTAGATGAGCAGAACAGTCATTTGATCAGGAAAGTGTTTAGGCTGCAAGGCAGAGACACAAGAGATTCTGCAGGTGCTGGAATCTGGAGCAATACACAAAAAGTGCTGGAGGACCTCAGCAGGTCAGGCAGCATCTATGGAGGGAAATAAACAGTCGGCGTTTCAGGCCAAGGCCCTTCATCAGGACTGGAAAGGAAGAGGGCAGAAGCAAGAATAAGAAGAAAAACAAGGGACTGCAGATGCTGGAATCTGGATGAAAAACACGATGATGCTGGAGGAGCTCAGGAGGCCAGGCAGCATCTGTGGAGAAAAGCAGGCGGTCAACGTTTCGGGTCAGGACCCTTCTTCAGGACTAAGAAGGTGGGGGGAGGGAAAGGAGTACATACAGGCAGGGGATGGGTGAGGTCAGGTGAGGGGGAAGGTAGGTGGGTGGGGGAGGGTGAGAAGATGTAATAAACTGAGAGGTGATAGGTAAAAGAGGCAAAGGGCTGAAGAAGAAGGAATCTGGTAGGAGAGGGCAGTGGACCATAGAATAAAGGATGGAGGAAGGTAGGAGATGGGCAGGTCATCAAGGTGAGGGGAAGGGAGCTACAGGACTAAGGGAAGACAAAGGAGTGGGGAGGGGGAAAGAAACAGAAAGGTTGGGGTTTTACCGGAAGTTAGAGAACTCGATGTTGAGGCCATCAGGTTGCAAGGCAGAGCTGGCTGGAGCAGAGATACACCAACAGAGGTTGGAATTTAGCTGAAGTGCAGGAGAATTGATCTTCAGATAAGCATAGTCACAATAGAGGAAAAGACCATAAGTTAGAGCTCCAAATTGCAGGGAGAATAGGGAAAATGGCAGTCTGGTAAAGGAAGCAAAGTCCCAGCTGTCAGGCAATCAGAGACGACCCCTGCAGAGATAAAACAAGGATCAAATACCACAAACTAAAGTGGGTTACTGATGAAATTGTGAAATCCACATGTAACTATTGTAATGTGAATACTATAAATTGCTGGAGGTGTTTTTGGGTCAGTGAAGTATCTCTGAGCTGTCACTCAAAGTGCTCCCAGTGTACACTGCAACAGGCCTTAATAAGCCGCTTTGTTTCAGAAGCACCCCACTGCTATACCAGAGATTTTCTTTGTGTGTTGTCCCAACCTGAGTCATAATTAAGAGGGTGAGTGGGCCCCACATGAAAGCCAGGTTCAGATTCAGGGTGCTGGTTCCTCCAACACTCACCAACCCCAGCAGACTGCTCACAGTCCAAATCCAAATAAACCTCCAACAGGTATGTGGCTCACTTTCCTCCTGCCATATGGGTTACAAGGGAGATCAGTTAATCTCTGAAAATTGGGTGCTGAACATCAAAGTCTTATTGAAGGTTGGGTCCTCAATGATGCTACTACCAGCAGGAGAGAATGCAAGGAGACAGGAGGCAACCCCCAAACCATAATGCCATAAGACATAGGAGCAGAATTAGGCAATTTGGCTTTTCAAGTCTGCTCCGCCATTCAATCATGGCTGATTTATTATTCCATCTCGACCCCATTCTCCTGCCTTCTCCCTGTAACCTTTGACGCCTTCACTAATCAAGAAACTATCAACCTCTGCTTTAAATATACCAAATGACTTGGCCTCTACAGCCGTCTCTGGCAATGAATTCCACAGATTCACCACCCTCTTGCTAAAGAAATTCCTCCTCATCTCTGTTCTAAAGGGATGTACTTCTATTCCGAGGCTGAGTCCTCTGGTCCCAGACTCCCCCACTGCTGGAAACATCCTCTCCACGTCAACTCTGTCCAGGGCTTTCAATGTTCGGTAGGTTTCAATGAGATCCTCCCCTCATCCTTCTAAACTCCAGTGAGTACCAGCCCAGAGACATCAAACACTCCTCATATGTTAACCCTTTCATTCCCAGGATCATTCTTGTAAACCTCCTCTGGACCCTCTCCAATGCCAGCACATCCTTCCTTAGATATGGGGCCCAAAACTTCTCATAATACTCCAAATGTGGTCTGACCAACACCTTACATCCTTGCTTTTATATTCTAGTCCTCTCGAAATGAATGCTAACATTGCATTTGCCTTCCTCACTACCGACTCAACCTGCAAGTTAACCTTTAGGGAATCCTGCACTAGGAATCCCAAGTCCCTTTGCACCTCCAATTTCTGAATTTGCTCCCCCTTTAGAAAAGAGTCTATGCCTTTATTCCTTCTACCAAGGTGCATGACCATACACCACCCTACACTGTATTCCATCTGCCACTTCATTGCCCATTATCCCAACCTGTCCAAGTCCTTCTGCAGGCTCCCTGCTTCCTCAACACTACCTGCCCCCCCAATCTATCTTTCCGTCACCCAGATCATTAGCATATAACGTGAAAAGTAGCGGAACCAACACCAACCCCTGCAGAACACCACTGGTCGCCGGCAACCAACCAGAAAAGGCCCCCTTTATTCCCACTCTTTGCCTTCTGCCAGTCAGCCGATCTTCTACCCATGCTAGTACCTTTCCTGTATTACCATGGGCTCCTATCTTGTTTAGCAGCCTCATGTGTGGCACCTTGACAAAGGCCTTCTGAAAATCCAAGTAAACAACATCACTTTGTCTATCCTGCCTGTTACTTCCTCAAAGAATTGTCAGGCAAGATCTCCCCTTAAGGAAATCATGATTATTTTCTCATGTGCTTCCAAGTACCCCGAAACCTCACCCAATGGACTCTAAATCTTACCAACTACTGAGGTCAGGCTAACTGGCCTATAATTTCCTGTCTTTTGCCTCCCTCCCTTCTTAAAGAGTGGAGTGACATTTGTGATTTTCCAGTCCTCTGGAACCATTCCTGACTCAAGTGATTCTTGAAAGATCACTACTGATGCCTCCACAATCTCTTCAGCTACCTCTTTCAGAATCTTGGGGTGTAGTTCATCCAGTCCAGGTGACTTCTCTGCCTTCAGACCTTTCAGCTTCCCAAGCACCTTCTCCTTAGTAATAGTGACTACACTCACTTCTGCCCCCTGACTCTCTCGAATTTCTGGCATGTTGCTGGTGTCTTCCATAGTGAAGACTGATGCAAAATACTTGTTCAGTTTGTCCACCATTTCTTTTTTCCCCATTGCTACCTCTCCAGCATCATTTTCCAGTGGTCTAATGACCACTCTTGTGTCTCTTTTACTCTTTACCAGTCAACCCCCCCCAGTGGTCATTCCAAAAAATGTACATGAATGGATGTATGTGCAGGTGTTTGCCCCATCACATTAGCGACAGGTGTTCATGTCCTGCACAGGTCTCTAACGCTAGCCACATTTAGACAAAAGATGTTGATGTCCACTTCGTTCTTCCAGAGGTTGCACAGGTCAGCACCTACCCTGGAAATCTGAAATAAAAATGGAAAATGCTGGAAATACTTTGTGGACTAGATGGTGTCTTTGGAGAGAAGAAGTAGAGTGAACATTTGAGATAATGATCTTTGTACCTTGGATACATTTGTGCCGTCAGTTGCCTTGAATCTGAGGTCATTTACCTTGTCAACCATTGGCGGTTCATTTATCCTGTGACAAAACATTCAGTGTTTTTGTGCTGCCTCTGGAGCTGTACTGGAGGTGTTCAGCACCAAAACCTTTCCCAGCTCCATAGCTGGTGTTAACTTATAGTTAAAACAAAATTTTTTGAGGAGGATCTGAAGAACTAGACAGCCTTGAAATAGCTGCCAATGATATAGCAAATTACCATTATGCCATGTCAACTAGTGCAGTGTTGGCACTGAGGCATTTACTTTAAATGGGTTTGTCACAGATAACATCGTCCATCACTGAGACTGGACATATTCTCACTTTGGTCAGATCATTATTAGTAGCTTGGGATGAGCCCTGTCACTTACTGTGCGCACCGGGTCAGACCTGTATAGGGGGTGAAGTGCTTAATGTGTCATTGTCTCTCACCGCTGAGCAGAAAATAGTACTTGGAATACTGTAGCCCTCAAGTTTGAAAAGCAGAGCGCAAAACTGATCTGACAATTTCTCAACCACAAAGTTCATAGAGCGTCATACAGCACAGATACAGGCCCTTCAGTCCAACTGAATTATGCCAAGATAATTATTATTACATTTGGAAACAAAATTGTGAAAATATTTTTTAGCCAGAATTTGGGTCTGTTTTGAAGCAGTTCTGTGAACTAATAGTGAAGGGGGAAGAGTTATTCATTGGTGTCTCAGTCCCTGGGCAGAAGCGCATCCTATCTTTTCAGTCTGTTGACAATTTAACAAATTAATTGTGAAGCTGGTCTTCTTAACTTTTCATCCTGGTATTTCAAAGTAAGTGGTCGAGCTGCAGACCAGCCTCTATTTCATAAATGTCTTCTATAAATGACAAAGCCCTGCTGAAGCTGCTAAATATATTTTGAAATTTGTGTATTTTTGGTCTGTGGCTGTTTCAGGTCCTTTTTCTAAAAGTGGACCATTGTACCAGATGTGTCATGTCACTGCTCCAGCTTTTTAATTCTACCAACATCGTGAGAAGAGAGTTGATGTTATCAGTGCAAGTGTAATGCTGATTAGAAAAGGATTTACTCCTGAACTCTTATGACCTCCACAATAATGATAATACGTAGACTGTCAGCATCACAAGGAGCTGTACCCGGGACTAAATCTCCAAGCAGGAGGAGGAACAATTTTCAAATGATTAAATTTCAATACTATCCTCCTTTCTCAAGGGAAGTCTTCCATTCCAGTAACACTGCAGCACCTCTGCGAACAGAATTATAAACAGCTAGAAAAACCACTCCAATACTTTATTTCAAAAAGGATTGGAGATGATTAGGTTAAAGAATCTCCACAAGTAGCAATCAGTCTGAACTTCCCCTTCCTCCATTCACTCCCCCAAAACCCTGTTCATATCTTTCATCGACACACGTTGATAGGATTTCCTTTCAGATAAGCAACATTCACACTGATCAGTGTCCCAAATAGATGTGAAAACTAGAAGTAAAGGCTTGTTCCTGCAATGCCTTCCTTGTTTCAACTTCTTTGAATTGAGTCCTTCGCATGTTTCAATACATGTGACAATAATAAACCAAAGTACAGTGAAAAGCTTTTGCTTACATGCCATCCAGATAGATCATTCCATACATAAGTACATCGATGTAGTAAAAAGGAAAACGTAGCATCATATACTGTTACAGTTATGGAGAAAAAGGCCACATGGAAGTGGATTATGAGATTGTTCGTCTTTACAGTATGAAAGGTTCATTCAAGAGTCCGATAACAAGACATCCTTGAGCCTGGTAGTATCTGTTCTCAAGCTTTTCTATCTTCTGCTCAATAGGAGAGGGGAGAAGAGAGAATGTCTGGGGTGGGAGGGAGCCTTGATTATGTTGGCTGCTTTACCGAGGCAGAAGGAAGTGCAGACAGAATCAATGGAGGGAAGGCTGGCTTGCATGATGGTCTGGGCTGTGTCCACAACTCTCTGCAATTTCTTGGGGTCTTGGGTGGAGCATTTGCCCTACCAAGCTGTGATAGTATGCTCTCTATGGTTCATCTGTAAAAATTGGTGAGGGTCAAAGTGGACATGCTGAATTTCCTTTGCCTTCTGAGGAAGTAGAGGAGCTGGTGAGCTTTCTTGGCTGTGGCATCCATGTGGCTTGACCAGGACAAAAAGGAACTTGAAGCTCGCAGTCATCTCCACCTCAGCATCATTGATTCATGTAAGGGCGTGTACCCTGCCTGCTTCCTGAAGTCAATGACCAGCTCTTCTGTTTTGCTGACATTGAGGGAAAGGTTGTTGTCAATGACACCATATCACCATGCTCCCTATCTCCCTCCTGTACTCTGTCTCATCATTGTTTGAGATCCAGCCCACTACGATGGTGTCATCTATAAATGTGTAAATGGAGTTAGAAGATAATCTGGCCAGCAGTCATGAGTGTATAGGGAGTAGAGTAGGGGTCTGAGGACAACATCCCAGTGTTGAGGATAATCGTGCCAGAGGTGTTGCTGCCTGTCCTCACTGATTGCGATCTGTTGGTCAGGAAGTCAAGGATCCAGTTGCAGAGGGAGATGTTGAGTCCCAGGTCTAAGAATTAGGAGATGAGTTTATTTGGAATTATGACATTGAAGGTGGAGCTGTAGTCTGATGTAGGTGTCTTTGTTATCCAGATGCTCCAGAGCTGAGTGTAGGGCCAGGGAGATGGCGTCCACTGTAGACCTGTTTCAGCGGTAGGCAAATTACAGTGGGTCTGGGTTTTCTGGGAGGCTGGAGTTGATGCATGCCATGACCAGACTCTCAAAGCACTTCATGATGGTGGATGTCAGAGCCACTAGGTGGTAGTCATTAACGCATTGTTACCTTATGTTTCTTAGGTACCGGGATGATAGTGGTCTTCTTAAAGCAGGTGGGAACCTCAGATTGAAGCAGGGAGAGGTTAAATATGTCCGCAAGTACCCCCAGCAGCTGATCTGCACCGGATCTAAGGACACCGATGGGACACCATCCAGGCCAGATGCTTTCTGTGGGGTTGCTCTCCGGAAGACTGATCTGATATCTGCAGCAGTGACTGTGGGTTCAGGTGCATTGGGGGCTGTTGGAATAGGTGGTGACATTCCATTTCCCTTCTGTTCAAAATGTACATAGAATGCGTTAAGGTCATTGAGGAAGGATGCATTGTTGCCAGTAATACTGCCTGACTTCATTTTGGAACCCGTTATAGCACGCAAGCCCTGCCAAAACCGACGGCTGGTCTAGGACTCTCACCTGCTCTGCTATTGGCTCTTGGCATTCCCGATAGCCTTACGAAGGTCGTACCTGAAGTTCCTGTATAGGTCAGGGTCACCCGATTTGAATGTCACAGATATACGGCATGGACCTCTTGGTTAATCCCTGATTTCTGGTTTGGGAACACCCGGATTGACCTCTTTGGTACGCAGTCCTCTGCACACTTACTGATGAAGTCTGTGATGGTGGTGACATACTCATTTAGGCTGGCTGATGAGTCCTTGAATATGGAACAGTCCACCAACTCAAAGCAGTCGTGTAGAAGCTCATCTGTTTCCTCAGACCAGCACTGTATGACTGTACATGGGCCTTTTGCCCATCACTGACAGGCTGTCTGGACATTGCGGTCAGGAATTCCTCGCTAATCCACACCCCTTTTGGTTAACTCTGCTAATATCTCCCCATTTGTCGCTATTTCACCTTTACTGTGGAATCTTAACATGATGAAATGCTATTGTTCTGATGAAGGGTCAGTGACCTGCAGCACCAACTCTCTCCACAGATGCTGCCTGACCTGCCGAGTATTTCCTACCTTTCTGTTTTTATTTCTGATTCCTAGCACCTGCAGTAGTTTGTTTTTGTTCCATTTATTTCTTGCCTACAACTGATCAATAAATGTAATACTTCGCTTCACTAAAGAGACAGATTTAGAAATACAGAGACTGATTCAGGAAAGGCTTGTTTAAGCACGGACTGGCTCCAGTGATTATTTGTTTTATCAATGCAATACTCAAGCAACTAACCTGCTTTGGTGAGATACAATGATGAGAGAATTTTTGCGAGTAGATTTTTTGAAAGTAACTGTCCTCCTTGTTCCATGACAGGAGATGCAGTACATTGGGAGTGCTCCGTGCTCAGAAGTATTGTCCTTCAGCTGAAACATTAAACTGAGGCCCAACTCTCCCACTGTCGATGGAAACAAAATGTTCAAAGGACAACACAAATTTCTCCCTGTGACCAGATCGACATTTGCCCCTCAGCCAACATCATCAGAGATACGTCATCTTTTCATTCAACTCAATACCAGTCCAAAATCGAGTCCCAGACCAGCCGTCATTTGTGGCAAGGCTTACATGCTATAACGGGCTAAAAAATGAAGTCATACAGCATCAGCGACAACTGCACATCCCTTCCTGATCAGTTTTATTCTCTGATCAACAGTGCATCCCTTCCTGATCAGTTTTAACGCATTCTATGCACATTTTGAACAGAAGGGGACTGGTTTGTCACCACTTGCCCCAACAGCCCCCAATGCACCTGAACCCATGTTCACCATTAAGGACATAAGATCAGTCTTCATGAGAGTGAACCCATGGAAAGTATCTGGCCCAGATGGTGTCCCTGGCCGTGTCCTCAGATATTGTGCAGATCAGCTGGCGGGGGCACTTGCAGACATTTTTAACCTCTCCCTACTTCAATCTGAGGTTCCCATCCGCTTCAACAGGACCACTGTCATCCCAGTAACTAAGGAAAAACAAGGTAATGTGACTACTGACCAGTGGCTCTGACATCCACCATCATGAAGTGCTTCGAGAGGCTGGTCATGGCACGCATCAACTCCAGCCTCCCAGACAACCTCGACCCACTGCAATTAGCCTACCGCTGAAACAGGTCTGCAGCGGATGCCATTCTCCCTGGCCCTCACTCATCTCTGGAGCCTCTGGACAGTAAGGACGCCTACGTTAGACTATCGTTTATTGACTACAGCTCCACCTTCAATATCATAATTCCAAATAAACTCATGTCCTAATTCTTAGACCTGGGAATCAACACCTCCCTCTGCAACTGGATCCTAGACTTCCTGACCAGCAGACCGCAATCAGTGAGGATAGGCAGCAACACCTCTGCCACGATTATTCTCAACACTGGTGCCCCACAAGACTGCATCCTCAGCCCCCAACTCTAATCCCTATACACTCATGACTGTGTGGCCAGATCCTGCTCTAACTCCATCTGCAAGTTTGCAGATGATACCACTGTAATGTGGTGTATCTCAAATAACAATGAGTGGAGTACAGGAAGGAGATAGAGAGCCTCGTGACAAGCTGTCACAACAACAACCTTTCTCTCAATGTCAGCAAAACAAAAGAGCTGGTGATTGACTTCGGGAAGGAGGGCGGTGCACATGCTCCTGTCTACATCAATGGTTCTAAGGTTGAGAGGGTTGAGAGCTTCAAGTTCTTTGGAGTGAACATCACTAATAGCCTGTCCTGGTCCAACCGCATAGATGCATGGCCTAGAAACCTACTTCCTCAGGAGGCGAAAGGAATTTGGCAGGTCCCCTTTGCCACTCACCAATTTTTATCAATGCACCATAGAAAGCATCCTATCCAGATGCATCATGGCTTGGTATGGCAACTGCTCTACCCGTGACTGCAAGGAACTGCAGAGAGTTGTGGATACAGCTCAGCACATCACGGAAACCAGCCTCCCCTCCATGGACTCTGTCTACACTTCTTGCTGCCTCGGTAAAGCAGCCAACATAATCAAAAACCCCGCCCACCCCTGACATTCTCCCTTCTCCCCTCCCCTACTGGGCAGAAGATATAAAAGCCTGAAAACATGTACCACCAGGCCCAATGACAGCTTCTAACACACTGTTATAAGACAATCGAATGGTTCCCTAGTATGATAAGATGGACTCTTGATCTCACAATCTACCTCATTATGACCTTACACCTTATTGTCTGCCTGCACTGCACTGTCTCTGTAGCTGTTACACTTTATTCTGTATTCTGAAATTGTATTACCTTTTACTACCTCAATGCACTGATGTAATGAAATGATTTGTATGAACAGTATGAGACATGACCTTGGTACATGTGACAATAATGAACCAATTATGATTACAATTTCAGACTCATTGCTGGTTGTGGGAAGTAGTTACATAAAAAAGGCTGCTTCTTTATCCCACTGCTCTCCAAGTAAAATTCACTTAGAAGTATTTCATTGGCCGTGAAACAGTTTGAGGATGGGAAAGGTGATATACTCATTCAAGTTATTTGCTTACCTTATTTAATTAGCTTGTTTTTCTAAAAATTACTTTCAAATAAACACTCCTTTACAGTAAGGTTTATAAACATAACAATGGTAGGTTTTTGCTTTTTCAATCTTTTTATTAGTTTTCAGATTAATACAGATTAATATATCAATGTTTATACATGTAACACAAAGAGATCAGGAGAACAATCATGACATGGATCTACAGATTTTTTTTATACTCTATTGTTCTTTATGATTATCCAACGATCTGTTAGTGAATGAATATAATATAAAAGAAAAAGATTTATTATAAAATATAAAAAAAGAAAAAAAACCAAAACAATAAGAAAAATTATAAACAATATATCAAACTAAACTAAGCTAAAGAAAAAAAAATCCAACAGAAAAAAAAACTGGACTAAAATTTCTCAATAGAAACAGAGCAATATTATGTCATCAACTCCGTTCCTCTAAATTGAAAGGTTATTATACGGGGATCTATATCATGTGAAAATATTGAATAAATGGACTCCAAACTTCCTCAAATTTAAGCAAAGGATCAACAGTACCACTCCTAATTTTTTCCAAGTTTAAACATGATATAGTTTGAGAGAACCATTGAAAAGTAGTAGGGGGTATTAGATCCTTCCATTTAAGCAAAATGGATCATTTGGCCATTAATGTAACAAAGGTAATCATACAGTTAGTGGAGGCAGATAAATGGCTAGATTCTATCCTTGGTAAACCAAAAATTGCAGTGATGGGATGAGGTTGTAAATCAATCTTCAATACATTTGAAATAATGTTGAAAATACCTTTCCAATATTTTTCCAAAAGAGGACAGGACCAAAACATGTGTGTCAAAGAAGCCACATTCGATTTACATCTGTCACATATAGGATTTTTATGTTGATAAAAACGGGCTAGTTTATCTTTTGACATATGGGTCCTGTGAACTACCTTAAACTGTATCAAAGAATGTCTGGCACACATTGAAGATGTATTAACTAAATGAAGAATTTTCTTCCAAGTCTCTGTAGGTATAGATGTCTGGAGTTCACTTTTCCATTCATTCTAAATTTTGTCCAGTGGTTCTGAATGAATTTTCATGATTAAATCATAAATTATTGCTATCAAGCCCTTCTGACAAGGATTAAAGCCAAATTTTTTTTTCGTAATTTCAGTTTTGCAAGGTGTCGGAAAGGAGGGTATAGTAGCTTTTAAAAAATTTCTAATCTGCAAATATCGAAAAAAGTGTGATCTAGGCAAATTGTATTTGTTAGACAATTGTTCAAAAGATGAAAAACAGTTATCAATGAATAAATCATGAAAACATACTATTCCCTTCCTTTTCCATATGGAAAAAGCTGAGTCAACTCTGGATGGATGAAAGAAAAAATTAGATTGAATGGGACTTGATAGATTAAATTTATTCAATTTATTATGAAATTGAAATCATATTCGTATTGTATGTTTAACAATTGGGTTAATCATATGTTTACTTAATTTGGTAAGAGCAAAAGGGAGTGAAGCTCCTAAAATAGAAACTAATGAAAATTCAAGTACTGATTGGTGCTCAAGGTGTACCCATTTGGGGTGTTGAATTACATCTGAATCTTGTATCCAAAAAATTAAATATCCAAAAAATTAAAATATTAAATTGATTGCCCAATAATATAATCTAAAGTTAGGCAAGGCCACACCACCATCCTTTTTTAGTTTTTGTAAATATTTCTTACTTAGCCTTGGGTTTTTATTCTGCCAAATATATGAAAGAATTTTAGAACCAATAGTATCAAAAAAAGATTTCAGAACAAAAGTTGAAATCGCTTGGAATAAATATAAAAATTTTGGTAAAATATTCATCTTAACCGCATTAATTCGGCCTACCAGTGATAAAGACAGTGGGGACCATTTAGTAAATAATTGCTTAACATGGTCAATTAAAGGCAGTAGATTAGCTTTAAATAAGTCTGTATGTCTTAGTAATTTTAACACCTAAATACATAAAATGGTCAGTTACCAATCTAAAGGGTAATTGGCTATAAATTGGGATTTGCATATTTATTGGAAAAAGTTCACTCTTATTAAAATTTAATCTGTAGCCAGAAAAAACACGAAACTGATCTAATAGGGATAGTACTGCGGGGATAGATTCCTCCGGATTAGAAATATAAAGTAACAGGTCATCTGCGTAAAGAGATATCTCATGAATCTTCTGTCCACAAGTAATACCACATATATTTGAAGAATCCCGAAGTGCAATAGCCAAAGGTTCTAAAGCAATATCAAATAATAAAGGGCTTAACAGGCAGCCTTGTCTAGTACCTCGAAAAAGCCTAAACAAAGGAGATCTTTGATTATTAGTAAGTATTGAAGCCATAGGTGCATAATAAATTATTTTAATCGCAGATATAAATTTAGGACTAAAATTGAATTTTTGAAGTGTCCCATTCGACTCTGTCAAACGCCTTTTCAGCATCTAGTGAAACAACACATTCTGGAATTTGGGATGAAGGGGTATATATAAATATTCATTAATCTCCTAATGTTAAAATGTAGATAACAATTCTGAATAAATCCTGTCTGGTCTTCAGAGATAATTTGTGGAAGAACCTTTTCCAATCTAAAGGCCAATATTTTGGAATCTACATTTAATAAAGAAATAGGTCGATAAGATGCACAATCAGTGGGATCTTTATCCTTTTTAAGAATTAAATAAATAGTTGCTTCATAGAAAGATTGTGGTAGTTTACCCACTGATAGGGCATCTTTAAAAATTTTGGCTAACCAGGGAACAAGAATATCAGAAAAGGATTTTAAAAATTCAGCTGTGTATCCGTCAGGGCTGGGTGCTTTACCTGAATTCATTGAAAATATTACTTTCTTTATTTCTTCCTCCGAAATGGAAGCATCTAATATAGAGCGTTCATTTAAAGATAATTGGGGAATCTTCAAATCTCTTAAAAATTCATGTATTAAAGTAGGATCCTCAGGGGATTCTGATTGGTATAAAGAAGAATAAAATTCTTGAAAGAATTTGTTAATTTGAACTTGATCTATCGTGTAGGTACCATCTGGTTTACAAATTTTATTAATCTGATGTTTAGATATAGTAGCTTTCAATTGGTTGGCCAATAATTTACCAGATTTGTCACCACATATATAAAATTGACTCTTGTTTTTAAGTAGTAGATTTTCAATTGAAGATGTTAATAATAAACTATGTTGTAGTTGGAGTTCTGTTCTCTTTAAAAAGCTCCAGATTAGGAGTAACAGAATATATTTTATCGATTTCTTTAATCTTTCATTATTAGTTCATTTTTTCAATCCAGCAGAATATGAAATAATTTGACCATGGATGTATGCTTTAAACGTATCCCATATTATCCCACTGGAGATTTCTTCAGTAAAATTAGTTAAAAAGAAAAATGAAATCTGTTCTTTAATAAATTGGATGAACTCTAAGTCTTGTAATAGCGAAGGGTTAAATCGTCATCGTCTGACATCAAAGGATGCATCTGGTAATTTAATTGATAATCTCAATGGTGCATGATCAGAAATGGCAATTGCATCGTATTTGCAGTCCGTAGTAAGTGGAGCTAATCTAGCATCAATAAAAAAATAATCAATCCTCGAGGTTTTTGCTTTCTTTGTCATTATTTCTAGTCCCATTCTTCACTAAAGTTTTATAGGATAATTTACCATAACACCATAAAATATCCCAGCTACAGCGTTGAGTATCTGGGGCGAAGATTTAGTTGTGCCTCCACCAAACAGTTCCAACAGAGTTCCAATGCCAGCAGCTGCTCAGTGTTATGGGACTTTGCATTAGCCTGGTCACAGAATCAGACAAAGCTCATCTAGCCAATCACAGTCCTATCAATGTTCTCATCATCTGCCATCTGACGGAAAGGCTGGTAGACAGTGCGGTCAAGGGCCAACAACTCACTGATGAACTGCCCACTGCAAGGATCATTCAGCATTTGATCTCTTTGTACCTCAATCTGGAGACAGACTAATGAGCTAAGTTTTGGAGACAAAGTGAGAATGCCATTGGAGAAGCCTTGGCATGTTCCTAGTAGACAATGCGCACAGCTGTCATCTTGTGTCAGTGCTGAAGGAGGTGTACATTTAAGGCAGTGGGTGGGGTGTTGATAGTTGGGACTACAAGTTATTGAATGGTGCCAAGCTTCTTCAGTATTAAGCATTTCTTAGGCAAGTGGATGTAGACAGCATCATTGATGTAGACTGGAGCATGTGCATCAAGGCAGCAGACTGTGGTAACCAGGAACCCTGGTAAAACTGAGGTCAATGAGAATCAGGATATCACTGGAGGAGTAGCTCAGGGTGGCGTATCAGGTTTCACTGGCTTCAGCAAAGACCATCCCTCCATGATAATGTCACGTGGAGATGGTCAGAGATGGTCATTGACTTCAGGAAGGGGGGGCTGTGCACATGCTCCAGTCTACATCAATGATGCTGTCTGCATCCACTTGCCCAAGAAATGCTTAATACTGAAGAAGCTTGGCACCATTCAATAACGTGTAGTCCCAACTATCAACACCCCACCCACTGCTCTAGACGTACACCTCCTTCAGCACTGACACAAGATGACAGCTGTGCGCATTGTCTACTAGGAACATGCCAAGGCTTCTCCAATGGCACCTGTTAAACCTGTAATCTCTGCTACCTGAATGGACAAGAGCATAAATAATGGAAATGACATCATGTCTAAGTTCCTCTTCAATTCACACACAGTCCTAAACTGGAACAAGAACAGAAAATGCTGGGAACACTCAACAGGCCAGGCAGCATCTGTGGGAAGAGAAACAGAGTCAAAGTTTCAGGTCAGAGACAGATGACTGTTCTGATGAAGGGTCTCTGACCTTCAACGCCAAGATCCTGAGAATGAATATATGAATTAAATCAGCAGATTATTACTTACTTGATGTAGATGATAAGAATCTCAGCTCTTCATTCCGTCTTCTAGGCAATGGCAAGTTTAAGAGTAACCATAAAAGGTAGCAAATAAAGCCTACCCCAATTCCGGCAGCCAGCCATGGGACTACGTGGCCTTGCGTCAGATACTCGACTAACACAGGAGCCCTGCCATTACAACCAAGGCCTGGGACCTTCCTTTGCACTGTTGTTTGGTTGACCCAGTTGGCACCATTTCTGTCTGTTGCTCAGAAAGTTGTGCGTTTCAATGTCACCATCAATAAGAGAAGACTGTCTGAGATGCTGCTCTTTGTATGAGACAGTACAAAAAAAGCTTGTTCCAGGGACATAAATACTTGAAGACAGAAAGTTCTTCCAGTTTCCATTCAAACAACTGCTCATCGTCAATCAACACCACAAAACACCACAAATGCAGAACAGGAAAGGATTTGCTTAATAATTCTTTCATTTGTGATTTGAAATCCCTGTCCACAAGCATCTTAAACGCCTTTATTGTATCTGCTTCCACCACTCCCCCAGCAGCCACCCACCACTCTCTGTGTAAAAACCTTGCCTTGTGAATCTCCTTTAAACCTTGCCCCTCTCACCTTAAACCTATGCTCTCTAGTGTTTGACATTTCTACCCTGGAAAAAAAGATTCTGACTGTCTACCCTATCACTGCCTCTTATAATTTTATAAACCTCTATCAGGTCTCCCCTCAGCCTCCAACAACCCAAGTTTGTCCAACCTCTCCTCTTAGCACATTCCCTCTAATCCAGGCAGCATCCTGGTGAACCTCTTTTGCATCGTCTCCAAAAGTTCCACATCCTTCCCATAACAGGGCGACCAGAACTGAACATAATTCACCAAAATTTCATCCAGCTGCAACATGACTTCCTGACTTTTATACTTAACATCCTGACCGATGAAGGCAAGCGTGCTGTATCACCACCCCATCTACTGGTACTGCCACGTTCAGGGAGCTGTGGAGTTACACCTCAAGATCCCTCTCTACATCGCAGCTCCTAAGGGTCCTGTCATTTACTAAACACCTTCCCCTCACATTTGATCTCCCAAGTGCAAAACCTCACACTTGTTCGGATTAAACTCCATCTACCATTTCTCTGCCCATATTTCCAACTGATCATTCCTGGTGTATCATTTGACAAACTTCCTCACTGCCCTTCACAGAGATTCACAGAATTATACAGGCCCTTCAGCCTAATTTCTCCATGCCGACCAAAGGATTAGCTTAGGTTGACCTAAGCTAATCCTATTTGCCAGAGGACAACAGAGATGGCAGCTGCTGGAATGTGGAGCAACACACAAGCTGCTGGAGGAAGTCAGTGGGTGGACGGGATTCAACCTTGGCTTGGCCATAGAAGACAAAGGGTAGTGATGGAGGGCTGTCATTCTGGCTGGAGATCTGTGACCAGTGGTGTTCTGCAAGGATCAGTGATGGGATCTCTGTTGTGTGTGATGTATATAAATGATTTGGATGAAAATGTCGGTGGGCTGACTGGTAAGTCTGTGGACAACACAAACATCGGTGCAGTTGTACAGTGAGAAAGGTTGTCAAAGGATTCAGTCGAAAATGTGGGTGGAGAAACTGCAGATGGAGTTTAATCCAGACAAGTGGGAGGTGTTGTACTTTGGGAGATCAAATGTAAGAGGAAAGTGTGCAGTAAATGGGCAGGACCCTGAGGAGCATCCATGTGCAGAGAGACCTTGAGGTGCAAGACAACAGCTCATTAAAAGTGGCAACAAGGTTCAATGAGGTGATAAAGGTGTACGAGGCAGTGAGTATAAGTGTCGGCAAGTCATGTCACAGCTGTATAAAACTGATTAGGCCACATCTGGAGTATTGTGGGCATTTCTGATCACCCCATTACAGGAAGGATATGGAGGCTTTGGAGTGGGTGCGGAAGAGGTTCACCAGGATGCTGCCTGGATTAGAGGGCGTGTGTTACAAGGAGAGGTTGGATAAACTTGAGTTGTTTTCTCTGGAGTGTCAGAGGCTGAGGGGAGACCTGATAGAAGTTTATAAGATTATGAGAGGCAGAGAGCAGACAGGCAGAATCTTCTTCCCAGGATAGAGATGTCAAATACTAGGGGGCATAGGTTAAAAGTGAGAAGGGGAAAGTTTAAAGGAGATTTAAGGAGAGGATTAAAGTTTCTCCCTCTTCCTCCCCTCATGAATGGCTCCCTGCACCATGGGCGGTTTGCTCCTCTTCCCTGCAGTCCCCATCCTCGTCCATAGAGGGAGCAAGAACCTCATACCTGTTGGACAAGAGGAAGGGCTGAGGCTCCTCCAGGATGACCTCCTGGATCCTCTACCTGCCTATTCTGCAGTGGCATCAACCTATCCCAGACTATTGATTGGATCTGGGAGATTTAAATCTAGGGGGTGTGGAACACATTCATTCCCTGATGTGTGGCGGTGTCTGAGCCTCAGACTCCAGCTTATCAACCCCAAATTGATATTCCTCCAACACCAACACTTGCTGCAGATATGGTGACTGTTTACCACAGTGGGTCCACAACTTCTAACCTGGGTACAACGACAATGCATCGTCTGTTCAGTCTTTCCTGCGCTATTAACTAAATTAAATTAGTTTGGATTTAATTTATTGACCAGTTACACTCAGGTCATCTGCAAAATTAGTAATCACACCTCGTACAATCTCATCAAAGTTGTTAATGTACAAACAATAAGGGTTGCAGTGCCAATCCTTGTGATGTACCGCTGCTCACAAACCTCCATCATTACACTCTGCCTCGTACTACCAAGCCAATGTTGGATTCATTTTGCAGACTTGCCTTGGCTCTAACCAGACTCTGATGTGGGACCTCATTAAACACCTCACTGACATCAACCTATACATACGTCAAGTGCAAGAGGATAACTAGGGAGAGGGTAGGACCACTCAAGGATAAAGGAGGGAACATGTGCTTGGAGGTGGAGGATGTGGGCGAGGTCCTAAGTGAATACATTGTGTTAGTATTAACCAAGGAGAAGGATGTGGAGGATAGGAAGATCAATGTGGAGTGTGCTAATATGCCAAGGCATTTTGAGATAAAGAAAGAGGGTCCCTTGAAGTACATTAAAGTGGAAAAGTCCCCAGGGCCTTGTGGAGTGTACCCCAAGTTATTGAGAGAGGCAAAGGATGAGAATGGTGGGGCCTTGACCAATATCTTCATGCCCTCTCTACCCATAGGCGAAGTCCTGGAGGACTGGTGAGTAGCCAATGTTGTTCCGTTGTTCTAGAGAAACAGGGATAATCCTGGAAACTATAGACTGGTGAGTTTCACATCAGTGGTAGGGAAGCTATTGGAGAGGATTCTTAGGGATAGGATTTATGAGCACTTGGAAAACCATGACCTAATTAGTGACAGTCAGCATGGCTTTGTGCGGGGCAAGTCGTGCCTTTCTAACTTGATTTTTTCGAGAAGGTGATGAAGGTGATTGATGAAGGTAGGGCTGTGGACGTTGTCTACTTGGGTTTTACTAAGGCGTTTGACAAGGTCCCTCATGGGAGACTCATCCAGAAGATTAAGATGCATGGGATCCACAGTGAATTGTCTGTGTTGGGTGGCACGGTAGCGTAGCGGTTAGGGCGACGCTATTACAGCGCCAGCGATCGGGGTTCGATTCCCGTCACTGTCTGTAAGGAGTTTGTACGTTCTCTGGTGTCTGCATGGGATTCCTCCGGGTGCTCCGGTTTCCTTCCACATTCCAAAGACGTACAGGTAGGTTAATATGGGTTTAAAATGGGCGGCGCAGACTTGTTGGGCCAGAAGGGCCTGTTACCACGCTGTAAATAAATAGATAGATAGATAAATAAATAAATTGATAAATGGATGGATGAAGATAAATAAAAGAACTGGTTTGCCCATAGAAGACAGAGGGTAATGGTCGATGGGTCAAATTTTGGCTGGAGGTCTGTGACGAGTGGTGTTCCGCAGGGATCCATACTGGGACCTCTGCTGTTCGTGATATGACCTGGATGAAAACGTGGATGGGTGGGTTACTAAGTTCACAGACGATGCAAAGATTGGTGGTGTTGTGGATAGTATAGGAAACTGCCAAAGGATACAGCAGGATATAGATCAGTTGCAGATATGGGCGGTGAAATGGCAGATGGAGTTTAATCTGCCCTAGTGTGAGGTGTTGCACTTTGGGAAATCAAATGCAGTACACAGTTAATGACAGGACTTCTAACAGTGTTGATGTGCAGAGGGATCTTGGGGTCCAAGTCCATAGCTCCCTGAAAGTGGCTTCACAAGTTGATAGGGTGGTAAAGAAGGCGCACGGCATGCTTGCCTTTATTAGTCGAGGCACTGAGTTCAAGAGTCAGGGAGTTATGTTGCAGCTTTATAAAACTCTGGTTAGCCCACATCTAGAGTACTGCATTCAGTTCTGGTTGCCCCATTACAGGAAGGATGTGGAGGCTTTGGAGAGGGTGCAGAAGATGTTCACCAGGATGCTGCCTAGAAGCTATGTGCTATAAGGAGAGGTTGGACAAACTTGGGGTTGTTTTTTCTGGAACGGCAGAGGCTGAGGGGAGACCTGATAGAAGTTTATAAAATTATGAGAGGCATAGAGAGCCGGTATCTTTATCTCAGGGTCAAAATATCTAATACTACAGGGCATGCATTTAACATGAGAGGAGGTAAGTTCAAAGGAGATGTGTGGGGCAAGTTTTTTTTTTAAACAGAGAGTGGTGGGGGGCCTGGAATGCGCTGCCAGGGGTGGTGGTGGAGGCAGGAGGGATTAGTTTAGTTAGACGTTTAATTACTAGTTTAATTAGTTCGGCACAACGTCATGGGCTGAAGGGCCTGCTCCTGTGCTGTACTGTTCTATGTTCCATGTAACCACACTACCTTCATCAATACATTTTGTCACCTCTTTGAAAAATGTAATCAATTTGTTCAGGCAGGATCTCCCCCTAACAAAATCATGCTGACTATCCTTGATTAATCTTTGCCCTTCCAAATGCAGCTTAATCCCGTCCTTCAGAATTTTTTCCAATAATTTCCCTCCCTCTGTCATGGGATTCACAGTGCTGTAATTCCTGGCTTATCCCTGCTTCCCTTCTTGAATAAAGGTACCATATTTGCTATCCTCCAGTCATCTGGCACCTCACCTGTGGCCAGAGAAGATTTAAAAATCTCTGTCAGAGCCCCAGCGATCTCTTCCCTTGCCTTCCTTAGCAGCCTGAAATAAATCTCATCCAACCTGGGGATCTGTGCACCTTTAAGCCTGCTGAGTCCATGAGTACGTCCTCCTTTTTAATGCTTATGTAGTGTTATACTGCACAGAGACATGCCATTCATCCCCCCCATACCCTACCTCACTGCTCCTCTGTCCCTCACTGACTGTTCGAAAGCATGTCAGTTGATCACTCCCTTCTTGTTCCTAACTTCTACCCATGTGGCTTTTTCTGGGACAACCCCACTCCCTCCTCCCCATGGTAATGGACTCCTCCTCCAACCCCCACCTCCACCTTGCCTGACGATTCTAAACCCCACAAAGCTGAGTTGCCCATCTTACTCTTCCTTCAGCCATGTCTCTGAGAGACCAACAATGTCACATTCTCTTTTGTTGATCAACGCTCGAAGTTTATCTGCCTCTCAGGTGAAAGTCTAATTCCTGAGGGGATCCAAGTTTGAGAAGGATTCCCCACGCTCTCTCCTGGCTCACAGTGCTGATGGTGTTTGTGACACTGAAGGTGGCTCCTAGTGATGAGGTGAATACTGGTTGGTACTGCTTCTTGCACTTTTTGTGGGTCACATTTTCCAGAGTGAACAAAGTGATATCATAGCAACACCATCACCGCCACGTTTCCTTCCAAATCACACTCACCTGATATACATGTGTCACTGTTCAAATTCCTGGAAGGTACCATCACCACAAAACTGGGAATGACTGAAGGATCGGCCTCATCCTCTTAGTGGGGCACCAACCAGATTGGTGTCACAAATATAAATAAAAAGACCAAATGTCGAACATCCTTTGGAAACAGCAGTTCTGATGAAAGGTCATTGACCTGAAACATTATCTTTGTTTCTTACTCCACAAGAGTTGCCTGGCCTGTTGAGTATTTCTTGTAGTTTTTTTTTCTATTAGGGCATCCAATAAGTTTGGCATCTAAGATATATTTAACAAAGTCTTGAAACGATCTCTTTAAGGAACCCTCTGTCCAGAAGTACCCAGTTATTGTGTGACCATTGCCCACAGCACTCCCTCATCGGTGCCCTTTGAGTGCTGGGCTGTAACCTTTGACCTTATTGAGGCCTTAAGATTGGTTTTACAATCAATTAAATGTCACAGTGGTTAGATTTGTTTTTACCTTAACTGAATAAATCAGGATCATTTTCTAAACATACGATTGACCAGTTTATTACGACACCTTGTCACATATGCTCGAATGTCAGTACGGTTTCCACAGTGGGCCATATCCAGCATCAGAATCACAGCCTGTGCTGTGTTTAGAGGCTGGCTCTCACTCTCAGTGGGAGTGGGGGAGATTGAACAACTGGCACATTGTGTGGGCCCGGACTTGTTGGCTGGTCCAAGTCATTTCTGTTCCAGCTGACGCCTGAACGAGGATACTGGTGGGATAAGTGTGGCTGTCAGAGAACTTCACCATTTTATTCTTCTGTTGAACCCCTGCTTCGAACGTCTCTCGACTCTCACTTACTGAATCAGTACAAGACAACTTGTCTGCAGAGTTATACCTAAGATCAGGGATAATTGGAGGATATTCTTGAAACATTTTCTGTGTTCTGATGGAATTCTCTTGAAGCGATGGAGCTTGGAGCAGAGCACTTATTTTGGGAGTCTGATGTCAGGCATTCGGACAATGTGGCCTGTTCTCTGGAACTGGTTAAACATGATCAAAACATGAATGCTAGGGATGTTGGCCTGGGAAACAATGCTGACATTAGTTCACCATGTCTCCATGGATGTGCAGACCATTGGTATTTCTCCAGCGCTCTAGGTGCTGATTGTAGGTTATTCACGTCTCTGAAGTGCTGGGGAGGTTGGTGGGTTGTGGGGGAAGTTACTGCTCGGTAGACCAAGAGCTCAGAGTCAAGTTTGAGATGTTGATCATTGAATGTTTTTACCCCCAGTTGCCTGTGGGTGGTGGTGAATTTTATCCATGAGAATTACCAGTGCCAACGGGTGGCTTCTGAGCTATGGAAAGTGAACCACGATTTCTGGGCCCTCATTGTGGATCCTGATGGGAGAGCACTGGATGCTTCAGGACCAGGGCTAACTGCACTTTCTTCATCCAGGTGTTCAAACAGGAAATACTTTCAGACACTTCTTCCACCACACGTGGCTGGATGTATTTTTGTACATTGCTGGGTAAATAGAGAGGCAAAGCACATGGAGGGCAGAATTATACTCACACCGAGTTTGGGGAAGGTTCCTGGCTTCATCCTGCAAAAGCTGCTGTTCGGGCTGCTGCCTCACGGCTTCAGTGACCCCAACCTCTGGCTTTGTCTGTGTGGAGTTTACACATCCTTACTGTGACTATGCAGGGTCCCCCAATGTTCCGACTTCCTCCCACATCCCGAAGTGTCGGCCACTGTAGACTGCCCCTGGGACTAGGTGGAAGGTAGGATCCAGGGGAGTGGATGGGAATGTGGGAAGGATAGGTTACAGGGAAAATTAGTGGGGGAATGGGGTTGCTCTGTGAGCTGGCATGGACTTGATGGGTTGAATGGTCTTCTGTGTCATAAGAAAATAAATAAAAAATAATCGGGGAAATACTCTCGTGCCCTCTGTGGAAGCCTTGTTCAGGGGTGATTTAGAAATGATTCACACTGTCAGTGCAAATAAACTTGAATGTCAGATGGCATGAGAAAGGTAAGGCCACAGCGTGGTCACAGTGGCTGCAGGAATCAAGAAACACTTCTACATGCGATGGAAGAGAATCCATCAAACATTGTTAGATCCCATTGTTACTTGTATAATCCCTAATTCACACAACGGAATGTCATCGGAAATTATTGTAGATCCAGTATGTTGGGATCCATCAGGGAAACAATTAAAAGGGGATATTTAACCTTCTCTTGAATATTGGTGAATGCAGACTCAAAGAAAACTGGGGATGCTGAGAAAAACATCATTGTTGAAAAAGTATTGGCAAAAACAGATTTTGATCATACCTGACCACCATTCTCACTCATTGTTATCACTTGTATCAGGTTAGGAGTTAAATCAACAGTGTCACAACAGTTCACGAATGTGATTCATTTCCTCTTTATGCTGTCCAAATTAACTTGTCTACATATTATCCTTCACAACAACCATCTGCATTTCAGTTGGCATCGCATTGCAAATTCCTGTCACCTTGTATGGAAACCGACTCTTAGGTTCCACTGCATACGCAGAAAATAGGATTATAGAAACACAGAATTTTAAAATATCAGTTCTAGTTTAATGATGGCTCTGACATTGCAATGAATGTTGAAACAGCAGAGGCTGTGAGTTGTTCTTTGAATCACAGAGAACTTCTTGGTAAGGATCACTGCAGTGTTTGCACCAGGTTTAAAGTGTCAGGTTTTCTCCTGGGATGTACAAGAGCAGAGCTCAGCAGGAGCTGTGAGCAATATCCACACGGTGACATTCAAAACATTGCTGCAAAATTTGCAATCAGGGTAAATGGAATATTACCCAGAATTCCTGGTAAGGAGATCAAGAAACATCTCCAGTGTAAATTATATTATGAATGCGTGCTATAAGAAGAGGTTGGACAAACTTGTGTTCTTCTCTGGAGCGACAGAGGCTGAGGGGAAACCTGATAGACATTTACAGAGAACCACAGAACACTACAGCACAGAAAAGAGTAGATAGAGCAGACAGCTGCTTCCCTTTTCCCAGGGTCGAAATGACAGAATCAGAATCAGGTTTATACTCACTGACTTGTATGTCATGAAATTTGTTGTTTTGCGGCTGCAGTACAGTACAAAAACATAAAATTACTATAAATTGCAAAATAAATAAACAGTGTAAAAAAAAGGAATAACGAGGTAGTGTTCATGGGTTCATGGACCATTCAGAAATCTGATGTTTTAGGAACAGAAAACTGTTCCTAAGACATTGAGTGTGCATCTTCAGGCTCCTCTACCTCCTCCCTGATGCTAGTGACATGAAGAGGGCATGTCCCGGGTGGTGAGGGTCTTTAGTGATGGATGCCGCCTTCTTAAGGCACTGCCTCTTGAAGATGCCCTCGACAGTGGGGAGGGTTGTGCCTATAAAGGAGCTGGCTGAGTCTACAACCCTCAGCAGCCTCTTGCTATCCTGTGCATTCGAACCTCCACACCAGGCGGTGATGCAACCAGTCAGAATGCTCTCCACTGTACATCTGTAGAAATTTGCAAAGAATCTTTGGTGACATACCAAATCTCCTCAAATTCCTAACGAAGTAGAGGTGCAGGCGTGCCTTCTTCACGATTGCATCAATGTGTTGGGCCCAGAATAGATCCTCCGGGATGCTGATGCCCAGGAACTTGAAGCTACTCACCCTTTCCACCACTGACCCCTCAATGAGGACTGGTGTGTGTTCTCCCGACTTGAAACAGCAGAGGAGAGGTAGAGCGAGTTATGGCTTTTCTCTTTGGAGCGACGGAGGATGAGAGGAAACCTGATAGAGGTATGTAAGATTATGAGAGGCATAGACAGAGTGGACAGCCAGCATCTTTTCCCTAGGGCGGCAATGGCCAATACCAGAGGTCACCCAGTTAAGGTGCGTGGAGGAAAGTTTAGGGGAGATGTCAGAGGTTTTTTTTTAAAACACAGAGTGGTGGGTGCCAGGAATGCACTGCTGGGGGTGGGGGTAGGGGCCAATATGATAGGGTCATTTAAGGGACTCTTAGATAGACACATGGATGAAAGAAAAATAGAGGGTTATGGGAGGTTAAGTAGAGAGAGCGATAGATTGAATGTGGATAAGGTTTATATAGCTCAGCACAACATGGTGGGCCGAAGGGACTGTACTGTGCTGGACTGTTCGATGTTCTATGTTCTATGTCTTCCCTTCCTCAAGTCCACAATCAATTCCCTGGTCTTGCTGACATGGAATGCGAGGTTGTTGTTATGACACCACCCAACCAGCTGATCTATCACATTCCTGTATGCCTTCTCGTCACCATCTAATAACAGTGGTGTCGTCAGCAAATTGAGAGATGGCATTTGAGCTGTGCCTAGCCACACAGTCATGTGTAGAGAGAGTAGAGCAGTGGGCTAAGCACACATCCTTGGGTTGTGCCTGTGTTGATTGTCAGCAAGAAGGAGGCTCCTGTTTACATCGACGGTGCTGAGGTTGAGAGGGTTGAGAGCTTCAAGTTCCTCAGAGTGAACATCACCAATAGCCTGTCCTGGTCCAACAATGTAGTCACCAGCACCTCTACTTCCTCAGGAGACTAAAGAAATTTGGCATATCCCCATCGACCCTCACCAATCTTTATCAATGCACCACCGAAAGCATCCGATCCAGATGCATCACAGCTTGGTATGACAACTGCTCTGCCCCATGACCACAAGAAACTGCAGAGAGTTGTGGACACAGCTCAGCGCATCACAGAAACCAGCTTCCCCTCCACGGACTCTGTCTATACTTCCCACTGCCTCGGTAAAGCAGCCAGTATAATCAAAGTCCCCACCCACCCTGGACATTCTCTCTTTTCCCCCATCCCATCAGGCAAAGATACAAAAGGCTGGAAGCACATACCACCAGGCTCAAGTACAGCTTCTATCCTGCTGTTATAAGACGATTGAACCGTCCCCAGTATGATAAGATGGACTCTTGACCTCACAATCTACCTTGTTATGGCCTTGCACCTTATTGTCTGCCTGCACTGAACTTTCTCTGTAACTGTAGCACTTTATTCTGCATTGTTATTGCTTTTCCCCAGTACTACCCTGATGCACTGATGTAGTGAAATGATTTGTAAGGATGGCATGCAAGACAAAGCATTTCACTGTGCCTCAGTACATGTGACAATAATAAGATTGTGATTGAGGTTCTGCTAACCACAGTGGTGTCATCAGCAAATTTATAGATGATGTTTGAATTGTGCCTAGCCACACAGTCACGAGTATAGAGAGAGTAGAGCAGTGGGCTAAGCACGCATCCTTGAGGTGCGCCTGTGTTGACTGTCAACAAGGAGATGTTACTACCGACCTGATACTGTGGTCTCCTGATAAGGAAGTCAAGGATCCAGTCACAGAGGAAGGTACAGAGGCCCAGGTTTTGAAGCTTGTTGATTAGTACTGACGGGATGATGGTGTTGAACACTGAGCTGTAATCGATAAACAGCAGCCTGACATATGTATTGCTGTTGTCTAGGTGCTCCAAAGCCAAGTGGAGAGCCAGTGAGATTGTGTCTGCTGTTGACCTGTTGTGGTGGAAGGCAAATTGCAGCGGGTCCGGGTCCTTGCTCAGGCAGGAGTTAATTCTAGCCATGACCAACCTCAGTAGATGTGATGAAGTGTTTTGTGGAACCTCATGGTCTCCCTGATGACTATGTCTGTGGAAGTGCACCCAGCTGCAGCTGCTGACGGTCCGAGTCAAGGAACTGGAGGTGCAGTTGGATATACTCAGGATCATCTGGGAGGCTGAGGATTTCAGTGAGGCCACCAGGAGAAGTAAGGGCAGTAGGCAGTCAGTGCAGGGTTCCCCTGTGGCCATTCCCCTCACTAACAGGTAAATTTCTTTGGATACTGTTGAGGGGGATGTTCTTTCAGGGACTGGCAGCAGTCATCAGGCCTCTGGCACTGGGACCGGCTCTGAGGCTCAGAGGGAAAGGGTGCAGTCAGTCAGGGCAATAGTGATAGGAGACTCGGTAGAGGGACAGACAGGGGATTCTGTGGCCGCACAAGAGAATCCAGGAAGGTGTGTTGCCTCCAGGGTTGCCAGGGTCAAGGACGTCTCTGAGCAGCTGCAGGAAATTCTCGAGGAGGAGGGCGAACAGCCAGGGGTCGTTGTAGATGTTGGTACAAACAACACAGGTAGAACAAAGGACGAGGTCCTGCAGAATGAGTACAGGGAGTTCGGTAAGAAGTTGAGAAGCCAGAACTCGAGGGGAGTGATCTCCGGATCACTCCGTGCCACGTACTAGTGAGTCCAGCAATAGAAGGACAAGCCAGATGAATTTGTGGCTGAGGAGCTGGTGCAGGGATTTAGGTTCTTGGATCATTGGGATCTCTCCTGGGCCTGAGGCGACCTGTACAAGAGGGACGGGTTGAACTTCAACCAGAGAGGGACCAATATCCGAGCAGGGAAATTTGCTAGTGCTACACAGGAGGGTTTAGACTAGATTGGCAGGAGGGTGGGACTCTGAGCGAGAGCAAGTCATGGGATAAAGCAGTAGCGAGCGAGAGCAAGTTTAGTGATCAGGATAGCCAGGGGCACAGTAAAGGCAGGGAAAGGAATACCCAGTTAAACTGCATTTATTTCATTGCATGAGGTTCAACAGGTAATGAGGATGAACTCAGAGTGTGGATTGGCTCTGGGGACTGGGACGTTGTAGCCATGACAGAAATGTGGCTGAGAGAAGTGCAGGACTGGCAGCTCAGTGTTCTAGGATACAGATGCTGCAGGTGTGACAGGGGGACAGGTAAGCGAGGAGGGGTGTTTCCTTTTTGATAAGGGAGGACATAACAACAGTGCTTAGAGATGACATTCTTGGGGGATGGTCCAGTGAGGCCATGTGGGTAGAACTTCAAAACAAGAAGTGGAGGGTCACTCCAATGGGACTGTATTGTAGACCCCTCCCACCACCCGCCCCCCCCCCAAGCAGTCAGCAGGAACTTGAGCAGGTGTGTAGAGAAATTGCTCACAGTTGTAAGAATAATAGGGTTGTATTAGTGGGAGATTTTAATGCCCCGGTATTGACTGGACTACCCAGAGTGTTAAGGGCCTGGACAAGGTGGAATTTGTGAAATGTGGCCAGGAATATATGTGTGGAGCCTCAGGAGATGGGGGAGGTCTTAAACAGTTTTTTTGCATTCGTGTTTAACGAATCTTGTGGAGTTTTTTTTTGAGGAGGTCACTAAGAAAAGTAGATGAAGGTAAGGCTGTGGATGTTGTCTACATGGACTATAGTAAGGCCTTTGACAAGGTCCCACATGGGAGATTAGTTCAGTAGGTTCAGTCAATGGGTATCCATGGAAAGGTTGTAAACTGGATTTGAAATTGGCTGTGTGGGAGAAGACAGAGTGGTTGTGGATGGTTGTTTCTCAGATTGGAGGCCTGTGACTAGTGGTGTGCCTCAGGGATCTGTGTTGGGGCCATTGTTGTTTGTGGTACATATCAATGATCTAGAAGATAATGTGGTAAATTGGATTAGTAAGTTTGTGGATGACACTTAAGATTGGAGGTGTAGTGGACAGTGAGGAAGGCTTTCAAAGCTTGCAGAGGGATCTGGACCAAATGGAAAAATGGTCCAGAAAATGGTAGATGGAATTTAATGCAGACAAGTGTGAGGTGTTGCATTTTGGAAGGACAAATCAAGGGAGGACATACACAGTAAATGGTAGGGCACTGAGGAGTGCGGAGGAACAAAGGGATCTGGGAGTTCAGATACATAATTCCCTGAAAGTGGTGTCGCAGGTAGACAGGGCTGTAAAAAAGGCTTTTGGCATCCTGGCATTCATAAATCAAAGTATTGAGTACAGGAGTTGGAATATTTTGGTGAGGTTGTACAAGTCATTGGTGAGACCAAATTTGGAGTATTGTGTGCAGTTCTGGTCGCTGAACTACAGGAAGGATATCAGTAAGGTTGAAAGAGTGCAGAGGAGATTTACTAGAATGTTGCCAGGTCTTCAGGAGTTGAGTTACAGGGAAAGATTGAGCATGTTAGGACTTTATTCCTTGGAGCAGAGAAGAATGAGGGGAGATTTGATAGAGGTTTACAAAATGATGAGGGGCATAGACAGAGTTAATGCAAGTAGGCTCTTTCCACCTAGATTACGAGAGATAAGTACGAGAGGACATGGCTTTAGGGTGAAAGGGGAAAGGTTTAGGGGGAACATTAGAGGGAACTTCTTCACTCAGAGTGGTGGGAGTGTGGAATGGGCTGCCATCTGATGTGGTAAATGCGGGCTCGCTCTTAACTTTTAAGAGTAAATTGGATAGATACATGGACAAGAGAGGTCTGGAGGGGTATGGGCTGGGGGCAGGTAAATGGGACTAGCAGAATAATGTTTCGGCACAGACTAGAAGGGCCGAATGGCCTGTTTTCTGTGCTGTAGTTTTCTATGGTTCTATGGAATGTTTCCTGAGAGGACCCTATTGGGAGGGTGCAACACTGGACCTTCTGTCAGGGAATGAGGCAGGGCAGGTAACAAGTGGCATCAGGGAGCACTTTGGCTCCAGTGACCATAATTCTATTAGTTTTAAGATAGTGATGGAAAAGGGTAGGACAGGTCCACAGGTTGGGGTCCTAAACTGGAGCATGGCTAACTTTGGGGAGGATGTAGCAGAGGTCGGTTGGGTGAGTTTGTTTGAAGGGAAAGGAACGAATGCCAAGTGGGCAGCTTTTAAGAGTCCAGGAGCAGCATGTTCCTGTTAGGGCGAAGGGTAAATCTGGCAAATTTAGGGAACCCTGGCTGATGAGAGATATTGAGGCTCTGGTCAAGAAAAAGAAGGAAGCACACATTGGGTTTAGGAGGTCAGGGACAAGTGAATCTCTTGATGACTATAAAAAGATTAAGAATACTCTGAAGAGGGAAATCAGGAGGGCAAAGAGAGGATATGAGATGGATCTGGCACATAATGTTGTGGAAAATCCCAAGAAATTCAATAGCTATATTAAGAGTAAAAGGGTGACCAGGGAGAGAGTAGGTCCCCACAGAGATCAGCAGGGCCGCCGATGTCTTGAACCACAGGAGATGGGTTGCATTTTTAATGAATATTTCTAGAACATAGAACAATTACAGCACAATGCAGGCCCTTTCGCCCACAAAGCTGTGCCAAATATGTCCCTAACCTAGAAATTACTAGGCTTACCCATAGCCCTCTATTTTAGCTCCATGTACCTATCTAACAGTCTCTTGCAAGACCCTATCGTATCCGCCTCCACCACCATTGCCGGCAGCCCATTCCATGCACTCACCACTCTGAGTAAAAAACTTACCCCTGACATCTCCTCTATGTCTACTCCCCAGCACCTTAAACCTATGTCCTCTTGTGGCCACCAATTCAGCCCTGGGGAAAAGCCTCTGACTATCTACCCTATCAATACCTCTCATCATCTTATACACTTCTATCAGGTCCCCCCTCATCCTCCGTCTCTCCAAGGAGAAAAGGCCGAGTTCCCTCAACCTGCTTTCATAAGGCATGCTCTGCATTCCAGGCAGCATCCTTGTAAATCTCCTCTGCACCCTCTCTATGGCTTCCACATCTTTCCTGTAGTGAGACGACCAGAACTGAGCACAATATTCCAAGTGGGGTCTGACCAGGGACCTATATAGCTGCAACAATACCTCACGGCTCATAAATTCAATTCCCCGATTGATGAAGGACAACACACCATATGCCTTCTTAACCACAGAGTCAAACTGCGCCGCCACTTTGAGCGTCCTATGGACTCGGACCCCAAGATCCCTCTGATCCTCCACACTGTCAAGAGTCCTGCCATTAATATTATATTCTGCCAACATATTTGACCTACCAAAATGAACTACTTCACACTTATCTGGGTTGAACTGCATCTGCCACTTCTCAGCCCAACTCTGCATCCTATTTATGTCCTTCTGTAACCTCTGACAGCCCTCCAAACTATCCACAACACCCCCAACCTTCGTGTCATCCGCAAACTTACTAACCCACCCCTCCACTTCCTCATCCAGGTCGTTTAGAAAAATCACAAATAGTAAGGGTCCCAGTACAGATCCCTGAGGTACACCACTGGTCACCAACCTCCACTCAGAATACGACCCTTCAACAACCACTCTTTGCCTTCTGTGGGCCAGCCAGTTCTGGATCCACACTGCAATGTCCCCTTGGATCCCATGTCTCCTCACCTTCTCCATAAGCCTCGCATGGGGTACCTTATCAAAACGCCTTGCTGAAATCCATATACACTACATCTACTATTCTCCCTTCATCGATGTGCTTAGTCACATCCTCAAAAAATTCAAATCAGGCTCGTAGGGCAGGACCTGCCCTTAACAAAGCCATGCTGACTATTCCTAACAACATACCTCTCCAAATGTTCATAAATCCTGCCTCTCAGGATCTTCTCCATCAGCTTACCAACCACTGAGGTAAGACTCACCGGTCTATAATTCCCTGGGCTATTCCTACTCCCCTTCTTGAATAAGGGAACAACATCTGCAACCCTCCAATCTTCTGGAACCTCTCCCATCTCCATGGACGACGCAAAGATCATCGTCAGAGGCTCTGCAATCTCCTCCCTCGCTCTCTCCCTATCTCTGTGTTTACTGAGGAGAAAATCATGCTTGCTCAAGGGAAACAAGTGGAGATATTTTGGAGAACATTGACATTACTAGGGAGGAGGTATTTGCAGCCTATCAGCATGTTAAGGTGGATAAGTCCCCAGGGCCTGACTGAGTGCATCCTCAGAAATTATGAGAGGCCAGAGAAGACAGTGAAGAGGCCCTAGCAGAGATATTTGTTTCATCGTTAGTCACTGGTGAAGTTCCCGAAGACTGGAAGGTGGCTAAAGTTGTTCCGTCATTTAAGAAGGGTAGCAAGGACAAGCCAGGGAACTGCAGGCCAGTCAGTCTGACATCAGTAGTGGGGAAGTTACTGGCAGGAATTCTGAGGGACAGGATCTACCAGCATTTGGATAGACAGAGCCTGATTAGGAGGAGTCAGCATGGCTTTTTGCCTGGCAATTCCTGCTTGATGAAACTTTCAGAGATTTTTGAAGAGGTAACCAAAAGGGCAGATGAGGGTAGGGCAGTGGATGTTGTCTATTTGGACTTTAGCGAGGCCTTCGACAAGGTCCTGCATGGTAGGCTGGTCTGGAAGGTTCTATCCCATGGAATTGAGGGAGAGCTGGTTAGATGGAGTCAAAACTGGCTCAGAGATAGGAAGCAGAGGGTGGTGGTTGAAGGTTGTTTCTCGGAATGGAGGCCAGTGGGGTGCTGCAAGGGTCAGTTTTGGGACCCTTGTTATTTGTTATTTATATAAATGATTTGGATGCAAATGCACAAGGCTTAATCAGTGAGTTTGAAGATGACACGAAATTAAGAGGTGTTAATAGTGAAGAAAGTTATCGTAGATTACAGGGAGATTGTGATCAGTTGGGGAATTGGGCCAAGGAGTGGCAAATGGATTTCAATACAGATAAGTGTGAGGTGATGCATTTTGGAAAGTCAAACCAGCGTAGGACTTGTACTATGAATGGTAGGGCACGAGGGAGTGCAATGGAACAGAGAGACCTAGGAGTACAAGTGCATAGTTTGTTGAAAGCGGCATCACAGATCAACAGGATGGTGAAAAAGATGTTTAGCATGCTGACCTTCATCAGTCAGGGCATTGAGTACAGGAGTTGGGACATTATGTTGCAGTTCTACAAGTCATTGGTGAGGTTGCACTTGGAGTACTGGGGACAGCTTTGGTCACCCTGTTATAGAAAAGACGTGGTTATACTGGAAAGAGTGCAGAAAAGATTTACAAGGAAGTTGCCAGGACTAGAGGGCCTGAGTTACAGGGAGAGGTTGGCCATGCTCCCTTGGAACATGGGAGAATGAGGGGCGACCTTATAGAGCAACACACACCAAATGCTGGAGGAAATCAGCAGGTCAGTCAGTATCTGTGGAGGGAAGTAAGCAGTTGACGTTTTGGGTCGAGATCCTTGCTCCAGCTTCTAACATCTTCAGAATCTCTTGCAGAACCATAGAACAATACAGGCCCTTCAGCCCACCATGTTGTGCCGACCTTCAAACCGCTCCTAAGACAAACTAACCCCTTCCTCCCACATATTCCTCTATCTTAAATTCCTCCGTATGCTTATCTAACAATCTCTTGAACTTGACCAGCCTCCACCACCACCCCAGGCAGCGCATTCCATGCACCAACCACTCTTTGGGTGAAAAACCTCTCTCTGCTCTCTCCCTTGAACTTCCCACCCATTACTTTAAAGCCATGCCCTCTTGTATTGAGCATTGGTGCCCTGGGAAAGAGGCACTGGCTGTCTATTCTATCTATTCCTCTTAATATTTTGTATACCTCTATCATGTCTCCCCTTATCCTCCTTCTCTCTAATGAGTAAAGCCCTAGATCCTTTAGTCTCTCCTCATAATCCATGCTCTCCAATCTAATCTTGTGGTGACCTTGTAGGAATGTTTAAAATTATGAGAGGCACAGATCAGGTGGATGGTAGCAGTTTTTTCACCAGAGTAGGGGAGTCCAAAACTAGGGGGCATAGGTTTAGGGTGTGAGGGGAGTGAGTATATGGAACGAGCTGACAGAGGAAGTGGTTGAGGCAGGCACAATGGTATCATTTAAGCAGGTAGATGGAGGGACGGGGTTTGGAGGGATATGGGCCAAAGGCAGGAAATTGGGACTAGCTGGGTGGGCACCGTGGTCAGCATGGACTGGTTGGGCCGAAGGGCCTGTATCCGTGCTGTATTGCTTTATGACTCTATCAACAGCTGGATAAAGAGAAAAAAGTTTATAACAGGGAGGCCTGTCGAGAGTATAAAAAGTGAAGGGAGGCACTAAGAAAGGAAATTAGGAAGGCAATGAGTGGTAAATTGGTTTATTATTGTCACATGTACTGAGGCGCAGTGAAAAACTTTGTCTTGCATACCATCTGGACAGATCATTTCATCACATCAGTACAAGGGAAAACAATAACAGCATGCAGAATAAAGTGCAACAGTTACAGAGAAAAATTAACGATGCAAGTACACAAAATATCTCTGGTAGACAGGATTAAGGTAAATCAGAAGGTGGTTGTAAATATTTTGAGGATAAAAGAATAACCAGGGGAAGAGTTGGGCCCATCGGGGACAACAGGGGCAGTCTGTGTGTGTAGCCAGAAGGCACAGGTGAGGTCCTAAGTCAATACTTTTCTTCAGTATTGACAAAGGAAATGGATTTTGAAGTTGGAGGATTCAGTGGAGGGGATGGTGATTGTCTAGTGCAGGTCTCCATAAATAAAGCAGAGGCACTTGATGCCTCAGCAGGCTTCTAGGTGGCTAATCCCCAGGGCCGGATGGGACATATCGCAGGCTGCTGAGGTTATGCTCCAACTTTTTGAAACCTTGGTCAGACCTCAGTTGGAGCACTGCCTGCAGTTCTGGTCTCCACACTACAGGAAGGATGTGACGGTGCTGGAGAGTGTGCAGAGGGGATTCACCAGGATGCTGCCTGGAATGGAGCAGTTCAGTTATGAAGAGAGACTGGAGAAGCTGGGTCTGTTCTCCCTGGAGCAGAAGGGATATGATTGAGGTATATACTGTAAAATCATGAGGGGTAAGGTATTCTGCAGGAAACATTTCCCCATATAAAGCTGGAGGACACAGGTTTAGGTTGGGGGGTAGAGGGGATCTGAGGGGGACCATTTTCACCCAGAGGGTGGTGAGTACCTGGAAGGCACTGCCGGAGAGAGTGGTGGAAGTGGACTCACTGACAGCATTGAAGAAGTGTTTAGATGAGCACCTAAACCACCAAGTCACAGAAGGCTGCAGGCCAAGTGTTGGAAGATGGGATCAATACAGATGGTGCCCACTGATCAGTGTGGACATGGTGAGCTGCGTGACACTCTGCCTCATTCAAATCAGAAGGACAACCGAGAAAATGATGTCAATAATTAGGGTGCCAAAAAAGTGTTGAGAGCTCAACACACAATGAAGTTGATGCATCAGAGGCTTTTTACCAAATAAGTTGCATAAAGTAAAATTAAGTTCGTTCAGTAAACACTATTCAGCCTAATTTAAATAATATTTACACAAGCTGGGTTTTGCCAACATTGGCAGAACCCAGGACCAGAACTATCTGGAATCGAGATGAGACAGAAGATGAGAATTGGGCAGGCACGGTAGTGAAGCGGTTAGCGTAACGCTTTACAGCTTGTGACTCGGGTTCAATTCCCGCCGCTCTCTGTAAGGAGTTTGTACGTTCTCCCCGTGTCTGCGTGGGTTTCCTCCCATATTCCAAAGACGTACGGGTTAGGAAGTTGTGGGCATGCTATGTTAGCGCCAGAAGTGTGGCGACACTTGCGGGCTGCTCCAGAACACTCTACGCAAAAGATGCATTTCACTGTGTGTTTCGATGTACATGTGACTAAAAAAGATCTTATCTTATCTAGACTTGGTGGGGGATGGAAATCCATTCATTTGAATTTTTTAAAAAATTTTATTTACAGCGTGGTAACAGGCCCTTTCGGCCCAACGAGTCCACACCGCCCATTTTAAACCCCAAATTAACCTACCCGTACGTCTTCAGAATGTGGGAGGAAACTGGAGCACCTGGAGGAAACCCACGCAGACACGGGAGAACGTACAAACTCCTTACAGACAGCGACAGGAATCGAACCCCGATCGCTGGCGCTGTAATAGTGTCGCGCTAACAGCTAAGCCGAGCTTCTGTTCCTAGTTTGACTTTTTTTAATCAAGGGTGTTGTACTGAAATGGCTGAATCAAATTCTCCCTCTGAATAGGATACGAGGGATGAGGTCCTGCAGAGTGAACTTAGGGAGTTTGGCACAAGGGAAAAGCCGGACCTTGGGACTGTAACATTGGGATTACTTCCTGTACCACATGGGAATGAAAAAAAATAGAAGGATCGGTCAGACGGATGTGGCTAAAGATTTAGTGGGAAGTGTTTCACACACTTGGACCATTGGGATCTCCTCTGGGACAGGTGGGACCTGTACAAGAGGAAGGGGTTGCATCTGAACTGGAGAGGAACCAATATCTTCATGCGGAGGTTTTCCCATGTTACTAGGGAAGTAAACTAATTTGGCAGGATGGTAGAATGCAGAGTAGCACTTTGGCAAGTATGAAGGTGAGACAAATGTAGAGGATAAATCAAGGAAGCCCAGTAGATAGACAGAGGCAGGTTAGGGAGCATGGTGGGGGGGCAGCAGGATGACCTGCATTTACTTTAGTGCAAAGGAGACTCACAGGCAAAACTGAGGAACTGAGAGCATGGATCAACACACGGAGTTATAGCCTTGGAGGCAGGACTGGCAGCTCATTACTCCAAGGTGCAAAAGTTTCAGGTGTGACAGAGGGGGGATGTGAAAGAGGAGGGGCAGTCATACAGCTGTTTCACCACAGTACTCGGAGGGGGTATCTTGGAGGGATTGTCCAATGAGGCCACATGGGAAGAACTTAGGAACTGGAAAGAGGCATCCCATGCTGAGGTGCCCACTATTGGCTGCCCAGTAGTCAGCAGGAGACAAATCACAGGGGTTAGGGGCCACTGGTTTATAAAAGTGGTGGATGTTAACGTTCCCAGTATTGGTTGGGATTGCCTCGGTACAAGAGGTTTAGATGGGGCAGAATTTGTAATGTGCATCCAGGAGAGTTTTTTGAGGCAGTATGTAGATAGTCCTACTCAACCTTATCCTGGACAGGTGGTGGAAGTGTCAGTAGGGGAGGACTTGATCATAATTCTCTAAGTTTCAAAAAGGGACAAGGTTGGTCTTTGGGTTAAGCTAATAAATTGGGGGAAGGCTGATTTCAGTAGTGTAGGAGAGGACCTGGCAAAAGCAAATTGGGAGCAAATGTTTGCGGGTAAAAGTAATCCAATTAGTAGAAGTCTCTTAAAAGTGAGATGGTGAGACTTTGGGGCCCATCTGTTCTGGTGAGGGTAAGAGACAAGCAGGATGTGACTGGGGGCCCCTGGCCAACAAAGGATATTGAGGGTTTGATGAAATAAAACACATGACAGGTTGAGGCAACTGAAAGGGAGCAAGTCCATTGAGGAACATAGAGGGTGTAGGAGAATACTTATAAAGTAGGAGGGCAAAAGGGAGCCATGAAATCTCCTTGGCAGGTAAGATTAAGGTCATTCTATAAGTACATTAGGAACAAGAGGGTAGTCAGGGAACAAGTAACCAAAGGGTTAACTGGTATATGGAGCCTGGGGGTGTGGCTGAGGTCCTAAATGAACACTTCCCGTCTGTATTGACAAAGGAGAATGCAGTAGAAGACAGCAAGTTCAGGGCAGGGTACATTGATGGTCTGGACTATGTCAGTGTTAAGACAGTGGAAGTATTGGATGTCTTAGAACATATAAGGGTGGGAAGATCCCCAGAGCCAGGTGAGATCTATCCCAGAACAATATGGAAAGCTAAGGAGGAGATTACTGGGATCCTGACAGAGATTTTTATATCTTTGTTAGCAACAGGCGAGGCACCAGAATGTTAAGAAGAGCAGCAGGGATAAGTCGGGTAACTGCAGGTCAGTGAGCCTCACGTCCGTAGTAGGGAGGTTATTGGAGAGAATTCTAAGGGATGATATTTATGTATATTTGAAATGGCAGGGACTAATGAGGGATAGTCAGCATGGTTCTGTATGTGGGAAATCCCATCTCCCTAATTTGACTGAAGGGTTAATCAAGAACACTGATAAGGGCAGGACAGTGGGTAGTGTCCATGTGGACTATATTAAAGCCTTTGGCAAGGTCCCATGTGGTAGGCTGATCCAGAGGGGATGGGATCCGAGGCACAGAATGTACGAATTGGGAGGTTATGTTGTAACTTTACAAAGATGCAACCTTAATCGAGAAACTTCTGATTAACGGAGCGTGTCTGATTAACGGAGTTTTACTCTGGGTGTGAGGGGGACTGGAGGACATTTCTCTTTAAATGTTACACAGTGGAATAATACATTTTACAGTGAAACCCAAGTTTAAAGGGAGCATGGGACACAAGGAGCTGCTAAGAGTAAAGGGAGCACAACCAAGTGAAGCAAGTGAGTGAGTTTGAAGAGAACCGTAGAAAGTGGGCCCTGAGGACTGTACAGGCATCGCCAGACATCCCCTGGGGAACTGCAGGTAATCTATGGCGCCGCTTCACAAGAAGCATTTTGGGCAGCTGTGCCTGTCCATTTGCCTCTTTCCTTAATTTTACTGGAGTGAGACGTCAAACCTTCAGGATTTCTGAATAGTCAGACTGAATTATTGGAGCTTCCCTGCACTTATGAAGTGTATTCATCCTATTGTAATGTAAGAAAATGCAGTGATCAGTTTGCACTCAGCAAGGATAAGATATGATAAGATACCTTTATTAGTCACATGTATATTCAAAACACACAGTGAAGGATCTCCAGAGAATCAGATAATTCACTATTGGTGCTTTAAATAAACTTACGTGCACTGTTTGAATCATACCTTGTCCACCTTGTACCTCATCCAAAACTACCCTTGTATCCAACTCAGAGAAAGAAATATAAACTGAATCTCTGGGAAGAAAACCAGAATCAATGTTTCAGATCGAAGACTCCTTATGAGAGCTGGGACAGAGACTAAAGTCGTTTGTTAAGCTGCAGGGAGGGTGGGGGAGGGGGTGTCTCTGTTGGGGTAAAACAGAGGTGACCATGGGGATCAGCTGTAAACACATTCATCGGGTCAGTGAGTGAATGGGAGCAGCTAGAGAGGGAGAACACAGAGAAGAATGAGGGAGCGGTGAAGTGCAGAGCAGGAGGACATGCCCAGCAGGTCAGGCTGGGCACATCCTCCCGTCCCTGAGGGAATAAAACAAAAGAGGTGGGTGGTGGGGGACAAACAAGCTGACGCAATGTCACAGATGGATGACTGATACAGAAGTCGAGTTACCTGAAGTTGTAGAACTCAGTACTGAGCCCAGAAGTCTGTCACGTGCCCAGACAGCTGAAGTGCTGTTCCTCAAGCCTGTGTTGGTCCTCAGTGTGACAGTACAGGAGGTCACAGGTCAGGGTGGGAGAGGGATGGGGAATTATAGTGCCAGGCATGGGGAGTTGAGGGAACCCCTTGCACATAGCGGCTCCACAAGACATCACCCAATCTTCATTTTGATCAACTTCCTGTGTGGGACTTTAATGAAAACCTTCTGAAAATCCAAATACACCACATCCACTGGTTCCCCCTGATCTAATCTACTGGTCACATTTTAAAAAAATTTTTTAAAATTTAAATTTTATTTACAGCATGGTAACAGGCCCTTCCGGCCCAACAAGTCCGCGCCACCCATTTTAAACCCAAATTAACCTACCTGTACGTCTTTGCAATGTGGGAGGAAACCGGAGCACCCGGAGGAAACCCATGCAGACATGGGAGAACGTACAAACTCTTTACAGACAGCGACGGGAATCGAACCCTGATCGCTGGCGCTGTAATAGCGTCGCACTAACCACTATGCTACTGTGCTGCCTTCAGGGAACATCTTCAGGGAACTCTGGTAGATCACAGTCTATTACCTTTCAAATGAAATGAGAAAAAGTAAGACTGTTATTTAAAGTAAAAGAATGAATTGTACATGTATAACTATCCCCGACACTTTTCCCTGCAACATCTGTCCCTACAACTCCACCAACCAGGCATCTAAACAGCCCTTGCTGGTGCGACATAGGTTCACGTGCACCACTCCCAACCTCGTCTGCTGTATTTGGTTCTCCCGATCTGGTCTCCTCTACATTGGTGAGACCAAGTGTAGACGAGACATCCATTTAGCAGAGCATCTACGCTCTCTCTGTAGTGAACATCCCGAGCTCCCAGTTACATGTCACTCCACTTCCCCTTCTCACACCGATCTGTCCCTCCTCAGCCTTCTCCACTGCCAGGGTGAGGCCCAACACAAACCGGAGGAACACTTCCCTGGAGGGGAACCAACATCCTAGCCTGGAGGTTCGCTAGTGCTACTCGGGAGGGTTTAAACTAGTTTGGTAGTGTATTGTGGAGGTTGTGGGCGTTGTGACAACACTGCCCCTACCTGGTCAGAAGACACACTGTCAATCAAGGTTTGGCTCCACCCCACTCATCAGTGCACACCTGACCATTGGTCCTTTTAAGCACCTTTGTACTTGGCCTTGGGCCATTGGCCTGTTTGAACTACCTGGGCTGGACCCCCCCCCAGCCCTATAAAGATTGCCACGTGCTTGGTTTTGTCTCTTTTGTCTCCAAGGGATGCCTTGTTGTTAAGCTGTGCATTGTTTAAGAGAAATTAGTTAGTATCCCTGAGAGCACAGAGCCGTGCCTGCACTGAGTCAAGGGGTGGCGGATAGCGTATTTTCCTTGTTTGTACCCAGTTCAGTGTGAGTGTCGCCCTGTTACCTTTTCCCCGTGTTTACCTTTATAAATAAATCATTTAACTCTAAGGCTGTGTTCAGAGTCTTTGTCCTTCGAGATCTCGAACTTGTCTCACAACATTTGGCGCTGCGAGCAGGGTCTCAGGGGTCTTGGCTGAACACAGACACAAGGAGGGATGTTCTGGGATAGGGGCAAGAAAGCCAGTGCGGGCACCGAGGATAGGATTCCCAGGAGAACTGATGAGAGCGAGGGATTTGGGAGCTGGGCCAGCATGCTGGCGGACCACAGTAAACCAGTGGACTGGGCCAAGCAGTTAGACCCCTGTGGTGAGAAACTGGGGCACCACATTGTCTCCCTCCTCCAGAGGTCAGGGTTCCCCAAGGCTAAGGGGAGTCAAAGGGGTGCCTTCTGGCTGTTTGCATCCCTCCTGAGATGCCAGGTCAGGATTACTGGCCAGATACAGGATATGGGTCTTCAAAAGCAGGAGGCAGTCCAGGCTGCCCAGACCCAAGCCAGCGAACTTGAGGCCAGAGGTACCGAGGTTGCCTGCAGGCTGATCCAAATGCAGCAGGTGCTGGCAGCCAGACCCACTCAAAATTCGAGCCCTGGTCCGGCATGGCGACAAGTTGGATGCCTGGCTGGGGGATGAGGATATATGGATGGATACTGACGAGGGGGTGCCCGGGTCCCATCACACACGCCCTCCCCCCTACCCACCCGAACCCCTGCATGCTCGACCCATCACCATGCGATCCCAGGTCAGCCAGAGAGGATGGGAGTCAGGATGAGGCCCCCCTGCAGGGGAAAGTGCCCGTGGTCCCTCCAAGACTACGGAGACCCGGGATTTCTCAGCCAAGAAGCTGACCCAGCTGGCGGATTGATACCGTCGGCAGCCGGGCGAGCACCTGGCCACATGGCTGCTCCGACTGTGGGATGAGAGGTCCCCCAACGTGAACCTTTCTCACCAGGAAGCGAGTGCCCTAGGGAGCCTGTTCGACCAGCAGAGTGTTAAAAATGTCCTACGGGCGCCACAGGAAGGGATCGGGGACGGCACTACCTTCTTGCCCCTATCCCAGAATATCCCTCTGCTGTAAGGGCCTGGTACCCTACCCTTCTCGAGTGGGATTTATACAGGCAACCGCAATGGAGTACGGTCAGTGAGGGCACCATTTCAGTACTCTATAACCACAATATACTTCTTTATTTAAATCAAAACTTGATATCCCTTTACGTCCAAGGTTACCTGAACTTGCTTTTCGTATCTTTCATCTTTACAGAAAGGCACTGTCCTTGGACTATTTCACTTTTAAAAGACTCCCACTTGCTGGATGTAGATTTCACCTGATCCTGTATTACGATATTGAAAATGGCTGTCCCCATTTCAGGTGCACCCTCATTCCCTTCCACAGCTACCTTCAAACACATCCCCACCCACAGACACTACTCTCCCAGCTTCTTTGCCTGAAGTTAGGTCCAGCATTGTTGCTTCTCCAGTAGGACTACTCACATATTGGCTCCAAACCTGGAAGCACTTTAAAAATTCCATCCCGCTACAACTTTTCTGCTGAAATGGCCCCAGATAATTTTGGGGAAGTTGAAGTATGCTGTTACTATAATCCCATTATTCTTATACTTGTGATTTGCCTACATCTCTGCTCCTCTATCTCCTGCTAAATGGAGGCACCAGTGATCACCCCATTTTTTCCCCACTTCTGTGCCCATTTTAAGAGCCTTCTAGGACATCCTCCATCATTACTGAAAGTCTCCATAAATCAATATTTGCAACAACCCCACTTCTTTCACTTCCTCAGCAACACACAAAGCACTGGAGAAACTCAACAGGTCAGGCAGCATCTATGGACGGTCAACATTTTGGGTCAAGACCCTTCATCAGTCCAGATGACCCACTGAGTTCTTCCAGCACTGTGTGTGTTGTTCCAGGTCCCAGCATCTGCAGTCTCCCCTATCGTGCATTAAGTTTCTACACCGTTGTTTCCGAGTTGCCACTCCTTCCCCTCTTTGGAACTCTCTTCCTCAATGTGGTGGAAGCAGTCTTTGAATATTTTAAGGCAGAAGGAGATAATCAAGGAACTGTCCAAGTGGCCTATTCCTGCTTCTAATTCATATGTCTGCACATCTAATTTTGTTAATTGACTGAAAAACAAGATACAAATTTCATTTCTAACAAAATGGCAAGGATGGAAATCTATAACAACACACTGGGTAATGCTCTAAAACTGAGCTTATTTAATACTTAGTCAAATTTGCCTAGTTACACAAAAATAAATGTTCTGTAGCTAAAAGTTTAGAGCAAATCTTAGACATTAGAATCCACCTTTCAAAAGCTGAAAGTGCAAATAAAACTAATGAATTACACAATGCAAGGAAAATTTAATAATCAGCAAATTTATTAGTTACAGGAGGGAAAATTCTGATATTTACATAGTGCAAGTATATTTTTAATTATGGAATTATGTACATTAAATGAAATGAGATATGCTGGTCACACAAGCAAAAAACACATCACCCTTCATATAACTAATTCTCAAATTTTACTTTGCATCTGCCTATTCTGAATTGGATTCCAAATGAAAACAATAAAATATAAATCAAACTAATATATAGCAAGTGGCACATTACTGAATATTAACAGCCTGTCTTCAGGGCCTCTCAGGAGAGAAACTGCACGATTTAGCCTACAGCATTGATTAGGCAACTACTGTTAAAATTCACATACTGTACAATTTAAGGTCAGGTCACTTTACTCAACTGGACACATTTGGAATTCCTGTAGCACTGAGTATAAGAAGTCTAACAAATCCTGTACTCACCCAACGCAAACCGTCCTGGGAATGTGTCCGAACAGAAACATTTGTCTCAATCCTTTGCTTTTCAATACAAGAGCAATACACATGAAAAATAACTGGTTCCTATTAATTGAGATAAGTGTAACAATCACAAAGCTATCCACACTATTAGTACAATACAACAGTCTGAACTACAATGGATATTATGTTAGCTTTTTAACCACCAACATGGAGTACTTTTTCTTTCTTGAACAGTGTATTAAAACAAAATAGCATTTAACCCTGTTCAGGACATCTGCTTACAATAGAAAGGTGTTAAATTAAGAACCAAGATAACAAAATCTTTGAAAGTCATTTCGTATAATATATTATTCTTTATCAGGAATTAAATACTAAAGATTATTTGAAAGTTGCCATCATTTTGTATACGAATAGTTCTATTTTGGGTAAAAATTTACAAATGGAATTAACTATGAAACAAAAAAATGTCCCCTCTATAAAGATTAAAAATATTTTCTTAAAAGTCTTTTTAGCACCAGGTGTTGCTATAGATCAAGTTGTGCACAACGTACTAGTACCACAAGTATAGACTTCTGAACACCAAAATAATGCAATACTGTGGAATCGTTAACCACCCTCTGTATAACATTGCCATACACCAGCAGTGTTCTTCCATCAATTCCATGAAGCAACAAATTTTCCATTGTGAAAGTATTTTCTTTTTTTGCATATGAGAGTAGGTGAAAAATCCTCCAGTCAAGGTTCTGTACCATTTTGAATGAGATGCATCCTTCAATCCAATTTGGTTTATACAAGCCATCTATAAAGGTTCATTCAAACATGCAACAGCTTTAGTGTTGCACATTTTTTAAAAAATAGAACACTTGTAGGCATCAGCTGTAGTTAGATTTAAAAACTTAATTGAAGTGCCATTAAGGAAAACCTACATTTGATTAATGTGCATGACTTAAATCCTGAAACTTCAATTTAAGAGCAATAAATGTGAACAGAATTTCTTTACACCCAGTCTTGCAACCAAAATTGTTTACTTTCAGTGTACAGATAGAGCTGAAGGTCTGATCTTAAAATGTTTTATCCTAATAAAGCTACCTTGCCCCTGTACATGTGCATTTTATGATGTAATGCAACCAGTGAATTTCTGTAACTCCTGCAATCAATTTAGTGCAAAACAAATTTTCATAATGATCATGATGCAATTAAAGTCATAGGTCTCATCTGCATTACCAAGTACATCTGCTGAACAAATTTCAGCTCAAATGGATCCATGTTCCTTTGTTAACTTTGAATGCTGGGCCAATTTTCAATTGTTACAAAGATGCAGAAGTACCCCATAGCCTCTATTACCATTATCATCAAGATGTTGCAATGAAGACATTATTTGCTGCTATAACAGCAAAAAGTAGTTTATAACTACGCAAATAGTCAAAACTGACATTTTAGAAACACCTATCATGCAATCCAGAATTGCAAGCCTGATGTAACAAAAAGGAATCATAACTAAAGATATAATGGCTATTGTTACAGTTCATGTTGTGTAAACCTGTGCTGTACAATGCTGCTGAGGAAGATAACAATTTTGCTTGTTCATCTCAATTAAAATGAACTATTTTCTAGAATGCCCCATGCACACACAAGGCCAGCTCTCACTTTTTTTCCAGATTCAAGTCCAAAATGTCTGTTTTGGATGGCAGCAAAGTAGTGAATAGCAATATAGAAAAGGAGAATGAAGAGCTGTATAACATCCATTTTATCAACTTTCCCTGAATACAATTATACAATGCTGATATAAGCAAATTCCATATAAAGTCTGTTAAGTCCCAGTAATTTTCTTTTTACAGCTAGTAACATTAGTTTCATTATGTACAGGTATGGTTACATGCATCCATCACAGGTGCAATCTATTGCACACAACTGCAGTCCACTGAAGATCAAAAGTCATAGTTTGTACAAGTAATAGATCTCTTTAAAAACATCACCATTTTGCTGTTTAAACTTCGTAGAGATAGATCATCTTTTAAATATCAGTTAAACTAAATTCTGATATAAAACTACTGCCACTTGGAGACTGAATTTCTTGTAAACAAAACTGCTGGCTTTTTTCCCCCCATCAATTCTTACATTTTCTCCAAAGATTCAGAAAGGACTTTCATAAACCATCTAGAAAAACATTATGATTCACAAAGACACTGAGGTTTGGGTCAGTACAGGACAGATTTGAAATGAGAAAACTTTTCAATGTGACTTTATGATCTATCCATACAATGAGTATGAAACTGAGCTGACAAGTTATAAACAGCAGATTCTTACTTAATTGTTCCTATACATGTTCCTGAGGTCAGTGATGTTTTGTTTACAGCAAATCTTCAGGTAGACGCGAATGACTGCTCACAAAAAAATTCTATAGTTAGGCATTTAATATTAAAGACTATGAAATGTGATTAAAAGTTTTCTGAATTAGTTATTTTACAAGCAAAAGAATAGTGATTTGATCCAATTATGTGCTAAGTTGATAGGGGGTATTTTTTTTTAAGGTCCAAAGGAGAAACAAATTCAATAAAAGATAACAAACTCTATAAAGAATAAAACTGAGTGTTTTGTGGCTATTGCTTTTGGCTTTCAAATTTGCACATCATATTTTTGCTGAGTTTTGAAATAAATCTGTACTTTCCACCATATTTTAACCCATTTCAAACAAAGCATTACCATTAATGGAATCAAAATACTTTTAACAGTTGCTTGTGTAATGTAAAAATTGAAAATATGATTTTTGTAATCTCACGAGTCTACCCAAAAATAAACTGTGCTCTAAATGGGAGCTGCTGGTCTGGGGGCTAGAATTATTAGCAGGTATGTCTCTCCGATTCTGCAGGTTGAGAGCCCTCGCTCTCTGTGATCGTATCTGCTTGCTCCACCATTTCATGTTCTTCTACATCACATTGCCCATTGTGATCTTCCTCTGTACTATCAATACTTTTGCCAAGCTGCAATGTTTCCAGTGTTTTTTGTGCTTCAGATACCCAATCATCAATTCTACTGCTAAAGGTTACCACAATGGCAACAGGCTCGGGAATATCATCTTCCTCCTCCTCTTCATCATCATCTTCCTCCTCCTCAAGCATGTCTGGTACAAGAGTACTGGTGGTGCTAATCATGGAGGAATTAAGAACATCCCTGCAGCTACCGTCAAGTGACCCAGTCTCAGTGCTCTGCTGAGAGGCCCACTCTAACATATCATCAGCTTTCCCTTCTTCCTTGTCTGAACCAGTGAACTTTGTTGGATGGGATGTCTGGCCCACAGAGGTGGTAGTGGTCATTCCTAAGACCGTTTTGTTAGCACTACTTGTGACTGCTGGTAAACCTGTAGACTTCTGCAGAACAGTGGTCGCACTTGGTGTGGCTTTCTCGATCTCAGAACTTTCGGGTGCATCAGTGGCCTCCACCATATTTCGCCAGTTTGTTTCTTAAAAACAAAACACATTTTACGATTTCAGATTGACATTATTGAGTAACAGAGTGAAAAATGCAAGACATACCCAACTGTTGAGAAAGGAAGAATTTTAGACTTAAATCAATCTTCAGATTGGGCAACTTTAACAGACCACCCTCAGGGTAACAAACGGGTTCCATTCTTACAGAGGTCAATTTTGTCCATAACCACCATACCTCCACAGTATTGTAATAAATGGCAGCAAAAGTACACAAGACTGATAAGGAAGAACAATGGGGGAGGGGGAGGGAACAAACTAGTTTTGTTCGTAGGAATGAACATATGTATGTGTTGGACTTCTGAATGTAATATTATGGGAGCTTGTTCACGTGCAGGTGTCCATAAGTCAAGTGCTCTTAACCTGGGGACAGCTTGTAGATGGCACATAAGTGGACAAAGACTAATAATTTCCACTATACACAAGTTTCATGCAAATATTGTACACCAAGTAAAATGTGCCCTTATTTATTTATTTATTTATTTATTTATTTATTTATTAAGGTGAGTGTCTTAGTTCATCCAAACTGCCAATTCATTCAAACAATAGAGATCTCATATACTTTCATAAATTCAGAGATGAGCTAGAAGCTTGGTAAATATTCCAAGATAATACCGAGAACTTCAATATATTCCCCCATAGCCTGGTGTAACCAAAAACGCAACAATATCAAGATTTATCCAAATTCAACCATACATTAGAATTACAGTTTTACATGTTACACTGGGGAAAAGACAATAAAATTTGTTTGAAGAAAACTGAAATACAAGATTTCTTAAGATCACAAACATCTGTTAGAATGTTACAATTTATATTAAAAACACAGAAGCAGACCCTGGGACTTGGCATTTTTCAGAAGTGTATTTGGGATCCTTAAGATTAATCACTTGTATCTGCTTAATCTAATAGCTATTTAGCACAGTCAGAATTTATGTGCATCGACAGGAGTTTTGCTGGTTGGCAAAGTGATCTGAAAAGTGGTCACTTACCATATTCCTTTTCATTCACTTCAGAAATGGGCTCAGATATAACACTGCAAAATGAAATGGCACTCGCTGCAGAAGGGTTACGGGAGTGACCCATGTGTGGAACTTTTCTGGTGTGCTTCAGCGCCTCCTCAGCTTGTTCTTGCTCCAAGGCAGTTACCATATCACGGTATGCTTTACGGGCCTCCTCCGTTAATGCCACCAGCTTATTAAACAGGTTCTAAGCAGAGAAATCCCACAATTGTTCATTTGAAGTTACATGAATATTACTTATCGGGTAAAGATAATAAAAGGGAAAAATCACAATGCTTTGACAAGCAGGACATCAAACCAACATCCCTAGCTGCTGTAGCTGGTTATGTACAAAATGTGCTTGGATGGCTGATGACATGTTATCCTATTGTCAAATAAGGGAAGCTGAGTGCTATGAGAAGGCAGGGGAGACATTATAAAGTGGTTGGAGAAAGCTCCTGAGCCACTGATGTGCCAAAGCACAGCAAGTATTATGGAAGCTTTAAATCGGAAGTATTGGAGGGTCAGGAAAGATGGTAACTAACAGCTGTGGGGGAGTTAGAGTGGGACAGGATATATTCAGAGTTATGGATGAATTGAAGTGAAGATACTAGGGAGAAGAAGATAAAAGTTATCTTTTAGTCACATGTACATTGAAACACAATGAAATGCATCTTTATGCAGAGTGTTCTGGGGACAGCCCGCAATTGTCGCCACGCTTCCAGTGCCAACATAGCATGCCCACAACTTCCTAACCCATACGTCTTTGGAATGTGGGAGGAAACCGGAGCACCCGGAGGAAGCCCATGCAGACACGGGGAGAACATACAAACTCCTTAGTGGCTAGAACTGAACCTGGGTCACTGGCAATGTAACAGCGTTATGCTATTTACACACAAGGTTACCCTTGGAAAATATCAATACATTGAAAAAAAGATTCAAGCATTTTAAAATTATGACATTTTAGCCGATTGAGAATGGTGTTGTAGATTTGGAATGGTGGAAATCATAGTTAATGACCAAGATGTGCTTTATCAGTTAATTTTGAAGCCAAAAGTTAAAGGTCTCTGGGTAATGCAAATTATAAAGGGAGTGACAAACTGGCTAAGAAAATGTACATCAATACGAGTGGGAGCTCAAGTGGGACGAGCAGAGGAAGTTGGTGTTTGAAGGTCAGTATGCATTTGGTGGGCTGAAGGGCCAGTTTCTGTGCTGTATCTCCCCATGACTCTTAGGACTAAGTGGCCTGAAAAATACATTAGTCACTTCCATGATCTACATTTTTAATCATTTCATACACCAGCAATGGAAATATATTTCCTTCACCCTTGATCCTTTTCAGGGCTCAAAAAAAAAGTCCTGGCAGCAATGTCAAAGCCTAACTGGGAGTCCAATGACACAGGCAGATCAAATGTTGATACTCCAGTTATTATAGACCACCTCTGGAATTGGTTTTTCTTAACCAAAGTGAATCGTTGACAAAACAGGAATACTTCAGATTGGTGAAACATTCAATTAGATTTGCTGATATTTCAAACTTCCAATTAAATGCACATTTCAATGATAGTTAAGTACTCATCATGTTTTGATATCCATCATGTTTATTAAGTTACACTGGAAAATTTTCAATGATTTTTTTCTCACTAGCAGTTTTTTTTCGACAGGATGCAGAGCTGGGCTGACAAGTGGCAGACGGAGTTCAATCCAGAGAAGTGTGAGGTAGTACACTTTGGAAGAACAAACTCCAAGGCAGAATACAAGGTAAATGGCAGGGTTCTGGGCAGTGTAGAGAAGCAGAGGGACCTGGGGGTTCATATCCACAGAGCAAAGTTGCCTCACAGGTGGATAGGGTAGTTAAGAAAGCTTATGGGATGTTAGCTTTCATAAGTCGGGGGATCGAGTTTAAGGGCTGTGAAGTGATGCAGCTTTACAAAACTCTGGTTAGACCACACTTAGAGTACTGTGTCCAGTTCTGGTCACCTCATTATAGGAAGGATGTGGAGGTGTTGGAAAGGGTGCAGAGGAGATCTACCAGGATGCTGCCTGGATTAGAGAGTATGGATTATGAGGAAAGACTAAGGGAGCTAGGGCTGTTCTCATTGGAGGGGGAGGGGGAGGGGGAGACATGATAGAGGTATACAAGATATTGAGAGGAATAGATAGAGTGGACAGCCAGCGCCTCTTTCCCAGGGCACCAATGCTCAAAACAAGAGGACATGGCTTTAAGGTACTGGGTGGGAAGTTCAAGGGTGATATCAGAGGGAGGTTTTTCACCCAGAGTGGTTGGTGCATGGAATACACTGCCTGGGCTGGTGGTGGAGGCTGATACATTGGACAAGTTCAAGAGATTGTTAGATAAGCATATGGAGGAATTTAATTTAGAGGGATGTGGGTGGAAGGGGTTAGATGGTCTTGGGTGTGGTTTGAAGGTCGGCACAACATGGTGGGCCGAAGGGCCTGTATTGAGCCGTATTGTTCTATGGTTCTATAAAGTGATCCACAGCATTTTGATAGAAGGAATCAGATCAAGAAATCATCTTTGTTTTATGAACAGGAATGAATTTATTGCCAGAGTACAGTGTAGCTGAAGTTAAAGGAAAGGAACTTGCAGGACTGCTAATGAGAACTGTGTTGACCTACATTGATAAAATGGTCTTATAGCTTTGCATCATTCTTTTTGTCCCTATTAATTGTGATCTTACTTGGTAGAGCATCACTTAATATACCCCACACAACTGTGCTTCACCATTAACAATCAACTTTTGGGAATAATGCGAGATGTCAAAAACCTGAAAATCCAACGCCATTGCGGCAGTAGTGCAGCTTGTTGAGCCACTGCCTCTCAGCACCAGAGAACCAGGTTCAATCCTGACATTGGGTGCCATGTGTGGAGTTTTTATTTTCTCCGTGACCACATGGATTTCCTCTGGGTGCTCCAGCTCCCTCCCACATTGCAAAGACGTGTGGGCTGGTAGGTTAACTGATTGCCACTAGCTGCCCTAACTACGTGGCTGAGGCATAGAATCGAAGGGGAAGTTGATGAGAACGTGGGGAGGATAAAAAAACGACATTACAGTCAACAACGGGGACCTTTGTTGTCTGTGTGTATATTAGCAAGTTTGCAGACACATGAAAATTGGTGGAGTCATACACTAAGGACACAGCAAAACGATCAACTGGAAAGTTGGGCAGTCCAGTAGCAGATGGAATTTAATCCTGACAAGTGTGACTCACAAGTGTGAGGTAATGCATTTTGGAAAGTTAAATTCTAGTGTGATATATGGAATAAATGGCAGGGACCCGAGGAGCATTGATGTATGGATAGACCTTGGGGTGCAAGTACCTGTGAATCTATACACAGGTAGATAGGGTAGGTTGGTATGCTTGCCTTCATTACCTGAGGCATTGAGTGCAAGAGATGGGATGTCGTGTTGCAGCTTTACAAAATGCTGGTCAGACTGCATTTGAGGTTTATAAATTATGAGAGGCATAGATAGGATAGATAATCAGTCTTTCTCCCCCAGGGTGGGGAGCCTAGAACTAGAGGGCACAGGTTTAAGATGTAATATATAGAAGGCCTTACTAAGGAGAGGGCAAAGCTTGATCGGCTCTTGGAAAATAGTTCAATCACTTGTCCTGCACTATTGGTGGGGAAGCACTTTGGGACTGGTGACCATAATTCTGTTAGCTTTAAATTAGTTATGGAAAGGGACAGATCTGGTCCACAAGTTAAAGTTCTATATTGGGGCAAGGTAAATTTTGATTGTATTAGACAGGAACTTGTAAAAGTTTATTGCAGTAAGTTGTTTGCAAGCAAAGGGACATCTGGCAAGTGGGAGGGTTTTAAAAAATGAGATAACGACAGTTTAAGGTCTGTATGTTCCCATTAGAGTGAAGGGCAAGGCTGGCAGTAGGGAATCCTGGATGAAAGGGGATATTTATGTTATTCTCAGGAAAAAGGAGGTATGGGGCAGGTTCTGGCAGCTGGAATCAAGTGAATCCTGGGAGGACTATAGTGGATGCAGGAGTATACTTAAGGAAATTTGAAGGGCAAAAAAAAAAGGGGCATGAGATAGCTTTGGCAGACAAGATCAAGGAGAATTCCAAGAGATTTTACATATAATTAAGGGAAAGGAGTAACTACAGAGACAAAAAAGCTCAAACACCCAAAGGGGACATCTTTGTGTGGAGCTGCAGGAGATGGGTGAGGTCCCCAGTATTTCTCCTCTGTTTCTACCGTGGAGAAAGACAAGACGACTTCGGAACTTCTGATGGTTGATGGGGATGGCTTGGTGATATAATGTCTCTGCATTACAGCAGAGGTGGTGCTGGATGTCCTAAAGCATGTGAAAGTAGATAAATCTCCGGGGCCTAATCAGGTACATCCAAGAACACTATGGGAGGCAAAAAAAAAATTACAGGATCCCTGGCTGAGAAATGTGTATCATCGTTAGCCACAGGAGAGGTGCCAGAGGACTGGAGGGTGGTGAATGTTGTACTATAGAACGATACAGCACAATACAAGCCCTTCGGCCCACCATGTTGTGCCGACCATCAAACCACTCCTAAGACTATCTAACCCTTTCCTCCCACATATCCCTCCATATGCTTATCTAACAATCTCTTGAACTTGACCAACGTATCAGCCTCCACCACCACCCCAGGCAGCGCATTCCATGTGCCAACCACTCTCTGGGTGAAAAACCTCCCTCTGACGTCTCCCTTGAACATCCCACCACCAACCCCCCCCCCCCTCCCCGCCCCAATTACCTTAAAGTCATGCCCTCTTGTATTGAGCATTGGTGCCCTGGGAAAGACGCGCTGGCTGCCCACTCTATTTATTCCTCTTAATATTTTGTATCCCTCTATCATGTCTCCCCTCATCCTCCTCTCCAGTGAGTAAAGCCCTAGTTCCTTTAGTCTCTCCTCATAATCCATACTCTCTAATCCAGGCAGCATCCTGGTAAATCTCCTCAGCATCCTTTCCAACGCCTCCACATCCTTCCTACAATGAGCCAACCAGAACTCGACACAGTACTCCAAGTGTGGCCTAACCAGAGTTTTGTAAAGCTGCATCATCACTTCGCGGCTCTTAAACTCAATCCCACAATTTATGAAAGCTAACATCCCATAAGCTTTCTTAACTACCCTATCCACCTGTGAGGCGACTTTCAGTGATCTGTGGATATGAACCCCCAGATCCCTCTGCTCCTCTACACTGCCCAGAATCCTGCTCTTTACCTTGTACTCCGCCTTGGAGTTTGTCCTTCCAAAGTGTACCACCTCACACTTCTCTGGATTGAACTCCATCTGCCACTTGTCAGTGCAGCTCTGCATCCTATCAATATCCCTCTGCAAGCTTCAACAGCCCTCCACACTATCCACAACACCACCGATCTTTGTGTCATCTGCAAACTTGCTAACCCACCCTTCCACTCCCTCATCTAAGTCATTAATAAATATCACAAGAAGTAGAGGTCCCAGAACCGATCCCTGTGGGGCACCACTAGTCACAGCCCTCCAATCTGAATGCACTCCCTCCACTACAACCCTCTGCTTTCTACAGGCAAGCCAGTTCTGAATCCACACAGCCAAGCCTCCCTGGATCCCTTGGCCTCTGACCTTCTGAAGAAGCCTACCATGCGGAACCTTGTCAAACGCCTTACTAAAATCCATGTAGACCACATCCACTGCACTACCCTCATCAATCTTCCTGGTCACTTCCTCAAAGAACCCCATCAGGCTTGAGAGGCAAGATCTTCCCTTCACAAAGCCATGCTGGCTGTCCCTAATCAGTCCATGATTCTGTAAATGATCATAGATCCTATCTCTCAGAATCCTTTTTAACAGCTTACCCACCACAGACGTAAGGCTCACTGGTCTGTAATTTCCTGGACTATCCCTACTACCTTTTTAGAATAAAGCGGACAACATTTGCCACCCTCCAATCCTCCAGTACCATTCCCATGGACAACGAGAACTCAAAGATCCTAATCAACGGTTCAACAATCTCCTCCCTCACCTCACGAAGCAGGCTGGGGAATATTCTGTCAGGCCCCGGGGACTTATCTGTCCTAATATTTTCTAACAGCTCCAACACATCCTCTCTTAATATCTACATACTCTAGAACATTAACATTACCAAAACACTGTCCTCAGCATCATCAAGACCCCTCTCCTTGGTGAATACTGAAGAGAAATATTGAGAACCTCACCCACTTCCACAGCTTCCAGGCACATCCTCCCACCTTTGTCTTTAATCGGACCTTCCTTTACCCTAGCCATCCTTCTGCTCTTCACGTACGAGAAAAAAGCCTTGGGATTCTCCTTAACCCTACTCGCCAAAGCCTTTTCATGTCCCCTTCTCGCTCTCCTTAGCCCCTTCTTGTTCCTTCTTTGCTACTCCATATTCTTCACGAGCCGTATCTGATCCTTGCTGCTTACACCTTACGCCTTCTTCTTCCTCCTAACTAGTTGTTCCACCTCTCTTGTCACCCATGGTTCCTTCTCCGCCTCACCGGGACAAATTTATCCCTAATCTCCATAGTACATTTCCCTTCAAAAATGTCATCCCAATTTACACTCCCAAGTTCTCGCCTTAATTCGCCTTTCCCCAATTAAATATCTTCCCGTCCTCTCTGCTCCTATCCTTGTCCATGACAATGCGAAAGGTTATGGAGCAGTGGTGGCTGTCCCCAAATGCTCACCCACCGATAGATCTGTCACCTGAGTGAGCCTGTCAACATAATGTGACAGAATCCATCCTGGACACACAAACTCCACCCCACCTAAACCTTTGGCACTGAGCAGGTGCCAATCAATATTCAGGAAGTTGAAGTCTCCCATGATAACAACCCTGTTATTTTTGCATCTTTCCAAAATCTGCCTCACAATCTGCTTCTCAGTATCCCTGCTGCTACCAGGGGGCCTACATTCAATGGTTTTATTCAATGGCTGTAAAGAAAAACCTGAGAACTACGGAAGAGTAAGGCTAATATCTGTGGTAGGAAGTTATTGGAGGACATTCTAAGGGATAAGATGTATGCATTTGGAAAGATGGGGATAGTCAGCGTGGCTTTGTGCATGGGAGATCATAACTCATGAATTTGAGTTTTTTGAAGAAGTAACCAAGAAGGTCGATGATGGCAGGGCACCAGACATATTATATATGTACTTCAGTTAGGCCTTTGATAACGTTTCACATGGTAGCCTGCTATGAAAAGCTGGCTTGCATGGGATCCAGGGAGAGCTGGCTAACTGGATACACAATTGGCTTCATGATAGGAAGCAGAGGGTGAGGATGGAATGTTGTTTCTCAGACTGGAGGCCCGTGCCTAGTGGTGTTCCCAAAGGGTTGGTGCTGGGCTTGTTACTACTTGTCATCAATATGGTACATGGATAGGAAAAGGTTTAAAGGGATATGGGCCAAACGCAGGTAAATAAGACGGGCTTAGATAGGCATCTTGGTCAGCATGGACTGGTTGGGCTGAACACTTGTTGTTTTAATGTACTTAAGTCCAAAGCAATGTTTTTATTTCAACTTAATGTATAGCCTGCTAATTAGTTGCAGTGGGACTCTACTGCTATTTCCCAGTAAATAAAACATACTCCATTCAACCGTCATTTAATTAGCAGAAGCGTGCTGTAACATGATTCATAAATGGCAACCATGATGCAATTACCAAACAATAGACTTGTTACTGTATAGATTTTATGCCTGTATTGAAATGGAAGTGTATGGCTCTAAGTTCAACAACATACCTCAGCACCACTATAGTTGAAAATCCCCACAACACTAACAGGAACAAGTTTATTCACACAACGACCAAGAGCTTTCCGTCCAAGAGCAAAGACAAAAGGAATTTCTTGCTCCCGAGCCATAGCAATCACATTGTATAAAGCTTCATCCAGTCCACCTGAAAGAATGGAACAATGAATTAAGCAAAGGTACGGCATAGTAGCCTAGCGGTTAGCGCGACGCTATTACAGTGCCAGCGATCAGGGTTCGATTCCCGTCGCTGTCTGTAAGGAGTTTGTACGTTCTCCCGTGTCTGCGTGGGTTTCCTCCCACATTCCAAAGATGTACGGGTAGGTTAATTTGGGTTTAAAAAATGGGTGGCGCAGACTTGTTGGGCTGGAAGGGCCTGTTACCATGCTGTAAATAAAATTTTAAAAAAATTTAAAAACTTCTTGGCCCAGTTCCCAGTTGTAACTACAGTGAAACTGGCAGCAAATACCATCATTATTCTGTAAACCTCAAAGAAATTTCTGTCATCCGAATGCACGCAATGAAATGCAGAAATCCACTAGTCAAGTAATACCCTAGTCTTCCATAGACTGCATTGTTGAGGTCTTCACAAATCAACACACTGATCTGACCAGAACTTCAGGTTTTCATACATTTGCATACAAGAGCCACAGAAAATATTAAGCCTCGCTAAAGGAGATGTGACTGCGTTTTTAAATAGGTTACTTACCACATAATTACTTCAATCATGCTTGTGGCCCAGAAAAATTAAATTTTTGTGCAAATTCCCTTTGAACACCTGTAAGCTCCACAGTTAAAATGTTTTTATATATATTTGAACTTTTACTTTCCACCAATGTGCACGTTTAAGATGTTACTGAAAGCTATTCACTTCCTTACTTGCTGCCTGAGAATCTCATTTGTTGCAAAGCCAGTTTGATGACAAAGCCTATGCTCAAAACTATGGACCTCCAGACTTAACTGAAAATCAGATACCACTGAACCCACTTAGTCTTTCTGGGCAGATCTTGATGTTGCTAACTGGAAATTCCCAGCCTTTATTGCAGCATTAGATACCTAAAATACCAAGAAAGAAAATAGTAAAATACAAAACTGCTGCAAAAAGTCAGGTCTGGCAGCATTTGTGGGAAGAGAAACCGTTAATGTTTCAGGTCCAAGACCCTTCATCAGAACTGAGAAAGGCAGAAGGCAAGAAACTGAGGTGGGGAGAGCAATGGATAGAACAAATGGAATTTCTCTCATGGGGTGCAGTAATGGGGGAATTGCGCTGCAGATAAGATCAGATGAAACTTAGTCTCTGTCATGACTTGATGATGTCTACTGTACCTTTAGACTGAATTTTCTCACAGTTTGGAGAGATGATCACACATTTAATCTTTTTTAATTTCATGTGCTTGGTTACTTCCCGTAAACCCATGACAAGTCTTCTCTTCATTTTAGCTTTGATTGGATCTTTTTGGTAAATACGTTCTTGAAAGCGAACAAGTTCTTGCAGTAGCAGTGTCACACATTCGTCGATATCTTTACTGAGAACTTGATTACAATATCTGGTTGGGGGAAAAATTTAAAGGGTGTGAAAGAAAAGTATTTAGCCATAATTTTTTTTTAAGTGTTTAAAGCTGATAATAAGGCTACCTAATAAACATAACCAAATGACTTTTGAGTTACAATAGTTCATCCTGCAATACTGAAACTAATAGGCATTTAATATCCAGAAACAACCAGTGGTCTGTGTCAGCACACATTCCTTGGAATCAGTTGGCAGTCTAATACCAGAAGTATGAAGCTTTCTGATACTTTATTGGCCATCAACATCTGTTTATCACCATTTATTCATTCTCACCATAAATTATCAGAGGACTGTTGTAATTGGGGGGAAAAAAAAAATCAGCAAACAAGCATACACATCTTCATTTGACCCTCCTGGATATCAGTAAGTATCCCTAGCAAGTGAATTGTTCCATGCATCAAATCACTGCTAATAACCCAGTACAGTAAAATTTTCAAAAGGAAACTACCTTTTTGTCCTCCCAGTTAGCTTTCTCATGAAACAAATATTCGACTAAATGGTATTAACATTAATCAGTAAGTTATAGCCAAATGTTCCAATTTTTCTTCAAGCAGAAGGAGCAGGCACTATTGTCTATTTTCAATGTTCACAAATGAGTGAAAAATCCAGCTTAGTGACAGATGTTTTACACACACATTTGCAACACTGAGATACAAATTATTTTAACAGACTTGAACCATAGAATACTACAGTACAGAAAACAGGCCATTCAGCCCTTCTAGTCTATGCCAAAATGTTATTCTGTTAGTCCCATTTACCTGCGCCCAGTCCATAACCCTCCAGACCTCTCCCGTCCATGTATCTATCCAATTTATTCTTAAAGCTTAAGAGTGAGCCCGCATTTACCACATCAGATGTCAGCCCGTTCCATACTTCCACCACTCAGAGTGAAGAAGTTCCCCCGAATGTTCCCCCTAAACCTTTCCCCTTTCACCCTAAAGCCATGTCCTCTCGTACTTATCTCTCCTAATCTAGGTGGAAAGAGCCTACTCGCATTAACTGTCTATACCCCTCAATTTTGTAAACCTCTATCAAATCTCCCCTCATTCTTCTGCACTCCAAGGAATAAAGTCCTAACCAGTTCAATTTTTCCCTGTAACTCAACTCCTGAAGACCTGGCAACATTCTAGTAAATCTCCTCTGTACTCTTTCAATCTTACTGATATCCTTCCTATAGTTAGGTGACCAGAACTGCACACAATACTCCAAATTTGGCCTCACCAACGTCTTATACAACCTCACCGTAACATCTCAACTCCTATACTCAATACTTTGATTTATGAATGCCAGGATGCCAAAAGCCTTTTTTTTTTACAACCTGGTATCTTGCTATCTTCAAAACATAAATGTGGCTCATTTATAATCACAGTTTAAATGAATCTGATATTCTCTCATGGTGCTCCCAAGTTTAATGCCGAACTGCCTTCTGTAGAACTGAAAGCATTATATTCTATTCTCTGCATTTGCAGAGGGAACAAATGAATGTGTCATACCTTACATGCATTGTAACCTAATGGAGTACCAATAGTACTTGCCCAATGATAAGAAAGTTATTTTGCAGATAGCATGAGAAGAAAAACTCAAACTTTACTTTGATTTTTCCCCACAATAGATGGTTGTTTAGATTTAAGTGCTGTTTCTTGTTACAGAACCATCAAGAAGGTACAGATGCTATAATTTCATAGCATGAGCTATCATGTCTGTGATGTCCGATGGACAGAACGGGCACAGGAACAGGCCCTTTGCCCACCATGTCTGCGCCAACCATAATGGCATTCTAACTAAATCTGCCTACACACAGACTGTATCCCTCAATTCCCTATCTGTTCACGTGTCTGTCTAAATGCCTCTTAAACATTGCTCTTATATCTGCTGCCACAACTTCCCCTGGCAGCATGCTCCAGGCATCTACCACTGTGTATGTAAAAAAAAAACTTGCTTCATAAATCTCTAGAACTTTAAACTTTCCCCTTCTCTGCATCAGAAGTGCATTGGAACTGCAATGCACTTCTCTGTAGCTGTGAAACTACTCTGTATTCTGTTGTTTTTACCTTCTACTACCTCAATGCACTGTTTAATGAATTAATCTGTACAAACTGTATGCAAGACAAGTTTTTCATTGTAGCTCAGTATGTGACAATAATAAACCAATAACTTCTCACCTTAAACCTACGGCTTCTAGTATTAGAAATTTCCACCCCAAGAAAAAGAATTATCTATCCTTATTTGGTATACTTCTATCCTCCAACTTTCAACAGTCCAGAGAAAACAATCCAGGTTTGTCCAACCTCCTTATAGCCAATACTCTCCAATCCGGGCAACATCCTGGTGAATCTCTTCTGTGCCCTCTCAAAAGCCTCTACATCCTTCCTATAACGTGGCAACCAAAACTGCAAACAATACTCCAGATGTGGCCAAACCAAAGTTTTATACAGCTGCCATATGACTTCCTGATCTTTATACTCCACACCCCGAATGATGAAAGCAAGCATGCCGTATGTCTTCTTTACTACCCTATTTACTTGTGTTGCCACTTTCAGGGAGTGATGGACTTGTACTCAAGATCCCTCTGTACATGAATGCTCCCACGTTCCCCTTTCATTTTATCTCCCAAAGTGCAACACCTTACACTTGTCCAGAGTAAACTCCAGCTACCATTTCTCTGCCCAAATCTCCAACTAATCTATACCCTGCTGTATCTTTCAACAACCTTCCTCACTACCCACAATCAATCATTGTGTCATTTGCAAACTTAGAGAAATTGAAAATACAAATATACAAGGTCCAAGGTTGTACTGAATATGTATACTATGTGGCAAAATAGTAGCTAATGACACAATCAGTTACTAAATCATTTAAAAAGATTCATTCTTGATAAAAAGCTGTCCCCATTAGCATGTTTTTGAATCCCCATTAGCATTAGCATGGGGAGAGAAAAAACAACTTCGGAGGCTTCATGGGTTTCGCTTCGGAAGACTTCGGAGCAGATAAGTTTTAAGTTTTACTTTTTCATTTATTTTTTAATAGGGCTTTAATTATAAGGGTTAGTTTTTAATAGGGTTGTGATTATTAGGGTTAGATTTTTATAAGGTTCTTTAAGTGTTTCTATATGTTTTAGTCGGGAAGAGTGGGGGCTGGACTGTGCAGGCGCGGCGCGGGCAGTTTAAAAAGCAAATCGCCATATCCAGCGGGCAGCGTCAGAGCGGGCAGCTGAGTGAGAGGGAGCAGAGTGGTCGGGCTTTGGCTTAAGGGGCTTCGGCATAAAGGGGCAAGGCAGGTGAGTAGCTGGTAGGTAGTTAAAGGTAAGGTTTACCTGTTTATCTCTGATAAATATTTAAGTCGGAAAAACTAGGGGGTGAAAAAAAGGAGTTAGGTCAGATGGTATGCTGCAGCTGCTTGATGCGGGAACTCGTGGACCTTGCTGTGGTCCATGATGGCCACATCTGCAGTAAGTGCTTGAAGCTGGAGGAACTTCAGCTCAAAATCGATGAGCTGGAGTTACAGCTTCAAACACTGCGCTGCATCAGGGAGGGGAAGAGTTTTGTAGATACTGTACATAAGGAGACGGTCACCCCCCTTAGAGCAGGTAATTCTGGAGTCCAGGTAGTAGAGAGAAAGGTGACTGTCAGGGGAGGGAAAAGGAAAAAGAAAACGAACAGGCAGATGGAGCAGAGGACCCCTGAGGCTGTTCCCCTCAGTAACACATTTTCCGCTTTGGAGACTGTTGAGGGAAATGACCTGCCGGGGCCTAGCAGCAGTAGCCAGGTCTGTGGCACTGGGACCGGTCCTGCTGCTCAAAAGGGAAGGGAGGAGAAGAGGAAGGCGGTAGTGATAGGGGACTCGATAGTCAGGGAAACAGATAGCAGGTTCTGTGGCAGTGAGCATGAATCCCAGATGGTTTGTTGCCTCCCAGGTGCCAGGGTCCAGGATGTCACTGATCGGGTCCACAGGATTCTAGAGTGGGAGGGAGAACAGCCAGAAGTCATGGTTCATGTTGGTACCAACAACATAAGTGGGAAGAGGGATGAGGTCCTGAAAAGTGAGTTTAGCGAGCTAGGCAGAAGGCTGAAGGACAGGACCTCGAGGGTAGCGATCTCGGGATTGCTGCCAGTGCCACATGATAGTGAAGGTAGGAATAGGAGGAGAAGGCAGATAAATGTGTGGCTGAGAAGTTGGTGCAGGAGGGAGGGTTTTAGATTTTTGGACCATTGGGATCTCTTCTGGGGAAGGTGGGACGGGTTACACCCGAACCTGAGGAGGGTGGGTCAATATCCTTGTGGCCAGGTTAGCTTGGGTGGTTCAGGAGGGTTTAAACTAGATTGCAAGGGGGAAGGGAACCAGAGGAGTAGGTCAGAGGAAGAAGGGGATGGGGAAAAGTCAGATATGACAGGTAGAAAGGCTTTGAGGAAGGAAAAGCAGAGTACAGGCTGCAAAAGTAGAACATAGAATAATTACAGCACAATTCAGACCCTTCGGCCCACAAAGCTGTGCCGAACATGTCCCTACCCTAGAAATTAGAACCATAGAAAACTACAGCACAGAAAACAGGCCATTCGGCCCTTCTAGTCTGTGCCGAAACATTATTCTGCTAGTCCCATTTACCTGCCCCCAGCCCATACCCCTCCAGACCTCTCTCATCCACGTATCTATCCAATTTACTCTTAAAAGTTAAGAGCGAGCCTGCATTTACCACATCAGATGGCAGCCCATTCCACACTCCCACCACCGTGAGTGAAGAAGTTCCCTCTAATGTTCCCCCTAAACCTTTCCCCTTTCACCCTAAAGCAATGTCCTCTCATACTTATCTCTCCTAATCTAGGTGGAAAGAGCCTACTTGCATTAACTCTGTCTATGCGCCTCATCATTTTATAAACCTCTATCATATCTCCCCTCATTCTTCTCCGCTCCAAGGAATAAAGTCCTAACATGCTCAGTCTTTCCCTGTAACTCAACTCCTGAAGACCCGGCAACATTCTAGTAAATCTCCTCTGCACTCTTTCAATCTTACTGATATCCTTCCTGTAGTTCTGCGACCAGAACTGCACGCAATATTCTGAATTTGGTCTCACCAATGACTTTACAACCTCACCAAAACATTCCAACTCCTATACTCAATACTTTGATTTATAAATGCCAGGATGCCAAAAGCCTTTTTCACAACCGTCTACCTGTGACTCTACTTTCAGGGAATTATGTATCTGAACTCCCAGATCCCTTTGTTCCTCTGCACTCCTCAGTGCCCTACCATTTACTGTGTATGTCCTCCCTTGATTTGTCCTTCCAAAATGCAACACTTGTCTGCATTAAATTCCATCTACCATTTTCTGGACCATTTTTCCATTTGGTCCGGATCCCTCTGCAAGCTTTGAAAGCCTTCCTCACTGTCCACTACACCTCCAAGCTTAGTGTCATCCGCAAATTTACTAATCCAATTTACCACATTATCTTCTAGATCATTGATATATACCACAAACAACAATGGCCCCAACATAGATCCCTGAGGCACACCACTAGTCACAAGCCTCCAATCTGAGAAACAACCATCCACAACCACTCTGTCTTCTCCCACTCAGCCAATTTCGAATCCAGTTTACAACCTTTCCATGGATACCCGTTGACTGAACCTTCTGAACTAATCTCCCATGTGGGACCTTGTTAAAGGCCTTACAAAAGTCCATGTAGACAACATCCACAGCCTTACCTTACCTTCATCTACTTTCTTAGTGACCTCCTCAAAAAAACTCCACAAGATTCGTTAAACACGATCTACCACACACAAAGCCATGCTGACTATCCTTAATCAACTCTTGGCTGTGCAAATACTTATATGTCCTCTCTCTCAGAACACCTTCCAATAATTTACCCACTACTGATGTCAGACTTACTGGTAATTACCTGGGTTACTCTTTGAGCCTTTCTTAAACAATGGAACAACATGAGCTATCCTCCAGTCCTCTGGCACCGCACCCGTGGCTAAGGACATTTTAAATATATCTGTCAGGGCCCCTGCAATTTCTACACTAGTCTCTTTCAAGGTCTGAGGAAATACCTTGTCAGGCCCTGGGGATTTATCTACCTTTATTCGCAGTAAAGCATCAAGTACCTCCTCCTTTTTAATCTCTATATGTTCCATGACACTAGTGCTTGTTTCCTTTCCTTCCATATCCACGCTGCCAGTTTCCTGGGTAAATACTGATGCAAAAGAACTGTTTAAGACCTCCCCCATCTCCTGAGGCTCCACACATATAGGACCACTCTGATCTTCTAGGGGACCAATTCTGTCTCTTAGCATCCTTTTGCTCTTAATATACCTGTAGAAACCCTTTGGGTTTACCTTCACATTATCTGCCAAAGCAGCCTCATGTCTTTTTGCCTTCCTGATTTCCTTTTTTAGTATTTTCTTACATTTCCTATACTCTTCGAGTACCTCATCCGTTCCTAGTTGCCTATACCTGCTATACAGCTCTCTCTTTTTCTTAACCAGCTCACCAATATCCCCTGAAAACCAAGGTTCCCTATGCTTGTTACCCTTGCCTTTAATCCTGACAGGAACATACAAACTCTGCACTCTCAAAATTTCGTCTTTGAAGGCTTTCCATTTACTGAGCACATCCTTGCCAGAAAATGACTTATCCCAATCCACCCTACCTAGATCCTTTCTCATTTCCACAAAATTGGCCTTTCTCCAATTTAGAACCTCCACTCGAGGACCAGTCCTATCCTTATCCATAATGATCTTGAAACTAATTGCATTATGGTCACTGGACTCAAAATGCTCACCTACACATACTTGTCACCTGAGCTGCCTGGTTCCCTAACAGGAGATCAAGTATTGCATTCTCTCTCGTTGGTACCTCTATATATTGATTTAGAAAACTTTCCTGAACACATTTGACAAATTCCAAGCCATCCAACCCTTTCGCAGTGTGGGAGTCTCAGTTAATATGTGGAAAGTTAAACTCCCCTACTATCACAACTTTGTTTTTTTTTAAACATCAGTCTGCTATCTCCCTACAGATTTGTTCCTCCAAATTACTAGGCTTACCCATAGCCCTTTATTTTACTCAGCTCCCTATACCGATCTAACAGTCTCTTGAAAGACCCCAACATATCAGCCTCCACCACAATTTCCGGTAGCCCATTCCAGGCACTCACCACTCCAAGTAAAAAAACTTACCCCTGACATCTCCTCTATATCTACTGACCAGCACTTTAAACCTATGTCCTCTTGTGGCCATCAATTCAGCCCTGGGGAAAAGCCTCTATCTACCCTATCAATACCTCTCATCATCTTATACACCTCTATCAGGTCCCCCCTCATCCTCAGTCCCTCCAAGCAGAAAAGGCCGAGTTCTCTCAACCTGCTTTCAGAAGGCATGCTCTGCATTCCAGGCAGCATCCTTGTAAATCTCCTCTGCACCCTCTCTATGGCTTCCACATCTTTCCTGTAGTGAGGCGACCAGAACTGAGCACAGTACTCCAAGTGGGGTCTGACCAGGGACCTATATAGCTGCAACAATACCTCACGGCTCCTAAATTCAATTCCCCGATTGATGAAGGACAATACACCATATGCCTTCTTAATCACAGAGTCAAACTGCGCCGCCACTTTGAGCGTCCTATGGACTCGGACCCCAAGATCCCTCTGATCCTCCACACTGCCAAGAATCCTACCATTAAGACGATTTTCTGCCAACATATTTGACCTACCAAAATGAACCACTTCACACTTACCTGGGTTGAACTGCATCTGCCACTTCTCAGCCCAACTCTGCATCCTATCTATGTCCCTCTGTAACCTCTGACAGCCCTCCAAACTATCCACAACACCCCCAACCTTCATGTCATCCACAAACTTACTAACCCACCCCTCCACTTCCTCATCCAGATCATTTATAAAAATCACAAATAGTAAGGGTCCCAGTACAGATCCCTGAGGTGCACCACTGGTCACCGATCTCCACTCAGAATACGACCCCTCAACAACCACTCTTTGCCTTCTGTGGGCCAGCCAGTTCTGGATCCACACTGCAATGTCCCCTTGGATCCCATGTCTCCTCACCTTCTCCATAAGCCTTGCATGGGGTACCTTATCAAATGCCTTGCTGAAATCCATATACACGACATCTGCTTTCCCTTCATCGATGTGCTTAGTCACATCCTCAAAAAATTCAATCAGGCTCGTAAGGCAGGACCTGCCCTTAACAAAGCCATGCTGACTATTCCTAATCATATTATACCTCTCCAAATGTTCATAAATCCTACCTCTCAGGATCTTCTCCATCAGTTTACCAACCACTGAGGTAAGACTCACCGGTCCATAATTTCCTGGGCTATCCCTACTCCCTTTCTTGAATAAGGGAACAACATCCGCAAGCCTCCAATCTTCTGGAACCTCTCCCGTCTCCATGGACGACATAAAGATCATCGTCAGAGGTTCCGCAATCTCCTCCCTCACCTCCCACATCAACCTGAGGTACATCTCATCTGGTCCCAGTGACTTATCTAACTTGATGCTTTCCAAAAGTTTCAGCACCTCCTCTTTTCTAATATCTACATGCTCAAGCTTTTCAGGCTACTGCAAGTCCCCACTACAATCACCCAGATCTTTTCCGTGGTGAATACTGATGTAAAGTATTCATTAAGTACCTCTGCTATTTCTTCCGGATCCACACGCACTTTCCCACTGCTGCACTTGATAGGCCCTATCCTTTCGCATCTCATCCTCTTACTCTTCACATACTTGTAGAAATGCCTTGGGGTTTTCCTTGATCCTGCCCGCCAAGGCCTCCTCATGTCTCCTTCTGGCTCTCCTAATCTCTTTAAGTTCCTTCCTTTTAGCCTTGTACTCTTCCAGATCTCTAACATTACCTAGCTCTCTGTACCTTTTGTATGCTTTTTTCCTTTTGACTAGATTTATTATAGCTTTCATACACCACGGTTTCTGTATGACTCCTGTTTCATTGGAACATGTCTGTTCAGAGCTCCACACAAATATCCCCTGAATATTTGCTACATATCTTCCGTACTTTTCCCAGAGAACATCTGTTCCCAATTTAATCTTCCAATTTCCTGCCTGAGAGCCTCATAATTCCCTTTACTCCAAGTAAACACCTTTCTGGCCTGTCTGTTCCTATCCCTCTCCAGTGCTAACGTAAGGGAGATAGAATTATGATCACTATCACCAAAATGTTCACCCACTGAGAGATCTGACACCTGACCAGGTTCATTTCCCAATATCAAATCAAGCACAGCCTCTCCTCTTGTAGGTCCATCTACATACTGTGACAAGAACCCTTCCTGAACACACCTAACAAACTCCAGGCCATCTAAACCCCTCACTGTCTGGAGTTGCCAATCGATGTTTGGGAAATTAAAAGTAGTCTGGTAGATGGGCTAAAGTGCATTTACTTGAATGCGAGAAGCATCAGGAATAAGGGAGATGAACTGAAGCTTGGATAAGTACATGGGACTATGATATTGTGGCTATTACAGAGACATGGTTGACATCGGGGCAGGATGGATATTGAATATTCCTGGTTTTCAGTGTTTTAAAAAGGGATGGCAGCCGGGGGGGGGGGAAGAAGAGGAGGAGGGGTGGCATTACTGGTCAGGGACTTAGTTACAGCTGCAAAAAGGGTAGATAATGTCGAAGGATCCTCTCTAGAGTCAATATGGGTGGAAGTTAGGAACAAGAAAGGGGCAGTTACCCTCCTGGGAGTATTCTATATGCCCTCCAGTAGCAGTAGGGATACTGAGGAGAAGATTGGGAGGCAGTTTTTGGAGAGATGCGAAAATAACAGGGTTATTATAATGGGAGACTTCAACTATCCAAATATGGATTGGCACCTACTTAGTGCCAAAGGTTTAGACAGGGCACAGTTTGTTAACTGTATCCAGGACAGATTCCTGACGCAGTATGTTGACAGGCTGACTAGAGGGAATGCCATATTAGATCTACTTTTAATTAATGAACCGGGTCAGGTGACAGATCTCTCAGTGGGTGAGCATTTGGGGGACAGCGATGACTGCTCCATAACATTCAGAATTGTCATGGACAGGGATAGGAGCAAAGAGGATGGGAAGATATTTAATTGGGGGAAGGCGAATTATGAAGCTATAAGGCAAGAACTTGGGAGGGTAAATTGGGGTGACATTTTTGAAGGGAAATGTACTATGGAGATGTGGTCAATGCAGGGATCTTTTGCAGGATGTTAGGGATAAATTTGTCCCGGTGAGGCAGAGAAGGAATAGCAGGGAGAAGGAACCGTGGGTGATGACAGAGGTGGAACAATTAGTTAGGAAGAAGAATTAGCTAGTTAGCATACATTAGGTGTAAGCAGCAAGGATCAGATCGGGCTCGTGAGGAATATAGAGTAGCAAGGAAGGAGCTTAAGAAAGGGCAGAGGAGAGCAAGAAGGGGACATGAAAAGGCTTTGGCCAGTAGAGTTAAGGAGAACCTCAAGGCTTTTTCCTCATACGTAAAGAACAGAAGGATGGCTAGAGTAAAGGTAGGTCTGATTAAGGACAAAGATGGGAGGATGTGCCTGGAAGCTGTGGAAGTGGGTGAGGTTCTCAATGAATACTTCTCTTCAGTATTCACCAAGGAGAGGGGTCTTGATGACAGTGAGTACAGTGTAGGTGAGGGTAATGTTCTAGAGTATATAGGTATTAAGAGAGAGGATGCGTTGGAGTTGTTAGAAAATATTAGGATAAGTCCCTGGGGCCTGACAGAATATTCCCCAGGCTGCTTCGTGAGGCGAGGGAGGAGATTGCTGAACCATTGTTTAGGATCTTTGAGTCCTCGTTGTCAACGGGGATGGTACTGGAGGAATGGAGGGTGGCAAATGTTGTCCCCTTATTCAAAAAAGGCAGTAGGGATAGTCCAGGGAATTACAGACCGGTGAGCTGTATGTCTGTGGTGGGCAAGCTGTTGGAAAGGATTTTTAAGAGATAGGACCTATGAGCATTTGGAGAAACATGGACTGATTAGGGACAGCCAGCATGGCTTTGTGAAGGAAAGATCTTGCCTCACAAGCCTGATAGGGTTCTTTGAGGAGGTGACCAGGAAGATTTAAGAGGGTAGTGCAGTGGATGTGGTCTACATGGATTTTTAGTAAGGCGCTTGACAAGGTGCTGCATCGTAGGCTTCTTCAGGAGGTCAGAGGCCAAGGGATCCGAGGAAGCTTGGCCGTGTGGATTCAAAATTGGCTTGCCTATAGAAAGCACAGGGTTGTGGTGGAGGGAGTGCATTCGGATTGGAGGGCTGTGACTAGTGGTTTCCCACAGGGATCAGTTCTGGGACCTCTACTTTTTGTGATATTTATTAGCAACTTGGATGAGGGGGTGGAAAGCTGGGTTAGCAAGTTTGCAGATGACACAAAGATTGGTGGTATTGTGGATAGTGTGGAGGGCTGTCGAAGCTTGCAGAGGGGTATTGATAGGATGCAGAGCTGGGCTGACATGTGGCAGATGGAGTTAAATCTAGAGAAGTGTGAGGTGGTACACTTTGGAAGGACAAACTCCAAGGCGAAGTACAAGGTAAATGGCAGGATTCTGGGCAGTGTAGAGGAGCAGAGGGATCTGGGGGTTCATATGCACAGATCACTGAAAGTTGCCTCACAGGTGGATAGGGTAGTTAAGAAAGCTTATGGGATGTCAGTTTTCATAAATCGTGGGATTGAGTTTAAGAGCCACGAAGTGATGATGCAGCTTTACAAAACTCTGGTTAGACCACACTTGGAGTACTGTGTCCAGTTCTGGTCGCCTCATAATAGGTAGGATGTGGAGGTAATGGAAAGGGTGCAGAGGAGATTTACCAGGATGCTGCCTGGATTAGAGAGTATGCATTATGAGGAGAGACTAAAGGAGCTAGGGCTGTTCTCATTGGAGAGGAGGAGGATGAGGGGAGACATGATAGAGGTATACATGATATTGAGAGGAATAGATCGAGTGGACAGCCAGCGCCTCTTTCCCAGGGCGCCAATGCTCAAAACAAGAGGACATGGCTTTAAGGTATTGGGTGGGAAGTTCAAGGGAGATGTCAGAGGGAGGTTTTTCACCCAGAGAGTGGTTGGTGCATGGAATGCGCTGCCTGGGCTAGTGGTGGAGGCTGATACATTGGACAAGTTCAAAAGATTGTTAGATAAGCATACAGAGGAATTTAAGTTAGAGCGATATGTGGGAGGAAGGGGTTAGATAGTTTTATGTGTGGTTTGAAGGGCGGCACAACATGATGGCCTGTATTGTGCCATGTTGTTCTATGGTTCAATGGTTCTATGTTAAATGTCAATCTGGAACGGTCACTAAGTAAATATGTCCTGTACTGTCAACCTTTTTTCCTTTGCTGCCAAATATTCTAAAGAAAAACTGGCTCAGGCACTACTCTTCTATTTTGTTAACTACAAGGATGAGAAGCAAATGAAACATTGTGCGGTGGGAAATCATTTGGATTTGACTAGGTTTTCCCCCGTTATTAAAACCTTTACATTTAAATTCATTTCACACTAATGTGCCATCAATGCTGTTAAAAACAGTCCAAACATTTATATTCCTTCTCAAAACTGGTGGCAAGTTGAAAAGTTGTACAGGTCTTCCCCAGCTTATGAATGCCCGACTTATGTACAGCTCATAGATACGACGAGCATTTGGGAGAATGGTGGGATGATTTACCGGCTGCTGTGGGGCTGAAGACATCTTCTGCTGTCTGGAAACTAAGTTTGCGGCCACATTTCCGACTTGCGAATTGATCGGGTTACGAACAGTTCACAAGAATGAAACCCTGTCGTAACCTGGGGAGAACTTTGTATACTAACAAAAGAAAACTGAAATTTTTTCATCCTTTTACTTATGGCTGGCCATAAGATTAAAACCTGTGTGTTTAGCATACAGAAATATAGCAAGGGTGTCTTACGCAGCCTCATTCCTAGTACTTTAGGCAACAACCAGGTTGCTAAAAGTTCTAATGATCTGAGTTTTCAATAGTGAAAAGCAGATTTATACAGAATGTTTAGAATCAAACAAAAGACTTCTGTACACACACACACTGACAAAAACACATTTGCAGTAAAATTCAGCACATCATCAATACATAAAATTCTTTGCAGTTGTTATATCCTACGATTGTAGAAGCCAGGCATTCAAGATATGAAAAGGGGGGAGTGAAGTGGCGTGGGCGAGAGTTTAAAAATTCTTTAACCTGCTTAAATAACAAACAAGCGACACTTGTAGCAATAGCTTGTTCATAGAATGCAACGGCCATAGTCGTGTCCCTGAATTAAAGTTACAACACTGAAAAGGCCATTTGGCCCATATTTTCATGGCTTGCTCGACACTACAGCAACCCAGAGAGTCCCACTGCATCGCCTTCCCTTTCTGCAAATTCCTCGACTTAGTTTCATTCTGAATGCCAGAACTGATTCTGCCTCCATACTCCCCAGCATCCCATTCCACATCCTAGTCACTGCGGAGGATATTTTTTTTCCCCTCATGTCAGAATATGTTGCAGAACAGAGGGACTTGTATGGAGTACAAGTATATGGTTCCCTAAAAGTGGCGTTGCAGGTAGACAGCCTTTTGGTACGCTGGCCTTCCTCAGTCAAGGCATGGAGTAAAGTTGGGATGGGTTGTTGCAGTTGTACAAGACGTTGGTGAGGCCGCATATGGAATATTGTGTTCAGTTTTGGTTACCTGATTCACCAGGAGGTTGCCTGGACAAGCAGACTTTAGTAATGGGGAGAGATTGGATCAGCTGGGCTTGTTTTCCCTGCAGCGAAGGGGACTGAAAAGTGACTCAATAAAAATATCTTAAGATTATGAGAGGCATATATGGGGGGAGATAAAATCTTATGCCCAAGGTACAAGAATCAAAAACAAGTGGGCACAGGTTTAAGGTGAGATCTTAAGGCTATGGTTTGTTTTTTTTGTCCTTGCACAGAATGGTTTTCAGCAGAAACATACTGTCTGAGGTGGTGGTGGAATCATATTCACTACACTCTAGGCATTTAGACAGACACCAAAATAGGCAAGGCATAGAAGGATATGGTCCTACTGTAGGCAAGGTGGTCAGCATGGATGTGCTGGAACAAAAGACCCATTTCAAGACTCTGCAAACACTTTTCAGCTCAGTCATTCCATTTACAACAGGATGGAAAGGGCTCCATCATAGATGCAGTATAAATGATAATATCTTCTGCTACACAAGACACCAAAGCACATGGGTCTCTGAGCTAAATAATTCAGAGATGTGAACTTTCTATCCCAAGATATGTAAATTACAAAGCCGATCACTTGAGATGCACCCAAGAAGAATGAAAACAATCAAGATTTCTTATGAAGCATTAAATAAGATTTCCACTTTTCCAGGTGGAAGGTCTTAACCCGAAACATTGACTGTTCACTTCCCTCCTCATGCTGACTGACCACACCCCTGCTCCCCCCCCACCAGTTTCTCTAACAGTTTTTCACTTTTCCCTTTTTTTATTATTAAAGAAAAAGCCAAATTTTCACAACATTTCAAACAAAAGACAAATTTTATAAATTCCCCCAAAATGCTTACTCTCTAAAGCGCCTGCTATGAATTTTTGTGATGGTTGAAGACGCCATTGGACTGCCAACTCCAGAACTGACCGGGGAGCCTTGTGAAACTGGTGTCATACTGTACGGGGAATTCTGGCTTGCGGGAGACAGAGATGTGTCACTAGTAACACTCAATCCAATATCTGAAAATAAGAAAACCAAGTTCACAGTTTTCATTACAACAACTTAATTCATCAAGAACAATTCATTTCAGCCTGTTATGCCATTTGCTCATTAATGCCTGGGTACCGGGACATTTGGATCCAATTTTGAAAATGATCGTGAATGTCAAGTTTTTACCTCAGTGATGAGGTTGTTTTGACATTAATTTCAGAGATGCCTATAATTGAAATGTACAACTCATCTTTGTTTCAGTTTTTCGACTATTAAGCATTCTATTTAAGCATTTATCGATACCTTGTGGATTTATTCTTTAATGGCCAGGACTAATCAATCATTTGCACCTCAAACTAAAACATGCACTTAGTTGTGCCATCACCCTTTAACTAAAAGCACTGGTCATTAAATGTACAATCACACTTTGGGAAGTACAAGTGGTTCTTAAGGCTGCAACCCTTGCTGGCTAACTATCACTTTTGGAGACAGCAAAGGCATACCTTCTTTTTTGCATGTTATCTTTACAATTTTGTTGCCCGACTCCCAGATTTATTGATAGTGTCAAAAGGAATATTTTTATCCTTTGTTTTCCATGGAAGCTGATTATCCAATCTCAGATGGGAACAATTAAGCACAGACCAAGGACTGAACATCAGACATGGGTACTCTTTTGTTGAGGTGAAATAAGAAATCAGAACTAGAACCCAACACTGAATCTGATATTTATGCATTACAGCAGAGAAAGATCACTTTAAAAATTGTGTTAAATTCCAACCAATTACAAGGTTTGGAGCATAAAAATGTGGTATTTTTCTTATTTCATTAACTGACTGAAGAAATTGGACATAATGATATTATCAGAAAATAGCAAGTCTTTAAAAGGCAACTAGATGGATAAAAGTTTCTTTTCAGAAAAAAAATCTTGTTTAGTTTTTTTTAAAAACCAAAATCATGTTTAGTTTTTTTTAAAACCAAAATCCAACAACACAACTTTAAAATTTTAAAGATTCATATTTAAATGGTATGATAACTGCTGAAAACAAAACTTCCTTCACATCTTTCAAAGGCCGTATATATGTGAACCAATCAGATAAGTCCAAGATCGTTTGTTAATGGATTTCAATTGCTGTCAGACAAAGCAATTATTCAAGGATGGCTGTAGAAAGAAAAAAAGTGACTTAACTCAATTATCCAATTTCCTATTGGCTAGTCATGAGGATTCAATGATTCAGCAGCTCGCAATTCCATTTGTTTTGTCCTTACATTTGCAAAAGGAGAGCCGATCTCCATTGCACAACAAAAATATTGTGGAAGGTATTTAAATACCAGTGAAAATATCAATGGTGCATAGAAATATACCCAAAAGAGATAGCTAACCACAATTAAGCATGGGAACCGGAGAAGTAGGTCAGAGGAAGAAAGGGATGGGGAAAAAGTCAGATCTAACAGGTAGAGATGCTTTGAGGAAGGAGAAGCAGAGTACAAGCTATAAAAGTAGTAAGGCGGATGGGCTAAAGTGCATTTACTTAAATGCAAGCATTATCAGGAATAAGGGAGATGAACTGAGAGCTTGGATAAGTACATGGGACTACAATATTGTGGCTGTCACAGAGACATCGCTGACATCAGAGCAGGAATGGATATGGAATATTCCTGGTTTTCAGTGTTTTAAAAGAGATGGGGGTGGGTGGGGGGGGGAAAGAAGAGGAGGAGGGGTGGCAATACTGGTCAGGGTCACTATTACAGCTGCAGAAAGGGTGGATAATGCAGAAGGATCCTCTCGAGAGAGGATATGGGTGGAAGTTAGGAAGAAGAAAGGGGCAGTTACTCTACTGGGATTATTCTATAGGCCCCCCCGGTAGCAGTAGGGATACTGAGGAGCAGATTGGGAGGCAGATTTTGGAAAGATGCAAAAATAACAGGGTTATTATAGTGGGAGACTTCAACTATCCAAATATTGATTGGCACCTGCTTAGTGCCAAAGGTTTAGACAGGGCGCAGTTTGTTAAGTGTGTCCAGGATGGATTCCTGTCACAGTATGTTGACAGGCTGACTAGAGGAAATGCCATATTAGATCTAGATTTAGGTAATGAAATGGGTCAGGTGACAGACCTATCGGTGGGTGAGCATTTGGGGGATAGCGACCTCTGCTCAATAACCTTTAGAACTGTCATGGACAGGGATAGGAGCAAAGAGGACAGGAAGATATTTAATTAGGGAAAGGAGAATTATGAGGCTAAGGCGAGAACTTGTGAGAGTAAATTGGGATGACATTTTTGAAGGGAAATGTACTATAGAGATGTGGTCGATGTTCAGGGATCTCTTGCAGGATGTTAGGGATAAATTTGTCCGGGTGAGGCAGAGAGGGAATGGCAGGGTGAAGGAACCGTGGGTGACGAGAGAGGTGGAACAACTAGTTAGGAAGAAGGCAGCAGCATACATAAGGTGTAAGCAGCAAGGATCAGACAGGGCTCGTGAGGAATATAGAGTAGCAAGGAAGGAGCTTAAGAAAGGGCAGAGGAGAGCAAGAAGGGGACATGAAAAGGCTTTGGCGAGTAGGGTTAAGGAGAATCCCAACAAGGCTTTTTACTCATATGTGAAGAACAGAAGGATGGCTAGAGTAAAGGTAGGTCCGATTAAGGACAAAGATGGAGGATGTGCCTGGAAGCTGTGGAAGCGGGTGAGGTTCTCAATGAATACTTCTCTTCAGTATTCACCAAGGAGACAGGTCTTGATGACGCTGAGTACAGTGTAGGTGAGGGTAATGTTCTAGAGTATGTAGATATTAAGAGAGAGGATGTGTTAGAGCTGTTAGAAAATATTAGGACAGATAAGTCCCCGGGGCCTGACGGAATATTCCCCAGGCTGCTTCGTGAGGCGAGGGATGAGATTGCTGAACCGTTGGTTAGGATCTTTGAGTCCTCATTGTCCACGGGGATGGTACCAGAGGACTGGAGGGTGGTGAATGTTGTCCCCTTATTCAAAAAAGGTAGTAGGGATAGTCCAGGGAATTACAGACCAGTGAGCCTTACATCTGTGGTGGGTGAGCTGTTAGAAAGGATTCTAAGAGATAGGATCTATGATCATTTAGAGAATCATGGACTGATTAGGGACAGCCAGCATGGATTTGTGAATGAGGTTCTTTAAGGAAGTGACCAGGAAGATTGATGAGGGTAGTGTAGTAGATGTGGTCTACATGGATCTTAGTCAGGCGTTTGACAAGGTTCTGCATGGTAGGCTCCTTCAGAAGGTCAGAGGCCAAGGGATCCAGGGAGGCTTGGCCGTGTGGATTCAGAATTGGCTTGCCTGTAGAAAGCAGAGGGTTGTGGTGGAGGGAGTGCATTCAGATTGGAGGGCTGTGACTAGTGGTATCCCACAGGGATCGGTTCTGGGACCTCTACTTCTTGTGATATTTATTAATAACTTAGATGAGAGGGTGGAAGGGTGGGTTAGCAAGTTTGCAGATGACACAAAGATCAGTGGTGTTCTGGATAGTGTGGAGGGCTGTTGAATCTTACAGAAGGATATTGATAGAATGCAGAGCTGGGCTGACAAGTGGCCGATGGAGTTAAATCCAGAGAAGTGTGAGGTGGTACACTTTGGAAGGACAAACTCCAAGGTGGAATACAAGGTAAATGGCAGGACTCTGGGCAGTGTGGAGGAGCAGAGGGATCTGGGGGTTCATATCCACAGATCACTGAAAGTCGCCTCACAGGTGGATAGGGTAGTTAAGAAAGCTTATGGGATGTTGGCTTTCACAAGTTGCGGGATGGAGTTTAAGAGCCGCGAAGTAATGATGCAGCTTTACAAAACTCTGGTTAGACCACACTTAGAGTACTGTGTCCAGTTCAGGTCGCCTCATTATAGGAAGGATGTGGAGGCGTTGGAGAGGGTGCAGAGGAGATTTACCAGGATGCTGCCTGGATTAGAGAGTATGCATTATGAGGAGAGACTAAAGGAGCTCGGGCTTTACTCATTGGAGTGAATGAGGATGAGGGGAGACATGATAGAGGTATACAAGATGTTAAGAGGAATAGGTAGAGTGGACAGCCAGCACCTCTTTCCCGGGGCACCAATGCTAAATACAAGCGGGCATGGCTTTAAGGTAATGGATGGGAAGTTCTAGGGAGATTTTTCACCCAAAGAGTGGTTGGTGCATGGAATGTGCTGCCTGGGGTGGTGGAGGAGGCTGATACGTTGGGCAAGTTCAAGAGATTGTTAGATAAGCAGATGGAGGAATTTAAGATAGAGGGATATGTGGGAGAAAGGGGTTAGATATCGTGAGGGTGGTTTGAAGGTCCGCACAACATGGCGGGCCGAAGGGCCTGTATTGTGCTGTATTGTTCTATAAAAATTTCCAAAGGAAAATATTAATTCCCTCCATCTGGAGGACTTGCCTTCCTGAGAAACCGCTTCCTGGGTTAATTTCTGCTCCTCCTGAAAACTTAGTTGCACATCACCTTGTTCCTCTGATCCCACAATTGTTGGCTCTATTGAAAATCTGTTTTTCTTTTCCTCTCTTTCCTTCAGTATAATCTGAGTGCAGTAAAAGAAAAGGGTTTTAACATCATGATTGGAACCATCAGTGTACAACAATTTTCAACTGCAGTTATCTGTATTATATTGGGTAACTAAAACATACATGTATCATGATTTTAAATATATATATGTACCTTTCAAATCAATTTTCTTCTTTGCTTTTTTCTATTTAACCCTTTGTATTTGACTGGAGGAACAAAGGACGGCCAAACTGAAAGCTACAGCTTAGTCAAAGAATGGGGTTGGTGCAAGTTTTTCATGGACTTCACCTTCCTCAAAAAGATGGGCTATTTTCCACAAGCCATCCCAACAAAATTCACTAATCAGGCATATCCATATTCAGATATTACTCAAGCAAAATATATAATTACTCAGTATTTAGAAGGGTCAACCAATATAACTCTCTCATCCATAAAAGTGTTCATCTTTCTTTACTACAGCCGAATTACATTAAAAACTTGTGTGGAATTGAAACCGCTGGTAATAGTTCTTGAGCTAATTTTTCAACCTCAATTTTATGAGGAAACTGGAAATCTGTTTAGATTGTGGTTACACCTCATTTAACCAAAACTAAATATAATGGCCATGATTAAGACTGATAATTTTCAAGTGTGCATTAACTATTTGACCACAGTTACCTTTTTAAGAGCAGTTGGACGTTTTGCTTTTGGAATCTCCCTTTCCTTCCCCCTTTTCATCCTTGGGGCACCAGAATCCAATGGATTATGAAATCCAATAAACTGCTGATTATTATGTAAATTCTTCATGCTCCCACAATCTTTGACAGAAAAAAGTGCTGTTGTACCAACTGGAAAAGGGACAAGAAAACTTCTATTAGCAAAATATTTCAATGAAGGGGTCAGTTTAGCAAACTGCAAGTGATCTCAGAACTTAAAAAGACCAATGTCTGTGAAATGATGTTACCAAATAAGCCCATGCTTAGGAAAATCTTTAAACAGTGGAATTTGAGATACCTGGGAACGTGATCAGATTTGGTATGATCTCCAATAACTTCTGACCCCTGGCTTTGAATCTGGCTCCATTTTTTGTTAGCTGCAATAACCCTAATCACTCAAGGAGACAAACCATTTATTCAAGTAAAGCCCAAAATTGATATTAGAGACTGATACTGGTTCAATACAACACAACTTTTGTGGTAGCAGCTACGGAGCCTTGTTAGGCATTTGTTCTGGGTCCAATCTATGTCAAAAGTAGTGAAATGTTTCATTTCCTAACTGGCATCTTACTTTCATTAGTAAAACAAGTTAATAATGTGTTCGGTTTACAGGACAAACTACATAGTGTGCTATAAAATGGTCTATTATCAGACATTTCCATACACATATTGAAAATAACCACTGATACATCAAATCAGAAAAGAGAAAATGTGGCGAAATATATTATACAAAATCTTTGTCACCTACATCTCCGACAAGTGACAGATAAAAGTACAAAAGCATGCGAGGAATGGCAGGTATTGTTCAGAGAGGAAAACCAAACAAAACAGTGGAAAGTGCAAAAAGAAGAAAATGCTGGAAATACTCAGAAGGTCAGACAGCATCTGTGGAGTGAGATGAAAGGTCACTGACCTGAAGAACTAACTTTTTTTTTAAAATCTCTTATAGATGTTGATCTACATATTTAAATCTGCAATACTGATTTACTAAGTATTTCCAGTATTTGGTTTTATTTTAGAATCTGCAGTACATTGATTTGAAATAATATAATGTGCTTAAGGATAGAAAACTGAAGGAATGGGTAAGAGTAAATATAATTTCAAATCTTAAGGTAAAAGAATCAGCCCAATATTTCCTTCTGTGCATTCATTTTGATGAATTGACATTCTTTCCCACTTTAATTATAGAAACATGAAGAGGAAATTATCTAAGAAAACAAAATTAGGCACCCAAGTACAACAATGAAGTTTACCCGAGTACGTTAGCGGTTTTGTGTTTGTCATTTGCCTTGCTTTCATGGCTTGTTGCTGCTTCTCTAGTGCGGCTAACATGTCACCAAGATCCAGTTGCACAGGCGCTTTACTCTTCCTCCCTGCCGCCTTATTCAGAGCCTCCTTAAGAAAATGCAAAACATGAAAAAGACCAAGCATAAAGTGCCACAGGCTACAATACACTAAATAGATGATTTGGAATACACAAGTGTTTTCCTTTTTTAGAAGATAAAGTAGTTTTTTTTAATACACAACCTTAATGGAGCTCCAGAGTGCAAAAAATTTATAACCACAAAGTTACATGTAGCAATATTAGTTATCCAACTTGCTTTAACCCTGCTAATCAAATAACACTACATTTATGGATGCTAACATTTATGCAATTAAGAAAACCATGAGCTACATCCCATAATGTTTGCCAACTTCATAAGTTTTGCCTGTTCCATCATTTAAAATATCCAAGGATCAGAGATCCTTTAACCTTTATCCAGGATTTTTAACCTTTAAAGGAATTTCTGTAAAATTACTGACCTGGAGTTTTTTTTGCTCCATGCTAATTTCTGAATACTCCTGAGCAGTGGCAAGTGCTGCAGCCAATGCTTTTTTCCTTTGACTTTTAGCACGTTTTGGGATAGCTGTAGTTATTGGAATTGGTGTCTGCACTATATTGATTGGAGAAGTTTCTGGGAGATCACCCAACTAAAGAAAGGCATGGTAACAATAATCAACAAAATTCCTCATTTATCTATCTCATCAATAAAGGCAGTAAAAACAATAGAAGCAATCTTCTACAAAATGGCACACTTTACTGGCCCAATCTGATTTTAGTGAAGACATCAAATTTAACATTTTGCTGAACATAATGGGAAATTGAGATCCAAAACAACACTCACCCCCAATGGCTTTTTAGTGAGTTGACAAACAGAAGAGCTTTTATTCTGCGCATTATCAAGGCCAACAGCTTTGCTCTTAGAAACCCCAGCTCCACTGATCAATTCTGGAAACTCACTATCATCCTATTTAGGAAAGATTTACACACTGGTGAAAAGCAAGATTCTAGAGGCAGTCAATGAACAGTAAACACTTGACTGATGTCTGGTATTTCTTCAAGGATTGTTTTGCCTTGCTTTTGGCAACAGTATTTTTGTCTGATATGGTTTTATTTAATAGAAAACCTTTATAGCAAGTCAAATGATGATACCTGTTCACACAACATAACAGAACAGAAAATTTTGAGCATGAAATATTATTACAGCATTGAAACAAACTTATTTTGGATTCAATTATACATGAAAACAGGCTGCCTCAAGGCATTAGGAATCAATGATTAGTCCCTTTCTCTACATCAGTCCACCAGGGCTAATCAGTACTTTTCATTCAAGACTTCCAGGCTTATTTCAGCCACTGCAGCCAGGACAGAGCTGAAACTCATTTTTACAGGGCAAACAGCCACATCACAAAGCATTACACTTATTAGGCCCCCAAAATTGTAACAACCTAAGAAAGAAGTGAAAAAATTCAAACATTTTAGTTAATTATGTATTAAACTTTGAATACCTTAAAATATAACGAGTCGGGATTTTGATCAGCTCCAGTTTTTCGCCCACTGGTAAACTGTGGCGCCTCAGGAGACTGTCCGGCAGTCCAATCACGATTCTTCTGTTGGCTTGGTGTTCTGTCCGATGACAAATCCTGCATCCTCCCTCTGAAGCAATCCTACACATCAAAACTGATCAATTTGCAAACAGCCCAGATTTCCCAAAGGTTCATGCTCAGTACAATTATTCATAGAACAATACAGGCCCTTCGGCCCACCATGTTGTACCACGCTTCAAACCACACCTAAGACTATCTAACCCCTTTCTCCCACATATCCCTCTATTTTAAATTCCTCCATATGCTTATCTAACAATCTCCTGAACTTGTCCAATGTATCAGCCTCCACCACCACCCCAGGCAGCGCATTCCACGTGCCAACCACTCTGAGTGAAAAACCTCCCTCTGACATCTCCCTTGAACTTCCCACCCATTACCTAAAAACCACGTCCTCTTGTTTTGAGCATTGGTGCCCTGGGAAAGAGGCACTGGCTGTCTACCATCTAATCCTCTATCATGTCTCCCCTCTTCCTCCTTCTCTCCAAAGAGTAAAGCCCTAGCTCCCTTAGTCTCTCCTCATAATCCATACTCTCCAAACCAGGCAACATCATGGTAAATCTCCTCTGCACCCTTTCAACACCTCCACATCCTTCCTACAATGAGGCGACCAGAACTGGACACAGTACTCCAAGTGTGGCCTAACCAGACTTTTGTAAAGCTGCATCATCACTTCGTGGCTCTTAAACTCGATACCCCGACTTATGAAAGCCAACATCCCATAAGCTTTCTTGACTACTCTATCTACCTGTGAGGCGACTTTCAGTGATCTGTGCATATGAACCCCCAGATCCCTCTGCTCCTCCACACTGCCCAGAATCCTGCCATTTACCTTGTACTCCACCTTGGAGTTTGTCCTTCCAAAGTGTACCATCTCACACTTCTCTGGAATGAACTCCATCTGCCACATGTCAGCCCAGCTCTGCATCCAATCAATATCCCTCTGCAAGCTTCGACAGCCCTCAACACTATCCACAACACCACCAATCTTTGTGTCATCTGCAAACTTGCTAACCCACCCTTCCACCCCCTCATCTAAGTCGTTAATAAATTATCACAAAGAGTAGAGGTCCCAGAACCGATCCCTGTGGGACACCACTAGTCACAGCCCTCCAATCCAAATGCACTCCCTCCACCACAACCCTCTGCTTTCTACAGGCAAGCCAATTCTGAATCCACACGGCCAAGCCTACCTGGATCCCTTGGCCTCTGACCTTCTGAAGAAGCCTACCATGCGGAACCTTGTCAAACGCCCGACTAAAATCCACATAGACCACATCCACTGCACTACCCTCAATCTTCCTGGTCACTTCTTCAAAGAACCCTATCAGGCTTGTGAGGCAAGATCTTCCCTTCACAAAGTCATGCTGGCTGTCCCTAATCAGTCCATGATTCTCTAAATGCTCACAGATCCTATCTCTTAGAATCCTTCCTAACAGTTTACCCACCACAGACAGAAGGCTCACTGGCCTGTAATTCCCTGGACTATACCTACTACCTTTTTTGAATAAGTGGACAACATACGCCACCGGCACCATCCCCATGGACAACGAGGACTCAAATATCCTAACGGTTCAGGAATCTCCTCCCTCACCTCACGGAGCAGCCTGGGGAATATTCCGTCAGGCCCCGAGGACTTATCTGTCCTAATATTTTCTAACAACTCCAACACATCCTCTCTTAATATCTACATACTCTAGAACATTACCCTCACCTACACTGTCCTCAGCATCATCAAGACCCCTCTCCTTAGTGAATACTGAAGAGAAGTATTCATTGAGAACCTCACCCACTTCCACAGCTTCCAGGCACATCTTCCCACCTTTGTCTTTAATTGGACCTACCTCTACCCTAGCCATCCTTCTGCACTTTACGTACGAAAAAAAGCCTTGGGATTCTCCTTAACCCTACTCGCCCAAGCCCTTTCATGTCCCCTTCTCGCTCTCCTCAGCCCTTTAAGTTCCTTCCTTGCTACTCTATATTCCTCATGTGCCCTGTCCAATCCTTGCTGCTTACACCTAATGTATGCTACCCTCTTCTTCCTAACTAGTTGTTCCACCTCTCTCGTCACCCATGGTTCCTTCACCCTACCATTCCTTCTCTGCCTCACCGGGACAAACTTATCCCTAACATCCTGCAAAAGATCCCTGAACATTGACCACATCTCCATAGTACATTTCCCTTCAAAAACATCATCCCAATTTACACTCGCAAGTTCTTGCCTTATAGCCTCAATTTGCCTTTCCCCAATTAAATATCTTCCTGTCCTCTTTGCTCCTATCCCTGTCCATGACAATTCTAAGGGTTATGGAGCAATGGTCACTGTCCCCCAAATGCTCACCTACCTATCTGTCACCTGTCCCGGTTCATTACCTAAAACTAGATCTAATCTTCTAAGCCTCTAGTCGGCCTGTCAACATACTGCGTCAGGAATCCGTCCTGGACACACCTAACAAACTGCACCCCGTCTGAACCTTTGGCACTAAGTAGGTGCCAATCAATATTTGGAAAGTTGAAGTCTTCCATTATAATAACCCTGTTATTTTCACATCTTTCCAAAAACCACCTCCCAATCTGCTGCTCAGTATCCCTACTGCTACCGGGGGGCATATAGAATACTCCCAGGAGGGTAACTGCCCCTTTCTTGTTCCTAACTTCCACCCACATTGACTCTCGAGAGGATCCTTCGACATTATCTACCCTTTCTGCAGATGTAGCAGTATCCCTGACCAGTATCGCCACCCCTCCTCCTCTTCTCCCCCCATCCCTATCCCTTTTAAAACACTGAAAACCAGGATATTCAATATCCATTCCTGCTCTGATGTCAGCCATGTCTCTGTAATAGCCACAATCTCACAGTCCCATGTACTTATCCAAGCTCTCAGTTCATCTCCCTTATTCCTGATGCTTCTCACATTTAAGTAAATGCATGTTAGCCCATCCACCGTACTACTTTTATACCCTGTACTCTGCTTCTCCTTCCTCAAAGCCTCTCTACCTGTCAGATCTGACGTTTCCCCATCCTCTTCTTCCTCCGACCTACTCCTCCTGTTCCCTTCCCCCTCGCAATCTAGTTTAAACCTTCCTGAACCACCAAAGCAAACCTGGCCGCAAGGATATTGGTCCCCCTCAGGTTCGGGTGTAACCCATCCTCTCTGTACAGGTCTCACCTTCCCCAGAAGAGATCCCAATGATCCAAAAATCTAAAACCCTCCCTCCTGCACCAACTTCTCAGCCATGCCATCTCCTCCTATTCCTACCTTCACTATCGCGTGGCACTGGCAGCAATCCCGAGATTGCTACCCTCGAGGTCCTGTCCTTCAGCCTTCTGCCTAGCTCGCTAAACTCACTTTTCAGGACCTCATCCTTCTTCCCCCCATGTCGTTGGTACCAAAATGAACCACGACTTCTGGCTGTTCTCCTTCCCGCTCTAGAATTCTGTGGACCCGATCAGTGACATCCCGGACCCTGGCACCTGGGAGGCAACATACCATCTGGGATTCATGCTCACTGCCACAGAACCTCTGTTTCCCTGACTATCGAGTCCCCTATCACTACTGCCTTCCTCTTTTCCTCCCTTCCCTTCTGAGCAGCAGGACCGGTCCCAGTGCCTACTGCTGCTAGGCCCCGGCAGGTCATCTCCCTCAACAGTTTCCAAAGCAGAAAACCTATTACTGAGGGGAACAGCCTCCAGGGTCCTCTGCACTGTCTGCCTGTTTGTTTTCTTTTTCCTTTTCCCTCCCCTGACTGTCACCATTCTATCTACTTCCTGGACTCCAGTAGTACCTGCTCTAAGGGGGGGGTGGGGTGACCATCTCCTTATGTACAGTATCTACAAAACTCTCCCCCTCCCTGATGCTGCGCAGTGTTTGAAGCTGCAACTCTAGCTCATTGATTGTGAGCAGAAGTCTGTGAAGATCTGCTGTAACCAACTTGTGCTATATTTATGCCATGTCAACATTTCTTGAGAAACTTGCACTGCTCTGCTGTTAGCAAAACACCTGTAATACAACTAACTTTCAGGAGCTCCATTCCCCATTAGTGTTGACAATGACATCACTAACCTACACTGACCTACCTGAAAATAATGATGCTAGTCAACTAATGACCTGATTTCTCAAGGATCAGCAAGTGGAGAACCATTTAATTTTCTGTATAAAAGAGCCTTAGTGCCAGAGCACAGAAGGAGACCCTGCTGTCCGTCTCCATGCTGACATCAAGTATCGATCTATATACTAATTCCATTTACTAGCACTTGGTCTATGGCATTCTTTACCTTGGTGATTCAGGTGCTTGGCTAGATGCTTTTTAAATGCTGCGAGACTACTTGCCTGTACCTGCCCCACATGTAGGGCATTTCACATTCCAGCCACACCCTGCATTAGATGTTCTTCTTCCTCCGATCCCTTCTAAACCACTTCCCCCTTAAGGGATATGTACCATATGCAAGGAGATGGGATTAGGTATCACTGGCTTAATTAGTTCAGCACAACATCGTAGGCAGAAGGGCTCATTCCTGCACTGTACTGTTCTACGTTCCCCCAAACTAGTTTTAGATACTTCTGCTGTGGGGAAAAGGTTCCTAATATCTCCCCTATTCATGCCCTTCATAATTTTATATGCCTGTATCAGGACCCTACTCAGTGTCCTCTGCTTTAAGGGAAACCAAAACAACTTGTCCAGTTTTTCCTCAGCTAAAGCTCCACAACTGAGAACCATTGGGAGGAATGGCAAAGATGAAAAAGGTGTATGGAAGAAAGCTGCAGCCTCTGGATCTCTCATACTGAGCAACATTGGCAACGATACATGTGGAGGAGAAAAGCACGTCCCAGTGAAAAAATGGTTAACCTTGCAAAGGGAAACTGAAAATGAGTGTCATTTATCTGTTGTTAAGATATTTCTTCACTGTTTAAACAGGTTACTAAGAAATGAATATGTGGTTAACAGAATGAGAGACCTGATATTAAAGCCATCTCCAAGAAAGGGTAAAAAAGTACTTTGACATTTTTCATCCCGTTTCAAGTACCAAGTTTTAAATAGCAATGGAAAATGTTGGCAATAGAAAGTTGTTAGTTGGATCACAGAACATGCAACTTGCTACGCAGACAACATTTTCTACTTGTATCCAATATCCATTACATATCCACCTACTCCCAGCTCAGATCTCTGCAAAGACTGCAATCCTTTCTCCCAGTTTCTCCAGCTCCTTCATAGTCATCGAGATTTTACCCTCCACACCAGTGCTTCCACAATGCCTTTCTTTTTCTTTAACTAAAGCTTCCTGTCCACTACAATTAACAAGGCTCCCAACCGCATCTGATCCATTTCTCACATAATTTATTTTCCTTCTCCTCAGTTCTCATTTTATCTTTTATTTACAACTCCTGTAGATAGATTAGCTGCAATTAACAAGCTTTCACTCTCACCCATCACCACTCATCTCATTGAGAATCCCTTAGTCTCCATCTTATCACAGATACTGTTCTCTCCACAACCACACCTTTCTCTGCAATTTAAAACATCTTTGAGTCTAACTTTTCCTGCTTCTGATGAAAGGTCTACAACCCGAAATGTTGAACTTCTTCTCCCTTCCCAGATACTGTCTGACCTGAGTACTTCCAGCATTTTCTATTTATCATCAGATTTGTGCTTGTGAAAGTTTTCTTTTAATCCTTGTTTAACCTTTTAAATAAGATGAAAAAAACAAATTCCAATCTCAATTTACTTAAAGAGAATAAAATATCTGGAAGAATTTTCTTCTGATGGTGTTGGATATCTTAATTTACCACAGCACTCAATGTCAATACAGAAATGGATTTTGCATATTAACTGGAAGTGCATCATTTTCCAAACCTTAATCCAACTATTTAAACTTGGATGATTCAAATTCAAGACAATTTTTGTGAATTTATGTACCTGTGTGTTTCGAGAATCTACTAGCCTTCCACCTCTGTTGCAAGAAATTGTCTGGAATCTGTCCATCCCAAACCTCTGCGGTGCTTGGGAAGCTATATTCGCCCAGCTGGGGCTTCCTGAAGAACAGACCATTCCATTTCTATTAATCACTTAAAGGACAATCATAGATAAGCATTTAAAACATACCAACATAAATAATTATTAATTGACATGTGCAGAAATGCTCAGAGAAAGTAATTTTAGGTTATAACGTTTGAAGGTTCTAACTTAATTTCACGTGAAAAGTAGAAAGCTGACATCAACAATAAATGCAACTGCTAAAGCCTGAACATAAATCTAAGTCGGCTACATTGTGACAGCTTTCCAAATATTCCTACACCCAAGAAGAAAAAACATGATGCCGAAACAAATGAAGATGTCCAACATTCAAGTGGCCCAAATAAAGTGGAGCAGTAGTTAAAAGCTGAAAGTCAATTAAAACAATTTGTTCAAGGAGCTGGGTCCACCATCACCTTGCCAGAGCAGCTGTAGAAGAGCAATACATGCAGCCCTGCCAGCATCAACTGTACCTAAAGAACAAAGTTTGGAAAACCTATAGCAAGTCATGCTCTGTCCTAACCACATCACATGTCCAGTTCTGATCCAAAATTCTGATCAATAAGATTTACAAAGCCAAGTTTAACCGCTGTTTCTGCTAGTGTCAATATTAGGAGGATCAAGGGATGTGTGATAAGGCAGGAAGATGGATTTGACACTAACCACCTCTGGACTTACTGAGAGGTTGCAAGGCCTACTCCTATCATTTCTCCCACTTTTACGTTAGCCACAGACGTAACATTCTTGGTTCCATGTAAAAGGGCTGTAGTTTCAGAATACACAACATAGAACATTACAGCACAGTACAGGCCCTTCAGCCCACAATGTTGTGCCGACATTTTATCCTGATCTAAGATCAATCTAACCCTTCCCTCCAACATAGCCCTCCATTTCTCTATCATTCATAAGGAGACAGAATACAGAGTCTAGGCTGATGTGTCAACAGTGCAGTGTTCCCCAGTGCTGCAGTGTAGATGCTGAAGTTCTGACCAGATAAACAGTCAGAATCCTGAGATCCAGATATCTTGGGGGGGAGGAGGAGGAGGAGAAGGAGTCTAAAGGCAACGTGAGGGGCAAGTTTGTTTAAAAAAACAAACAGAGTGGTAGGTCTCTGGAATGGGTTACTAGGGGCAGTAGTGGAAGCAGGAAGTTTGATGGAATTTAAGAGGCTTTTAGATAGACACATGAATATGAAGGGAATGGAGGGATATGAATGATACACAGGAGGAAGACATTTAGTATAAACTGGCATCAAGATTGGTACATCGCGGGCCAAATGGCCTTTCCTGTGTTATACTGTTCTCTGTTACATAGAAAACCTACAGCACAATACAGGCCCTTCGGCCCACAAAGTTGTGTCGAACATGTCCCTACCTTAGGAAACTTATTACTAGGCTTACCCATAGCCCTCTATTTTACTCAGCTCCATGTACCTATCCAAAAGTCTCTTAAAAGACCCTTTCATATACGCCTCCACCACTGTTGCTGGCAGCCCATTCCACGCACTCACCGAGTAAAAAAAACTTACCCGACATCCCCTCTGTATCTACTCCGCAGCACCTTAAACTTGTGTCCTCTTGTGGCAACCATTTCAGCCCTGGGAAAAAGCCTCTGACTATCCAACACAATCAATGCCTCTCATCATCTTATATACCGTTATCAGGTCACCTCTCATCCTCCGTCGCTCCAAGGAGAAAAGGCCGAGTTCCCTCAACCTGCTTTCATAAGGCATGCTCACCAATCCAGACGACATCCTTGTAAATCTCCTCTGCACCCTTTCTATGGCTTCCACATCCTTCCTGTAGTGAGGTGACCAGAACTGAGCACAGTACTCCAAGTGGGGTCTGACCAGGGACCTATGTAGCTGCAACATTGCCTCTCGGCTCCTAAATTCAATTCCACAATTGATGAAGGACAATACACCATAAGCCTTCTTAACCACGGAGTCAACCTGGTGCAGCTGCTTTGAGCGTCCTATGGACTCGGACCCCAAGATCCCTATCCTCCACACTGCCAAGAGTCTTACCATTAATACTATATTCTGCCATCGTATTTTTCCTATCAAAATGAACCATTTCACACTTATCTGGGTTGAACTCCATCTGCCACTCCTCATCCCAGTTTTGCATCCTATGTCCTGCTGTAACCTTTGACAGCCCTCCACACTATCCAAAACACCTGTGTCATCAGCAAACTTACTAACCCATCCCTCCATTTCCTCATCCGAGTCATTTATAAAAATCACAAAGAGTAAGGGTCCCAGAACAGATCCCTGAGGCACACCACTGGTCATCGACCTCCATGCAGAATACAACCTGTCAACAACCACTCTTTGCCTTCTGTGGGCAAGCCAGTTGTGGATCCACAAAGCAATGTCCCCTTGGATCCCATGCCTCCTTACTTTCTCAATAAGCCTTGCATGGAGTACCTTATCAAATGCCTTGCTGAAATCCATATCACTACATCTACTGCTCTCCCTTCATCGATGTGTTTAATCACATCCTCAAAAAATTCAATCAGGCTCGTAAGGCAGGACTTGCCCTTGACAAAGCCATGCTATTTCTAATCATATTATACCTCTCCAAACGTTCATAAATCCTGCCTCTCAGACCAAGGTGAGGTCTTCCCCCTCAAATGGACTACTTGGATAAGGGATGTTTGTCTGGTGTCCTCACTCACTTATTCCTGAACCAACACAGCAAAACAAAAAGCAACTAAACTTGGTCATGGATCTTACTGATGTCCAAAGAATTTTGCTTTCCAGATTTGGTCAACATAATAAGAATTGTACTTCATTAATTGTGAAGAAACACTGAAAGTACTTAAAGCTATGCAAGTGCAAGCTTTCTTTTTATTATTTGTGAGAAAGAAAATGAACTTTTCAGCACAAAGACAGATGATGATAAAACAGCTGTACATAATAAGAAAAATACATGAGATTCAAACCAAATCAAGAATGCCTGAACAGTGACCAAACATGGGAGAGTTAAAATTCCCATATTCTGTAAAGTTTTCACTGCACCTAGGAAAAAAAACTTATAATTTCTTTTATAGCCAAGTGCCTTCATTCAATTTCCCCTTTGTGGAATATTGTACTTCAAGTTTCCACTTCAAGGTCCCATCAATAACATGGAAATTGAACAGTTTATAGGAAGTTACGTGATAGTATCACCGATAATATCAAGAACCAGTCAACAAGATGCCAACATAATCAAAGGAGATTAGCACATCCTTAATTGTTGCTGACTGACTTGATTAAATTATAATTAAAATTCTTTGGTTTGAGGCAGAGCAAAATGTACAGTGAAGCCAGAAAATATACTGTGAAACCAGAGAATTGTGGGGCAAATTCAAAGAAAAATGGTCACTTACTTTGAGAAATGCATTCTTTGTTTGATCAACGGCTAAAATTTTATTCAGCATTCAAAATGTATATATTAAAGCTAGAAGAATGTAGTTTTACCTAAATAACTTGAAATACATAAAATATACCATACAGAACCAGCTCATTTGGCCTAAAGAGCCTATGCAAATGCTTCTACTACACAAACACTACAGCACCCCTGAAATGACATCTATACCCTAACCCACCTCCATACTCAATGCATCAAGTCTCCTCTAAAATGCATCAGTGATTACCCTTCAAACACTTGGGTGTCATTGATTCCACAGCCAGGGCCATGCTCACCACCGCGTAAATTTTACGACAATAATCTATTGCAATCAAAGGTAATTACCTGTGATCCCTGTTGAATCCTCTGCCTGAAATAAAAAAAACAGTTTAACAAAATTCCATACATTTAGATTCATGATATTCCAGCAGAAATTGCTTTATATTCTCAGTTCTGAAGAGAGGTGTTCAACCTGAAATGTTAACAGCTCCTCTCTTCATATTTGCTGCTTGACCCGAGTTTCCAGTATTTGATTTTATTTGTTTTTGGATCTTTGCAAACTGATCTTTGGTTTCATGCACATAACACAGGACTTTCCTATAATTGGTTGAGATGGAAGCCAGATCTTCAGTGTGCTACTCTTCCTTTCTGTATACCAACCTTATCATGGTGTTACAGCTTTAAAAGATCAAACGAATAGGCATCTCAGATGAATTTTATTTGACCACAATCACCTTGAATAACATACATTCTCTCTGGATGGAAACACATCTCAATTTCCTCATTAGACAAACTATACAACTACGCAATACTAGCAGTACTCCAGTTCCCTAGCACCACTGCCATATGTAAGGGAGATATGGAAGAGTCTGGAAGGAAGCTCTGCAATTTTTAACCATTCAACCCAGACCCAGTGCACTTCAAGCACTGTCAACCATTTAGCTACACCTCACCATCATCTTCACTCTTCCCTTATCAGTAGAGATTAAAGATACATATTAACAATTTGGATGAAGCCATAGGTGGTATGATTAGTAAGTTTGTTGATAACACCAAAATTGTTGGCGAACCGTGAAGGTTGTCTATGGTTACAACAGGATCTAGACATACTGAGAAAGTGGGCAAAGGAATAGCAGATGGAAGTTAACTTGGACCAGTGCAAAGTGATGGGTTTTCAAAAATGGAAGTTAAACCAGGGTAGGACATACTGTGAATGGCAGGGCACTGGGGAGTATTGTTGAACAGGGGTACAGGCACATCGTTCCCCAAAAGTGGTGACATAGCGAGACAGGATGGTGAAGGTGGTGCCTTCATCAGTCAGGGTATTGAGTGTAAGAATTGGGACATCAAGTTACAACTGTACAAGACATTGGTGAGATTGCACCTAGACTATTGTGTATGGTTCTGGTCACCATACTGTAGGAAGGATGTGATTAAGCTAGAGAGAATGCAGGAAAGATTCACAAGGATGTTGCCAGGACTGGAGGGCTTGAGTTATCAGTACAGAATGGTAGGGCTGGGGCTGTTTTCTCTGGAGTGAAGGAGGCTAAGGGGTAAGTTTATAAAATGAGGGGCATAAACAATGTGAATGGTCACAACCTTTTTCTCCAGGGTAGGGAAGACTAAAACTAGACGGCATAGATTTAAGGAGAGAGGAAAGATTTAAAGGGGACATGAGGGGCAAGTTTTTCCACATGGAGGGTTCTGGTTTTATGGAACGAGTTGCCAAAGAAAGTGGTAGAGGTAGGTACAATGACAATATTTTTAAAAAATTAGACAGGTGCACGGATAGGGAAAGGATTAGAGGGATATGAGCCGAAGACAGGCAAGTGGGAGTAGCTCAGGTAGGCACCTTAATCAGCGTGGTCAAGTTGGGTCAGAGGACTTGTTTCTGTGCAGTATAACTATGTTATAACATGAGACAAAAAAAAATCAATATGGTTTTGGGAAAGATAAGTTTTACTGAAGATCTTTAGCAAGATGTAACAAGTGGCATGTCACAGGTTAGTGCTGGAGCCCCAACATTTTACAATTTTATAAAAATGAATTAAATGAAGGCACCAAAGTTTTTAAAATTTGCTCATAATATCAAGTAGGAAAGCAAATGGGAAAGAGGACACGAGGAAGCAAGAAAGTACTGTGGACAAGGTAAGTGCACAAAGATCTGGCAAACGTTGTCTAATGTGGGGAAAAGTGAAATTGTTCATTTTGAGAGGAAAAAATAAATAAGCATATTATCTGAATGGTGGGAGATTGCAGAGTAAAGGCTGTCCAAGGGCATGATTCGCAAAAGAATGCAGGTAAAGCAACTATTTTGGAAAGCAAGCAGAATTTTACTGTTTGTTGCTTGGGGAAACTGAATACAAAAGTAGGCATTGGTGAGAGTGCTGTGCATGGGGTTGGTCTCTTTATTAAGGATGCTGATGCAGTTCAGAAACAATTGCATAAACTAACACCTGGAATGGGTGAATTGCCTTTAAGGAACGTTTGAATGGGCTAGGCTTATATCTGCTAGCATTTAAAAGAAAGATTTAAAAGAAACATATATAATTGAGGTGTCTTGACAATATGGAGGTGGCAAGGATGCTTCCTCTTGTGGGAGACTCAAACTAGGGTCACCATTCATAAAAAAGGGGATTGCTCATTTAAGACCGAGATGAGGTGATTTTTTTTCTCACAGTGGATAAATTGGAACTCTTCCTCAGATGTGCTGGAAGCAAACTGAGTATTTTTAAGGCAGAGATAAACAAATTAATGACAAACTAAGAGGTGAAACATTATCATGAAGAAAAGGGAACTGGAATCGCAATAGGATCAGCCATGATCATATTAAATGACAAAGCAGACTTGAGGGGCCAAGCAGTCTACTCCTGCTCTTAATTTATATGTACTGCCCCCATAACAAAGATTTACTTAACAAAACATTTACTTAACAAATATTTGCCACAATGAAAAGGTTCAATTTGATTTGTCACTTAACGAGGTTTCATTCACTACAACTAAAGCTAGGAAACGCATTTGAAGATCATCTTTCAAATGCAGGTCTGTAAAAATTGTTTCACTCTTTCAATAAGGTCAACAAGAAGGAATCTTTTAAAGAAGTAAGGTGTATAAAATAGGAAAAAAAAGTGAGCACCTGCACTCTTCCTTCTAACTATGGCAATTTGACAAATGACCTGTATGTTTCTGCTTGGTTCGCTCGAGTAAATGCATCTTTAGAGGTAGGAGACTGACTAACTTCTGACCTTTCTCATCATCTACATCAGCTGGTAGGCTGGTGACCACCCCGGAAGCAGCAAACAGCATAACACATGACTGCATTATTCACAGTTTTTGTGATTTGTGGCCATTCCTAGAATATACCCAGCACAAAAGTTAAGGATTTTATTAGACCTCCTGCTATATAAATTTTCACATCAGGAAGTGCTCTTTAGGAACCTATCCACCCCATTAATGGCAGAGAGCTGTATAATGAGTTGCAAAACACTCAATGTTCCCAGTCTTACTTTAACAATTTCAAATTTTTTAAGGCTTTATTGATTCCTTTTTAATTGCCTAATCTACTCCGAGTTTGCCCTTCTCATTTGTTCTTTTGTTCAGGACTTTCTACATTCAGCTTGGTTTTCTTCTGCATATGTGCCTGCCATTTATTATAAGCCTCTTCCAAATCTCAATTGGAGGAATGTTGCTGGCTTGGGCCAAAGATTCTGCAAGTAATCGTCAACATTCAGCTGTTCCCACGCAAGTCCAAGACTTAATGAGTGACAGAGTAACTGCATCTGCAACTTCATTGTGTAGCTGGACTCTGGGTAGCATCCAACAGCACAGCCCAGTCTAGCTGGGACTGGTCATCGTGCTGGGGATACATTTCTTTGATCCCACTACAAGGCAGGCCTGGACTAGAATCAGAGGGCAGATTCATTTCATTGGGATTTTCAGCCTGGAAAGTGAGACGACAAGTGTTTCTTTTCAATTATTTTAACATGCTTATGGATTTGTAGTAGTTTTAATGTGTTTTTATGTCTCTGAATACCAGAGGCATTTGATATGTAAAATTGGCTCACAGACTTTGACAGGACAAATTTCCACCCCAACTTGCCTTCAGTCACAAGCGGTTAGGATATTCTGTGGTAGGATCTCGGGACTACACAACCAAAGCCTTGGGACACCTTACCATTCAATTACCAGGTGTGAAGGGTCAGCAAGGTCAGCCCTCCACAGGTACAGCTGGGAACTACAGGCGGTGGACCTTATTCAGCAAGATTCACCACAATATATTTAGCATCCATGCAGTACGAGCTATGGATATCCTTCCTCCCCCCCCCCCCCCAACACCTTCAAGAAAACAGACCTCTACTATGACCATCTCCTTCGAGGAGGCCTCCTATTATTCAATTACAATTTTATCTGCCAAGTTTTGACTCCCATCCAACTGGGCCTTTTCAACTCAATCATCCTCCTAGGAATTATTTTTAAACTACTGTAGCTTGTGTTTTTCCCTTAAAGATTCTAAACCCAAATCCTTCTCTTCCTGCTCTTGCATCCTTACGTTTGGTATGTCAAGAGTCAACCCTTGGCCCTCTCCCATTTCTTATCAATGTACTGCCCTCAGCAACATTATCCAAAAGCAGTGCATCAGTTTCTGCATATAGACCAACTCCACCTTATCATTGATTCTCTTGAACATTTCACTGTTTTCCTGATACCCAGTGCTGATGAGCAGAAATTTCTTCCAGCTCTCTTGGGAAGAACAAAGCCCGCATTCTCTGTACATCAAAACTTCTTTTCTTTATACCTTGCATAAAATTGAAGTTATCCAACCTTCACTGTCTGGGTCTTAACTTGCCCATCCCATTCACCCAATACCCTAGTTTTTTTCCTACCTACATTGACTACCAGTTAAGAATGTAAATATCTAAAACTGATTATCCTCAAATTGACTCACCCCATCTCATCCCTAACGTTCTTCAACTCTACAAACTGAGGTGTCTACATTTCTCCTAGTTTCCTGATCATTCTGACTTTCTGCGATACATTTTCAGGTGCCAGGTGTTAAACCATAGAACAATACAGCACAATACAGGCCCTTTGGCCCACCATGTTGTGCTGACCTTTGAACCACACCTAAGACTAACTAACCCCTTCCTCCCACTTATCCCCCTATTTTAAATTCCACCATATGCTTATTTAACAATCTCTTGAACTTGACCAATGTATCAGCCTCCACCACCACCCCAGGCAGCACATTCCATGCACCAACCACTCTCTGGGTGAAAAATATCTCCCTTGAACTTCCCACCCATTACCTTAAAGCCATGCCCCCTTGTATTGAGCATTGGAACTGCTCAGAAGCTCAGGAACTGCTCTCCTTCCTACTTTAAATCCTCCTCTTTGACCAAACATCAGACCCGGTAGATCCATGTCAAATTCTGTTCTACAATGCTTCCATGAAACAGTTTAGTATGTGAAGACGTCAATGATAATGGAATAGAGCTCAATGTTAGGGAGACAGGCTGAAGAATGTCAAATGGATTTCAATTTGGCTAAGTGTGAGGTGATACAGTTTGGACATTCAAACCAGGGTAGGACTTATTACAGTGAATGCCAGGGCACTGAAGAGTGTTGTGGAACAGAGAGACCTGGGCAGACAAGTGCACTGCTCGCTGAAAGTGACTGCGCAAGTAGACAGGGTGGTGAAGAAGGCATTTAGCACCCTGGCCTTCATCAGTCATGGTATTGAGTTTAGGAGCAGGGACGTTATGTTGCAGTTATAGGTGAGGCCACACTTGGAGTATTGTGTACAGTTTTGGTCACCCTGTTATCAGAAAGACATCGTCAAGCTGGAGAGAGGGCAGAAGAGATCTACGAGGGTGCTGCCTGGACTAGAGGGCCTGAGTTAAAGGGAAAGATTGGCCACGCTGAATCTTTATTCCTTGGACCATAGGAGAATGAGGGGTGACCTCACAGAAGTTTATAAACTCATGAGGGGAATGGGTAAGGTGGACGGTCACAGTCTTTTCTCCAGGGTTGAGGAGTCCAAAACGAGAGGGCACAGATACAAGCCAAGAGGGGAGAGATTTAACAGATCTGAGAGGCAACTTCTTTACACAGAGGGTAGTGAGTATCTAGAACTAGCTATCAGAGGCAGTAGTTGAGGAGAGTATAATTGCAACATTTAAGAGACATTTGGATAGGTACATGGAGGGGAGGGGCTTGGATGGGCCGAACGCTGGCAACTGGGACTAACAAGGAGGATGCTGTGGTCGGCATGGACGAGTTGGGCCAAAGGGCCTGTTTCCGTGCTGTATTACTCTATCACATCGATTCTACAGGTATAAACTACGCAACTGTTTTTCCCCCACTCAAGCTTCAGTCTTTTCTCCAGGAAACCATAGAACAATACAATACGGCACAATACAGGCCCTTTGGCCCACCATGTTGTGCCGCCCTTCAAACCACACCTAAGACTATCTAACCCCTTCCTCCCACATATCCCACTAACTTAAATTCCTCCATATGCTTATCTAACAATCTCTTGAACTTGTCCAATGTATCTGCCTCCACCACCACCACAGGCAGCGCATTCCATGCACTAACCACTCTGGGCGAAAAACCTCCCTCTGACATCTCCCTTGAACTTCCCACCCATTACCTTAAATCCATGTCCTCTTGTTCTGAGCATTGGCGCCCTGGGAAAGAGGCGCTGGCTGTCTACTCTATCTATTCCTCTCAATATCTTGTATCCCTCTATCATGTCTCCCCTCATCCTCCTCTTCAATGAGTAAAGCCCTAGCTCCTTTCGTCTCTCCTCATTATCCATACTCTCTAATCCAGGCAGCATCCTGGTAAATCTCCTCTGCACCCTCTCCAACGCTTCCACATCCTTCCTATAATGAGGTGACCAGAACTGGACACAGTACTCCAAGTGTGGCCTAACCAGAGTTTTGTAAAGCTGCATCATCACTTCACGGCTCTTAAACTCGATCCCCCGACTTATGAAAGCTAACATCCCAAAAGCTTTCTTAACTACCCTACCCACCTGCGAGGCAACTTTCAGTGATCTGTGGATATGAACCCCCAGATCCCTCTGCTCCTCTACACTGCCCAGAATCCTGCCATTTACCTTGTACTCCACCTTGGAGTTAGTCCTTCCAAAGTGTACCATCTCACACTTCTCTGGAATGAACTCCATCTGCCACATGTCAGCCCGGCTCTGCATCCTATCAGTATCCCTCTACAAGCTTCTACAGCACTCCACACTATCCATTAACACCACCGATCTTTGTGTCATCGGCAAACTTGCTAACCCAGCCTTCCACCCCTCATCCAAGTCGTCAATAAATATCACAAAAAGTACGGTCCCAGAATCGATCCCTGCGGGACACCATTAGTCACAGCCCTCCAATGCAAATGCACTCCCTCCACCACAGCTCTCTGCTTTCTACAGGCAAGCCAATTCTGAATCCACATGGCCAAGCTTCCCCAGATCCCTTGGCCTCTGACCTCCTGAAGAAGCCTACCATGCGGAACCTTGTCAAATGCCTTACTAAAATCCATGTAGACCACATCAATCTTCCTGGTCACCTCCTCAAAGAACTCTATCAGGCTTGTGAGGCAAGATCTTCCCTTCACAAAGCCATGCTGGCCGTCCCTAATCAGTCCATGTTTCTCCAAATGCTCATAGATCCTATCTCTTCGAATCCTTTCCAACAGCTTACCCACCACAGACATAAGGCTCACCGGTCTGTAATTCCCTGGACTATCCCTACTACCTTTTTTGAAGAAGGGAACAACATTCACCACCCTCCAATCCTCCGGTACCAACCCTGTTGACAACGAGGACTCAAAGATCCTAACCAACGGTTCAGCAATCTCTTCGCTCGCCTCACAAAGCAGCCTGGGGAATATTCCGTCAGGCCCCGAAGACTTATCTGTCCTAATATTTTCTAGCAACTCCAACACATCCTCTCTTGATATCTACATACTCTAGAACATCACCCTCACCTACACTGTTCTCAGCATCATCAAGACCCCTCTCCTTGGTGAATACTGAAGAGAAGTATTCATTGAGAACCTCACCCACTTCCACAGCTTCCAGGCACATCCTCCCACCTTTGTCTTCAATCAGACCTTCCTTTACCCTAGCCATCCTTTTGCTCTTCACGTAGGAGAAAAGAGCCTTGGGATTCTCCTTAACCCCACTTGACTAAACCTTTTCATGTCCCCTTCTCACTCTCCTCAGCCCTTTCTTAAGCTCCTTCCTTGCTACTCTATATTCCTCACGAGCCCTGTCCGATCCTTGCTGCTCACACCTTATGTATGCTGCCCTCTTCTTCCTAACTAGTTGTTCCACCTCTCTCGTCACCCACTGTTCCTTCACCCTACCATTCCTTCTCTGCCTCACTGAGACAAATTTATCCCTAACATCCTGCAAGAGATCCCTGAACATCGACCAGATTTCCATAGTACATTTCCCTTCAAAAATGTCACCCCAGTTTACACTCTCAAGTTCTCGCCTTACAGCCTCATAATTATCCTTCCCCCAATTAAGTATCTTCCCGTCCTCTTTGCTCCTATCCCTGTCCATGACAATTCTAAAGGTTATGGAGCAATTGTCAGTCCCCCAAATGCTCACCCACCGATAGATCTGTCACCTGACCCAGTTCATTACCTAAAACTAGATCTAATGTGGCATTCCCTCTAGTCGGCCTGTCAACATACTGCGGCAGGAATTCGTCCTGGACACACTTAACAAACTGAGCCCTGTCTAAACCTTTGGCACTAGCAGGTGCCAATTGACATTTGGATAGTTGAAGTCTCCCATTATAATAACCCTGTTATTTTCGCATCTCTCCAAAAACTGCCTCCCAATCTGCTCCTCAGTATCTCTACTGCTACCGGGGGGCCTATAGAATACTCCCAGGAGGGTAACTGCCCCTTTCTTATTCCTAACTTCCACCCATATTGACTCTCGAGAGGATCCTTCGACATTATCTACCCTTTCTGCAGCTGTAACTGTGTCCCTGACCAGTAACGCCACCCCTCCTCTTCTCCCCCCCCTCCCTATCCCTTTTAAAACACTGAAAACCAGGAATATTCAATATCCATTCTTGCCCTGATGTCAGCCATGTCTCTGTAATAGCCACAATATCATAGTCCCATGTACTTATCCAAGCTCTCCCTTATTCCTGATGCTTCTCTCATTCAAGTAAATGCAGCTCAGCCCATCCACCGTACTACTTTTGCAGCCTGTACTCTGCTTCTCCTTCCTCAAAGCCTCTCTACCTGTCAGATCTGATTTTTTCCCCATCCCTTTCTTCCTCTGACCTACTCCTCCTGCTCCCTTCCCCCTCGCAATCTAGCTTAAACCCTCCTGAACCACCCTAGCAAACCTGGCCACAAGGACATTGGCACCCCTCAAGTTTGGGTGTAACCCGTCCTCTCTGCACAGATCCCACCTTCCCCACAAGAGATCCCAATGATCCAAAAATCTAAAACCCTCCCTCCTGCACCAATTTCCCAGCCACACATTTATCTGCCATCTCCTCCTATTCCTACCTTCACTATCACGTGGCACTGGCAGCAATCCCAAGATCGCTACCCAAGGTCCTGTCCTTCAGCCTTCTGCCTAGCTCGCTAAACTCACTTTTCAGGACCTCATCCCTCTTCCCACTTATGTTCTTGGTACCAACATGAACCACGACTTCTGGCTGTTCTCCCTCCCACTCTAGACTCCTGTGGACCCGATCAGTGACATCCTGGACCCTGACACCTGGGAGGCAACAAACCATTTGGGATTCATGCTCACTGCCACAAAACCTCCTGTTTTCCCTGACTATCGAGTCCCCTATCACTATCGCCTTCCTCTTCTCCTCCCTTCCCTTCTGAGCAGCAGGACCGGTTCTAGTGCCAGAGACCTGGCTACTGCTGCTAGGCCCCGGCAGGTCATCTCCCTCAACAGTCTCCAAAGCAGAAAACATGTTACTGAGGGGGACAGCCTCAGGGGTCCTCTGCTCCATCTGCCTGTTCATTTTCTTTTTCCTTTTCCCTCCCCTGACAGTCACCTTTCTCTCTACTTCCTGGACTCCAGAATTACCTGCTCTAAGGGGGGTGACCATCTCCTTATGTACAGTATCTACAAAACTCTTCCCCTCCCTGATGCAGCGCAGTGTTTGAAGCTGTAACTCCATCTCATCGATTTTGAGCTGAAGTTCCTCCAGCCTCAAGCACTTACTGCAGATGTGGCCATCGTGGACCGCAGCAAGGTCCATGAGTTCCCGCATCAAGCAGCTGCAACGTACCTCCTTGTCCCCCATCTGACCTAATTCCTTTTTTTTTTAAACCCCCTAGTTTTTCCTACTTAAATATTTATCACAGATAACAGGTAAACCTTACCTTTACCTACCTACCAGGTAAAACCTTTGATTTTTTAAAAAGAATGTATATAGTTGTTTATTGGACACAAAAGCTTTAGCACCATTTGTTCTCCCCTCAAGTACATTGCTATTTTATTGTAAATTCACAAGAAGAAATACAACCACTCATACCAAAAACAGTCTTAAGGTATATCAAAATGGAAATTTCCTGAATAATTTTGATCCCATTGCAATTCGCCTATCACCAAAACAGGTCTACAGCGGATGCCATCTCCCTGGCCCTACACTCAGCTCTGGAGCATCTGTACAGTAAGGACACTTACATTAGACTATTGTTTATTGCCTTCAATACAATAATACCAAGCAAGCTTGTCACCAAACTCCGAGACCTAGGACTCAACACCTCCCTCTGTAACTGGATCCTTGACTTTCTAACAAACAGACCGCAATCAGTGAGGATAGGCAGCAATTCCTCCGGCACGATTATTCTCAACACTGGTGCACCTCAAGGCTGTGTCCTCAACCCTCTACTCTACTCCCTATACACTCATGACTGTGGCCAGATTCTGCTCTAACTCAATCTACAAGTTTGCAGACGATACTACCATTATAGGCAGTATCTCAAACAGTGATGAATCGGAGTACAGGAAGCAGATAGAGAGCTTAGTGGAATGCTGTCATGACAACAACCTTTCCCTCAATGTCAACAAAACTAAAGAGCTGGTCATTGACTTCAGGAAAGGGGGCAGTGTGCATGCATCTGTCTACATCAATGGTGCTGAGGTCGAGAGGGTTGACAGCTTCAAGTTCCTGGGAGTGAACATCACCAACAACTTGTCCTGGATGTGGATGCCATGGCCAAGAAAGCTCATCAGCGCCTCTACTTCCTCAGGAGGCTAAAGAAATTTGGTTTGTCCCCTTTGACTCTCACCAACTTTTACCGATGCACCATAGAAAGCATCCTATCTGGATGTATCACAGCTTGGTATGGCAACTACTCTGCCCAAGACCACAAGAAGCTGCAGAGAGTTGTGGACACAGCCCAGCGCATCACGGACACCAGTCTCCCCTCCTTGGACTCTGTCTTTACCTCTCGTTTTCTTGGTGAAGCAGCCAGCATAATCAAAGACCCCACCCACCCGGGACATTCTCTCTTCTCTCCTCTTCCATTGGGTAGAAGATACAGGAGTCTGAAGGCACGTACCACCAGACTTAAGGACAGCTTCTACCCCACAGTGATAAGACTATTGAACAGTTCCCTTATACAATGAGATGGACTATGACCTATGACCTCATGATCTACCTTGTTGTGACCTTGCACTGCACTCTCTGTAGCTGTGACACTTTACTCTGTACTGTTATTTTTTTACCTGTACTACATCAATGCACTCTGTACTAACTTGATGTAACTGCACTGTGTAATGAATTGACCCGTAAGATCGGTTTGTAAGACAAGTTTTTCCACTGTACCTCGGTACAAGTGACAATAATAAACCAATAAACCTCATTTTTTGGTCCATTAAGAATGTGATTCAAACAATTATCAGCACTTTCTATTCTAACACATTCCCATGCAAATTTATTTTGAGTAACAATGTAGATTTACATACTTTAACGTTGCTGCATTCTGTATTCCGAGTAGTAGCTGTTGTGGTCTGACTGTGACTGTGCTTGGGACTGCAATAGCCACTATCACTGTCAATGTCAGCTTCGCTAGCTCCTTGCTCACTGGAAGACTCAGCAGCAGGGTGAGATGCTCTTCTTCTCCTGACTTTCGATTTCCAAAGCAAGGGACTGGCCCTCTCCGAGAGAGATTTGTTAGCTACATCTCCAGGAAAGTCTTTAAATGACAGAACAATTCAATATAAACATTGTATATTTTATTATAAATAACTAAGGTATAAATTATTACAGCTATCAAATGCTACAAATTTCAACATTTATTTTATGCACACAACTATGCTTAGAAAAGATGAGTGCATATTAATCTTAATTCAGCGTTGACAAATTGGTCTGTTCTTCTGCCAAGGCTTCCAGAATAAATCTCCAAATACTTCCTTAATGAACTTAATTGAGCTTTTAAGATATTTAATAAACTTTCATAAATAAGAATTGATAATGTGCAAAACTGCACAAACTTCATGCATTTAATAGCAAAAACAGAAACAATTTGGCATGAGGGTAACCAAATGAATTTATATAATTGTAACTGAAAAATTGAAATATTGATGTAATTAATGCATGCTACTGCCAGAATATGCCAACCACATTCTGTATCCAACTTCATGGCATGAGGATTCCTGGAGTCAAAATCCAATCTGTGCTACTTTACAAGATTCTGAAAGACCATTTATGTAACAGTATTGCAGTCCCTCAAAATCAAGACAAAAGTCAACAATGCAATTATGTCTGTGTTTTCCCAGTCTTCCATGTTCTGCTGGCTAAAGCACCTGTTCCTGTGTGCAAAAGTTATAAATACAACCAAGCTTTAAAGTTTGATTCAAAACTGGCCAGAATGTAGACAAAGTTACCCTTGATAAATGGATATATCAGTGTCAAGAGAACAGTATGGAATAAAGATATCTTGGTGCAGTCAAAACAAACAAAAACAAAATAATTTCTACTTCTAAATAAAACCCAATTTTTGTTTTCATTATTGGAGTTCAAAACAAGCATACTTGAAGGAAATCTCAATTTGGTTAAATTTGCTGAGCCTGGTATTCTAGAAATTGAAACTTTTTGTTTTCAAATTAAACTTTCAAATGAGAATCATTTTTAGTACCTGTCTGCTGGCTGGCATCAACCAGCAAAACAATTTTTGATCTATTTTCAGGACCTGAGGCACTGCTTTCCTTCTGAACAGCCACACTTCTAACCAGAGGCTTGCTGGTTCTCAAAGTCTGTACAATACAAGAAATGTGAATTAATGTTCGCAGGTGGCATCTCCGTAAGCAGAAAGACAATAATTAGCTACCGAATAATAAGTTTATCATTCAAGTTTCTGAATTACACAGATCAAGAAAATGCAAGGTAGAATCCTAAATCTATCAAAGGTGAGATGACCTCAGATAGATCTGAAGTAGAGTGCTACAGGTGCTACTAATAGCCTAAATTAAGGAAGGGCAAAAATGGCCACAAGTTTATATCCAACCATTTTAGCCCCAAGTGTGGTTATGTGGAACATATGGTCAGAGAGGCTCAGAAATGGCCATTTAATTAGTTGATTAGATAACAGTTGTCAGAGGGTCATACACGTAAAAAGGTATTTGGGCAGTTACTACATCATAAGGTAGCAAATGAACAATACCTTCAAAAAGGACAAAAAAGGTGAAGGAATTTTTGAACAATGGAACCTCTCATTTTACGTTGCATATGGAAGGCAGGTGTTTGCTGGTATTTTTTGACATTCACCCATGATGTACTTTGAGAAGCTATGAATGTCACTGCTCTCATTTTTGTATCTGTTCTCAAGATACGGTGATAGAAGGGTTCCAGCTAACTTTCCTGCTCAAAAATATTCAGGATTTCCCACAGTGCAGTCACAAATACCATGCGCAAGCCATGAACATATGACTTGTTTATATCTAAAAATAAAACTGCATTTCATTATGATGCAATTCTGAGATAATTCCTTAAAATTATTATTGTAGCATTATTTCTCATTCCTCATTACAACAGGAATGTCAGTTGAACTCGTCAATCCTGGCTGGCTGCAAAGTTCAGGAGATGTTAACGAGCCAGGGGTCAACACAAATGTAATTTATCAATTGATTTTATTAGAAAAATAAGTTTCTGAGATGGGATGTCTTTATTAGTCACATGTACATCGAAACACACAGTGAAATGCATCTTTTGCGTAGAATGTTCTGGGGGCAGCCCGCAAGTGTTGCCCCACTTCCGGCGCTAACAGAGCATGCCCACAACTTCCAAACCCATATGTCTTTGGAATGAGAGAGGAAACCGGAGCACCCAGAGGAAACCCACGCAGACATGGGGAGAACGTACAAACTCCTTACAGACAGTGGCCGGAATTGAACCCAGGTCACTGGCACTATAATAGCGTTACACTAACCGCCACACTACCGTGACTCAACATTTACTTTTACTTACATAAATTCAATTTTTGGGATGGAAAGGGAAAAGAAAGAATTTTATTTCTATATAACTAGGAGCTTTATATTTAATTTATTCCAACTTAGTTCATGCACTATATACAGGACAAAATGGTTTTATTCCACACGATGCTGGAAGCACAAAGCAGATCAAGTAGTATCTGTTGGAAATAAAAGAGCCAACACTTCAGACTGAGGTTCGTCAACAGAAATGAAAAGAGCAAAAAAAAATGCAGAGGGGATGTCTGTGCAGACCAAAGTTGTCGAGATAATACTTCCTTCAAAAGCCAGCATTCGGAGCCAGAACAAGAAGTGAAATAAATAAATTGAAACAGGAAAAAGGTACAAACATATCTGACTCGAAAGAAAAAAAAACTAGTTACCTGACATTTTTTAATTCAGTACTAAATCCCAAGGGCTGCAACATGCTCAGAAGAAGATTTGGTGCTGTGCATCACTGGTGCAAAGTAGGAGACCAGACCTCAACTGGAGCAGTTCTCCACTTCTGGTCACCACACTATAGGAAAGATGTGACAGTGCTGAAACGGGTGCAGAAGGGATTCACAAGATGTTGACTGGATGAAGCATTTCAGTTACAAGGAGAGACTAGGTCTGTTCTCCCTGGAGCAGAGGAGGTTAATTGAGGGTGTGGTTGAGGTAGATAAAATTCTAAAGGGTATCGACTGCAGGTAACTTTTCCCCTTCGAGTTAGATAAAACTAAAGGATATTGAATTGGGGCAAGAGATAAGAGATTTAGAGGGGAGCTGAGGGGGACCTTTCTCATCCATAGAGCAGTGAGTACCTGGAATGCACTGCTGGAGAAAGTGGTGGAATCAGAGTCACTGACAGCATTTAAGAAGTGTCCAGATGAGCACTTGAACCACTTGGGCATAGAAGGCTACAGACCAAGTGCTGGCAGATGGGATTAATTCAGATGAGCACCCACTGGTTGGAGTGTACTTGGTGGGTCAAATAGCCTGTTTCCATGCTGTCAGCTCTATGACTCCATGCCAAAGCAGAGAATTAAAGTGATAGGCAACTTCGAGCATTCAGTTGCATATGTGGACTGAATGGTGATCGCCTGCATTCGTTTTTTTTTAAAACAACACAGATGACCAAATTGTGAATTCAAATACCGAACTAGTTGTGCAAGTGATGCTTTGCCAGGAAAGACCATCTGGGTCCTGGGATGGTGGAAGGAATGAGGTAAAAGAACAGGTATTGCATCTTCTGCAGTTGCATGAGAAAATGCTGCGAGAAGGGGAGCAGTTGGAGGAGATGGAAAAGTGGACCATGGAGTAAAAGACGGAACAGTCCTTCTGGAATACATCACATGCGTATCTAGTTGTGAAATCTCATTGAAGATGGCAGAAATCCATTGAACATGGAGGCTGGAAGGCAAGGACAGAGAAAATTCCATCTTCGTTCAGGAGAAGGGATGAGTGCAGAAGTGCAAGAAATATATAAGGTGAGAGTGAGAGCCCCATCCACAATGATAGACAGGAAGCCACAGTGAAGGATAAAGGAAGACACCTGAAAAGTATTAGTATGGAAATTCTTATCAGAGCAGATACAATAGGAGATGGAGAAACTGGGAGTATGGAATCTGAACAAGAATGATGTATGGTTGAGATAGCTTTGGGAGTTGAGATGCTTAGAATGGATATCGGTTTTCTCAAGATAGAGGGGTCAAGAAGAAGGGAAGAGTCAGATATGAATAATGTGAAAGTTAGAGCAAGGTAAAAATTGGCATAGATCAAGAAATTGGAGTTCTGTACGAGTGCAGCACTAATATAGCCACCAACATAACAGAAAAAGAACTAATGAAGGGAGCCGGAAATAGGTGTGACACATATCCAATAAAATAGCAGCCATAGCTTGGTCCATGAGATTTCTCATAACTACACCCATGACTTGGAGAAAGTGAGTGTTGAAGTAGAAGTTGTTCGACGTAAGAATGTGTTTAGCCAGGGGAGGAGAGGTAGTGGAGGGGGAACTTGTCATTAAAATAATGAAAGGATCATGGTGTAGGATGGAAGTGTAAAGGGATTGGACATCCAAGGTGAGGGTGTGTGGTTGGGACAAGTCTGGAAACAAAGTGGCAGAGGACATCAGGGATGGCATGGATCTAAGTACACAAGTCGTGGACAAGAGGAGAAAAAGTTTGAGAGGGAGGAACAAGTTTACAATTTTTTTAAACTTTGAAAGGAAAGATGTTTTTGTTGAATTACTGAATAAAGCAAAGGTTAAAGTAACCAGCACAGCTTTGGAGATGGAATGAGTCAGTGTTGCTGCAGATGGTATTGAGATGAACAGAGTTTTCATAAAGTCTTCACCTTGGTGTCAATTTGTTTCTTTTCTGTTCTTTTCCATAACAATGATTTTAAAAAATTTCCAGTTATCTTGACAACTTAGGTTTCCAACCCATCACATTCCCTCCATTCTCTCCCGACAACTTATTTTCTTCCCCACTTTTCCAGTCCAGAAAGGTCGATTCTGTTTCTCCCCCCACAGTTGCTGCGTCCTCTGCAGTGCTTCCAGCATTTACTGTGTTTTTGAGGATCGCTAACGTCAGGAGTTTTTTCCCCTCCTGGAAGGTACGTTACTCCAGATATGCTGCACAGACACGAAACAGTCAACAGTAACAAAAACCCACTGTGTCAGAACGTGTCTTTCAACAAATTATTCAACTGTTTTAGAATAAGATCAGACTACTTTTTTTTAAGAAATGGAACCATGAATAGGGTGATTAAACCTCAATAAAAACACTGCACATCCCTACCTTTGGCAACGGCCCTCTGTTGACTCGGTTTCTCGGAGTTGTGGCTGGACAGACTGGTCCAGCAGGAACAGATCTTTCACTACATTCAGAAACTGTATTCACCACATTGGTTGGCTGGAAGGATGCAGCATATGGAGTCGGAAAAGGAGAATAAAAACCCATCATCGGTGTGCATGGTGCTGGCATGAACTGGTAGTAAGCATAATCCGTAGAAACAGGTGGCTGTGGAGTTGGCAATATTGGATAAGCAAAGTATGGTCCTGTTGAGCTTGGATTTGCTGGAGGCCACCGAATATCACCATTATACACAGGCAACTGCCTATATATAAAAAAATATATAAATAAGTAAAATCTATACTACATCTGAGCAGACTCTCCTCCCACCTTTGCCTGCTCTCCAGAGAGTTGTTGCAGCAAGGTGCATAGTTTTCTAACAAATCCATTAATCTATGACAATCATCCTGATAAAACTATCAATTCATGCTGAAGTGCAGTACAACTAGTAGAGCTGCTGCCTCAAAGCTCCAGTGAGCTGGGTTAAGCACCCACCTCCTGTGCTCTGTGGAATTTGCAGGCTCTCCCTGTGGTTGTATGGGTTCCTGCTGGTTCAGTTCCCCGCTGCTCCCAAAACAACAAATTTCACGACATAAATCAGCGATAATATATCAAATCTGATTCTAAAAATATGCAAGTTGGTTGGTTAATTGGCTGCTGTCAGTTGCACCTAGTGTGTAGATGTATGACAGAATTGGAGAGGAGGCGAGTGGAGAGTTGATGGGAATGTGAGAGTGGTATTCATGAATGTCACAGCATGGAAACAGGTCATTCAGCCCACCATGTCACACCAACCAGTGGGCACCCATCTGTATTAATCCCACCTTTTAACACTTGGCACCTAGTCTCTGTGCCTCAGCGATTAAAATACTCATCTTGATACCACTTAAGTGCCGTCAGCAACTCTACTTCTACCACAGTCTCCAACAGTGTGTTCCAGGTATTCTCCACTCTCTGGATGAGATCACCCCTCAGATCCCCTCTCAAACTCTCACCCCTTAATCTAAATCTCTGCCCTCTAAGTTTTATTTGCCTCTAATATGGGGAAAAGTTTCCTACAGTCTACCCTTTCTAAATTTTGTACACCACAATGTCCCCTCTAAACCTCCTCCACTCCGGGGAGGACAGACCCAGCCTCTCCACATAACTGAAATGCTCTATCCCAGGCAACACCCTGGTGAATCTCCTCTGCACCCTCTCCAGCATATCACATCTTTCCTCTAGTATAGTGACCAGAACTGCCCACAGTAATCCAGCTGAGGTCTGACCAATGTGGGGAGAACAGCAATGGGTTAAGGCAGGATTAGCACAAAAACGGGTGCTTGCAGTTGCTGTAAATTCAGTGAACACAAGGGCCTGCTTCCTTGCTGTATTTATGACTGTAAGGTTTCTCTATTCTTTCTTACTCTCTTCTGTTACCCAAAAATCAGTGTGCCTTCACTTTTAGCTTGTCAACATAAAGGCAATTAAGGACTTGCTGCACTTCAGTCAGATAGATCCTGATGTTGCATTATCAAACATATCATCGCTACATAAATGATGCCTGAACATTTGGAGTGACTCCACTGCTGCTCATGGTCACCTATTCCTCACTCTAATTGCTCCCTTAATTGTCATTCTTGAAGAGTGTGTTATACAGACGAGCTTTAACAAAATTCATGAGCCTACTACTAACCCACAGCTCACTTTAATCACCCATATCCCACCACCTTCCCAGAACATACATACAGTGGTATGCAAAAGTTTGGGCACCCTGGTCAAAATTTCTGTTACTGTGAATAGCTAAGCAAGTAAAAGATGACCTGATTTCCAAAAGGCATAAAGTTAAAGATGACATTTCTTTAATATTTTAAGATTACTTTATTTCCATCTTTTACAGTTTCAAAATAACAAAAAAGGGAAAGGGCCCGAAGCAAAAGTTTGAGCACCCTGCATGGTGAGTAACACCCCTTTGGCAAGTATCACAGCTTGTAAACACTTTCTGTAGCCAGCTAAGAGTCTTTCAACTCTTGTTGGAGGGACTTCCGCCCATTCTTCCTTGCAAAAGGCTTCTAGTTCTGAGAGATTCTTGGGCCGTCTTACACGCACTGCTCGAGGTCTATCCACAGATTTGGATGTTTAGGTCGGGGGACCGTGAGGGCCAATGGCAAAACCTTCAGCTTGTGCCTTTCATCTTCAGCTTTTTTTTTAAAACAGACAGTGTGATATTTGCTTCCAGAATTTGCTGGTATTTAATTGAATTCACTCTTCCCTCTACCAGTGAATTGTTCCCTGTGCCACTGGCTGCAACACAAGCCCAAAGCATGATCAATCCACCCCCGTGCTTAACAGTTGGAGAGGTGTTCTTTTCATGAAATTCTGCACCCTTTTTTCTCTAAACATACTTTGCTCATTGCGGCCAAAAAGTTCTATTTGAACTGCAGTCGACGAGACTTGTTTCCAAAATACATCAGGCCTGTTTAGATGTTCCTTTGCAAACTTGTGATGCTGAATTTTGTGGTGAGGACTCAGGGAAGGTTTTCTTCTGATGACTCTGCCATCAGCAGGTGTCGCTGCACAGTAGAACAGTGCACCACCACTCCAGAGTCCGCTAAATCTTCCTGAAGGTCTTTTGCAGTCAAACGGGGGTTTTGATTTGCCTTTCTAGCAATCCTACGAGCAGTCTCTCGGAAAGTGTTCTTGGTCTTCCAGACCTCAACTTGACCTCCACCGTTCCTGTTAACTGCCATTTCTTAATTACATTACGAACTGAGGAAATGGCTACCAGAAAACGCTTTGCTATCTTCTTATGGCCTTCTCCTGCTTTGTGGGCATCATTTATTTTAATTTTTAGAGTGCTAGGCAGCTGCTTAGAGGAGCCCATGGCTGCTGATTGTTGGGACAAGGTTTGAGGAATCAGGGTATTTATAAAGCTTTGAAATTTGCATCACCTGGCCTTTCCTAACAGTGACTGAACAAGCCATAGTCCTAACAAGCTAATGAAGGTCTGAGACCTTGGTAAAAGTTATCTGAGAGCTCAAATCTCTTGGGGTGCCCAAACTTTTGAATGGTGCTCCTTTCCTTTTTTCACTCTAAAATTGTACAAAACAAAAATAATAGTAATCTTGCTCAAAATGTTGAAAAGAATGTTTCATCTTTAACTTAATGACTTTTGGAGATCAGTTCATCTTCTACTCACTTAACTATTCACAGTAACAGAAATTTTGACCAGGGGTGCCCAAACTTTTGCCTGCCACTGTATAGGTAATATTGTGCAATCTATAGGAATTGTATTCATTAAAGTGCACAAATTAGAGTCTGAGGTCAGAATAATACAGTACAGAAACACACCCCTCAGCCCACTAAGTGCATGCCAGCTATCAACATCCATTTACACTAACACAAGATCACAAGATCACAAGATAAGGGAGCAGAAGCAGGCCATTCGGCCCATCGAGTCTGCTCCAAGGAAAAGGGAAAAAGAAATGGGGTGGGAAAAAAAGAGAGAGAAAAAAAAAACTATTCTAATCCCATTTGCCAGCCTTATCCCCATATCCCTTGATACCCTGACTATTTAGATATCTGTCTATCTCCTCCTTGAACACCCCCACTGATCTGGCCTCCACTGCTGTGCGTGGCAAGGAGTTCCACAATTTCACCACCCTCTGGGTAAAGAAACTTCTCCTCATCTCTGTCTTGAAACTGTACCCTCTAATTCTAAGATTGTGCCCTCTGGTCCTGGACACGCCCACCAAGGGAAACAGCCTAGCCACATCTACTCTATCCTTACCTGTCAACATTTTAAATGTCGCTACGAGGTCCCCTCTCATCCTTCTGTACTCCAGCGAGTACAGTCCAAGAGCCGACAAACGCTCATCGTACTTAAGCCCTTTCATTCCTGGAATCATTCTCGTAAATCTCCTCTGGACCCTCTCCAACGTCAGCACATCCTTCCTAAGATGCGGGGCCCAAAACTGCGCACAGTATTCCAAATGAGGCCTCACTAGCGCCCCGTAGAGCCTCATCAACACTTCCTTACTTTTATACACTATACCTCTCGAGATGAATGCCAACATAGCATTCGCTTTCTTAACCACCGATCCAACCTGGTGGTTAACTTTTAAGGTATCTTGTATAAGTACCCCCAAGTCCCTTTGTACTACCGCACTATCAATCTTCTCTCCTTCTAGATAATAATCTACCCGCTTATTTCTACTTCCAAAGTGTACAACTGCACATTTCTCAACATTGAATCTCATCTGCCATTTTCTTGCCCATTCTCCTAAACTGTCTAGGTCCCTCTGCATTCTTTCTATTTCCTCTATGCTCCCTACTCCTCCACTTATCTTGGTGTCATCCGCAAACTTAGCCACACAACCATTTATTCCATCATCCAAATCATTGATGTACAAGGTAAAAAGGAGAGGCCCCAACACCGACCTTATTTTCCTTCTGTATCCTTCCTACATTTCTATTAATTCCCCCTTATTTTACCACTTACCAACACTAGGGGCAATTTACAGCAGCCAATTAACCTACCAACCCACACACCTTTGAAATGTGGGAGGAAACTAGAGCACTGGAAATTAAATTGCACATGGTCTCAGGAAGAATTGAAAGTTCCACCCAAACTGCACTGGAAGTCAGGAGTGCAGCCAGGTCACTGGAGCTGTGAGGCAGTCGCTGCACAAGCTACACCACTGTGCTGCCCAAATTAGCACAGGCAGCGAGAGGCATTAACCCTTCTCCTGCCTGGGTTCTCACCTTCTTAATCTGTATTTCAGGCAGAGATTTTGGAAATTACAAGACAAGGGAGCAGAAGCAGGCCATTCGGCCCATCGAGTTTGCTCCAAGGAAAGGGAAATAGAAATGAGAAATGGGGAATAGGGGAAGAAGAAAAAAAACTATTCTAATCCCAATTTCCAGCCTTATCCCCATATCCCTTGATATCCTGACTATTTAGATATCTATCTATCTCCTCCTTGAACGTCCCCACTGATCTGGCCTCCACTGCTGTACGTGGCAAGGAGTTCCACAAATTCACCACCCTCTGGCTAAAGAAATTTTTCTTCATCTCTGTTTTGAAACTGTACCCTCCAATTCTAAGATAGTGCCCTCTGGTCCTGGACTCACCCACCAAGGGAAACAGCCTAGCCACATTTACTCTGTCCTTTCCTATCAATATTTTAAATGTCGCTATGAGGTCCCCTCTCATTCTTCTGTACTCCAGTGACTACAGTCCAAGAGCCGACAAACGCTTCTCATACGCAAGCCCTTTCATTCCTGGAATCATCCTCGTAAATCTCCTCTGAACCCTCTCCAACGTCAACACATCCTTCCTAAGATGTGGGGCCCAAAACTCCACACAATATTCCAAATGAGGCCTCATTAGTGCCCCGTAGAGCCTCATCAACACTTCCTTACTTTTATACACTATACCTTTCGAAATGAATGCCAACATAGCATTCGCTTTCTTTACCACTGATCCGACCTGGTGGTTAACCTTTAAGGTATCCTGCACAAGTACCCCCAAGACCCTTTGTACTTCCGTGCTTTGGATTTTCTCTCCTCCTAGATAATAATCTGCCCGCTTATTTCTGCTTCCAAAGTGTACAACTGCACATTTCCCTACATTGAATCTCATCTGCCATTTCCTTGCCCATTCTCCTAAACTGTCTAGGTCCCTCTGCAACCTTCCTATCTCTTCAGTACTCCCTACTCCTCCCCCTATCTTGGTGTCATCCGCAAACATAGCCACAAAACCATTTATTCCATCATCCAAATCGTTAATGTACAAGGTAAAAAGGAGCGGTCCCAACACCGACCCCTGCGGCACACCACTAGTAACCGGTAACCAACCAGAACAAGATCCTTTTATTTCCACTCTTTGCTTCCTGTCAACCAGCCAATGCTCCACCCATTCTGTTATCCTACCCGTAATTCCATGAGCTCTCATCTTATTAATCAGTCTCTTGTGAGGCACCTTATCAAAGGCCTTTTGAACGTCTAAATACACAACATCTACCGCCTCTCCCTTATCCACCTTACCTGTGATTTTTTCAAAAAACTCCAATAGGTTGGTCAGGCAGGATCTTCCCTTCACAAAACCATGTTGGCTAGGACCTATCTTGCCTTGCGCCTCTAGGTATTCTGTAACCCTGTCTTTGGGGATAGATTCCAATAACTTTCCCACCACTGACGTCAGACTAATAGGTCTGTAATTTCCTTTATGCTGCCTCCCACCTTTCTTATACAACGGAACTACATTTGCGACCCTCCAGTCCTCCGGAACCACGCCAGAATCTATCGATTTCTGGAAAATTATTGCTAATGCCTCCGCTATCTCTAAAGCCACCTCCTTCAGAACCTGGGGATGCACCTCATCCGGTCCGGGAGACTTATCAGTCTTTAGCCCATTTAGTTTTCCTAGCACCTTCTCCCTAGTAATCTTAACTGAACTCAATTCCATTTCGTGAGACTCCTGACTAACCGGCACATTGCTGATGTCCTCCACGGTGAAGACTGATGCAAAATATTCATTCACTTCCTCTGCCATCTCTCTATCATCCATTATAATAGCTCCTGCACTGTTATCAATTGGTCCTATATCAACCCGTGTCTCTCTTTTACACCTTATGTATTTAAAAAAACTTAGTATCCTTTCCAATGTTATCCGCCAACTTCCTTTCATAATTCATCTTTTCTTTCCTAATGACCTTCTTAGTTTCTCTCTGCAGGTTTTTAAAAGCTTCCCAGTCTTCTGTTTTCCCACTAATTTTTGCTTCTTTGTACGCCGCCCCTTTTGCTTTTATTTTAGCCTTCACCTCTCTCGTTATCCACATTTGTGCCTTTTTTCCATTAAAAACCTTTTTTCTTGGAATATATCTAAACTGCAATTTCCTTATTTCCTGTAGAAATTCCTTCCATTTCTCCTCTGCCGTCCCTCCAGCCAGCTTACTCTTCCAATCAATTAGGGCCAACTCCTCTCTCATACCATTGTAATTTCCTTTGTTCCACTGAAATATCGATACACCAGTTATCAGTTTCTCCTTCTCAAACTTGAAACTGAACTCAATCATATTGTGATCACTGGTTCCCAGTGGTTCCTTTACTTTTAGTTCCCTAATCACCTCCGGTTCATTACACAGCACCCAATCCAAAACAGCCGATCCCCTGGTGGGCTCTTCAACAAGTTGTTCTAGAAAAACGTCCCTTAGACATTCCACAAACTCCCTCTCCTGAGTACTACCTCCATTCTGGATTTCCCAGTCCACCTTCATGTTAAAATCCCCCATAATTATCTTCACATTGTCACTCTGGCATGCTTTTTCTATCTCAAACTGCAACTTATTGTCCACTTGCTGACTGCTATTAGGGGGCCTATATATGACTGCTACTATTGTCCTTTTACCCTTGCTATTCCTTAGCTCCACCCACAAGGATTCCACCTCCTCTGACCCAATATCCTTCCTTTCTATTGATTTTATATCACTACTAACCATCATGGCAACACCTCCCCCTCTGCCTACCCGCCTATCCTTCCTATACACTGTGTACCCCTGGACATTCAGTTCCCAATCACATCCATCATAAAGCCATGACTCGGTGATTGCCACAATGTCGTATTTATTAACCTGTAGTTGTGCCACTAGGTCATCTACTTTATTCCTAATGCTACGTGCATTTAAATATAGTACATTTAGTCCGGTATCTGCTATTAATTTTGTTGTACTTCTATTGTTCAGCAGATTATCCTGGCTTTCCACCTGTCTATCCTTCTTACCATCTTCACTACATACTACCTTAGACATGTTGCTATGTACCTCATCCCCTATCCTAACATTCTGTATCCTAACATCCTGACTTGCTGTACTTCTATTATTCAGCAAATTATCCTGACTTCTCACCTGCCTGTCCTTCTTGCCATCCTCATTGGACTTGTTTCTATAAACTCCCTCCTTTGCCTTAGCATCTTGTAACCTAACATCCTGGTTTCTATCCCCCTGCTATGATTTTTGGTTCCAAATCCATGATGGCTCAAAAATGAACATATAACAAAGATACCTCAAAACAAAGTTGACATGTTGAATTAAAACTAATAGTGTTCCCTTAAAATAAACATGTTACTGTTCACCACATTCTACGGAAACATCAAGTTACAGGTGTGCTTGAAGGTTAAAAGTAAAGCACAATGAACACTGGGAAACAATTCTGTTTGTCAAGTCTATTGTGAAAACAAGCCGTGCTCTGCCAACCCAGTGCCAAACTGGTACAGCAAGTACCACCTTTAAAATGTTTGTATCATTAAAAAAATATTAGCCCATTTAATTTCTTAAGTACACATTGAAAACAGTTTAAAACCAAACTATACAAATAAAAGTGACATACAAGAACAGTAGCAAGGAGAGGTGCACCTAGGAAATCACTACTCGATATTCAATTATAATTACTGTAAAATCCAAAGTATAACTAGTACCTGCTTATCATTACTCAACTCTTGTGAAGACTAAAATTTTAGGCAAATAAAAAGTTTTTGAAATTTCCTGCAGCAGATCACTAACCATGAGACAAAGACTAGCTTACTTTGCAGCATATAGTACAACCTGCTACCCAGATGGCAGGTTTTGAAAAGCTAGTAAAGCAAAACTTTAAAATTCCATTCTTATCTGCTGCCTCTGGCAGATAGAAGAGCCGGCAAGTATCACTGCAATTTGTAAACAACACAAGTAGACAAATCCCAAGGAATTCCATGCAGGAAAATTGTTAATGGGAAAGTAGGTAAAGCCAGATAGTTCAAATCTGATCCAGGTTTGGGGAAAAAAAGGGGAGGCCAAGGGAACGAGAGAGAGGGAGTGTAGGAGATGCAGAGATTACTGTCACACCATCTTATTCCTGTCTGTACCTCATTCACTGTCTCTCCCTCTCCTCCACTCTCAGCCTGCCCAACTCTCACGCTTTCAATCCCGCTCACCAACTCTCCCTTATTCAATCCCACGACACTGTCCTGCTCCCACTCAATCTCATCTGCCTCATTCCCTCCCACTGCTGTTCCCCTCTCATCACCCTCCACAGACACCCTGCTCCCATCAATTTGTGTCTCCTACTTTGACTTTGTAACTACAACCCCAACCAGTAGACCTCGATCTCCTCGTATTTCATACCCTGACTCTTTCTCAGGTGCTCCTACCGATGGAGCAGCTGTCAGAGGCCAGTTAAAAATGCATTGGCTGTTTTCTGGAACTGGAATGTTGACAGGGGAAAACAAGGTGCAATTTTGCTCCTGTCATCAAAAAGCAGGGAGGAACACGAGGTCCTGCTGATGTTAGGAGCCAAAGTTTGAGAAGACTTACCGATATGCACAAGAGTGTTTAAATCACTCCCTTCAAACAAAAAAGTCCAAGTAAAGCACCTTATATAATCAGATTTTATGGTATTTTATGCCTTCACAACTGCAGGATGGTTCTTGGGAACCGTAGACTCATTGGGGAACACACATCTCCCGGACTGTGAGCTGCATGGCAAGTTTCCAAACATTAAGAGTCAAATTACAGATTCTGTCCTTTTGAGAATTCCTGGGAATTTTTCTTTGCCCCACATGTATTGCTTGCTTTCTGTAAGAATTGCAACAAATTGCTTGTTGCAGATAAAGAATAATACAACAGAACGAGAGCAAAGAGATGTAATAAAAATAAGGTTAGAGTACTAAGGGATTCTAATTTCCTGAATATTAACTGGGATTGCCTTAGCATAAAAAGATCAGAGACAACATATTTATTTTAAGAAGAGTCCAGAGTGGCCAATCAAGTGGCGGGAGTGTCAGTGGGGAGCATTTTGGAGATAGTGACCAAAATTCTGTATATTTTCAAGTAGTTATGGATGGACGGATGAACCAGGAATAAAGGGTTTACATTTGTGAGGGGTGGGGGAGAAACAAGGGGAAAATAAAAACGTCATTCAAATGAGATAGGACTTGGCAAAGATAGATAAGGAGCATTCACTTAAAACGTCTACATCTGGGAAGCAACTAAAGGAGACACAGCGAGAGTTCAGGAGCGACATGTTCGAGGGTAACACGTGCAGGGAGCCCTGGATGTCGAGGGCTGAATAAAGAGTGAAGAGGAACATGGAGAGGGGGCATCAAGAGAATAAAAAGTATAGGGAGGTACTTAAAAAGCAAATTAGGAAGGCAAAAGATGGGTCATCAAATATCACTGGCAGACAGGGTTAAGGTAAATCCAAAAGGCATTTTATATGTACATTAAGGGCAAAAGAATACGCAGGGGAAGGGTAGGGCCGAGCCCATCAGGGACAATCTGTGTGTGAAACTGGAAGGTATAGGCGAGATCCTAAAGGAATACTTTTCAAATGAAAGGAACTTTGTGGTTGGAGGATTCAGTGATGAGGAAGGTGAAATTTTAGTGCAAGTCTCAATAAATAGTGGACGTATTCTAGTCCAGATGAAGGGTCACGACCTGAAACATCGACTATCCATTGCCCTCCACATATGCTGTCTGACATCGATGTGTTGGTTCAATGGGCCGAGAGATGGAGAGCAGAGTTTAATCCTGAGATTTATTGATGTCACCCTGTAGCCCAATACTACCCTTCACAACTACACCAATCTTAGTGTCATCTGCAAACTTACCGATCATCTCGTACATTACAAATAGTAAGGGTCTCAGCACTGTCCTCTGTGGAAGGCCACTTATCACGGGCAGCTAATCCAACAAATAACCCTCTACCATGAGCTGATGCATTATGGGAGTATTAATGAGGCTAGGACATACACCATGAATGGCAAGTTCCAAGGAAGTATTGAGGTACAGAGGGACCTTGGTATACATGTCCAAAGATCATTGAAAGTGGCAGCACAGGTAGATTAAGGTATATAGGGCACTAGCCTTCATTAGTTGAGTCACTGAACAGAAGAGCAGGAAGGTCATACTCAACTTTGTAAAATATTGGTCAGATCTCAACTGAAGTATTGCTGTAGTTCTGGTCACCACACTATAGGAAAGATGTGATAGTGCTGGAGAGGATGCAGAGGGGATTCTCCAGGGATGGAGTATTTCAGTTATGTGGAGAGACTGGAGAAGTTGGATCTGTTTTCCCTGGAGCAGAAAAGATTAAGAGGGGACATGATTAAGATATACAAAACTGTGAGGGGTATAGACAGGAAACTTTTCTGCATATCAGAGGTAGGCAAAACTGGAGGACATATATTCGGGGCAAGGAGTTAGACAGTTGGGGGTGGGGGATCTTTTTCACTCAGAGTAGCAAATACCTGGAATACACTGCCTGAGTGAGTGGTGACAGCAAAGTTGCTGACAGCATTTAATGTTTGACAAGCACTTAGCTCAGAAGCTGTGGGCAAAGTGCTAGAAGATGAGATTAATTGGTGTGGACATGGTGGGCCAATGGCCGTTTCCATGCTGTATAACCCCACGACACTACAAGTCATTCATATATCCAGATGTTTCCAAGTTTTACTTCAGAAGCCACAAATTGATTGACTTCAATTCCCCATTTAGGGCAGATGTCCTAACTGCAGAATGTAATTGTATTCCTCTAACTAAAGGAGCAGCAATATTATTGAGTCATAGAAACTGCACAGAAACAGGCCCTTCAGCCCACCATGTCAATGGTAACCTTTTTGCCCACCTACACTACCCCATTTGCCACATTAGATCTGTATCCCTCTACGCCTTGACTATTTAAGTGTCTGAGTGCCTCCTAAACATAGTGATTGTATCTGATTCCATCACCACCTCTGACAGTGCATTCCAGATATCAAGAGCTTTATTAAAAAAACCTTTTCTCCTTACATCCCCCTTAAAACTCCTTCCTCTCACCTTTAACCTGTGCCATTTTGTTTGTGATACCCCTATCAAGGGAAAAGGATTTTGACCATCTATCTAATCCATGTCTCTCAATCTTGTACAGCTCTACTAGGTCACCCCTCAGACTCCTTTGCTCCACTGAAAACGATCTCAGCCTATCCAATATTGGGGCAATGTAGTTTGCTGGGATGTGGTGCTGTGTGGACAGGACTTTACAGGTACATCAGCTCTGTGACAAATGGAGTGCAACCTGGTCAATTTCAGGAAAAGTACCTTCAGAAAACTCAGCTACATTCAGGTGTGGGTACAGACTCAGGAGATTAGTTTGTGATCAAAGTTATAACACAATGAAACAATATATTTAGAATTGGTTCTCTCTCTGAATGTTCTTTTCACGAATGCAGGATCAGCTCCCAGTAAAATTAAAAGACTGTGGAGTGACCTCAATGCTTGTGTACAAAGAAATCAATTACTTTTTCAATGTATAACAAAATTCTAGGGCCAAAATATCTGCAGCAATGCTAATAATATCCGGTACAAACTTATCAGCAGTTTGCAGAAACTCAAAGGCCCCAAAGTTGATCTTTATCAACCAGCTCCCATTGACACCCAAAAAAAAAAACACAAACATAAACATACTGCTGACATTCTGCCAGAGGTCATTTGCCGCCATTAGACAGCTTGGGTAGCACTTCTGCAGGTATCACATGAAGCAACAATATTCTGATGATATTCTCATTCAAAGGCACAATTCAACAATGCCCACAATAGTGGGCAGTCCTCAAAATGAGTTCTAGAAGTACCTCTGGTGACAAAAGTTTATTTATTTGGCAATTTTCAGTGAGAAAGATGGTCATTGTATCTTATCACAAGGTGATACTTGGTTCCTTTCTTAAACCTTCCCTCCATGTAGATGTCCTCTCAACCCTCAAAGACTTACCTTAGCTTTATACAGACTGATACTCCTCACCATTCCCTTTTACCCTGGCAAAACAGAATGGTATTTCTTGATGTTTGTGTTACCTTTTATTTTGGGCAGCGTAGAGAATCAGCTTCTTGCTTCATAGGGATGAGTCCATAAGAATCTTTCAGTGAGTTTGGACTGTGGCTATCTACTTTGCTAGATGATGCGCCACAATCCCAAATAACAGCATAATCCCAAAAGGTAGACTTTTCAACAAGTATGTGATCAGCAATTCTACATGAAAGTATGAAAGAGTACATATACTGAAGCCTAAACCCCACTCACCTATTATTAGCTTGGTTTTCTTGAACAAAGGGATAACAGGTTATCAAGTAGCTTGGAATAGGTGGACCTTCAACACCACAACCACTTCCATCATTTTGGAGTGCCATAGGAACAACTGTCTCAATACCCTTCTTCTGGGGTATAAAGGGCTCTACTTCTGCTGACAGCTGGATATCCTAAACAAAATGGTGAAAAAAGCCATTACTCGTTTTTTTTTAAAAAAAGAGACAAGAATTTGAAAATCATACATACACACTACAGAAGCTTATTCCATATAATGCATCCTACTCATTCACAGCAGCCTTCATATCAAATTCAACAGTAGGCATTAAACAAAGTGGCATTCAACTCACAACATAAACATTACAGCACAGTACAGGCCCTTCAGTCCACAATGTTGTGCCGACATTTTATCCTGACCTAAGATCAATCTAACCTTTCCCTCCCACATAGCCCTCCATTTCTCTATCATTCATGAGGAGACAGAACACAGAGTCTAGGCTGATGTGTCAACAGTGCATAGTGCTGCAGTGTAGATGCTGAAGTTCTGGCCAGATGACCAGGTAAACAGTCAGAATCTTGAGATCCAGATATCTGGGGGGGGGGGGGGGGGGGTGGAGAGAGGAGGAGTCTAAAGGCAACATGAGGGGCAAGTTTGTTTCAAAAAAAAAGTGGTAGGTCCCTGGAATGGGTTACTAGGGGTAGTAGTGGAAGCAGGAAGTTTGATAGAATTTAACAGGGTTTTAGATAGACACATGAATATGAAGGGAATGGAGGGATATGAATGATACACAGGAGGAGGACATTTAACTCCATGTATATTCTATACAGACATGCATTAATCTGTAAGATTAATATATCTAAATAAAAGCACATTTTGTATTCATCATGGTTAGTTTAATTGAAGGTTGCACTTAATATTTGTCAAGGAAAATGCAATAGAGCATTCAAAAAAAAAACAGCTTTGCAAAAAGAAAACTGTTCATCAAATGACCCAAATTATGTCACTAATGTCCCCAATCAGACTTTCAATCCTGTCAGTTAAATGAAAATGCAGGCTAATGGGGCACATTCAAAAGATGGGCCATGAATTCTGCTGAAAGATCAATCTAAAACATCAACTTTTCTCCCTCTCCACAGATGCTGCCCATTCTGATGAGGGAAATTTGTGTTCTGTGGTTCAAATTCAGTTTTCCAAAATTCTCAATACTTTGCTTTTGTGCTGCTACACAAACTTCCCTCAGTAATTTTGTTTACAAATGCTGCTTTTCTTCTTTTCATCTATTTCCCCGGTATGACTGTAACAAGCTGGTACAATAACTGTAAAACATGATTTGAAATATGTAACATGGCTAGATGGAATAAGTTGCACGTTTCAATTACAGTCCAGGAATGTGAATCCTTCTCATCACAACGTAAAATACAGGGACTATAATTTGTCCATTATTTTGAGACAGAGGGCTTCACAAGCACTTGAAAGCATAGCCAGCAGTGACGGCCTAAAATGTAGTGAGCTATATTCAATTGTGGGATTCAAAAGGGAATCGAATAATTCTGAGGGAAAAGAATTTGCAGAGCAATGGGGAGAGGCAGGGGATTGTACAGATGCAGTGGGCTGAATGGCCTCTTTTCATTCTACCACCTCTGATTCCGTGAAATCAGGTTCCAGGAAAAAAGGTAAGTAATTGTTTTGAAATTCTGTTTTAAATTGATTTTTTTAGTGTGTGAAAGTCTTGTTTATTGTGATAAATGTAGATAAAATGTTTTGTCTGAAAGGGACTTAAGTGTTCACAAACAGTAACACTATCAGCTTTGTCAATGCTCTGGGAGGGGAGCAGACGGCTGTGTCGAGAACCCACTCAGCTGCTCCCACCACCACTCTGCACTCAGCCAAACCAAAGTCCTGGCAGCCCAGCTCCCAACAGAAGACTGTACCCAGAGCAGTACTGGAGGAAAAAAAGTGGCCCAGGATCACGTGACCAGTGACTTTGAAACAAGAAAGATGTGCCCCATTATGTACAAGCTTCTACGTTCGAAAGCAGGACAGAAGACAATCAAGACTGCCTACAGCCAGAGTTTCTGCTTTTATGTAGTAAAACAAAATAGATTCTTGTTGATAAATAAGTGTACATCTCTCTAAATAAATAATGGATTTACTTTGATATTACCAAATTAACATATGCATCAATAAAAATGTAATTGGTTGCTACTGGTTAAGCTAAAGAATAAAAATGAAATTCAGCAAAATCTACCAAAAGATTTTTCAGATACATTTCACTGGGTGCTCAGCCATTTCTCCCCACCCCTGCCCCTCCCCCTAATGAAACCAAAACTGTATAGAATGTTGCAACACAAATTCGAGGATGTGGGATTTTGTATTGGTCAAGTAAGTCAGGAAACTTTCTAGAAATGAAATGCAAGTTATAAAGTGGAGTTCACAGAGTCAGAGAGTTATACAGCCCTTCGGCCCAACTGGTCCATGCTGACCAGGATGCCCCATCCAAGCTAGTCCCATTTGCCAGCATTTGGCCCATAACCTTCAAACTTTTCCAATCCATGTAGCTGTTCAACTGTCTTTTAAAGGTTGTTATTGTACCTGCCTCAACCACTTCCTCTGACAGCTCATTCCACATAGATACCACCAATTGTGTAAAGAAAAGTTGCCCCTCAAGTACCTATTAAGTCTTTACCCTCTCACCTTAAACCTACGCCCTCTAGTTCCCAATTCCCCAACCCTGGGAAAAAGACTGAGTACATTCACCCTATCTATGCCCCTCATTTTATACACTTCTGTAAGATCACCTCTCAGCCTCCGACGCTCCAAGGAATAAAGTCCTAGCCTGTCCAACCTCTCCCTATAACGCAGTCCCTCATGTCCCAGCAGCATCCTTGTAAATCTTTTCTGCACTCTTTCCAGTTTAATAACATCTTTCCTACAGCATGGGATCCAAGGAATATTGGATCCAAATTTGACTTGATAATAGAATGCAGAGGTGCTGGTGGGGGATTGCTTATATGGTTGGAAGGTAGGCGGCACGGTAGTGTAGTGGTTAGGGCGACGCTATTACAGCGCCAGCGATCAGGGTTTGATTCCCGTCGCTGTCTGTAAGGAGTTTGTACGTTCTCCTGTGTCTGCATGGGTTTCCTCCCACATTGCAAAAACGTATGGGTAGGTTAATTTGGGTTTAAAGTGGGCGGCGCAGACTCATTGGGCCGGAAGGGCCTGTTACCATGCTGTAAATAAATAGATAAATAAATAGATAAATAAATAAATAAATAAAGGTCCGCGGCCAGTGGTGTACTACAGGGATTGGTACTGGGATCCTTAGTTTGCTGTGTATATTAACTTAGATGTTAATGAGGTAGGTATGACTAGTATTGTTTTTTTATTGTCACTTGTGCTGAGGTACAGTGAAAAACTTTTGCATACCAATCGAACAGGTCAATTCATTACACAGTGCAGGTACATTGAGTTAGTACAGAGTGCATTGAGGTAGTACAGGTAAAAACAATAACAGTACAGAGTAAAGTGTCACAGCTACAGAGGAAGCTCAGTGCAGGTAGACAATAAGGTGCAAAGTCACAGCAAGTCAGATTGTGAGGTCAAGAGTCCATCTCATCGGATAAGGGAACTGTTCAATAGAAGCTGAGCTTGAGCCTGGTGGTACGTGCCCTCAGGCTCCTGTATCTCCTACCCGATGAAAGAGCAGAGAGAATGTCCCGGGTGGGTGGGGTCTTTGATTATGCTGGCTGCTTCACCAAGACATTGAGAGGTAAAGAGAGCCCACGGAGGGGAGGCTGGTTTACGTGACATGCTGGGCTGTGTCCACAACTCTCTGCAGTTTCTTGCAGTCCTGGGCAGAGCAGTTGCCATAGAAGCCACGGCCAAGAAAGCTCACCAGCGCCTCTACTTCCTCAGGAGGCTAAAGAAATTTAGTTTGTCCCCTTTGACTCTCACCAACTTTTACCGATGCACCATAGAAAGCATCCTATCTGGATGTATCACAGCTTGGTATGGCAACTGCTCTGCCCAGGACCACAAGAAACTGCAGAGAGTCGTGGACACAGCCCAACGTATCACGGACACCGCCCAGCGCATCACAGACACGAGCCTCCCCTCCTTGGACTCTGTCTTTACCTCTCATTGTCTTGGTGAAGCAGCCAGCATAATCAAAGACCCCACCCACCCAGGACATTCTCTCTTCTCTCCTCTTCCATTGGGTAGAAGATACAGGAGTCTGAAGGCACGTACCACCAGACTTAAAGACAGCTTCTACCTCACTGTGATAAGAATATTGAACGGTTCCCTTATACAATGAGATGGACTATGACCTCATGATCTACTTTGTCGTGATCTCGCACCTTATTGCACTGCACTCTCTCTGTAGCTGTGACGCTTTACGCTGTACTGTTATTGTTTTTACCTGTACTACATCAATGCACTCTGTACTGACTCAATGTAATTGCACTATGTAATGAATTGACCTGTACGAACGGTTTGTAAGACAAGCTTTTCCCTGTACCTCAGTACAAGTGACAATAATAAACCATACCAAGCCGTGATGCATCCAGATAGGATCCAGATGTGATGCATCGATAAAAGTTGGTGAGTGTAAGTTTGCAGATGACACAAAATTGGTGGCATTGTGGATAATGAGGAGGATAGTCTCAGGCTTCAGAAAGGTATGCATCAGCTGGTAAATTGAATTAAATTGTGTTAACTGTGAAGTGTTGCATTTTGGGAGATCAAATGAGACACAATGATTGGTAGGGCCCTAGGGAATACTGAAGAACACAGGGATCTTGATGCACATCCACAGATCGCTGAAGATGGCAGCACAGGTAGGTAGGGTGGTAAAGGCGGCATATGGTGTGCTAGTCTTCATTATGTGGTGCACAGAAGAACAGGAACGATAGGATAGTTTTAGAGAATATTGGCAAGGCCAGATCTGGAATATTGCATAGAATTCTGGTCACCACAGAATAGAAATGATGTTATTGCTCTGGAGAGGGTGTCGAGTTGATTCACCAGAAATGTTGCCTTGGACAGAGCATCTCAGTTACAGGAAAAGACTGGATAGGCTGGGTAAGCTTCTCAAAGCACGAGTATCTAAACCAAGGGCATAGGTTTAAGGTAAGGAATAAGTTTAGGGGGGATACAACAAAAAGTGTTTGGTCACCCAGAGAGCAGCTGGAATCTGGAACACACTGCCTGAGAGGGCCGTGAAGGCAGAGGTTCTCAACATTTAAGCAACATCTGAATGGCACTTGAACTGCCAAGGTATAGAAGGCTGTGCGCCAAGTGCTGATAAATGGGATCAGTGTATGTGGGTACATGATGGATGGCATGGACAGGGTGGGCTGAATGGCCTGTTTATGATTTTTCAGTGCAACCTACTTCCTGAGAACAAGTGGGAAAAGAAAGTTTCTGTTCTATTGTAACAATTGTAATTTGTTCTTGCTGCATTATCTGCAACACAAGAGCACTCAAAGGAAACATTGTGGTGAGCTGCAGCTGCCAAAAAGCAATGAATTGCTCATACATTACTAAGTGAGCAGATCGCCATACATCATCTTTAACAAGGTTAATTTAATTGTAGGCAAAAGAAGAATTATTTTGTAGAGAAGTGCAGTTTCCATATAGGTTAGACAGGTACCATGCAAAAAGGAACCCAGATCACACCAACACTAATTCATCAGTCCTTCAAATTCAGACTTCTCACAAGGTCTGTTCAATAATCCATCCAATCTGTTTTTACCCTACTTCCTGTGGAACTAGAATTGATCCCCATTTCCTTCTGAAATTATTTCAGGTCAACATTTACCACATTAAGCAGCAACAAATAAATTGAAAAATCTTGCCTTTAACAACAAAATAGAAATAGTTGGTTTTCATTGAAAATGTTTGACTAAAATGGCGGGAAATCAGATCAACCCAGAATGCTAAAAAGGTAGCAGTGCCATTTTTAAAGCATTTCTGCGGGAACCATCACAACCAACAAGTGTGGGATTATGTTCCCTCAGAATAATGGGGCTGCTACTGCTGCACTTTGTTGGATCTATTCACAGTTTAATGCATTCACTTTAATGCATGAAGCTATGTTTGTTATTACAGAAGTTGACAATGATTTCAAAGATGGCTCTGCAAATCAACTTACAACATTTTAGATGGAAGAATCCTATACTTCCAACAGCTATGATGTTTGAATTCTGGCAACAAATTTTAGCCATCAGCCATTAAGTAAAAAAGTTTAGTACTGAATATGATTATAATTGTACATGGATCCAAGTTACAAAATAGTTATTTCCTGCAATCAGGCTATCATTCATTGTAAAGTAAATAATGATCCAATAACAAACAAAACCAACCAAATACATCAGGGCTATTAAAATGACAGTATGTCAACAATTTCATACACTTCTCAGCTAAAGTGAAATTCAATGAGATCTTTCATTAGCCATTATAGATGGAACTTTTTTTTTATTATATACTTTTGCATAAACTGTGTTGATTGCTTAGCAGCAAATAGAGTATTAGGAATGAGACAAGTGACAGTCTAGGGGAACTAAATCATCTTTTACCTGCTATTTACAAAACAATCCTTCCAGCTTCCTATTATCAAGTTGGCTAATTCACTATATTTTAGCACATGCTGGCACACTGGGATACTAGTTTCTGTAAATAAAACAAAACAAAAAGAAAACATTAGTGTTTTCTGATATGATAGTTCTGCACTATTACAAAGCAACTTGTGATTTAAAGTTTCTTCAACATTGCACGCAGTTTTCAGAAAAAAAATCTTATTTTCTGCACAGTAATCTTTGTAACCTTGACAATTATTAATGACTATTTGAGGTCACTTAAAATGCATTGAATTTTGGAGAAATTTCTTCACCTAGAGGATAGTGAACCTGTGGAGTTCTCTTCTACAGAAGACAATGGAGGCCAGATCAGAATATACAGAATGAAGTATTCCTCAATACTTGAGGGATCAGGGGAAATGCCAAGGCTGCTACTGAAGTGGATGACTAGCCATCATCATGTTGAATAGCGGTGAGGGATAAGTTGCCAACTCCTGCTCCTATTTCTTACATTTCTACGTCACATGCAGGATCTGAGCATTTTAAAATCACACTTTTTTTTACATTAATTCAGTACAGTATTTCAAAGTGAAGTTAAACTGATGTTGCTACTAACTATATATACACACACATTTTATTGTACAACCCATAGATTAACAAATGAATCTAAATTTAGAGAATGCATGAGTAAACCCCAGTTGATTTCAGAGGTCATTAGATATTTGTCAAGAGAATACCCATCTACATATAAATAAAGTTGACATTTTAGAATGTTATTCCTGTGTTCTATGCACAGGGACAGGCCCTTCAGCCTACGAAGTCTGTGCCACCCATGATGCCAAATTAAACTAAGCCCACCTGCCTGATGACCTCCATTCTCTACATGCTCATGTGCCCACTTAAATGCCTCTTAAACGCCAGTACCGTATCTGCTTCCACCACCAGCCCTGGCAGCACATTCCAGGCACCTACCACTGTGTGAAAAACAAAACTTATCCTGCACATCCCATTTAAACTTTTCCCCTCTAACCTTAAAGTTACGTCCTCCTGTATTTTACATTTCTATCCTGGGAAAAAAGACTGACTGTCTATCCCATCTATACCTCTCATAATTTTATAAACTTCTATCAGGTTTCCCATCAGTCTCCGATGCTCCAGAGAAAACAATCCAGGTTTGTCAAACCTCTCCTTACAGCTAATATTCTCAAACCCAGGCAGCATCCTGGTGAATCTCTTCTGCACCCTCTAAAGTTTCCACATTCTTCCTGTAACAGGGCGACCAGAACTGAACACAATACTCCAAATGCATCCTAACCAAAGTTTTATATAGCTGCAACACGACTTCCCGATTCTTATAGTCAATGCCCCAAACGATGAAGGCAAACATGCCAAATGCCTTCTTTACCATCTTTGTCACTTTCAGGGAGCTATGGACTTGCACCCCAAGATCCCTCTGTACATCAGTGGTCCCAAGGGTTCTGTCATTTACTGTACACTCTCCTCTTGCATTTGACCTCCCAATGTGCAACACCTCACACTTGCCTAGATTAAACTCCATTTGCCATTTCGCCATCCATATCTGGCAGGCCAAAGGGCCTGCTCCTGAACTGTTCCATGTTCTATACTATCCACAACTACATCGAATTCTGTGTCATCCACAAACTAATCAGCCCATCTACATTTTCATCCAAGTCATTTATATAAAATCATAAACAACAAGAGTCCCAGCACTGGTCCCTGTGAGACAGCACTGGTCAGAGACCTCCAGTCAGACTAACACTCCTCCACCTCTACCAATTTCTACAGCCACGCCAATTTACCAAGTAACTATGGATACCATGCATCTTAATCTTTTGGATCAGCCTACCAAGGACCTTCTTAAATGCCTTACTAGAGTCCACATAGACAACATCCACTACCCTACCCTCAATCATCTTTGTTACCTCCTCAAAATAATCAAGCCTGTAAGGCATGACCTGCCCCACACAAAGCCATGCTGACTATCCCCAATAAGCCCACGTTTTTCCAATCATAAAACATTTACTGCACCACCGGCAGTACTATCCTTCGGATAACTGATTCTAACTTTCAAAAACTAGGACTGAGCCAATAGTTCCATGGAGTCCTCCGTAAAGACTTCAGTAGTTGCTAACATTAACAATACAAGCTTCAATACAATTTCTAGTCCTCTGATGTTACTTTAGCAGTCTGTCAACATTTACCCCACCCACCGACCCCAACCAGCACTATAATTAATTTACCTGATCATTTAAGGAAAGCTTGTGACATTTTAATATATGGAGTAAAATCTCAAGCCCCATCCATTTCTGCTGTTTCCTGACAAGATCTGAACAAGTGCAAAAACTCTCTCTTCCTGTTTCAACCTTGGCTCAATGGGAGCTGTCTCAGCACTGGCTCAAGGTCGTGACTTCAAGCTGCAGCACAAAAACCTGATCCCATACTCCAGGTTCAATGTGGTGTTAGGTCAGTGCCACATTGACCAAGATCTGTTTTTTTCAGATAAGAATCATCCAAGGACACTTGCAGGTGACTATTCAACAGAGGATGAGTGGATTTTGCCTGGTAAATATACAGTTCTTAACCAGTACAATTAAAACAAATTACCTGGTGATTTATCTCATTGCTATCTCAAGAGACCTGAACTTAAATAAAGAAAATTATGTAGGGATATATGGGAGAAAGTGGCTGGAGTAGACTGGGAAAACAGATTGAAACTTTTGTCAGCAAGCAATGTCAAACATTTCAAGATTTCAATATTCTTAATGATGTATAATCCATTAAAATTTCCACATCTGTAGCTAACTGGGGTGGGTAAAAGCAATATTAGATCAGAAGCAGCTTATAATTCTGCCAGAAGTAACAAGTTAGAGTAGACTTAATGAAGTAGACCAGCATAATGTGAAAGAAATATTAGAATTTAATGACAAAGAAATACAAATCTGTTAGCGCCTGAGCAATGAAGATCACAAGAGGAATAAGCAGCCACCAACACAGCAACATCAAAACAGCTCACTATGGAAGCATTCTTCTACATCAAGACAGTGATAGTAGTAATCTTCAAAGATGCCAATTCTAATACAGAGTGCAGCATTAAACATGGCCAAAATGTTTAAATGATACACAATGCCAGCTTTGATACAAGGAGATTTAACAGACAAGGAAAATCGTGGAATCATAAAAAGTACAGCACAGAAACAGGCCCTTTCAGCCCATCTCGTCTATGCTGATTGTGATGTCCATCTATGCTGATGCCATTTGCCTGAAGTAGGCCCAGATCCCTCTACACCTTTCCTATCCAAGTGCCTGTCCAAATGCTGCAGAGGGTTGCAGACTCAGCCAGCTCCATCATGGTCACAACCCTCCCCACCAGAGGACATCTTCAAGAGGTGGCACCTCAAGGCAGCAGCATCCATCACTAAGGACCTCACCATCCAGGACATACCCTCTTCTCATTACTACCATCAGGGAGGAGGTATTCAGAAACAGTTTCTTCCCCTCTGACAGATTTCTGAACAGTCCATGAACACTACCGTTATTCTTTTTTTTGCATGTTTTTTTAAATAATTTATACTAACAACTACTGATGCTAGACGAATCACAGGTAGCAATGAGTCAGCTTACCAAAGCAAGACAAGACACCTGAAAGGTAACGCAACAACCACCTCTCGCTCAATGCCAGCAAAACTAGAGAGCTGATTGTTGACTTCAGGAAGGGGACGGAGGGCGAACATTGGGGGATCAGCAGTAAAGAGGTAGCAGCTTTAAATTCCTGGGCATTAACATATCAGATGACCTGTCCTAAGCCCAGCACATAGATGCAATCATGACGAAAGTGTGCCAGCGTCTTTAAGAGGTGAAGAAGGTTCCACTTGTCACCGAACACCAACAAACTTCTACAGATGTACTGATGAAAGTATCCTGACTGGTTGCATCATGGTCTGGTGCAGTAATTCACATGAACAGGAACATAAAAAGCCGCAGAGCGTAGTGGACGGGCACATCCCTGCCCACCACTGGTAGTATCTACAGGAGGCGCTGCCTCAAGGCAGCAATATGCATCAAAGATCCCCACCATCCAGGCCATGTCATCTTGTGAATGCTGCTTATATGATGTTATGTGTCTGTGATGCTGCTACAAGTTTTTCCATTGCACCTGTACTTGTGCATATGACAGTAAGTTCAACTTTGACTGTAATTTTTGCCTTTGCACTGTACTGCTGCTGCAAAACAACAAATTTCTTGTCAAAAGTTAGTGATAATAAATCTGATTCTGAAACATTGTGATAGAATCTGCCTCCACCACCACCTCTGACAGCTCATTTCAGATATTCACCACCCCCCTCTGTATGAAAAAATTTACCCCTCAGATCTCCTTTAAATTTCTCCTCTCTCACCTTAAACTTATGCCCTCTAGTTTTAGACTCCCTTACCATGGGAAAAAGTTATGAGGGCATAGGTAGGATAGACAGTCAGAATTTTATAAATCTCTATGTTCATCCCTTCTGATTCCAACATTCCAGTGAGAATAAACCTAGTCTATCCAATCTCTCCTTATACAGCCCTCCATCCCAGGCAACATCCCGGTGAATCTCTTCTGCAACTCACTCTATTGCTACCCTATCCTTCCTGCTGCAGAGTTTTACTTTGATGCCTTAAGTATTTCACATTTCTATGCTGGGACAAAAGATTCTGACTACCTACCCTATCTCTGCCTCTCATAATTTTATATTCTTCTATCAGATCACTCCTCAGCCTCTGACACTCCAGAGAAAACAATCCAAGTTGGTCCAACCTCTCCTTATAGCTAATGTTCTCTAATCCAGGAAACATCTTGGTAAACCTCTTCTGCACCCTCTCCAATGCCCTGACATCCTTCCTGTAATGTACTAATCTAATACATCTGGCTATAGCAATGAAGATGTGTGCTGCAGAAACCGTTATGCCTCCAGCCAAGCACGACCATTTAGTACAGTGAGACAAAAACCACCCTTTAGAACGATGACCACAAAACTAGCAGATGGTTGTCAAAATCCACCTGGTTCACTAATGCCAATCAGGAAGAGGAAATCTGTTGTCCTAATCTGGTTCACCAATGTAGTTTGACACTTAAATGCCCTCTGAAATCAATTAAGATATCTTTATTAGTCACATGTACATCAAAACACAGTGAAATACATCTTTTTGCGTAGTGTTCTGGGAGCAGCCCACAAGTGTCGCCACGCTTCTGGCGCCAACATAGCATGCCCACAGCTTCCTAACCTGTAGGTCTTTGGAACGTGGGAGGAAACCCACGCAGACACAGGGAGAACGTACAAACTCCTTACAGACAGTGGCCGGACTTGAACCCGGGTCGCTGGCGCTGTATATCATTACACTAACTGCTACACTACTGTGCCAGCTGTCCCAATCCAAAAAATATTAAAAATTTACTACCATCAGTACATTTATAATACTGACATCTACCCAATGAGGTGGAAAACCCTCCTGGATGTACCTAACAAATTCTGCCCCATCTAAATCTCTTACACTAAGGAGGTCCCAGCTTATATTAGGGAAGTTGAAGTCCCCCACGACAACAATCCTATTAGTTTTACACCTTTCTCTAATCTACCTGCATATCTGTTCCTCAATGTCCCGGTGGTTATTGGGGGCTCTGCAGTATAATCCCATCAGAGTGATGCACCTTTCTTATTTTTAAGTTCTACCCATATAAACTCAGTGGATGAGAGCCCTCCATTATGTCTCCTTGAGTGCAGCTGTGGTATTATCCCTGATTAGTAGTGCAATTCCGCCCCCCCCCCCCTTTTTTACCTCCCTCTCTCTTTTCTAAAACATTGAAACCCTGGAACATTAAGCACCCATTCCTGTCCCTCTCTCAACCAAGTCTCTGTTATGGCCACAACATCATAGTTCCATGTACTGATCCCATGCTCCAAGTAAATCATCCTTGCCCATAAATATTCCTAGCATCCAAATACATACACTTCAAACTGTCCATCCCATCGTGTCTATTACTTTGCTCCTGCCTGTTTTTACTGGTCCTGACATCTACCTTCCTCTCAATCCCTCCACTTTCTGACCCGGTGCTCTGTTTCCCACCCCCCTGCCAAACTACCTTAAATCCTCCCGAGTAGCACTAGTGAACCTCCCAGCCAGGATATTTGTTCCCCTCCAGTTGAGGTGCAACCCGTCCTTCTCGTACAGGACACCCCTGCCTCAGAAGAGGTTCCAATGAACCTGAAACCCTGCCCCCTGCACCAGTACCTCAGCCACTCAGTCATCTGTTCCGCCATCCTATTCCTGCCCTGACCAGCCCATGGCACCGGGAGTAATCCAGAGATCACCACCTTGGAGCTCCTGCTCTTCAGTCTCTTTCCTAACTCCCTACACTCACTGCGCAGAACCTCTTCCCTCCTTCTACCCATGTCATTGGTGCCAATGTGCACCCTGACCTCTGGCTGCTCATCCTCCCCCTCGAGAATACTCTGCAGCCACTCTGAGACATCCTCGACCCTAGCACCCAGGAGGCAACACACCATCCTGGAGTCTTTCGTGGCCACAGAATCTCCTGTCTGATCCCCCAACTATCAAGTCTCCAAACTATTGCTCTGCCTGACTTTATCCTTCCCTGCCGAGCCACACTGAACTGGCTGCTGTTGCTGTGCCCTGATAGGTCATCCCCACAGCAGTACCCAAAGGGGTATTCTGGTTGCTGAGGGTTATGTCCACAAGGGAACCCGCACTGACTGCTTACTCTCTTTACTTCTCCTGCTGGTCACCCATCTATCTGAAGCCTGTACCCTGGAGTGTAACCATCTCAGTAGAAGTCTCATTTATGAGGCTCTCAGCTTCCTGGATGGTCCCAAGTACATCCAATTCCAGCTCCATTTCCTTGACCTGGCCAGTCAGGAGCTGCAGCTGGGTGCACTTCCTGCAGATGTAGTCCTCGGGGATACTGCAAGGTTCCCTGACATCCCACATGTTCAATTCTATTCGTAGTTCCTCTACAGATGAAGTTGTTCATGCCTGTGTATTGTAGGATGACTACTATATTCAGGCATGGTGATAAATGACAAGTAATATTTGTGCCACACAAACTGTCAGCCAACAAGGGAACATATACCTTGGAAATTATAATACTAATGAATATCTAAGTTCCCCACCATCAACATCCAGGAGGAATGGGGAAAATCACCACTGACCAGAAATTCAACTAGAATTCCACAGACTATGGTAACAGCAGGTCAGAGCTTGGGTTTCCTGTGGCAAATGAGTTACCTTCTAACATCCTTTACACCATTTAGAAATAAACATGTCAGGAATTCTTGCATCTGGATGAGCGCAATTCCAACAGCACTGAAGCAGCTTCTCATCACTCAGGACAAACTGCCCACTCCATCCACTACCCTATCATCCCCTTCCCACTGGCACCATTGATAAAATGCACTGCACTGAAATCACTTAGGCTACTTCAACCGCACCTATTAAACCTGCACCAGGCTTTGTACGTAAAGGTAGGTTTTTCACTTAATCAGATAAAACAAGAACTATATAACAGTGCAGCATACACATGTCAGTTTTCTGGACTTGATATTCCAACTTCAGGTAACCCACACCCATGCCCCTTTCCCACTCCCAACAGTCCTCTTCTCTCCCTTTGTTCACTTTTTCTATCCTTGCCCCCCCATTCTGCCCATCATTCCCCTCTCCCTCACCACCTGTTTCCACCTATTACCTACCAGCTCCCGTCCCACCCCTCCCCTTCTGTATAATGGCCTTCTTTCCTCTTCCTCCCCAGTCCTGATGCAGGGTCTCGACCTGAAACGTCGACACATTCCTTTTGCCTCCACAGATGCTGCTCGACCCACTGAGTTCTTCTGGCAATTTATTTCTGACAAAATTCTACAACTTGAGGTAACTTGCCTGTGTCAACAACAGAACTGGCCAGTTTATCTGTAATACCAGCTTGGTTTTGTCATTAGCACCTCCTGACTTGCTGGGCATGTCCCACAGCTCTGCTTTTGCAACTTTCTTTGTTGTGTTCTCACTTTCTAACTGCCTTCGTTGTTGGACGTATGATTAGTAAATTTGCATATAACACGAAAAATGGTGGTATGGATAACAAGAAAGATTGTCCAAAGCTACAGCTGGGTACAGGTCAGTTGAAAAGTTGAGAGCAGCATTGGCAGATGGAATTGAATCCTGGCAAGTGCTAGGTGATGCATTTTGGGAAGTCAAATGGGATAAGACATCACAGTATATTATATAGCACCAAGGAATGTTGATGAATAGATGTTAGGGGCCCCAAGCCCATAGTTCCCCTGAAGTGGCAGGACAGGTGGATAGAGTGGTTAATAAGGCATTTGGCATAGTTGCCTTTATTGGGACATTATGTTGCAACCACTAAGCATTGGTTATGCTATGCTAGGAGTACTGTGTGCAGTTCTGGTGGCCACACTAAAGGAAGGATGTGATTGTGTTGGAGGGGGTGCAGAGGAGATTCACCAGGATGTTGCCTGGATTGGGGCACTTTAATTATGGAGAGAGAGATTGGATAGAGTAGTTTTTATTTCCCTGGAGCAAAGGCGGCTGAGATAGGGTAGACAGTCTAAATCTTTTTCCAGTAGTAGGGTTATCAAATACAAAATCAAGGGGTCTCAGGTTTGAGGTGAGACAAAAGGAATTTAATGTTGATTTGAAGGGCAAGTTTCTTTTTGTACACAGAGAGTGGTTGATATCCGGAGTGTGCTGCCAGAGCAGATGGAGGAGGCAGATACAATCACTACTTTTAAGAGGCATTTAGACAGAGTTAAATAAACAAGGCATAGAATGATACAGACCTAAGTGGGAAAAAGGAATTAGCATGGACGTGGTGGGCCAAAGTGCCTTTTTCTGTGCTGTATAGCTCTGAGACTATAAGCCATAGGTTATGTTCCTTTTTTCAGATTGCTTCTCTACAACTGCTCCCATAAACACATTGAATGGATAATGTTGTTTACAGCTTATCCCCACAGCAACCCTGGCCTCACATCATCGGAGGTATTTTCTTTGTCATATCCATCCTGACCACAATCTATCTGCAACTTTACACAAACTTGATTTCTCCTTTTCCCAGTCACAAAGTAGGGTCTTCCATCCACAAAATCAACTGTTTATATTTTCACAGATGCTGCCTGACTTGAATGTTCCCAACATATTTTGCTTTCACTATGAAAGAGAAAGTAATATTTCCGGTTTCATACAGATTTCTAAGTCCTGTTCAATGCTGTTGTAGAATTTTTAACCACAAACAACCAAATGTGCAAATTATTAAAAAGACGAAAGAGATTGCAGATGCTGGAATCTGAAACAAAAAAAAATTAGAAGGCTCAAAGTATTTGAAAGAGCAAGCTAAGCAAAACCTGTTTGTTTCCACCCCCACATTACAATGCTCATTAGAATATAGCACAGGAACAGGCCCTTTGGCCCACCATGTTGTGCTGAACTAATTAATCTAATGACACCTAATTAAACTAATCACTTCTGCCTGCACATGGGCCCATATCCCTCCATTTTCTATATTCATGCCTCTATCCAAGAGCCTCTTAAATACCTCTATCACTTTTGCCTCCGCTACTACCCCTGGCAGCGCATTCCCACCACTCACGATATATTAAAAAAATTGCTCCGCAAACCTCCTTTGAATTAACCACTTGCACATGAATGCCCTCTAGTATTAAACATTTTGACCCTGGGAAAAGATACTAACTGTCTATCTGTTCCCCACAAATTTTATAGACTTTTACTAGGTCTCCCCTCAGCCTCCAGAGAAGACAAACCAAGTTTGTCCCCATATTCAAAAAGTAAGTTGGGATAGTCCAGGGAATTATAGACCAGTGAGCCTTACGTCTGTGGTGGGCAAGCTGTTGGAAAGGATTCTTAGAGATAGGATCTACAGGCATTTAGAGAATTATGGTCTGATCAAAGACAGCCAGCATGGCTTTGTGAAGGGAAGATCATGTCTCACAAGCCTGATAGGGTTCTTTGAGGAGGTGACTAGGAAGATTGAGGAGGGTAGTGCAGTAGAGGTGGTCTACATGGATTTTAGTAAGGCATTTGACAAGGTTCCACATGGTAGGCTTCTTTAGAAGGTCAGAGGGCATGGGATCCAGGGAGGCTTGGCCATGTGGATTCAGAATTGGCTTGCCTGTAGAAAGCAGAGGGTTGTGGTGGAGGGAGTGCATTCAGATTGGACGGCTGTGACTAGCGGTGTCCCACAAGGACTGGTTCTGGGACCTCTACTTTTCGTGATTTTTATTAATGACCTGGATGAGGGGGTAGAAGGGTGGGTTGGCAAATTTGCAGACGACATAAAGGTCGATGGTTTTGTGGATAGTGTGGAGGACTGCCAAAGATTGCAGAGGGATATTGATAGGATGCAGAGCTGGGCTGAGAAGTGGCAGATGGAGTTCAATCCAGAGAAGTGAGGTAGTACACTTTGGAAGGACAAACTCCAAGGCGGAGTACAAAGTTAATGGCAGGATTCTGGTGGAAGCAGGTATATTGGTCAAATTCAAGAGAGCAGAGGGATCTGGGGGTTCATATGCACAGATCACTTGAAGGTCACCTCATAGGTGGATGGGGTAGTTAAGAAAGCTTATGGGATGTTGGCATTCATAAATCGTGGGATTGAGTTTAACAGCCGTGAGGTAATGATGCAGCTTTACAAAACTCTGGTTAGACCACACTTGGAGTACTGTGTCCAGTTCTGGCCGCCTCATTAAGGAAGGATGTGGAAGCGTTGGAAAGGGTGCAGAGGAGATTTACCAGGATGCTGCCTGGTTTAGAGAGTATGCATTATGAGGAAAGACTAAGGGAGCTAGGGCTTTACTCTTTGGAGAGAAGGAGGATGAGGGGAGACATGATAGAGGTGTACAAAATATTGAGAGGAATAGATAGAGTAGACAGCCAGTGCCTCTTTCCCAGGGCACCAATGCTCAATACAAGAGGGCATGGCTTTAAAGTAATGGGTGGGAAGTTCAAGGGAGATATCAGAGTGAGGTTTTTTTACCCAGAAAGCGGTTGGGACATGGAATGTGCTGCCGGGGGCAGTGGTGGAGGCAGGTACATTGGTCAAATTTAAGAGATTGTTAGATAAGCACATGGAGGAATTTAAAATGGGGGGGGGGGGAAGAGGGGTTATAGTTTTTAGGCGAGGTTTAAAGGTCAGCACAACATTGTGGGCCAAAGGGCCTATATCATGCTGTACTTTCTAGGATTCCATAATTCTCTCATCATAGCGCATACCCTCTAATCCAGGCACCATCCTGGTAAACCTCTTCTGCACCCTCTCCAAAGCCTCCACGTCCTTCCTGTAATGGGGCGACCAGAACTGAACGCAATATTCCAGATGCAGCCTAACCATAGTTTTATAAAACTGCAAAATAACTTCCTGACTTTAGAACTCAATGCCTCGACTAATGAAGGCAAACATACCATACGCCGCCTTTACCACCCTATCAATTTGTGCAGCCACTTTCAGGGAGCCATGGACTTGGACCCCAAGATCCCGCTCAGTGTCCTGACATTAACTGTGAACTGCCCCTTTACATTTGACCTCCCAAAAGTACAACAAACTCACTTGTCCGTATTAAACTCCATCTGCCATTTCTCCGCCCATATCTGCAACTGATCTATATCCTGCTGTATCCTTTGACAATCTTCCACACTATACACAACACCACCAATATTTGCATTGTCTGCGAACTTACTAACCCAACCATCAACTCCAGCCTCCCAGACTACCTCGATCCACTGCAATTCACCTACCGCTGAAACAGGTCCACAGTGGACGCCATCTCCCTGGCCCTACACTCATCTCTGCAGCAGCTGGACAGTAAAGACACCTACATTAGATTATTCCTTGTTGACTACAGCTCCACCTTCAATATTACAATTCCAAGCAAACTCATCTCCCATCTCCTAGACCTGGGACTCAACACCTCCGTCTGCAATTGGATCCTTGACTTCCTGACCAACAGACCACAATCAGTAACAATTGGCAGCAACACCTCTGCCACAATTATGCTCAACACTGGTGCCCCACAAGTCTGCATCCTCAGCCCCCTACTTTACCCCCCTTACACTCATGACTGCGTGGCCAGATTCTGCTCTAACTCCAGCTACAAGTTTGCAGATGATATCACTGCAGTGAGTCAAATCTCAAATAACGATCAGTCGGAGTACAGGAAGGAGTCTAGTGGCATGGTGGCATGGCAACAACACTTCCCTTGATGTCAACAAAACAGAAGAACTGGTCAATGACTACAGGAAGGAGGGAGGTGGGGAAAGAGAGACATGCTCCTGTCTACATCAACGGCACCAAGGTCAAGACAGTGTTGCGAATTTCAAGTTCTGAGGAGTGAACATCACAAACACGTAGACACCATGGCCAAGAAAGATTATCAGCGCCTCTACTTCCTCAGGAGGCTAAAGATATTTGGCATGTCCCCTTTGACCCTCAATTTTTTTTTCCAAAAATCGATGCACCATAGAAAGCATCCTATCTGGATGCATCACGCTTGGTATGTCAACTGCTCTGCCCGAGACTGCAAGAAACTGCAGAGCTGTGGACACAGCCTCTCCTCCATGGACTCTGTCTGCACTTTCATTGCCTCTGTAAAGCAGCCAGCATAACCAAAGACCCCAACTTTCTCTCCTGGAAGCATGTACCACCAGTCTTAAGGACAGCTTCTATCCCACTGTTGTAAGACTATTCAGCAGTTGCGTTGTACAATAAAATGGACTTTTGACCTCACAATCCACCTCGTTATGGCCTTGCATCTTATTGTTTGCCTTCTTTGCACTCTTAACTGTAGCAATTTATTCTGCATTCTGTCATTGTTTTCCTTTGTACTACCTCAGTGCACTGATGTGATTAAATAATTCATATGGATGATATGCTAAACAAAGTTCTTCACTGTACCTCAGTACATGTGACAATAAAAAAACAATTTACCAATTTATCACACTTACATCCAAGTCATATACATCCAAACAGCAGAGATCCCAGTACAAATCCCTGCGGAACACCACTAGTCACGGACCTGCAGCAAGAACAAGTCCCATTGACCAATACACTGTCTTCTATGAGCAAGCCAGTTCTGACTCCAAATGGCCAAGTCACTGTGGATCCCATGCATCTCAATCTTCTGGATGAGCCTTTCATGCGAGACCTTGTCAAGCAGCTTACTAAATTCCATGTAGACAACATCTACAGCTCTACCTTCAATCACCTCCTTGAAAAATTCAGTTAAGTTAGCAAGACATGACTTGCCCTGCACAAAGCCATGCTGACTATCCCTGATTGAGCCATGGCTCTCCAAATGCTCAAATCCTATCCCTATGAATCCTCTCCAATAGCTTCCCTGCCACTGATGTGAGACACACAAGCCAATAATTCCCTGAATTTGTGGTATTTCCCTTCTTAAAGGAACAACATTGGCTATTCTCCAGAACCTTGCCTGCGTCTAAGGGAGGAAACAAAAATCTTTGTCAAGGCCCCAGCAATCTCATCACTTGCCTCCCTCAATAATATGGGGTATGTCCCATCAGGCCCGGAGGACTTATCCATCTTAATGTTCTTCAAGAGACTCAACACTACTTAACACCCAAAGGCTGTTATTCTGGCTGGAGGTCAGTTATCAGTGATGCTCTGCAAGGATTGGTGCTGGCACCTCTGTTGTTTGTGATATTCATCATGCTCCAAGTTTATTTCCCTGACCCATAATACTCCAAGCATTAAAATAAACACATTTCAACCTGTTTGCAACCCCTTGTCTATTACCTCGTCCCAGCCCATCCTTCCTTACAGACTTACTGGTCATGACAATTACCTTCCTCTCAATCCCTCCACTTACTGACCTGGTGCTCTGGTTCCCATTCCCTGCTGAACTTACTAACCCACCCATCGATGTTTCTCCTCCCCCCCCCCCCACCAAGTCATTTATATACATCACCGAGGGATCACTACAGATCCCTGCAGAACACAATTAGTCACAGACCTCTAGCCAGAATAAGACCCATCCACCACTACCCTGCCTTCATGGGCAAGCCAATTCTGAATCCAAATGGCCAGGTCACTGCAGATGTCATGCTTCTTAATCTTCTGATTGAGCCTACCATGAGGGACATTGTCCAACACCTTACCAAAATCCATGAAGACAACGTTCACTGACTCTACCTTCATCAATCTCCTTCGTCACCTCAAAAAACTCAAGTAGTAAAACACGACTTGCTCAACACAAAGCGGGGCAAGTCCCCGAGTATCCTCTCCAATAGCTTCCCTACCACTGATGTGACTCACACTGGTCTATAATTTCCAGGATTATTTCTATTTCCCTTCTTGAACAAAGCAACAACATTAGCTACTTGCCAGTCCTCTGGGACCTCGCCCAAGGCTAGAGGGGACACAAAGATCTTGCTCAAAGCACCAGCAATCTGATCTCTTGCCTCTCTCAATAACATTAGATCAATCCCATCAGGCCCTGGAGATGTAACCACCTTAACGTTCTTCAAGACCCAATGCTACTTCTTCCTTTATCTCAAAATACCCTAGCATATTAGCACAGTACACACTGATCTCACCATCCTCCTTCGTAAATACTAATGCGAAGTACTCATTTGGACATTGTCCACATCCTCTGCCTCCAAGCACACGTTCCCTCCTTTATCCTCGTGTGGTCCCACCCTCTCCCTGGTTATCCTCTTGATGTATGTATAGAACTCCTTGGGATTTTCTTTAATCCTACTCGTCAAGTAGATTTCATGGCCCCTCCTTGCTCTCTCAATTCTTGAGTTCTTTTCTCACCTCTTTATAATCCTCAAGGGCCCAGTTTGATTTTAGCTTCCTAAATCTTACATACACTTCCATTTTCTTCTTGACGAAATTCACAACCTCTTTGACATTCAAGGTTCCCTTACCTTGCCATCCTTGTCCTTCCTTCTGACTGGAACATACTTGTCCTGTACTCTGTGCAGTTGGTCTTTAAACACCCTCCACATGTCAGATGGGGACTTGTTCAAAAATAGCTATTCCTAATGAAACCTCCCCAGTTTCTGCCTAATTCTCTCATAACATACCCTCCCCCAATTTAACACAAAATGCAAGATCCCTACTTATCAACAGCCATCTTAACCCTGAGTTGTGATCACTATTCCCTAAATGTTCTCCCACTGAAAGGGGAGTCACCTGGCCAGGCTCATTTCCCAACACCAGGTCCAGAATGGCCCCTCCTCTAGTTGGACTATCCACATACTGATTTAAGAAACTCTTGGATGCATGAAACAAATTTTGCCCAATCTAAACCTTTTGCACTAAGAAGGCTCCAGTCTACGTTAGGAAAGTTGAGGTCACCCATGACAACAACCCTATTGTTATTGTACCTTTCCCTAATTTGCCTGCATATCTGTTCCTCAATGTCCTGGTGGCTATTGGAGAGCCTGTAATATAATCCCATCAGAGCAATTGCACCTTTCTTATTTTTCGGTCCTACCCACATAGACTCTGTGGATGAGCCCTCCCTTATGTCCCCTCTGAGTGCAGCTGTAATTCCTCCCCCTCTTTTACCTCCCTCTCTATCACTAAAATACTGAAACCTTGGAACATTAAGCAGCCAGTCCTGTCCCCCTCTCTCACACACACAGTCTTATACATCTCTTGGACCTTTATGCATGCTCTTAATGCACACCTTGAAGAAGTTCAGGATTTGGTACTTGGAAGTTAATGCAAGGGAACAAATCTACCTTGATCAGAAAATCCTAGGTTTCTGGCACAGTCAATCAGGAAATGTACAATAACATATGAACAGTGATGGCATCAGTACAATTCAAGAAATTTCAGTGTAGGTCCTTTTCTGCTCAAAGATTAAAATTCAATATTTTGAACTACATTTGCAATTCAGAATGAATGCAATTCAGCCCACTCACGGGTAGGGCCTACAGATTGCGATATTCTATTGTTTCTTGCTCCCCAATGGAATAAATTCCACATCTAATGTAGAGACATTTACCTCCCACTTGTTTCAAATTCAGAAAATTTTCAGACAATTAGATTCATTGAAATAAGTTATTGCAATCAAAATCAACACTAGGGTTCAAACAGAACAAGATTAATGGCAGACATTCAAATAACCTCACTCTTAAAAGAACTAAAATTTTAATTGGGATACAAGAGACTGAAGATTCTAGAAGCTGAAGCAGAACAACCTCAGGAGGAACTCAGCGGGTCAAGTAGCATCTGATGTGATGGTCAACATTTCAGGTCAAGAACCTGCATCAGGACCAAGAGTGTAGAGGAGTGTAGCCAGTATAAGCAGTTGAGCAAAATGGGTGAGATAGGAGCTAGTAGGTGATAGGTAGAACAGGTGGAACCAGGTGAGTTTGGGGGGGGGGGGGGGGGGGGGGGGGGGGGAGAAAAAGGTGGGCGGATAGAGCCGGGGGTGGGGGGGTTAGATAAATTTCAATTATTGTTTAAAGATCCAAATTTAGAAAAAATAGCCAATAAACTGCACAGATGCATCACTTTGATTAAAGGCACACCTATTTTACTTGAAGAACATGCACATTTTATATAATACTGTAACCTTAAATGTTACATGGTCAAAGCCAGTTCACAAGTCCTATTATGTTATTTGCTGTTACTGAAGTTTACAGAAAATTCTCATTCATTTTATAGCACCCATTTCATGTTAAAAAAACAAAACTGAAAAGGCACAATTGTACTGGAAGATATTTCACACTGAAGATGTTGGCAGATGGACAGAACAAAAATAAAAGAGAAAGGACAATGGGTGAAGACAGGCCTGTTTGTTCCGTGAAAACTCCTTTATGTTTATTAATGGACATACTGTTAAAGAAAGGCACGCTTGTGCCACAGTGAAATGATCATTGTAGGACCAATGGGGATGGTAAGGCAAATCAGATACAGGGGCCGATGAGTGCAATGATGGACCAAGTACCACCATGAAACAACAGTGTGCTTAGTTCCCCATTCCTGCAAGATAAAAGCAGGAAGAAAAATGGCACTCGAAAAGTGAGGGCAACACAGTGGTGAACCTTAAAGAAATGATACAGGATCTCAACCTGAATTCCCAGCTATCCCTTTCCCTCCACAGATGCTGCCTGACCCACTGAGTTCCTCCAGCAGTTTGGTTTTTGTTCCAGATTCCAGCATCTGCAGTCTCGTGTCTCCAAGAAATGTATTCAAGTAGGCACTGGTTTGCTGCCAAGGTGGTAACAGTAAGTTCATTATAAAAACTCAAAAGGAAAATAAATCACATGTAGCTGAACTCCACCGTACATGGGTGACATAATGAATTTGGTGTCATCCATAGACAGAGGGAGTTCACCATATATTATACTGCTTATCAACAAAACACTCATCCACTAAATACTTTTCACACATCAATAACATTGGACTTTTGCTTGGGTCGTAAAAAATACGACTGGAAGGTCTGCTCTAACAAACTTAGCTGCACACCAGCTTTAAAAATAATAATGAATTATGATGATGTTTGGGTCTCAGGAAGAGCAGATGTGCTGTGCTGCCCTGCCCAACTAACTAAAGTCCTAAAGAACCATAGAACACTACAGCACAGAAAAACAAGCCATTCGGCCCTTCTAGTCTGACCGAAACGTTATTCCACCAGTTCTGTTTATCTGCACCCAGTCCATAACCCTCCAGACCTCTCCCATCCATTTATCTACCCAATTTATTCTTAAAACTCAAGAGTGAGCCCGCATTTACTACATCAGATGGCAGACCGTTCCATACTCCCACCACTCTGAGTGAAGTTCCCCCTAAACCTTTCCCCTTTCACCCTTAAAGCCATGTCCTCTCGTACTCATCTCTCCTAATAAGATATCAAATGATAATAAAGATATCAAAATCTAAATTTTCTAGCATTATCAAACAACTTGAATGTTTATTAATAATCAAAATTACATGACTGTCAATTGAAATTCTGAATAAAGATGCAAGCAAGCCGAAGTTAATATTTATAGACCTGCTGATCAAATGTCTTTCTTGCTTGCTTTCAATACTCTCTCTCGTTTGGCTGTTTAGAATATCGCCTGTAAGGTGCACAGATATCCCTTTAGTGAGGCAGGAGTGCTACAAGACTGCAAGCTGCTTATCTAAATTTGAAGTCTAAATATACAGGTCAAAATCCGAAGTAATGCATACATGTCATACATTAGTCACCTACGTGAAGAGCAGAAGGATGGCTAGAGTAAATGTAGGTCCAATTAAAGACAAAGGTGGGAAGCTGTGCCTGGAAGCTGTGGAAGTGGGTGAGGTTCTCAATGAATACTTTGCTTCAGTATTCACCAAGGAGAGGGGTCTTGATGACGCTGAGGACAGTGTTGGTAAGGGTATGTAGATAGCAAGAGAGGATGTGTTGGAGCTGTTGGAAGATATTAGGACAGATAAGTCCCCGGGGCCTGACGGAATATTCCCCAGGCTGCTTTGTGAGGCAAGGGAGGAGATTGCTGAACCATTGGCTAAGATCTTTGAGTCCTTGTTGTCCACGGGGATGGTACCGGAGGATTGGAGGGTGGCGAATGTTGTCCCCTTATTCAAAAAAAGGTAGTAGGGATAGTCCAGGGAATTACAGACCAGTGAGCCTTACGTCTGTGGTGGGTAAGCTGCTAGAAAGGATTCTAAGAGATAGGATCTACGATCATTTAGAGAATCACAATTTAGGGACAGCCAGCATGGATTTGTGAAGGGAAGATCTTGCCTCACAAGCCTAATAGGGTTCTTTGAGGAGGTGACTAGGAAGATTGATGAGGGTAGTGCAGTTGATGTGGTCTACATGGATTTTAGTAAGGCATTTGACAAGGTTGCACATGGTAGGCTTCATCAGAAGGTCAGAGGCCAAGGGATTCAGGGAGGCTTGGCCATGTGGATTCAGAATTGGCTTACCTATAGAAAGCAGAGGGTTGTGGTGAAGGGAGAGCATTTGGATTGGAGGGCTGTGACTAGTGGTGTCCCACAAGGATTGGTTCTGGGACCTCTACTTTGTGTGATATTTATTAATGACTTAGATGAGGGGGTGGAAGGCTGGGTTAGCAAGTTTGCAGATGACACAAAGATCGGTGGTGTTGTGGATAGTGTGGAGGGCTGTCGAAGCTTACAGAGGGATATTGATAGGATGTAGAGCTGGGCTGACAAGTGGCAGATGGAGTTCAATCCAGAGAAGTGTGAGGTGGTACACTTTGGAAGGACAAACTCCAAGGTGGAATACAAGGTAATGGCAGGATTCTGGGTAGTGTAGCGGAGCAGAGGGACCTGGGGTCTCATATCCACAGATCACTGAAAGTTGCTACACAGGTGGATAGGTAGGGCAGTTAAGAAAGCTAATGGGATGTTAGCTTTCATAAATCGTGGGATCGAGTTTAAGAGCTGCGAAATAATGATGCAGCTTTACAAAACTCTGGTTTGACCACACTTAACAGTACTGTGTCCAGTTCTGGTCGCCTCATTATAGGAAGGATGTGGAGGTGTTGGAGAGAGTGCAGAGGAGATTTACCAGGATGCTGCCTGGATTAGAGAGTATGGATTATGAGGAGAGACTAAAGGAGCTAGGGTTTTACTCATTGGAGAGGAGGAGGATGAGGGGATACATGAGAGGTATACAAGATATTGAGAGGAATAGATAGAGTGGACAGCCAGCGCCTCTTTCCCAGGGTATCAATGCTCAATACAAGAGGGTATGCTTTAAGGTAATTGGGGAGGGAAGGAAGTACAAGGGAGACGGCAGAGGGAGGTTTATCACCCAGAGAGTGGTTGGTGCATGGAATGCGCTGCCTGGGGTGGTGGTGGAGGCTGATACATTGGTCAAGTTCAAGAGCTTGTTAGATAAGCATATGGAGGAATTTAAGATAGAGGGATATGTGGGAGGAAGGGGTTAGATAGTCTTAGGAGTGGTTTGAAGGTCGTCTCAACATGGTGGGCTGAAGGGCCTGTATTGTTCTATGGTACATGTAATTTTACATTAGCGCAGCCAATTGGATTTCCAAGCACTTATTATAGTTTAGCCTGAAGGACATGCTAACCTTAAACTTGACAAGGAAACAGCAATTTTGAATACTTGCAGATTGAGATACCATCAATGGCATCACCACAGGTCTGCAAAAGGTCACCACATATGGAATGTTTTCATTAGAAAGGCACATGTTACAGGCAGGATTGAACCCAGGTTGCTGGAGCCACGAGGTTGCAGTTCTACTGGCAGAGCCACTGTCCTGCCCAAAAATGCCTAAATGGAAGATCTGTTGTTCGTTGAGCTCACATTGGGGCTGCTTTGTAACTGCATGAGAGGCCAAAGACAGAGGTCAGAGTAGGAGAGGGATGGTGAATTAAAGTGATAGGTAACTAAAAACTTGGTTCACTCGTGGATGGAAGGGAAGTGTTCTGTAAAGCAGTCACCCAATTTGTGTTGTTTCTCCCCAAAGTAGAGAAGGCCACATTGTGAGCACAATATAGCACAGTAGACTGGAACAAGTACAAGTGAAGCTTCACCTGGAGGGAGCACTTGGATGCCTGGATGGTGCGAGAAGGAAAACATTGTGAGAAGGGGGGTATTTTGTGCTGAAGGTGGAGTGGACCAGGCAGTCCGAAAGGGGAGAGGAAGAAAATGGCAGAACACCTCCAATCAGTCCACAAGGGTGACCCTAAACTTCCAGCTGCCTAATTCTCCATCTTAGGCACCTTAGGCTGTTCCAACAATGTCCAACTTAAGCTCCAGGAACTAAATATCTTTCACATTAACACTTGCTGCTGAATTTAACAATTTCAGATAGGCAGCTTTTCCAATTTATTATCAGAACAAGACTATCAATTCAATTAACTCGGTTTCCCTCTCCCCATAGACAATACCTGACTTGAGTATTCACAGTGTTCCCTTATTTCAGATTTCCAACAACTGCTACGTTTTGCATCTCAGTTCAGCAGTCCCCCACCATCCCCGGTTCTCCCTCTATTTATACCTCCTCTATACAGATGAGCAACAAGCCTTCACGACACACTTTCAGACAGCACCAACAGCATCTGGGAAATCTGGATTCTTGGTCTCCACCCTGACAGATATTTCTTTTGTTCTCTTACCCTTCCCCCTTCTCAGCAACTTAAAACATGTTTTTGCCCCTCCCCCAACTTTTCCTAGCTCTGATGAAAGCTATCAACTTGAAATATTAACTCCATTCCCCTCTCCATAGATGTCAAGTATTTCTAGTGTTTTTATTAATTTCAGATTTCCAGCATCTACAGCTTATCAGTAACTTTCTACCACTGATATGGAGGACCACCTCCTCTATGCTTTACTAAGGGGGTGAAGAAAACAATGAAGGCAAGGTACATTTGAAATCACTTTCCTCAAAACTTCTTTGCATTTTATAAAAAAGTGGAGAAAGAAACCAGGGAACTATAGAGCGGTAAGCCCAAGATTACTAGCAGGGAAATTACTGGAATCTCTTCAGTGGTAACAAGGATATGTGAAAAATAATAGGGCTGGGCAGAATCAACATGAATATACGAAACAGAAATCACGTTCAACAATCTCGTTGAATTTTTTTGCTTGTAACTAGTGAAATGAATAAGATGAATGTAGTGCATTTGTACTTTCAGAAGGCCTTCAATATGGTGCCACACAACAGATTATTAAACAAAAGTTAGAGCACATGGTAATGTGATAATATATTGGCACAACTTGAGGATTGGTCCACAGACAAAACAGTAATAATAAATAAACCACTTTTAGGTTTTGAGCTGTGAACAGTGAGATGCCCAGGGGATCAATGTTGGGTGCTGGCAATTCATTTGCCATTCCAACAATCACATAGCCGTAGAGTACTGGCTCTTCATCCCACCGAGTCAATGCCAAACGGCAATTAGAGTCATAAAGAGCCAGAGTCATAAGGCACAGAAATAGGCCCTTCAGCCCAACTGGTCCATGCTGACAAACATACCTATCTAAGCTAGTCCCACTTGCCTGCATTTGGCTCATATCCCTCTAAACCTTTCCTATCCATGTACCTGTCCAAGTACCCTTTAAATGTTGTTAATGTTCTTGCCTCAACCACTTCCTCTGGCAGCTCATTCCATATACTGACCACTCTCCAGGTGGAAAAGTTGCCCATCAGTTTCCTATTAAATCTTTCCCCTCTCATTTTAAACCTATGCCCTCCAGTTCTTGATTCCCCAACCCTGTGAAAAAGACTGCGCGCATTGACCCCTCATACGCATCGAAACCTATGCTCCTCATGATTTTATACATCTCTATGACATCACCCCCATTCTCCTAAACTGCAATAAAAAAAAGTCCCAACCTGCTCAACCTCTCTCCATAACTCAGTCCGAGTCCCAGCAACATCCTCGTAAATCTCCTCTGCACTCTTTCCACACTAATGACATCTTTCCTATAGCAGTGTGACCAAAATTAATGCAATCTTCCAAATGTGGCCTCACCAACTTATTGTACAACTGCAACACAAGATCCCAAGTTCTATAATGAATGCCCTGACTGTAGGCCAGCATGCCAAAAGCCTTCTTCACCACCCCATCTACCTCTGACACCATCTTCCAGGAACCATGTCCTTGTACTCCTTGGTCCCTGTTCTACAACACTCCCCAGGGCCCTATCATTAACAGTGAAAGTACTACCCTGATTTGCATTCCCAAAATGCAACACTTTGTGCTTATCCAAATTAAATTCCATTTGCCATTCCTTGGCCCACTTACCCAGCTGATCAAGATCCCTCTGTAAATCCTGATAACTATCTTCACTGTCAATACCACCACCTATTTTAGTGTCACCTGCAAACTTACTAACCATGCCTTGTACATTCTCAAAACCCATCTAGAGTTGTCCCATTTATCAGCACTTAGTCTGTGGCCTACAATGCCTTGGCAATTCAAGTGCTTGTCCAGATGCTTCTTAAATCTGGGAATACCTACTTCCATCAGCCAGTGCCATTCAGATTGCAACCACCCTCTGGATGAAACAATTCTTCCTCAGATTAACTCTGATCACTGAACCTCAGACTGAGCCTCTATCCATTAACCTATGCCCTCTGGTCTTACACTCAACTTACCACCCATCTTAACTATCCCCCTCATAATTTTGTAAATCTTTATCAAGTTGCCCCCTCACCCTTCTCCTCACCAAGAAAAACAAACCAGCTGTCCAGTCTCTCCTCAGAAATGAAACACCCCATTCCCAGGCAACACCCTGGTACATCTCCTCTCCAGTGCAATCTTGTCCTTTAGTGTGGCAACCAGATCCACACACAGTACTCCTGCTATGGCCTGAAATGTTGATCTTGCAACCAACTGCTCTTTACCTCCATTAACCTGACCAAGTCCATTGACAATCTGTTAAACTGCAAGGCTGGTTCATCCTCCAGTGCCTTGGTTTCCCACTGAAGTTTATCACCACGTTGATACTTGTGCACAATTACGTGACCACCACTGTCCTCAGTGGAGGATATGACATCAATGCATTGTGCTTCTAGAAGAGGGTCAAACAAGGTTGTGTGTTCATTCCACTTTGTTCATCACCTGCTAAGAGAACAGGTGTAATAAGTCTGCTGTTAATACAAAGCTTGGTAGCAGTGTGGGCTGTGAGAAGGATGCAGAGGGGATTTCAAGGGATAAAGACAGGTATAGTGAATGTGCAAGGATAGAGCAAATGGAATGTGGGCAAAAGGTGAGGAGAATTTGGTGGAAAAAAATTGGAAAGGCAGAGTATTTTTTTTTGAAAGAGGGGAGACAGTGTTCAGAGAGACCTGGGTGCTGTACACAAAACACAAAGTATTCAAAGAGCCACAGAGCACAGAAACAGGCCCTTCAGCCCATCGAGTCTACACCAACCATCAAACACCCATTGACACCAATCCTACACTGATCCCATTTCATTTTCCCCCACGTTCCCATCAAATCCCTCCAGATTCTCCCACTCACGTACATATACAAACTCAGCAGGCAGTGAGAAAGGCTAACAATACATCACACTTCGTTGGAAGAGGATGAGTAGAAATGTCTTGCTCCAACCACAGAGAGCTCTGATGTGACCACCGATGGATATTGTGCACAATACTGGTCTCCCCAGCAATTAAGGGACTGCAACAAAGGGTCACCAGATTGGTTCCTGGATGGCAGGTTTGTCAAATGAGAAGAGATTAAAGCAGAGTCGGCCTGCACACACATTGATGTATTTACTGCAGCTATGTTTTGACAAATGAAATTGCGCAGTCTTTAATTACAACACATGGAACACCTCCATATGTTGAAGTTAAGGTTAAATTAATTTACTAGATGCACCATATGTCCCAATGGATTATAGCAGAGGATCACAGGCATTTCTGTTAAGAACTGATGTAACCCCAAGCATTACTGGAGAACCCCTTTAGTTTTTAAAGAAGCCAATTAGTGGTTAGCGCGACGCTATTACAGCGCCAGCGATCGGGGTTCGATTCCCGTCGCTGTAAGGAGTTTGTAAGTTCTCCCTTGTCTGCGTGGGTTTCCTCCGGGTGCTCCGGTTTCCTCCCACATTGCAAAGACGTACAGGTAGGTTAATTTGGGTTTAAAGTGGGCGGTGTAGACTCGTTGGGCCGGAAGGGCCTGTTACCACGTTGTAAATAAAATTAAAAGAAATTTAAAAAATTTAAAAAAAACTGACTCTCACCAATGAGACACTGCCATATTATGTTGTTCAGTTTCTTTTGGGCTATTACCTGGTAGAACAGATGCTACCAGAAATGTAGCAAGAACCGTTCTGGTTATTGCTAAAGCATCAAAAGTTTTGCAGAAATTGCATTAATGGAGCACAAAGAAGTAGTCACAGATGTTAACTCTGAATTTCTGCAACGAAGTTGGAGCCTCTGGGTAGCACCACTGTCTTGAAGCAACTCCATGGAAGTGGAAACAATATGCACACATTCAAATCTAATGCATTCGTGCCCTTCTCCCTTCAGAAAATATTTACAAATGAAATTCTCATTGAAGCGAGTGCCATTCTTGCAATTTGAGACAAGAATGCAAATTATTGAAAATAACCCAATCCAACATTTTCAAGAATAAAGTTCTACAGATACTGAAAAGATACAAAACTATGCAATCTTCTCAAAAATACAATAGATCATGCTTCATCCATGGAGAGATGAAAGATCTAACTTAAATATTAGCTCTCTATAGATGCAGCTTCTCCAATTTGTTATCCAGCAACTAACTGCACTTCTGATCAGTAAAAAAAAAGCTAGGATTTTGATCCTGTACATTTGGGCAATTAAAAGCATCTTTTAGTACACCAATAGATCAATGCCAGAACAATTTTTTTTGATCATCTCAAGTGTTTCATTTCTTTGGTTAGTGACTAACGTTAAATGTAAACATGCACACAAAATGCAAGTAGATACTAGCTGCATTTAATTAAAATTAGTGCACATGACTAGAATAGTATAGCCACAGTTACACCCATGTCAAGTTAGTGATGTCAGTTGGGTAACAAAAAAAAAATGAAATTTCAATCTGCAGAAACATGCCCTAACATTTAAATACAAAAACTGCTTCTACATTCTATATTACATTCAGTAATGACTGCAAAGACTTAAAACAATCTTTGGGGCATGGAACAGAAAAGGGCAGTTTAGTAGCCACAGAAAAATTCCCAATTCAGGAGTGCAAATCTGCATTAAACAAAGGCTGGACAAACACATATTTGACTCCCTGAAGAGAGTTTGTACAATGTGGCCACACAGTCTGAAAGAGGGTCCCTCTCCATATTATTCTAGGGTATTTTGTGGGTCAATTAAGGAATGGCAACAAACAGCTGTTTATTGCTATTCCTCAAGACTAAGATACTTGCAGGACAGAAAAACGATGAAATAAGTCAAGACTTGAAACCTAAAATTTTAAAAATTGTGTCTTCAACTGATGCTTAAAGCATGGATTTTATTGAAGTATTTTGTCATTCCTCCAATCTGGGATCATGATTCCCAATTATAAACTGCATTTCTTCGTTGTGAAAAAAGTCTTCACAAAATTATCTTCACATTATTACATTCCAAGTGGGGAGGAATGTGGATGGCAATTCTTGCGGGGGAGGGGGGTTGCGTGGTGTTGTTTGGGAATGAGCCGGCCAGATCGGGCTGCTTTTTTTTAAAACAAAAAAAGTGATAAAAATGTTTAATTGTTGCTTTGACCCCTGAAGGAATTCTATGACAAGTAGTAACCTCTCTGGTAGTTTTGGGAGCATTACCTTTGAACTTGATTGGGGCACTTTAAAATACACTGGACAGGCATAACGTAGCGGTTAGCATAACGCTATTGGGGTTCAATTCACACCACTATCTATAAGGAGTTTGTACATTCTCCTCGTGACTGTGTGGGTTTCCCCTGAGTACTCTGGTTTCCTCCCACATTCCAAAGACGTACGGATTAGCAGGTTGACATGGGTGTAATTGGGTGGCATGGGCTCATTGGGCCAGAAGCGCCTGTTATCGTGCTGTACAAAATAAAGTATTTTTTTTTGGAGTTTTAAGAAGGCCCAGCAATAGGTTACTGACCCAGAGCAATCCATAAAAATTGAGGAAAATAAAGAAAGTTCACAGTAAAAAAAAATGAAGACTGGGCCTCTGATACCTGGAAAATCGATGCAGAATTATCACAATTAGAATCCATATCTTTTGTATGATTAGTGTAACTGCAGAGTAACAACTACACTTTTATATTCAGACTTTTAAGCAAGATAATTGCAACAGACGTGGTAGAATGCACCCCTGATGCTTCCTTCATGTTTGTGGATCAGGCAGTCCATTTCTGATGACCACAATGGTACTGTAGAATTATCTGCTAAGCTGCTAGTAGAGCCCACTACCTCTCAGTGCCAGAGACCTGGGTTCAATCCAGCCTTGGGTGCTGTCTGTGCGCGCTCTTCCTGTGACTGCATGGGTTTCCTCTGGGTGCCCCAGTTTCCTCACTTTGTGACGTGTGGGTCAGTAGGTTAATCTGCCACTGTAAACTGCCGCAAGTGTGTAGGTGGTGAGTGAAGTGGTAGAATCTGATGGTAGATGGTGGTCTGGGCAGAATAAAAGTAGCATTAACATAAGATTAGTCTACATGGGTGGTCGACGGTATACACGGACTCAGTGGGCCAAAGGGCCCCGTTTCCATCTTACATCTCTCCAATGACTCCAGGAGATATTTTTTATTTTCTATTAGCGGTTCAGAGTTGCCCATAACCTATATGGAAGATTAAAGCTAGGGGTACCGCTTCAGATAGTTCAAAATTTTTGTGTCTTCATGCTTTCCAAGCCTTAGAGAAGCTGAAGTCACCTTGGAAGTTGGACTTGTAGGTCCAGAAGGGAAACAAGCTTTGGAGAAAGAACAATTACGTCTTAAATATCACCTGCAAAACATACAACTCTAATCTTTCAAAGGCATACACGCAGACAGGAAAAGCTGAAAGTCACATCCTCTCTCACCAATTACAAAGCTACAAATTACATACACTACAACAAAACCAGAACAGTTATCTCCAATTTGAGAGATATGTTTTCCTAATTTCTAACCCAAAGCCACATCAAACACCCTTTGCATCCCATCTGGACTTTCTGCTTTCCACCATATATTAAAAAATGTTAGGAACAATCTACACCAAGTTATCTTAGAGTCACACAGGCCCTTTGGCCTAACTCGTCCATGCCAACCAAGTGCCCACCTAAGCTAGTCCTAACCTCCAAACCTTGCCTCTCCAAATATTTATCAAAATGTGTCTTAAATATCATTATTGTAGCTACCTCAACTACCTTCTCTGGCAGTTCATTCCATATACACACACCACCCTCCGCACGAAATTGTCCCTTTTAGAATATAGAACAGTACAGCATAGGAACAGGCCCTTCAGCCCACGATGTTGTGCTGAATTAAACACTTAACTAAACTTTATCCTTTCTGACCACACAATGCCTATAATCCCTCTATTCTCTACACATTCATGTGCCTATCAAAGACCCTCTTGAACACCTCCATCATACCACCCTGGCAGTGCATTCCAGGCACCCACTCCCCTCAGTGTAAAAAAAATTTGCCCTGCACATCTCCTTTCAACTTTCCCCCTCTCACCTTAAATGCACACCCTCTAGTATTAGATATTTTGACTCTGGGAAAAACATACTGGCTGTCTACTCTATCTATGCCTCTCAAACTTATATCAGGTCTCCCCAAAGCCTCTGCCACTCTACAGAAAACAACACAAATTTGTCTGACATCTTATAGCATATTTCCTCTAATGCTGACAGCACCCTGGTAAACCTCTTCTGGACCCCCTCCAAAGTCTTCACATCCTTCCTGTAATGGGGTGACCAGAACTGAATGCAGTACTCCAGATCCTAACTCAAACTCAATACCTCAACTAATAAAGGCAAGCATGCCATACACCTTCTTTACCACCCTTTCAACCTGTGCAGCCACTTTCAGGGAGCTATGGACTTGGACCCCAAGATCCCTCTGTACATCAACACTGTTAAGAGTCCTCTACATTTGCTCTCCCAAAGTGCAACACCTCACATTTGCCATTTCTCTGCCCATATCCGCAACTGATCTGTATTCCACTGTATCCTTCCGCAACCTTCTACACTATCCACAACACCACCAATCTTTGTATCACCTGCAAACTTACTAACCCACCCATCCACATTTTCATCCAAGTCATTTATATACAACACAAACAGCAGAGGTCCCAGTACAGATCCTTGCTGAACACCATGAGTCACAGACCCAGAGCCAGAATAAATCCCATCAACCGCTACCCTGTGCCTTCTATGGGCAAGCCAATCCTGAATCCAAGCAGTCAAATTTCAGTGGATCCCAAGCATCTCTGCAATCTCAACTCTTGCCTTTCTCAATAATCTGGGGTATATCCCATCAGGCCCTGGGGACTTCTCACCATCTAGGACTCCACCAATTTTCGTGTCAACAAACAACAGAACTAGCAGCGGTATCGCGTTGGTTACAAACTTCCAGTCAGAAAAACAACCCTGCACCACTACCCTCTGCCTCCTATCAACAAGCCAATGTGGATCAATCTCAAATCCCATGGCCTTTAACCTTCTCTACTAGCCTATGCAAAACCTTGTCAAAAGCCTTAAAGTCCATGTATACCACATCTACTGCCTTGCCTTCATTAATTTTCCTAGTAACCGCCTCAAAAACAATCAGATTTATGAGACTTCATATCGCCTGCACAAAACCATACTGACCCCTCCTAATCAGTCCCTGCATTTCCAACTCTCCATCCTCCACATCCTTCTCCCATCCTATTCAGTTAGGACCCCATTCGTATCACCTGGCTACACTCAGGTTTCCCCACCAGTCCCTTAAATAAATTGAGCAACGTATTCAATTTCTCAATGTAAAGGCTCAACAATAGAATCAGAGCACTTTTGAAGATGATGAGCTATGCATCTGCAATTTCCTTATCCTATTTTCCACTTGCAAAAATCTTGCAAAGCCACAGAACACTACAGAAGCAGGATGGGACCCCAGAGTAATTTATAGGCGAGGATAAGCATTTTAAAGTGCTGGCAGCCCAGATTCAGACCCAACCTCTGGTCTACCTGGGGTTTGCTCGTTCTCCCTGTGGCTGTGTGTGTTGCCCCTACGTGCACCCAAGGGACATCTGGGTTGGTGGACTGGTTGGCTGCTGTGGATTGTCCCTGGCGTAGCACAGGCTCAGTGGGCTGGGGGAGCCCATTTCTATTGACCCTCTGAAAATGAGCCTGTCAAACCAATTCCACCATTCAATAAAGATGTGCATCCCAACTGCTCCCACTCCCTCTGGATCCACATCCTTAATGCTCTTGGCAAATAAACATCTATTTCAAAGCTCAGATTTAAAATTATTTCAGATTACATCAACAGCGTTGGAGAGAGTTCCGCCCAAGTTAAAGGAATGTTTCTCAACTTCTGAATGGTCTGTCTGATTTTAAGGATGCGTCGAGTGGTCTTAGAATCACACACCAGTAAAGGTTTCTCTCCATTTAAAATTTAAAAAAAAACTCAAGTAAATCACCACTCAACCCTCTATATTCCAGGATAAGGCAGCCTGGTTAATTTAATCTTTCCTCATAATATAAATATTACGATCCTGTTAACATTCTGCTGACTCTGCACCATAATGCTGGCCAACACAATGTTCAAGGAGAGATGCTCAGTACTAAATGTGGTTCCAGATCCGATCTAGCCAGAGGTCTGCTCACCTGTAAACACACCCCCTTAAAATTCAATGTGTAGTTTTGTGTTACTTTGTACCCAACTACTACATCCCAGTGATCTTTAGATCTCCGCAGTTCCTAGCTTTTCACCATTTGAAAAATGCAGGGGTCTCTTCCATTAGTCTAAAATAAATGACCTCAGATTTAAACCTGCATAGAAATCTAGTTCCCATGGGTTTCCTCAATTACCTTAGCCCATCAGTCTCTCATTTTAAATCCCTATATTTTGACAACAGTTAGAAAACCAGGACACGTGGCCTTCTGTGCATTAACAAAAACAAGAAATGTAATGAGTATCTGAAGACACCACCTGCAACTCAGTTCCTATTGCCCCATCATCTGATGCCCAACTAATCAATTATGTGGCTCAATAAGGAGACACAAGAGACTGCAGATGCTGGAGTCTGCAGCAACAAAAACAATCTGGTGGAGGAACTCGGGGGTTGATTAGCATCCATGGGAGGAAAGGAACTGTCCACGTGTCAGATCAAAACCCTGCATCAGTCACTGACTTCCTCCAGCAGATTGTTTGATGCAGCTCAATAATTTTGCTTTCAATTCAAAGGGTGCTAATATTAAGCCAACAGTCTCTTTATGTGGAAATTTAGTGTTTGCATCTTTCCCCAATCGAAAGTGAAAATTCCTGTGTTGAGTGTAGCCGAGGTACCTTTTAATCCTGGTGTGGAAACAATCAGTCTTTAGTTGCATTATTTTCCCTTTTCTAACTTTAGTATGTCAAATCTTCTTAAAATGCAATACAGATGGACACAAAGATATGCCACTTCTTTTCAAATACAGAACTACCAGCCACTAGTTTTACAGGATCCATATTATCCTTAACAATGTTTTTCTTCAACAATAGTAAAAACTGTGTTATCCTGATGGTCTTTAGGATTTTAATTCATTTTTCTGTATTTTATCCTTTTGCCATAAACACAATATATATCCCAGTCCTCGTGTTACTCAGCAGACTTTCCATTAGCTTTCCTGTTTCTCATCTTTCCCTACACAAGGCTAACTTATTTGGTAAGAAGAGGTCTTGCCCCTAATGAATACAGACAATCCTACATTAAGCTAAATTCCTTTTGAACACATGCCATTGTCCACTTCTAGTTTAAATTTGCAGGTTTTGACCAGTTTGTTATCATCAATCTCCTTATCCTTGTAAATTGAGCCCGATCACTATTTAGAATCTCAGATATTATACTGCTCTACAAAACCGACACTGAGCTTAACACGATTAGTTAAATCTGCATTTCCTTATTCTTTAATTAAGCACGGTCCATTACTTACTACCGGCCTGTTCTCTGGTAGGGTCCAGAATATATTGCTCCAGGAATCCATCTTGAATGTATTCAAGGAATTCTAAAGTTTTCTGACTTTATTTTCCCAAGAAAGGCAATTCTGACTCAGTGATCATAAAAACTATTTTTGGAACTAGAGAGATACAACTAGGAGGCATTCACAGAACAATTCAAAGTGTCTATTTGAAATACAATCAAAACACTGCCAATGAGCGAGATAAAGGAATGACTGAATTTCCACATTCTCATTAAGTAATTAGTGGCATGGGGAGAATTCTTGCTGGAAATGCACAGGCTGCATGGGGACTAGCAAGTGTGGAATAATGTAAAGGTATTTAGATATCATAACATAATCAATATTTCAAAGCCCACACTTAAATTGAACAGAGGAATAATATGTGCAGTTATGAAGGATTTGATCCAAAAATTTTGACCAGGAGGGTCTGGGGTTGGGTGCTGCAAGAGAACTTCCAAGATGAATTTGAGATACCAAACTAGTAGCACAACCATTGTTATCTGGACAGTGGTGCCAAAGGTCCATTTACATGCAGATAAGATTGCCCATCTGCAATGCTCAGAGGTCAATTTCCCAGGCCTCTGTTGCAACATCCACCTTCACAACTTGAAAATTAATTCAGAAAGTACAGGAAACATTCTGAATCACGTGAAATTTTATTTCACAAGGCTGTGTTAATATATTCTATTACAATTTACTAAGTTGCTATTTATAACTCAATCTTAAAAAACACATTTACAATTATGGATTAGTTTCATTTATGTTTCTCAAATTACTGCTTGCATGTACCAAAATAAAATGATGCCCTAAGGTGGTTTAGAATGAATTTTTTTTTAAAGTCTCCAAAAAAGATCACTTTAACATTATTCTATTTAAAATATATATTGTAATATAAGAGCACCATATACAATAGTCTGATCAAATCTATATAGAAGGTAACAAAATATGAATCAAACTGCAAGATTAATGAAATGTCAAAAATTGTACAGTGGCATTCAGTTTTTAGGTCAAATGTGCAGCAGCAGTGCCTAAATAAAACATCAGGAAATAATCTGGCTGCAATCTCAATTTTGACTGAGCAGTAACACAATTTCTGTTTCAAACCATACTATTCAGTAGAATTAATATAAAATGCCTGATAAATTAACAAATACAGAATTCAATAATGTCAATTGAATCTCAGGTGCATTTTGACAACTGAAACTCATTCTGATCTTTACAGTCATGATTTGCAAATTAAAAACATCTCCAACCTTAAATTTTGCAATTAAATTTGTTTAATCGTGAACTAGCTCAATTACACCCATAGCTCTAAATCAGTTCCACAGCACTCCATAGTTTTCATTCTTTAGGCAGTTTCCTTATGACCCAATTCCTGCAGCGCAGGTTATGTCACATTCTTTAAAGGTGCTACTGACAAAAGCTACAATGTCACTTAGAGAATCAGATCTCGAAAGTACAAAACAGGCATTAAACCCAAACTGGACAGTTAGAGGAGAGAGAATTAAATATTCGCCAATTTTTTTGTCGGTTATTGAACTGAAAATCTGTCCGACGGCCCCGATCGTTTCCCTCAATTTACCATCCAAATGGAGCTCGTCTCGGCTGCAGAGCAAGACCGCGGCGCTCTCACCGCCCCGGTGTTTACCGTCCGGGCCCGGGGGTACAGAGAGCAGCGGGGCGGGTCTGCGGGGCCGGCGCCCGCCGTAGGAGGCCGCGCCTAGGGTAGATGGCGAGGCCGGAGCCTCCCCACTGGGCCGCTCCCCCCACCCCCGCCCGTGGGCCAATCCTCCACCCCCGGGCCTCGGGCCGCTCCCCACCCCCGGGACTTGGACCTCACTCCCCGGGCCGCGGACCCGCCCGCCGCGGTACCTTGGCCTCGCCCTTGTCCATGCCGGGCGCCGTCAGACGGAGAGGCTGCGGGCCGCCGGCGCCGGGAACCGCTCCATGTCGCCGCCGGGGCCGCGCACAAACACGTCGCGTCCACCCCGCCTCACCCGCGACGGGGGCCGAGCCGTCAGCGCGCACCAAACGCGACCGCCGACTCCTTCCCTCGAAACAGGCGCCGCCCCGGGACCCGCAGCGTAGCCGCCACAGGGGAACAGGAATCCTTCGTTCCCCGGACCAGGAACCTACCCCCGATCACATCCCTGCTTGTTTTATACCTCTTGTCATTCGAAATCCAAGACAAGGAAGCAGCCGCGAAAAATGTGAGCTGCCAAGTGGCGACAGAACTCGTTTTGAACTGCAAATGAAGGTTATTTAATCAGTTGCATTCTTGCAGAGAGTCTTCCGCCCAACTGGTCCCTGCTGACCAAAGATTCCCAACTAAGCTAGTCCTATTTACCTGCGTTTGGCCCAAATCCTTCTGAACCTTTCCTATCCATGTACCTGTCCAAGTATCTTTAAACATTGTTGATGTACCTTCCTTAGCAGCTTCCTCTGGCAGTTCATTCCATATACTCACCACCCTCTGGGTGAAAAAGTTGACCCTCAGGTTCCTATTAAATCTCTCCCCTCTCACCTTAGACCTGTGCCCTCTAGTTCTTCATTCCCCAACCCTGGGAAAAAGACTGCATTCATCCTATGTATGCCTCTCATAAATGTATACACCTCTATAACATCACCCCTCATTCTCCTGTGCTCCAGTGAATAAAGTCCCAACCTGCTCAACCTCTCTCCATAACTCAGTCCCTCAAGTCCTGGCAACATCCTCGTAAATGTTCTCTGCACTCTTTCCAGCTTAAAGGCATCCTTCCTATAGCAGGATGACCAAAACGAACACGATATTCCAAATGTGGCCTCACCAAGGTCTTATACAACTGCAACATAATGTCCCAGCTCCTAAACTCAATGTCCTGACTGATGAAGGCCAGCGTGCAAAAGCCTTCTTCACCACCCTGTCTACGTGTGGGGCCACTTTCAGGGAACCCTGTTCTTGTACTCTGAGGTCCCTCTATTCTACAACACTCCCCAGAGTCCCACCATTCACTATGAAATGTACCCTGATTTGTCTTCCCAAAATGCAACATCTTGCACTTATCCAGATCAAACTCCATTTGCTATTCCTTAGCCCACCCACTTACCCAGCTGATCAAGGTCCCTCTGTAAATCCTGATAACTATCTTCACTGTCACCGACAGTGTGATCTGCAAACTTAGCCCAGCAAGCGGGTCCCATCTGCCGGTGTTGGCCCATAACCCTCTAAACCTCTCCTATCCCTGTACTTATCCAGATGGCTTTTAAATGTTGCTAATGTGCCTGCCTCAATCACTATTTCTGGCAGCTCGTTCCAAATATGCACCACCCTTTGTGTGAAGAAGCTGCCCCAGATGTCTCTTTTACCTCTGATCCTAAATCTATGCCCTCTTGTTTTTAGCACCCACTCCCTGGGAAAAAGACTATGTGCTTTCACCCTCTCTATGCCCCTCATGATCTTATATGCCTCTGGCAGGTCATACCTCAATCTCCAGCATCTGCAGTCTTTGTTGTGACCCCTCAATCTCCAGGGAATAAAGTCACAGTCTACGCCACCTCTCCTTGTAACTCAGACCCCCAAGTCCTGGCAACATCCTGGTAAATCTGTTCTGCACTCTTTCTAGTTTCATAACTTTGTTCCTATAACAGGGTGACCAAAACTGTACACAATGCTCCAAGTGCAACCTCACCAACATCTTGTATAACCGGAACATAACTTCCCAACTCCTATACTCCGTGCCCTGACTGATAAAGGCCAGCATACCAAACGCCTTCTTCATTATCCTATCTACCTGTGACCCAACTCCTATACTCAGTGCCCTGACTGATAAAGGCCAGCATACCAAACGCCTTCTTCATTATCCTATCTACCTGTGACGCTGCTTTCAGCGAACTATATAGTTGCAGTCCTGGGTCCCTCTGTTCTATAACACTCCGCAGAGACCTACCATTCACTGTATAAGTCCTACCCTGATTTGCTCTCCCAAAACACAATACCTCACATTTATCTGGATTGAAAGCCACATACCCAGCTGATCAAGATCCCCCTATAATTTGTCATAACTCTCTACACTATCTACAACGCCAGCTATTTTAGTATCATCCGCAACCTTACTTGTACCTTGTACATTCACATCCAGATCGTTTATATAAATTACAAACAACAGAGGTCCCGGCACCGAGTCCTGTGGCACACCACCAGACACAGGCCTCCAGTCTGAGAAACAACCCTCGACCATCATCCTCTGCTTCCTACCACTGAGCCAATTACAGTATGTATCCAATCTGCTATCTCCCCTGGATCCCATGCAATCTAACCTTCCAGACTAGCCTGCCGTGAGGGATTGCCTATCTTACTGATTGCGGTCTGTTGGTCAGCTCGGATATGGATCATCGGGGATAATAGCGGATGATGGATACTGTGGAAAAAGTTGCTTCTTATCTGGGCCTTACCTGCGGCCTTGCCCCAGCTTTCTCCATTGTTAGGCTCAGCTACGATATGGGAAGTATGTAAGCTATGTGACCTCCTACCCAAATTGTGACTCCACAATGTAATTTGGGAGAAGTTGCTGGGGTGGGGCAGGGAGGTATTCTGTCGAACAGAAGGCTTTATGGCAGCAGGTTTCAGTAAAGGGGATGTTCTTACCACAGAGCTAGCTGAATTCTTGTGAAAGTATTTTTTATCCAGTTCAGTTGGGAAGCATCATAACTTCGCCATTGACTGCAGAGTCTGGGCTATCGAGATGTTTCAAGAATGCTTTGGCACATCAAATCTGATTTAAGTCAATGTTGTGGAAAATCAAAACCAGGGACTTGTGGCAATGTGTCAGGGCTCCCTGGTAAACTCCATCCGGTTTTCCAAGTTTCATAAGGATTGAAGTTGCATTCTGAGGGTTCAGCATGTGAGACCAGAAGGCCTTGCATGACTAAGCAATGGTAAAGTGGGGTCCTGGTTAGTGGAGAAACCTTTTTCTTCAGTTCACAAGACCTCCTGTGGGGTTGCGACATTATGGTGAAGAGATATGGGAGTGATGAGTGGACAATGAGTTCAGCCAAGTTGTTGGGCACACTTGAAGGTTCCAGTGATGCACCACTGGGCAGTATTCATAGTGACATCAGCAAGGCAAGTGCAGCCACTGCTCCATAAGATACTCAGCTACAGAGTACACAGTGTCCATAATACTGAAGCTGATGCTCCTCTGCTTGCAAGTTTCTGGACTAAGTCACCCCTCATCTTAATCTCAGCAGCATCCCAAGGTGGTCGCAAAAGGTTAACTTGGCCTCTGCCTGAATCAGAGGGGTGTGTTCAGGGTTCATCCTGCCAGTAATCCTCAATCGATCGAAAAGAGAGGTGGACAGATGTGGACAATGTATGTGTGTTTACCACATCCCTTGAAAAGCATTAACAGCTCCAATCCCCTGCACAGGGCATAAGGTCGTCAGGGTAACTAACCAACTGTTTGCCAAGGTTTGTCCTGTGTTTCCATTTCTGGAAATATATCTCCACAAAACATGGTTATTAATTGACTAGCAGCTCTCAAATGCATAAAATCATCTTCATGTTAATTCGACTAGTAAAGACCTAATGCAGCTTTACTGAGCGGCTGCTTCGGCCACAGGTTTAGTTTGGGGTGCGCTGTGTTCGCTGATGGCAGCTGCAGTGGCCACACATCAGTGTAAGTTGCTGTTGTTATTACTCCTCATGGTGCTGGATGCCAGCTGAGTCCTCAAACCAGCTTGGCAGTGATGTCTTCCTCTAATCGATCATCAGCACTCACCATCTGGACTCGCAGATGAAGAATGTTTTGTTAAGGACACTGGTAGTTTATGGAACCAGTCTCAGCAGGAAAGAAAGGGACAGAAAGAACATGTGGAGCACTGGTGAGTAGCTAATGTTGTTCATTCATTCATGAAGGACAGAAGGGACAATTCTGGGAACTATAGACCGGTGAGTCTCACATCAATGGTAGGGAAGCTACTGGAGAGGATTCTTAGAGACAGGATTTGCGAACATTTGGAAAATCATGGCCTATTTAGGGATAGTCAGCATGGCTTTGTGCAATGTAAGTCGTGTCTTACAAACTTGATTGAGTTTGTCAAGGAAGTGATGAAGGTGATTGATGAAAGTAGAGCTGTGGATGTTGTCTACATGGGTTTTACTAAGGCGTTTGACAAGGTCCCTCATGGGAGGCTCATCCAGAAGATTAAGATGCATGGGATCCACGGTGAATTGGAAGTTTGGATTCAGAATTGGCTTGCACATAGAAGACAGAAGGTAGTGGTCAATGGGACTTATTCTGGCTGGAGGTCCAAGACTGGTGGTATTCCCCAGGGATCCGTACTAGGACTTCTGCTGTTCGTGATGTATATAACTGACCTGAATGAAAATATAGATGGGCGGGTTAGTAAGTTTTCAGACGATACAAAGATTGGAGGTGTTGTGGATAGTGTAGAAGATTGCCAAAGGATACAGCGGGATACAGATCAGTTGCAGATATGCACCTTAACAGTGTTGATGTACAGAAAGATCTTGAGGTCCAAGCCCATAGCTCCCTGAAAGTGGATGCACAGACTGATAGGGTAGTAAAGAAGGCATATTGGCATGCCTGCCTTTATTAGTCGAGACATTGAGCTCAAGAGTTGGGAAGTTATGTTGCAGCTGTATAAAACTTTTCAAAGAATGATAAGGTAGTGTTCATGAGTTCATGAATCATTCAGAAATCTGATGGCGAAGGGGAAGAAGCTGTTCCTGAATCGTTGAGTTTGGGTCTTCGGGCTCCTGTACCCCAATGGTAGTAATGTCTGGAGCCACATCTGGAGTATTGCATTCAGTTCTGGTCACCCCGTTATAGGAAGGATGTGGAGGCTTTGGAGAGATTACAGAAGAGGTTTACCAGGATGCTGCCTGGCTTAGAGGGTATGAACTATAAGGAGAGGTTGGCAAACTTGGGTTGTTTTCTCTGGAGTGGCAGAGGCTGAGGGGAGATCTGATAGAGGTTTATAAGATTATGAGAGGCATAGATAGAGTAGATAGCCAGTATCTTTTCCCAGGGTTGAAATACGTCAGGCTGCTGTTTATCGATTACAGCTCAGCGTTCAACACCATCATCCCCTCAGTACTAATCACCAAGCTTCAAATCCTGGGCCTCTGTACCTCCCTCTGCAACTGGATCCTCAACTACCTTATTGGGAGACCACAGTCAGTGCGGATCGGTAGTAACATCTCCTCCTCGCTGACAATCGACACAGGCACACCTCAAGGATGTGTGCTACCCCACAGCTCTACTCTCTCTGCACTCATGACTGTGTGGCTAAGCACAGCTCAAACACCATCTATAAAATCACCGATGACACCACTGTTGTTGGCAGAATCTCAGATGGCGATGAGGAGGTGTACAGGAGTGAGATAGATCGGCTGGTTGAGTGGTGTCGCAATAACAATTTTGCACTTAATATCAGCAAGACCAAGTTCAAGTTACTTCATTGTCATTCACCCATATGCTATAAAAACACATGGAGGAATGAAATGTCGTTTCCCCCAAACTCACACAACAGAGGACATACATAAAATGTAGGAGGAGGGGTGGCGTTACTGGTCAGGGATACTATTACAGCTGCAAAAAGGGTGCAGTAGAAGGATCCTCTCTAGAGTCAATATGGGTGGAAGTTAGGAACAAGAGAGGAGCAGTTACTCTCTGAGAGTATTCTATAGGCCCCCTGGCAGCAGCAAGGATACTGAGGAGCAGATTGGGAGGCAGATTTTGGAAAGGTGCAAGAATAACAGGGTTGTTATCATGGGAGACTTCAACTTCCCAAATATAGAAACATAGAAAACCTACAGCAAAATTCAGGCCCTTCGGCCCACAAAGCTGTGCCGAACATGTCCCTATCCTAGAAATTACTAAGCTTACCCATAGCCCTCTATTTTTCTCAGCTCCATGTACCTATCCAAAAGTCTCTGAAAAGACCCTATCGTATCCGCCTCCACCACCGGTGCCAGCAGCTCATTCCACACACTCACCACTCTCTGAGTAAAAAACTTACCCCTGACAACTCCTCTATACCTACTCCCCTACACCTTAAACCCGTGTCCTCTTGTGGTCACCATTTCAGCCCTGGGGAAAAGCCTCTGACTATCTACCCGAATCAATGCCTCTCATCATCTTGTATATTTCTATCAGGTCCGCCCTCATACTCCGTCGCTCCAAGGAGAAAAGGTCGAGTTCCCTCAACCTGCTTTCATAAGGCATGCTCCGCATTCCAGGCAGCATCCTTGTAAATCTCCCCTGCACCCTTTCTATGGCTTCCACGTCCTGTAGTGAGGTGACCAGAACTGAGCACAGTACTCCAAGTGGGGTCTGACCAGGCTCCTATATAGCTGCAACAATACCTCTCGACTCCTAAATTCAATTCCCTGATTGATGAAGGACAATACACCATATGCCTTCTAACCACAGAGTCAACCTGTGCAGCAGCTTTGAGTGTCCTATGGACTCGGACCCCAAGATCCTTCTGATCCTCCACACTGCCAAGAGTCTTACCATTAATACTATATTCTGCCATCATATTTAACCTAACAAAATGAACCGCTTCACACTTATCTGGGTTGAACTGCATCTGCCACTTCTCATCCCAACTTTGCATCCTATCTATGTCCCTCTGTAACCTCCGACAGCTCTCTATACTATCGATAACACATCCAACCTTTGTGTCATCCGCAAACTGATTAACCCATCCCTCCACTTCCTCATTCAGGTCATTTATAAAAATCACAAATAGTAAGGGTCCCAGTACAGATCCCTGAGGTGCACCACTGGTCACCAACCTCCACTCAGAATACGACCCTTCAACAACCACTCTTTGCCTTCTGTGAGCCAACCAGTTCTGGATCCACATTGCAATGTCCCCTTGGATCCCATGACTCCTTACTTTCTCAATCTGCCTTGCATGGGGTACCTTATCAAACGCCTTGCTGAAATCCATCTACATCTACTATTCTCCCTTCATCGATGTGTTTAGCTACATCCTCAAAAAATTCATTCAGGCTCATCAGACAGGACCTGCCCTTGACAAAGACATGCTGACTATTCCTAATCATATTATACCTCTCCAAATGTTCATAAATCCTGCCTCTCAGGATCTTCTCCATCAGTTTACCAACCACTGAGGTAAGACTCACTGGTCTATAATTTCCTGGACTATCTCTACTCCCTTTATTGAATAAGGGAACGACATCCGCAACCCTCCAACCTTCTGGAACCTCTCCCATCTCCATCGATGATGCAAAGATCATTGTCAGAGGCTCCACAATCTCCTCCCTCGCCTCCCACAGCAGCCTGGGGTACATCTCATATGGTCCCAGTGACTTATCCAACTTGATGTTTTCCAAAAGTTTCAGCACCTCCTCTTTCCTAATATCTACATGCTCAAGCTTTTCAGCCTGCTGCAAGTCCTCACTACAATCACCCAGATCTTCCTCCGTAGTGAATACTGATGTAAAGTATTTATTAAGTACCTCTGCTATTTCTTCCTGATCCATACGCACCTTCTCACTGCTGCACTTGATAGGCCCTACTCTTTCACATCTTATCCTCTTGCTCTTCACATACTTGTAGAATGCCTTGGGGTTTTCCTCAATCCTGCCCGCCAAGGCCTTCTCATATCCCCTTCTGGCTCTCCTAATTTCCTTCTTAAGCTCCTTCCTGTTAGCCTTATACTCTTCCAGATCTCTAACATTACCTAGCTCTCTGTACCTTTTGTAAGCTTTTCTCTTCCTTTTGACTAGATTTATTACGGCCTTTGTACACCACAGTTCCTGTATCCTCTCGTGACTCCCCTGTCTCATTGGAACATGCCTATGCAGAACTCCACACAAATATCCCCTGAATATTTGCCATATTTCTTCCGTACTGTTCCCTGAGAGCATCTGTTCCCAATTTAAGCTTCCAATTTCCTGCCTGAGAGCCTCATCATTCCCTTTACTCCAAGTAAACACCTTTCTAGCCTGTCTGTTCCTATCCCTCTCCAGTGCTAACGTAAGGGAGATAGAATTATGATCACTATCAGCAAAATGTTCACCCACTGAGAGATCTGACACCTGACCAGGTTCATTTCCCAATACCAAATCAAGCACAGCCTCTCCTCTTGTAGGCTTATCTACATATTGTGTCAAGAATCCTTCCTGAACACACTTAACAAACTCCACCCCATTTAAACCCCTCACTGTATGGAGATGCCATTCGATGTTTCGGAAATTAAAATCTCCCATCACAATAACTCTGTTATTATCACATCTTTCTAGGATCTGCTTCCCTATCTGCTCCTCGATATCCCTGTTACTATTTTGCGGCCTATAAAAAACACCCACTGAAGTTATTGACCCCTTCCTGTTCCTAACCTCCACCCACAGAGACTCCGTACACAGCCTCTCCATGACGTCCACCTTTTCTGCAGCCGTGACACTATCTCTGATCAACAGTGCCACTCTCCCACCTCTTTTGTCTGCCTCCCTGTCCTTCCTGACACATCTAAAACCCGGTACTTGAAGTCACCATTCCAGTCCCTGAGCCATCCAAGTCTCTGTAATATTGATTGGCACCTGCTTAGTACCAAAGGTTTAGACGGGGCAGAGTTTGTTCAGTGTGTTCAGGACAGATTCCTGTCACAGTATGTTGACAGGCCGACTAGAGGGAATGCCATATTAGATCTAGTATTTGGTAATGAACCAGGTCAGGTGACAGATCTCTCAGTGGGTGACCATTGGGGGGACTGTGACCACCGGTCCCTAACTTTTATCATTGTGATGGAGAAGTATAGGAGCAAAGAGGACAGAAAGATATTTAATTGGGGAAGGGCAAATTATGAGGCTATAAGGCTAGAACTTGCGAGTGTAAATTAGGATGACATTTTTGAAGGGAAATGTACTATGGAGATGTGGTCGTTGTTCAGGGATCTTTTGCAGGGATGTTAGGGATAAATTTGTTCAGGTGAGGCAGAGAAGGAATGGCAGAGTGAAGGAACCATGGGTGACAAGAGAAGTGGAACAACTAGTTAGGAGGAAGAAGGTAGCATACATAAGGTTTAGGAAGCAAGGATCAGATAGGTCTCTTGAGGAATATAGGGTAGCAAGGAAGGAACTTAAGAAAGGGCTGAGGAGAGCAAGAAGGGGACGTGAAAAGGCCTTGGCGAGTAGGGTTAAGGAAAATCCCAAGGCTTTTTTCACTTATGTGAAGAGCAGAAGGATGACGAGAGTAAAGGTAGGACCAATTAAAGACAAAGGTGGGAAGATGTGCCTGGAAGCTGTGGAAGTGGGTGAGGTTCTCAATGAATACTTCTCTTCAGTATTCGCCAAGGAGAGGAGCCTTGATGACGCTGAGGACAGTGTTGGTAAGGTTAATGTTCTAGAGCATGTAGATATCGAGAGGATGTGTTGGAGCTGTTAGAAAATATTAGGACAGACAAGTCCCCAGGGCTTGACGGAATATTCCCCAGGCTGCTTCACGAGGCAAGGGAGGAGATTGCTGAACCTTTGGCTAGGATCTTCAAGTCCTCGTTGTCCAGGGGAATGGTACCGGAAGATTGGAGGGTGGAAAATGTTGTCCCTTTATTCAAAGAAAGCGTAGGGATAGTCCAGGGAATTATAGACCAGTGAGCCTTACATCTATGGTGGGCAAGCTGTTGGAAAGGATTCCTAGATATAGGATCTACGGGCATTTAGAGAATCATGGTCTGATCAGGGACAGCCAGCATGGCTTTGTGAAGGGCAGATCATGTCTCACAAGCCTGATAGGGTTCTTTGAGGAGGTGACAAGGAAGATTGAGGAGGGTAGTGCAGTAGATATGGTCTACTTGGCATTTGACAAGGTTCCACATGGTAGGCTTCTTCAGAAGGTCAGAGGGCATGGGATCCAGGGAGGCTTGGCCATGTGGATTCAGAATTAGCTTGCCTGTGGAAAGCAGAGGGTTGTGGTGGAGGGAGTGCATTCGGATTGGAGGGCTGTGACTAGTGGTGTCCCACAGGGATTGGTTCTGGGACCTCTACTTTTTGTGATATTTATTAATGACCTGGATGAGGGAGTAGAAGGGTGGGTCGGCAAGATTGCAGATGACACAAAGGTCGGTGGTTTTGTGGATAGTGTGGAGGGCTGTCGAAGCTTGCAGAGGGATATTGATGGGATGCAGAGCTGGGCTGACAAGTGTCAGATGGAGTTCAACCCGGAGAAGTGTGAGGTGGTATACTTTGGAAGGACAAACTCCCAAGGCGGAGTACAAAGTTAATTACAGGATTCTGGGTAGTGTGGAGGAGCAGTGGGATCTGGGGGTTCATATCCACAGATCCCTGAAAGTTGCCTTACAGGTGGATAGGGTGGTTAAGAAATCTTATGGGATGTTGGCTTTCATAAGTCGTGGGATCGAGTTTAAGAGCCGTGAGGTAATGATGAAGTTTTACAAATCTCTGGTTAGACCACACTTAGAGTACTGTGTCCAGTTCTGGTCACCTCATTATAGGAAGGATGTGGAAGCGTTGGAAAGGGTGCAGAGGAGATTTACCAGGATGCTGCCTGGTTTAGAGAGTATTCATTATGAGGAGAGACTAAGGGAGCTAGTGCTTTACTCCTCGGAGAGAAGGAGGATGAAAGGAGACATGATAGAGGTGTACAAAATATTAAGGGGAATAGATGGAGTGGACAGCCAGCACCTCTTTCCCAGGGCACCAATGCTCAATACAAGAGGGCATGGCTTTAAAGTAATGGGTGAAAAGTTCATGGGAGATATCATAGGGAGGTTTTTTACCCAGAGAATGGTTGGTGCATGGAATGTGCTGCCCGGGGCAGTGGTGGAGGCAGGTACATTGGTCAAATTCAAGAGATTGCTAGATAAGCATATGGAGGAATTTAAAATAGAGGGATATATGGGAAGAAGAGGTTGGATAGTCTTAGGCAAGGATTAAAGGTCGGCACAACATTGTGGACTGAAGGGCCTGTATTGCGCTGTACTGTTGTATGAATCTATGAAAACAGAAGACATACAATAATCGCAGACAGAAAAATTATGCAAGTACAAATAGTGTAAAAAACAGTATATATAGAATACAAATTTAGTGCAGGGTTAGTGCAAAACCAGGGTCCAGGATTGGACGAAGAAAATACAGAACTCAGTGTGTTACACTAATTGTATAAACATGTTCAGCAGCAGCCAAAGTTCTTATGCGCCGTTGTGCAAACCAGGGCTTTTGACGCGGCATTTGTCTGAAACTGTCTCCAGGGTATTCGGGAGCCTGACAACCTGGGGGATAAAACTGTTGTACAGTCTAGTAGTTCTGGCCCGGATGCTCCGGTACCGCTTGCCAGACAGCAGTGGGGCAAATAGGTCGTGGGAGGGATGAGAAGGGTCATCTATGATTCTGCAGACCTTGCATGTGCATCGTGTGTTGTAGATATCCAGAAGAGGTACTCCAATAATTTTTCCAGCTGTACTCACAATTCTCTGCAAAGACTTACGGTCTGAGGTGTTACAGTTACCGTACCGGGCAGAGATGCAGCTGGTCGGGACACTCACAATGGTACCCCTGTAGAATGTGGTGAGGGTGGGGGAGGGCAGGTTTGCTTTCTTCAGCTGTCGTAGGAAGCGGAGACGCTGCTGTGCCTTCTTGGCGAGAGAGTAGCTGTTGGTTGACCAGGACAGGTCGCCTGCTATATGTATTCCCAAGAACTTATAACAGCTGACTCTCTGTACAATGGTGCTATTGATGCATAGGGGTGAGTGATCAGCCTGGGCCTTTCTAAAATCCACAAACATCTCCCTCGTTTTGTTCATATTCAAGGAGAGATTGTTGACTGAACACCAGTCCACCAGCCTCTCCACCTCCTCTCTTGTAAGCTGTTTCATCGTTCCTGCTGATGAGGCCTACCACTGTTACATTATCAGCAAACTTGATGATATGGTTGGAGCTTGAGTTGGCAGAACAGTCATGGGTCAGCAGCGTGGATAGCGGTGGACTGAGCACACAGCCCTGGGGGGCTCCAGTGCTCAGCCTGATGATATTTGAGATGGTATTTCCAATGCGAACTGACTGTGGCCTTTCAGAGAGGAAGTCCAGAATCCAGTTGCAGGTGGAGGTGCTGAGGCCCAGTATCTGTAGCTTCCTTATGAGGTTCTGTGGGATGATAGTGTTAAAGGTGGAGCTGAAGTCTATGAATAGCATCCTAACATAAGTGTCCTTTTGATCAAGGTGAGACAAAGCCAGGTGGAGGGCAGAGGACACTGCATCTTCAGTTGACCGATTGGGGCGGTATACAAACTGGAGGGGGTCTAGTGAGGGAGGGAGAATGGATCTGATGTGTTGCAGGACTAACCTCTCGAAGCACTTCGTGATGATTGGTGTCAATGCCATGGGGCAGTAGTCATTCAGACAGGTTACAGGCGTCTTTTTAGGCACTGGTAAGATGGTGGTAGATTTAAAACATACGGGGACAACTGCTTGGCTCAAAGAGACATTAAAGATGTCGGTGAATACATCTGCCAGCTGGTCTGCACAGTCCCTGAGCACACGGCCAGGTATGTTATCTGGTCCCACTGATTTCCGAGGGTCAACCCTGGATAATATCCTCCTCACACTAGCTGAGGACAGACAAAGTACCAGGCCATTGAGCAGTGGGGGTGTCTTGCTCGCAGGTTCGTTGTTAAGTGCATCAAACTGAGCATAAAAGTCGTTCAGTGCATCTGGGAGTGGGTGTCATTGTCGGAAGTGCAAGGTGGGGGCTTGTAGTCTGTGATGGCCTGGATGCCCTGCCACAGACGTCTTGTGTCCTTGGTATCAGAGAAGTAGCCTTGGATCTTCTGGGCATAACTTCCCCTTGCCTCCCTGATGCCACGGGACAGCTTGGCCCTCGCTGTCCTGAGGGCTGCCACATCACCTAGCTGAAGGCAGCGTCTTGGGTTTTCAACAGTTCACCAAGGAATTGATTGTGGACTTCAGGGAGGGGAAGTCGGGAGAACACACACCAGTCCTCATTGAGGGGTCAGCAGTGGAAAGGGTGAGCAGCTTCAAGTTCCTGGGTGTCAACATCTCGGAGGTCCTGTCTTGGGCCCAACACATTGATGTAATCAAAAAGGCGGCACCCCAGGGGCTCTACTTCATTAGGAGTTTGAGGAGATTTAGTACGTCATGAAAGGCTTACAAATTTCTACAGATATACGGTGGAGAGCATTCTGACTGGTTGCTTCACAGCCTGGTATGGAGGCTCCAATGCGCAGGATCGCATGAGGCTGCAGAGGGTTGTAGACTTAGCCAGCTCCATCACTGGCACAACCATCCGGGATATCTTCAAGAGGCAGTGTTTCAAAGCCGCATCCTTCATTAAGGATCCTCACCATCTGGGACATGCTCCCTTCTCATTACTGCCATTGGGGAGGAGGTACAGGAGCCTGAAGACCCACACTCAACGATTCAGGAACAGCTCCTTCCCCTTCACCATCAGATTTCTGAACAGTCCGTGAACCAATGAACACGACCTCGTTATTCCTTTTGTTGTACTATTTATTTATTTTTGTAATTTATAGATTTTATGTCTTTGCACAGTACTACTGCCACAAAGTGACAGATTTCATGTCATACGTCAGTGATAGAACATTACAGCACAGTACAGGCCCTTCGGCCCACAATGTTGTGCCAACATTTTATCCTGCTCTAAGATCTATCTAACCCTTCCCTTCCACATAGCATTCCATTTGTCTATCATTCATGTGGCTATCTAAGAGTATCTTAAATGCCCCTAATATATCTGCCTTCACCACCTCTACCAGCAGTACGTTCTATGCACCCACCGCTCTCTGTGTAAAAAACTTAACTCTGACATCCCCCTTATATCTTCCTCCAATCACCTTAAAATTATGCCCCCTCATGTTAGCCATTCTTGCCCTGGGAAAAAGTCTCTGACTGTCCACTCGATCTATGCCTCTAATCATCTATCAAGTCCCTCTCATCCTCCATTCCAAAGAGAAAAGCCCTAGCTCACTCAACCTATCCTCATAAGACATGCTCTCCAATCCAGGCAACATCCTGGTAAATCGCTTCTGCACCCTCTCTAAAGCTTCCACATCCTTCCTATAATGAGGTGACCAGAACCGAACACAATACTCCAAGTGTGTTCTGACCAGAGTTCTATAGAGCTGCAACATTACCTCATGGCTCTTGGTATTGGTTTATTATTGTCACTTGTACCAAGGTACAGTGAAAAATTTGTCTTGCATGCCGATCATGTAGGTCAATTCATTACACAGTGCAGTTACATTGAGTTAGTACAGAGTGCATTGATGCAGTACAGGTAAAAACAACAACAGCACAGAGTAAAGTGTCACAGCTACAGAGAAAGTGCAATGCAGGTAGACAATAAGGTGCAAGGTCATAACAAGTTAGATTGTGAGGTCAGAGTCCATTTCATTGTATAAGGCAACCGTTCAATAATCTTATCACAGTGGGATAGAAGCTGTCCCTAAGTCTGGTGGTATGTGCCCTCAAGCTCCTGTATCTTCTGCCTGATGGGAGAGGAGAGAAGAGAGAATGACCTGGGTGGATGGGGTCTTTGATTATGCTGGCTGCTTCACCAAGACAGCGAGAGGTAAAGACAGAGTCCATGGAGGGGAGGCTGGTTTCCGTGACGCACTGGGCTGTGTCCACAACTCTCTGCAGTTTCTTGTGGTCCTGGGCAGAGCAGTTGCTGTACCAAGCCGTGATGCATCCAGATAGGATGCTTTCTGTGGTGTATCAATAAAAGTTGGTGAGAGTCAAAGGGGACATACCAAATTTCTTTAGCCTCCTGAGGAAGTAGAGGCGCTGTTGAGCTTTCTTGGCTGTGGCATCTATGTGATTTGACCAGGACAGGCTATTGGTCTTGAACTCGATACCCCGACTAATGAAGGCCAACACACCATACACCTTCTTAACAACCCTATCGACCTGCTTGGCAACCTTGAGGGATCTATGGACATGGACCCCAAGATCCCTCTGTTCCTCCACACTGCTAAGAATCCTGCCATTGACCTTGTATTCTGCCTTCAGATTCGATCTTCCAAAGTGTATCACTTCACACTTCTCTGGGTTGAACTCCATCTTCCACTTATCAGAGAAACAAAGGATTGCATATGCTGAACCCTTTTTGATGTCTATGTTGAACACTCGCATGGGCCCCAGCTATGCCTGCCTTTTTGTTGGCTACGTTGAACAGTCTCTGTTCCAAGCCTACTCCGGCCCCATTCCTCAACTCTTTCTCCGCTATATCGACGACCGCATTGGTACCACCTCTTGCGCCCGTGCGGAACTCGACAGTTTCATAAATTTTGCTACTAATTTTCACCCAGCTCTCCAATTCACTTGGACTATCTCCGACACCTCTCTCTCCTTCCTCGATCTTTCTGTCTCCATCCACCGACATCTTCTACAAACCCACCGACACCCACAGATACCTCGATTACAGCTCCTCCCACTCTCTTGTAAGGATGTGGTCCCTTTTTCTCAATTTCTCTGCCTCCGCCACACCTGCTCCCATGATGAGGTTTTTCAGTCCAGGATGTCTGAGATGTCCAACTTCTTTTCCAACCGGGGATTCCCCCGACTGTGGTTGAGAGAGCTCGCACCCGCATCTCTGCCATTTCCCGCACCTCTGCTCTCACCCCCACCTTTCCCAGACCCAACAGGGATAGGGTCCCCCTTATCCCCACATTTCATCTCACCAGCCTATGTATCCAACACATCATTCTCCGCCATCTCCAACAGGACCCCACCACCAAGCTCATCTTCCCCTCCCCACCCCTTTCTGCCTTTCGCAGGGACCACTCTCTCCACGACTCCCTAGTTCACTCCTCTCCCCGCCCACCCATCCCACTCCCACCCCCGGACTTTCCACTGCCCCCGCCATAGGTGCAACACCTGCCCCTACACCACCTCCATCACCTCCATCCAGGGACCCAAACAGTCCTTTCAGGTGAGACAGAGATTCACCTGCACCTCCCTTAATATCATCTACTGCATTCGGTGTTCCAAGTGTGGCCTCCTCTACATCAGTGAGACCAAATGCAGACTGGGTGACTGTTTCACAGTAACACCTGCGCTCCGTCCGTAACTGTGATCTGCATCTCCCCATTGCCAGTCACTTCAACTCCCCCTCCCACACTATCACTGATATGATAGTCCTCATTACTACTGATCCGCACTGACTGTGATCTCCCGCCTGCTTTTCTCCATAGTTGCTGCCTGGCCTGCTGAGTTCCTCCAGCATCATCGTGTTTTTCATCTGCCACTTCTCAGCCCAGCTCTGCATCCTATCAATGTCCTGTTGTAACCTACAGCAACCTTCTACACTATCCACAACACCAGCAACCTTCGTGTCATCTGCAAACTTACTAACCCACCCTTCCACATCCTCATCCAAGTCATTTATAAAAATCACAAAGAGCAGGGGTCCCAGAACAGATCGCTGTGGAACAGCACTGGTCACCGACCTCCAGGCAGAATACGCTCCATCTACCATCATCCTGTCTTCTATGGGTGAGCCAATTCTGAATCCACACAGCCAAGTTTCCCTGGATCCCATGCTTCCTGACTTTCTGAATCAGCCTTCCATGAGGAACCTTATCAAACACCTCACTAAAATCCATATACACCACATCCACCACCCTACCTTCATCAATGTGCTTTGTCACATCCTCAAAACATTCAATCAGGCTCATGAGGCACGACCTGCCCCTCACAAAGCAATGCTGACTGTCCTTAATCAGCCTATGCTTCTCTAAATGCCTATAAATCCTGTCTCTAAGAATCTTCTCCAGTAATTTGCCCACCACTGAAGTAAGACTCACTGGTCTGTAATTCCCAGTGTTATCCCTACTCCCTTTCTTGAACAAAGGAACAACATTTGCCACCCTCCAATTTTCTGGCACTACTCCTGTGGCCAGTGAGGATGCAAAGATCATCACCAAAGGCGCAGCAATCTCTTCCCTCGCTTCCCGTAATAACTTTGAATATATCCCGTCTGACTTATCTATCCTAATGTTTTTCAAAACTTCCAGCACATCCTCTTTCCTCACATCTACATGCCCCAGCGTATCAGCCTGTTGTACGTCATCCTCACAAACGTCAAGGTCTCTCTCTCTGGTGAATACTGAAGCAAAGTATTCATTAAGGACCTCCCCTACCTCTTCCAACTCCAGGCACATGTTTCCCCTTTTATCCCTGATCGGTCCTACCCTCACTCTAGTCATCCCTATATTCTTCATATACTGTGTGCGTAGAATGCCTTGGGGTTTTCCTTAATCCTGCTTGCCAAGGCCTTCTCATGCCCCCTTCTCGCTCTCCTAAGTCCATTCTTAAACTTCCTCCTGCCTACCTTGTAACTCTCCAGAGCTCTGTCTGCTCCTTCTTTTCTGAACCTCGGGTAAGCTTCTTTCTTCCTCTTGACAAGATATTCTACATCTCTTGTCAACCATGGTTCCTTCACTCTACCATCCTTATCCTGCCTCAATGGGACAAACCTATCCAGAACGCCATGCAAGTACTCCCTAAACAACCTGCACATTTCCATTGTGCGTTTCCGCAAGAACATCTGTTCTCAGTCTGCACTCCCAAGTTCCTGCCTAATAGCATCATAATTCCCCCTCCCCCAATTAAATACTTTCCCATATCGTCTGCACCTATCCCTCTCCAAGGCTATGGTAAAGGTCAAGGATTTATGGTCACGGTCTCCAAAATGCTTTCCTACCGAGAGATCTGAAACCTGATCAGGCTTATTGCCTAGTACCAGGTCCAGTACGGCCTCTCCTCAAGTCGGCTTGTCCACATACTGTGTCAGGAATCCTTCCTGGACACACCTAACAAACGCTGCGCCATCTATCCCCAAGGAGGTGCCAATCGATATTAGGTAAGTTGAAATCACCCATGACAACATCCCCGTTATTTTTGCACCTTTCCAAAATCTGCCTCGCGACTGCTCCTCAGCATCTCTGCTGCTATTGGGGGGTCTGTAGAATACTCCCAATAGAGTGATCGCCCCCTTCCTGTTTCTGACTTCCACCCGCACTGACTCAGTGGACGATCTTTCCAGGACATCCTCCCTTTCTACAGCTGTGACACTGTCCCTGATCAACAAAGCCACTCCCCCACCACTTTTACCTCCACCCCTGTCCCTTTTGAAACATCTAAACCCTAGAATATCCAGCAGCCATTACTGCCCTTGTGACAGCCAAGTCTCTGTAATGGCCACCACGTCATAGTTCCACATACTTACCCATGCTCTAAGTTCATCAGCATTGTTCCTGATACTTCTCGCATTAAAGTAAACACACTTCAGCCCATCCAACTGACTGTAATTTTGCCCTTTCAACTGCCTATCCTTCCTCAGTCTTTCTACACCCTGCATCTACTTGTACAGTAAATGAACCAACCTCTAACCTATCACTCGGGTTCCCATCCCCCTGCCAAACTAGTTTAAACCCTCCCCAACAGTTCTAGCAAACTTGCCCGCAAGAATACTGGTCCCCCTCCAGTTCAGGTGTAACCCGTCCTTTTTGTACAGGTCGTACCTTCCCCAGAAGAGATGCCAATGATCCACAAATCTGAAACCCTGTCCCTGCACCAATTCCTCAGTCACGCATTCATCTGCCAAATCATCCTATTCTTCCCCTCACTGGTGCATGGCTGAGGAGTTGGTGCAGGGGGCAGGGTTTCAGATTGGTGGATCATGATAATGAATCTGATTCTGATTCTGATTCTGAATGTCTAAGAGGGGGTAAGTTCAAAAGAGATGTGCAGGGCATGTTTTTTTTTACACAGAGAGTGGTGGGTGCCTGGAATGTGTTGCCAGGGGCGGTGGTGCAGGGAAAAATGACAGAGGCTTTCAAGAGGCCCGTAAGTAGGCATATGAATGTTCAGAGAATGGAGGGATATAGACATTGCACAGGCAGAAGGGATTAGTTTAGTTAGGCATTTCATTAGTAGTTTAATTGCTCCTGTGCTCTACTGTTCTATGTTCTAACATTGAAGAAGAAAATACATTAGTTTTACTGCTTCCAAAGAGCCTACACTAAAATACAATATGTATCTTAAACGTTGAGATTAAACTATATCAGAGCTTTAGCAAATGTGTTATTTTAATGGACTAAATAACCTTTGTTGCAAATGAGAACATGCACCTCAGCTTTTCACTGAAGATGCAGTTAAAGGGGCACACACACACACACCTCACACACGCACACCCCGCACACTTGACATACACACACACACCTCACACACGCACACCCTGCACACTTGACACACACACAAACATCTCACACACGCACACACAGATGCACAACTCACACACACACACCTGACACACACACACCTCACACACGCACCAGATACACACACAAAAACACCCACATACCCACACACACGGACACACACCTCACACACACACCTGACACACACACACATACACACAAACACACCTGATACACACAAACACCTGACACACACCTCACACTCACACAAAACTGTCCACAGTTGTGCATCTGTCAAAGGAAAGGGTACTTCAAAAATATCTTCAATGGCTGTTGTGTACCATGAGGAGAATACTGCAGACTTCTGATTAATACTCCCCTTGACTTTCAATCATTATTAAAAACATGAAAGAAATCTTATTTTTCATTGTCTAAGTGTTATTGCTCACCTAATTGTTAATCTTGTAATCTCATCTGTCAAGTGGGCTACTCAGTACCGCTTTTCTTGTCGTTGTTTTGCATTTCTGGTAACTTCAGTTTTTGCCTTCTTACCCTGGCTGTTGGGTTCAATATATCTTCTCCCCGAGGAACGCTGACCCTCAGGAGGTTCAGTTCCCCCATCACTACTATCACTGCATCCTTCACACAATCCAGGAACAGGCACAGCAAAGGAGGCAGCCATTCAGCCTGTCAAGTCTGTGCTAGCTCTTGTCCAGAACAACCCAATAATTTCGCACCAGCCCTTTGTCCGTAGCCTTGCAAATCTTTCCTCAACACATATTTATCCAATTCCTCTTGAACGTGAAACCTGCCTCCACAACGGCACACACTGCAGTCTGCATCACAGGCTGGATTCCGATGAAAAAGGTTCTCCTCACGTCGCTCTTAATTCTCTTGCTCTTTATTTTGTACCCGTCACCTCAAACCTTGATCCTCTACTGAAGGGAAAACCCTCACTTCATCCAGTGCCCTCATCATTTTATCCACTTCTATCAGATCTCCACCCGCCTCCTCTTCACCAATCTATCCTTTCAATTGTCGTCCCTCATTCCAGGAACATTCCCTTTTCTGAACCCTCTCAAACACCTTCACATCCTCCCCATAATGAGGCAACTACAACTGAACATATTATCTGAGGCCGGCAAAGTGTTTTGTAAAGGTTCAGTATGAGTTTCGTGCTGTTACACTCCATGCTTCGACTGATGGAGCCCATTCACCATGACACCATATCTGTTAACCAGCCAACATTGTATCCATGTTGTCACTATCCTTTTTAGTGCATGTCCTTCAACATTACTGAAAAAACTGTGATGCAGCACCTCATCATAGAACCATAAAACACTACAGCCGAGAAAACAGGCCATTCGACCTTTCTAGTCTGTGCCGAAACTTTATTCCGCTAGTCCCAGTTACCTACACACAGTCCATAACCCTCCAGACCTCTCCCGTCCATGTATCTATCCAATTTATTCTTAAAACTTAAGAGTGAGCCCTCATTTACTACATCAAATGGCAGCCCGTTCCACACTCCCACCACTCTTTGAGTGAAGAAGTTCCCCCTAATGTTCCATAGAACCATAGAACAATACAGCACAATACAGGCCCTTCGGCCCACCACGCTGGATTGACCTTCAAACCACTCCTAAGACTATCTAACCCCTTCCTCCCACATATCCCTCCATCTTAAATTCCTCCATATGCTTATCTAACAACCTCTTGAACTTGACCAACGTATCAGCCTCCACCACGCTGAACCTTTCCTCTTTTACCCTAAAGCCATGTCCTCTCATACTTATCACTCCTAATCGAGGTGGAAAGAACCTACTCGCATTAACTCTGTCTATACCCCTCATCATTTTGTAAACCTCTATCAAATCTCCCCTCATTCTTCTATGCTCCAAGGAATAAAGTCCTAACCTGTTCAATCTTTCCCTGTAACTCAACTCCTGAAGACCCGGCAACATTCTAGTAAATCTCCTCCACACTCTTTCAATCTTACTGATATCCTTCCTATAGTTAGGTGACCAGAACTGCACACAGCACTCCAAATTTGGCCTCACCAATGTCTTATACAACCTCACCATAATATCCCAACTCCTGTACTCAATACTTTGCTTTATGAATGCCAGGATGCCAAAAGGGAATTATGTATCTGAACTCCCAGATCCCTTTGTTCCTCTGCACTCCACACCATTTACTGTGTATGTCCTACCTTGACTTGTCCTTCCAAAATGCAACACCTCACACTTGTCTGCATTAAATTCCATCTGCCATTTTCTGGCCCATTTTTCCAGCTGGTTCAGATCCCTCTGCAAGCTTTGAAATCCTTCCTCACTGTCCACAACGCCTCTAATCTTAGTGTCATCAGCAAACTTGCTGATCCAATTTACCACATTTTCATCTAGATCATTGATATAAACAACAAACAACAATGGTCCCAGCACAGATCCTTGAGGCACACCACTAGTCACAGGCGTCCAGTCTGAGAAACAATCATCCACTACCACTCTCTGTCTTCTCCCACACAGCCAATTTCGAATCCAGTTTACAACCTTTCCATGGATACCTAGTGTCTGAACCTTCTGAACGAACGTCCCATGTGGGACCTTGTCAAAGGCCTTACTAAAGTCCATGTAGACAACATCCACAGCCTTACCTTCATCTACTTTCTTGGTAACCTCCTCGAAAAAATCTACAAGTTTCGTTAATGATCTACCACGCACAAAGCCATGCTGACTATCCTTAATCAGCCCTTGGCTATCCAAATACTTGTATATCCGATCTCTCAGAACACCTTCCAATAATTTACCCACTACTGAAGTCAGGCTCACTGGCCTGTAATTACCTGGTTTACTTTTAGATCCTTTTTTAAACAACGGAACTACATGAGCTGCCCTCCAGTCCTCTGGCACCACACCCGTGGCCGAGGACATTTTAAATATATCTGCCAGGGCCCCTGCAATTTCTACACTAGTCTCCCTCAATGTCCGAGGAAATATCTTATCTCGCCCAGGGGATTTATCTACCTTTATTCACTATAAGGCAGCAAGCACCTCCTCCTCTTTAATCTCTATATGTTCCATGACACTATTGCCTGTTTCCCTTCCTTCCATATCCACTATGCCAGTTTCCTGAGTAAATCCTGATGCAAAAAACTGTATAAGCTCTCCCCCATCTCCTGAGGCTCCACACCTAGACGACCACTCTGATCTTCTAGAGGACCAATTTTGTCCCTTATTATCCTTTTACTCTTAACATATTTGTTGAAACCCTTCGGATTTACCTTCACGTTATCTGCCAAAGCAACCTCATGTCTTTTTGCCTTCCTGATTTCCTTTTCTAGTATTTTGTTATATTTTCTATACTCTTCAAGTACCTCATTTGTTCCTAGTTGCCTATACCTACTATAGACCTCTCTCTTTTTCTTAAACAGATCGCCAATATCCCTTGAAAACCAAGGTTCCCTATGCTTGTTAACTTTGCCTTTCATCCTGGCAGGAACATGCACTCTCAAAATTTTGCCCTTGAAGGCCTTCCACTTACTGAACACGTCCTTGCCAGAAAACAACTTATCCCAATCCACTCTTCCTAGATCCTTTCTCATTTCCACAAAATTGGCCTTTCTCCAATTTGGAACCTCAACTCAAGGACCGGACCTATCCTTATCCATAATTAACTTGAAACTAATGACATTATGGTCATTGGACCCAAAATGCTCACCAACACATACTTCTGTCACCTGACCTGTCTGGTTTGCTAATAGGAGATCAAGTATTGCATTCTCTCTCATTGGTACCTCTATATATTGATTTAGAAAACTTCCCTGAACACATTTGACAAATTCTAAGCCATCCAGCCCTTTCACAGTGTGGGAGTCCCAGTCAATAAGTGGAAAGTTAAAATCCCCCACTATGACTACTTTCTGTTTCTTACATCGGTCTGCTATCTCACTACAGATTTGTTCCTCCAATTCTCTCTGACTATTGGGCGGTCTATAATACAACCCTATTAGTGTGGCCACAATTTACCTGTTCCTCAGCTCCACCCATATGGCTTCTGTAGACGAGCCCTCCAGGCTGTCCTGTCTCCGCACAGCTGTGATATTTTCCCTGACTAGTAATGCCACTCCTCCCCCTTTCATCCCTCCCCCTCGATCACGTCTGAAACAACGGAATCCCGGAACATTAAGCTGCCAGTCCTGCCCCTCCTGCAACCAAGTCACACTAATAGCAATAACGTCGTAATCCCACGTGCCAATCCATGCCCTAAGCTCATCTGCCTTACCTACAATACTCCTTGCATTGAAATAGATGCACCTGAGAACATTTCTACCACATACAAACCTTTGATTTCTGCTGATAACTGCAGTCCTCGCATGACCTTTTTCCTCCTCCACCTCACTATCTGCTCTAACACTCTGGTTCCCCTCCCCCTGCAAATCTAGTTTAAACCCCCTGGAGCAGCACTAGCAAACCTACCCGCAAGTATGTTAGTCCCCCTCCAGTTCAGGTGCAAACCGTCCTGTTGGAACAGGTCTCACCTTCCCTGGAACAAGGCCCAATTGTCCAGAAACATGAAGCCCTCCCTCCTGCACCAATTCCTTAGCCACATATTTAGCTGCATGATCCTCCTATTTCTAGCCTCACTAGCACGTGGCACGGGTAGCAATCCTGAGATTGCAACCTTGGAGGTCCTGTCCTTCAACTTTGCACCTAATTCTCTAAACTCTCTTTGCAGGACCTCCTCCTCCTTGCTATCCACGTCATTGGTCCCTACATGGACCACGACATCTGGCTGCTCACCCTCCCTCCTGAGAACATCGAGAACTCGATCCGAGATATCGCAGACCCTGGCACCAGGGAGGCAACAGACCATCCGGGATTCTCGATCTCTCCCACAGAATCTCCTATCACTACTGCTCTCCTCTTTTCCCTCCTCCCTTTCTGAGCTGAGGGTCCAGTCTCGGTGCCAGAGCTGCGACCACTGCAACTTGGCCCTGGTAGGTCATCCCCACCACCAGTATCCAAAACGGTATACTTATTGTTGATAGGAACGGCCACAGGGATGCTCTGCTCTAACACGAGAGGGCATAATTTTAAGGTGATTGGAGGAGGGTATAAGGGGGATGTCAGGGATAAGTTTTTGACACAGAGTCATGGGTGCATGGAGCGCACTGAAGGCAGAGGTTGTGGGGGCAGATACATTAGGGACATTTAAGAGACTCTTAGATAGCCACGTGAATGATAGAAAAATGGAGAGCTATGTGGGAGAGAAGGGTTAGATAGATCTTAGAGCAGGATAAAATGTCGGCACAACATTGTAGGCTGAAGGGCCTGTACTGTGCTGTAATGTTCTATGTTCTTTCTCTTTCTGTCTATACCCCTTCCCTTTCCTGCCAGTCACCCAGCTACCTGCCTCCTGACTTTTAGTGGTGACTATCTCCCTGAAACTTCTGTCTATTTCTGCCTCTGCCTCACGAATGATCCGGAGTTCATCCTGCTCCAGTTCCCTAACTCGGTTTGTCAGGAGCTGCAGCTGGATGCACCTTTTACAGGTGTAGTCATCAGGGACAAGTGTGCTGTCCCTGACTTCCCACATACTGCGTAGGAGCACACAACTGCCCTAGCTGCTGCCATCACTACCTACTCCTAAGTTAATTCAATAAATTAAAGGACTTAACTGGCCTTACCTCACTGGAGCAAGCTTGTCCTCACCTCTGCTCGCTGAAGCTTCTCAAGCCAAAGCCTCAAAGCTCCACTCCTACCCTGAGCCACTCACACACTGGCCGCTCCTCTTCAGTTACCTCTCCTTATATTTGTCCCTGTCGATTATTTCAAGTACTCACTCACTCTAATCAATCAACACTCTGGTTTAAATACTCAGCCGCTACCTGTTTGAGACCCACTGCTCCAATGGCTCCTGGGCTGATACTGTAAGGGAAAATCCTGTGGAAAAACACACAGCTTTTTAAGTACTCAGCCCCTATCTGTCAGAGACATGCTGCTCCAACGGCTCCCGGGCCGATCAAAAGCCTTCAGATACACCACATCAACTGTACTGTCTCATAAATTCTCTCTGTTATCTCATTAAAATCTTCTATACATTGGTTAAACACAATTAGCCCTCAGCAGATCCTGTCCTGGACGGATGTTTCCAAAAGCTCCCCCTCCAGGGAGCGTAACCTGGCCTCTCCTGTCAGTCTTCAGTACGGGATCACTGTCGGTGGGTTCTGGCAAAACATTCACCCTTTGTCTCCTTGCAATTAGACTGAGTTAGTTGTTGTCAGTGAGCTCTGAGGATCTGAGACATTCAACGCTCCATTGATTAATGCTCTCCTCATTTTCAACAACCAAATCCCTCTTCCTTCCTACCTATGAGCATCACAGCGGTACAGTTAGTGTGTAGTACAGGTAGTAAGTGGTACAGTTCATGCATAGTACAGTTAATATCTGGTACAGTTAGTGCGCAGTACAGTTAGTGAGTGGTGCAGTTAGTGAGCAGTACAGTTAGTGTACGGTACAGTTAATGAGTGGTACAGTTAGTGCGTGGAGCAGTTAGTGTGCAGTACAGTTAGTGAGTGGTGCAGTTAGTGAGTGGTGCAGTTAGTGAGTGGTGCAGTTAGTCAGCAGTACAGTTAGGGTATGGTACAGTTAATGAGTGGTGCAGTTAGTGCGCAGTACAGTTAGTGTGCAGCACAGTTAGTGAGTGGTACAGTAAGTGTACGGTACAGTAAGTTGACGGTACAGTTAGTGCATGATGTAGTAGGTATGCGGTAGAGTTAGTGAGTGGTACAGTTTGAGCGCTGTACAGTTGGTGTGTGGTACAGTTAGTGAGTGATACTGACAGAGCGCGGTACTGTGAGTGTGCGGTACAGTAATTGTGCGGTACAGTTAGTGTGTGGTGCAGTTAGTGTACAGTACAGTTAGTGAGCGATACAGTTAGTGAGCAATACAGTTAGTGAGTGGTACAGTGAGTGCATGATACAGTTAGTGCATGGTACAGTTAGTCTGTGGTACAGTCAATGTTCAGTACAGTTAGTGAGTGGTGCAGTTAGTGAGTGATGCAATTAGTGTGCGGTACATTTAGTGTACGGTACAGTTTATGAATGGTACAGTTAGTGTGTGGTACAGTTAGCGTGCGGTAAAGTTAGTGCACTGTACAGTTGGTGTCTGGTACAGTTAGTGAGTGATAGTGTCAGTGCGTGGTACTGTGTGTGGTACAGTTAGTGTGCAGTACAGTTAGTTAGTGGTACAGTAAGTGAGAGGTACAGTGAGTGCATAGTACAGTTAGTGCATGGTACAGTCAGTGCATGGTACATTCAGTGTGCGGTACAGTTAGTGCTCGGTACAGTTAGTGTGTGGTGCAGTTAGTGAGTGGTACAGTTAGTGTGCAGTACAGTTCGTGAGCGGTACAGTTCGTCAGCAGTACAGTTAGGGTATGGTACAGTTAGTGTGCGGTACAGTTAGTGCACTGTACAGTTGGTGTGTGGTATGGTTAGTGAGTGATATTGACAATGTGCGGTACTGTGAGTGCGCGGTACAGTTAGTTTGTGGTGCAATTAGTGAGTGGTACAGTTAGTGTTTGGTACAGTTAGTGTGTGGTGCAGATAGTGAGTGGTGCAGTTAGTGTATGGAACAGTTAGTGAGCGTTACTGGTAGTGCGTGGCGCTGTTAGTGTGCGGTACAGTTAGTGATTGGTACAGTTACTGTGCGGTACAGTTAGTGTGTGGTGCAGATAGTGGGTGGTACAGTCAGTGTACTGTAGAGCAGTACAGTTAGTGTGCGGTACAATTAGTTTGTGGTGCAATTAGTGAGTGGTACAGTTAGTGTTTGGTACAGTTAGTGAGTGGTACAGTTCGTGTATGGTACAGTGAGTGAGTGGTGCAGTTAGTGTGCGGTACGGTTAGTGTGCGGTACAGTTAGTGAGTGGTACGGTTAGTGTTTGGTACAGTTAGTGAGTGGTACAGTTCGTGTATGGTACAGGGAGTGAGTGGTGCAGTTAGTATGTGGTACGGTTAGTGTGCGGTACAGTTAGTGACTGGTACAGTTAGTGTGCGACTCAGTTAGTATGCAGTAGAATTAGTGAGTGGTACAGTTAGTTTCCAGTACAGTTAGTGAGTGGTACAATTAGTGCACAGTACAGTTAACGCGTGGTACTATTAGTGTACAGTTCAGTTAGTCAGCGGTACAGTTAGTGAGTGGTGCAGTTAGTGTGCAATAGAGTTAGTGAGTTGTACAGTTAGTGTATGGTACAGTCAGTGTGCGGTACAGTTAGTGTCCAGTACAGTTAGTGAGCAGTTCAGTTAGTGCATGGTACAGTTAGTGTCAGTATAGTTAGTAAGAACTACAGTCAGTGCACGGTACAGTTAGAGTGCGGTACAGTTAGTGTACAGTACAGTCAGTGAGTGGTACAGTTAGTGTGCAGTACAGTTAGTGCGTGGTACAATTAGCATACAGTTCAGTTAGTCAGTGGTACAGTTAGTGAGTGGTGCAGTTAGTATGCGGTAGAGTTAGTAGCTGGAACAGTTAGTGACTGGTACAGTCAGTGAGTGGCACAGTTAGTGTGCAGTACAGTTAGTGAGCAATACAGTTAGTGTGCGGTACAATTAGTGAATGGTACAGTTAGTGCGTGGTACAATTAGTGTACAGTTCAGTTAGTCGGCGGTACAGTTATTGAGTGGTACAGATTGTGTGCGGTACAGTTAGCGAGTGGTACAGTTAATGTGCTGTACAATTAGTGAGCGGTACAGTTAGTGAGTGATACAGTTAATGCATGGTACAGTTAGTGTCAGTACAGTTGGTGAGAACTACAGTTAGTGCACGGTACAGAGTGCGGTACAGTTAGTGTGCAGTACAGTAAGTGAATGGTACAGTAAGTGAGAGGTGCAGTTGTAGAGCAGTACAGTTAGTGTCCAGTACAGTTAGTGAATGGTTCAGTTAGTGCGCGGTACAGTTAGTGTGCAGTACAGTCAGTGAGTGGTACAGTTAGTGTGCGGTACAGTTAGTTTATAGCACAGTTAGTGCATGGTACAGATAGTGCATGGTACAGTTAGTGAGCGATAAAGTTAGTGTGCGGTACAATTAGTGAGTGGTACAGTTAGTGTCGGTACAGTTAGTGAGTGGTACAGGTAGTGTCGGTACAGTTAGTGAGCTGTACAGTTAGTACGTGGTACAGTAGGTGTCAGTATAGTTAGTGAGTGGTGCAGTTAGTGTGCAATACAGTTTGTGTATGGCACAGTTAGTGCACGGTGCAGTTAGTGTTCGGTACAGTTAGTGAGTGGGTCAGTTAGTGTCGGTACAGTTAGTGTGCACTACAGTTAGCGCGCAGTACAGTTAGTGTCGGTACAGTTGGTGAGCGGTACAGTTAGTGCACGGTACAGTTAGTATCCGTACAGTTAGTGAGTGGTACAGTTAGTGTGCAGTGCAATTAGTGCATGGTACAGTTAGTGTGCAGTACAGTCAGTTAGCTGTACAGTTAGTGCATGGTACAGTTAGTGTCGGTACAGTTAGTGAGAACTACAGTTTGTGCATGGTATAGTTAGAGTGCGGTACAGTTAGTGTGCGGTACAGTCAGTGAGTGGTACAGTTAGTGTGTGGTACAGGTGGTGTATGGCACAGTTAGTGTGTGTTACAGGTGGTGTACGGTACAGTTAGTGTGTGTTACAGGTGGTGTATGGCACAGTTAGTGCGTGTTACAGGTGGTGTATGGTACAGTTAGTGTGCTGTACAGTTAGTGCATGGTCCAATTAGTGTACAGTTCAGTTAGTCAGCGGTGCAGTTAGTGTGTGGTGCAGTTAGTGCATGGTACAGTTAGTGTTTGTACAGTTAGCGAGTGGTAAGTTAGTGTATGGTACAGTTAGTGTCGGTACAGTTAATGAGAACTTCAGTTAGTGCATGGTACAGTTAGAGTGTGGTACAGTTAGTGTGCGGTGCAGTAAGTGAGTGGTTCAGTTAGAGAACAGTACAGTTAGTGTACAGTGCAGTTAGTGCGCGGTACAGTTAGTGTGCGATACAGTCAATGAGTGGTACAGTTAGTGTGCGGTACAGTTAGTGTATGGCACAGTTAGTGCGCGGTACAGTTAGTGTGCGATACAGTCAATGAGTGGTACAATTAGTGTACGGTACAGTTAGTGAGCGGTACTGGTAGTGTGTGGTGCTGTTAGTGTGCAGTACTGGTAGTGCGTGGTGCAGTTAGTGTTCGGTACAGTTAATGAGCGATGCAGTTAGTGCATGGTACAGTTATAGTGCGGTACAGTTAGTGTGCAGTACAGTTAGTGTACAGTACAGTTAGTGAGCGGTACTGGTAGTCCGTGGTGCTGTTAGTGTGTGGGACAGTTAGTGAGTGGTGCAGTTAGTGTGCGATACAGTTAGTGGGTGGTGCTGTGTGGTTTTTTTTTTCTTTTTTTTCTTTTTTTTGAAGATGGCGATGCGAACCATGTTTACGGCGGCCTCTCCTAGTGATTATGCAGTGCTTTTGTCCTTAAGTGAAGTGAGAGGAGTGAAAGGAAAGTGTGTGTATGACCATCCGTTTCTTCTGGACATCCGTAACAAAGTCTTTTGTTACGAGGAACACTGGCTGAGTGTGCTGAGCGAGCTTGGACTGCTACGCCGAATAGGCCCAAAGGAGTCCGCCTTCGTGCCTGGAGTAGCACCGGTGAGAAAACATCGTAAGCGGTGCGACAGGATGCGGAAGCGGGACAAGTGCGGAGGAGTGCACACTAGGCTAATTGCTTATCCACACAAGCCGGCAGTTCCTACAATCATGCTGGCAAATGTTTGTTCACTAGACAGCAAAATGGACTATATTAGACTTTGGAGAGCTCCAAACGCAGCGTGAGGGATGGTTGTGTCTTCATTTTTACAGAGACTTGGCTTAATCAAAACATTACGGATGCCGTGATTCAACTGGAGGGCTTCTACTCCATAGAGCAGACAGAGTAGCTTCGCTATCTGGTAAGCTCAGGGGAAGCGGCCTGGCTGTTTATATCAATAAATTATGGTGCCAAGATGCCGAGGTGGTTTCTACACTCTGCTCACCACATGTACAGCTCTTGACTGTGAAAGGCTGACCCTTCTACTTGCCGCGGGAGCTAACGGTGATTATTATAGTGGCAGCTTATTTACCACCGAGTGCTAATGTGAAGGAGGCTTTGAATGAGCTCTGCAAAAATATGATCGTGCAGCAGACGGCTCACCCTGATGCTTTCTTTATAGCAGCTGGAGATTTCAACCAGGCAAGCCTTAAGTCTGTTTTGCCAAAATTTTATCAGCATGTGAACTTTGCAACTCGGGACAATAACACATTAGACCTGGTGTATACAAACATCAAAAACTCATATAGAGTAGCCCCCCTTCCCCATATCGGTAACTCTGACCACCTAGCTGTCACGCTCATGCCTGCATGTAGACCTACAGTGAAACAAGACAAGCCAGTGGTCAGGGAAGTTAAAATATGGCCACAGGAAGCAACTTCAGCATTGCAAGACTGTTTTGAAAATACACAGTGAGATATCTTTAAAGAGGCAGCAACATCTGACAATGTCATTGACTTGCAGGAAGACACAGAGACCATCATTGGCTACATCAATAAATGCAGAGATGACGTGACTGTGGTCAAACCATCAAGGTGCATGCCGATCAGAAACCTTGGTTGACTGGGGAAGTCTGTTCACTGCTGAGAGCCCGTAATGCTGCATTTGAATCTGGGGACATTGCTGCATTGAGATTGGCAAGGCAAAACTTGTCCCGGGGGATTAGGGAGGCGAAGAGGCTGTATGGACAGAAACTTAACAGCCACTTCATGAACAGTCGTTTGTGGCAGGGACTTCAAACAATCACCGACTACAAGCACCTGCGGATATGTCATAATGATCCCTCTCTACCAGATAAACTTAATGTCTTTTATGCAGGTTTGGAGGCAAATAACACCGTTCAGGCACAGCTGCTTCCACCATCGTCAAGAGACCAGGTAGTTCAGCTGTCTGCAGCTGGAGTGAGAAAGGCCTCCTCCAGCATCAATCCATGGAAAGCTGCGGGGCCGGACAACGTTCCTGGACGTGTTTTAAAGGATGGTGCAGAGCAGCTGAAGGATGTCTTTGCAGACATCTTTACTATCTCGCTCAGCCAGGCAGTAGTGCCCACCTGCCTCAAAAGTGCCATCATTATTCCTGTGCCTAAAACGTCAAACCCAGCCTGCCTGAATAACTTCCGCCCTGTGGCCCTTACACCAATAATAATGAAATGCTTTGAGCGATTGGTCATGCAGCATACTAAGACCTGTTTTCCTGCAAACTTAGATCCCAACAGTTTGCATATAGAGTCAATCGATCCACAGAGGATGCAATCTCCACTTTGCTCCACCTCACACTGTCACATCTGGAGGGGAAGAATACATACGCCAGGATCCTCTTCATCGACTTCAGCTCAGCATTTAACACGATCATTCCACAACAGCTGGTGGGAAAGCTGAGGCTGTTAGAGGTGGACACTGGCATTTGCAATTGGGTCCTCAATTTCCTGACGCAGCAGCAGCAGATAGTTAGAGTTGGCAGTCGTACATCAGGAACCATCTCAGTGAGCACAGGCTCACCTCAAGGCTGCGTCCTGAGCCCTTTATTGTTTAGCCTGCTCACACACGACTGCATTGCTGGATTCAGCACCAACTACATCATTAAGTTCGCTGATGACACAATAGTGGTGGGTCTCGTCAGTGGCAATGATGAGTCTGCATGTAGGATGGAGGAGGAGCAGCTAACAGCGTGGTGTAGATTCCACAATCTCGCCCTCAATGTGGACAAAACAAAGGAAATGGTGATTGATTTCAGGAGGGCTGGCAAGCATGATCAAACACCGCTGACTATTGATGGTGCTGCTGTGAAGAGGGTCAGCAACATTAAGTTCCTGGGGGTTCACTTAGCAGATGATCTGACCTCCACTATTAACACTGCAGCCATTGTTAAAAAAGCCCAGCAGCAGCTTTACCCCCCTCTGGAGACTCAGAAAGGCAGGCCTCCCTATTCCACACCTCATCACTTTTTACAGGGGCACCATTGAAGGCATCCTGTCCTACTGCCTCACCTGGTTTGGTAGCTGCAAGGCCTACGAACAACAGCAGCTCAATAGGATGGTGAAGACAGCTAGCAGGATCATTGGTGCCCCTCTCCCCTTTTTGATGGAGATCTATCAGCAACGCTGCGTTCACAGAGCTACGGCATCATTAAGGACTTTCATCACCCTTCTCACGACCTGTTTTCCCTCCTGCCGTTGGGGAAGAGGTATAGGAGCATCTGCTCTAGATGTAGTAGGATGCTGAACAGCTTTTTCCCACAAGCAGTCAGGATCATAGATGGACTGTGTCCCCTTCCGCTTCCACTGACAAGCTCTCCCTCCACACACACGTACACACTCACATCAATACAGGAACAGTTTGATAGTTAGTTACCTGATACGTTGAACTTCATCTCGAGCTGAATAAGCACTTATTAATACATAATCGCACTTTAACAGATATGAATATGTGGTGTTGATATGTTTTTAGTTTTGTTTTAGAGATGTTTTTATAGACTATTTTAGATATTTATCACTGTTCTTTTTGTTGCACTGATGTGAGCTGGTGAGAAAAAGTATTTCGTTTTTTTTGTGTATGTAAATACACAGAGAAAATGACAATAAAGCAAATCTTGAATCTTGAATCTTGAATCTTGAATCTTGAGTGAGTGGTGCAGTTTGTGTGTGGTAGAGTTAGTGTGCAGTACAGTTAGTGAGTGGTACAGTTAGTGTATGGTACAGTTAGTGAGTGGTACAGATATTGCGCAGTACAGTTAGTGAGCGATACAGTTAGCGTGCGGTACAGTTAGTGAGTAGTACATTTAGTGTTGGTTCAGTCAGTGTACGGTACAGTTAGTGAGCGGTACGGTTAGTGTGTGGTACAGTTAGTGCGCGGTACAGTTAGTGAGCGGTACAGTTAGTGCGTGGTACAGTTAGTGTGAGTACAGTTACTGAGCGGTACAGTTAGTGTCGGTACAGTTAGTGAGCGGTACAGTTACTGAGCGGTAAAGTTAGTGCATGGTACAGTTAGTGTGCGCTACAGTTAGTGTGTGGTACAGTTGGTGTACGGTACAGTTAGTGTCAGTATAGTTAGTGAGAACTACAGTTAGTGCACAGTACAGGTAGAGTGCGGTACAGTTAATTTGCAGTACAGTAAATGAGTTGTACAGTAAGTGAGTGGTGCAGTTAGAGAGCAGTCCAGTTAGTGAGCGGTTCAGTTAGTGTGCGGTACAGTCAGTGTTTGGTACAATCAGTGAGTGGTACAGTTAGTGTGAGGTACAGTTACTGCATGGTACAATTAGTGTACGGTTCAGTTAGTCAGTGGTACAGTTCGTGAGTGGTGCAGTTAGTGTGTGGTACAGTTAGTGAGTGGTACATTAAGTGTAGGGTACAGTTAGTGAGCTATACTGGTAGTGCGTGGCGCTGTTAGTGTGCGGTACAGTTAGTGAGTGGTACAGTTAGTGTACGATACAGTTAGTGAGTGTTGCAGTTAGCGTCTAGTACAGTTAGTGAGTGGTATAGTTAGTGCGCGGTACAGTTAGTGCGTGGTACAATTAGTGTACAGTTCAGTTAGTCAACGGTACAGTTCGTGAGTGGTATAGTTAGTGCACAGCACAGTTAGTGTGTGGTACAATTAGCGTACAGTTCAATTAGTCAGCGGTACAATTCGTGAGTGGTACAGTAAGTGTACGGTACAGTTAGTGAGTAGTGCAGTTAGTATGTGGTGCAGTTAGTGTGCAGTACAGTTAGTGACTGGTAGACTTAGTGAGTGGTAGAGTTAGTGTACGGTACAGTTAGTGAGCGGTTCAGTTAGTGTGTGCTACAGTTAGTGTGAGATACAGTCAGTGAGTGGTACAGTTAGTGCGTGGTACAATTAGTGTACACTTCAGTTAGTCAGCGGTACAGTTAGTGAGTGGTGCAGTTAGTGTACGGTACAGTTAGTGCGTGGTACAGATAGTGCGCGGTACAGTTTGTGTGTGCTACAGTTAGTGTACGGTACAGTTAGTGAGCAGTACTGGTAGTGCGTGGCGCTGTTAGAGTGTGGTACAGTTAGTGATTGATACAGTTAGTGTTTGGTACAGTTAGTGTGGGCACAGTTAGTGAGTGGTACATTTTGTGTGCAATGCAGTTAGTGTGCGGTACAGTTAGTGTCCAGTACAGTTAGTGAGTTGTACAGTTAGTGCACAGTACAGTTAATGCGTGGTACAATTAGTGTACAGTTCAGTTAGTCAGCGGTACAGTTAGTGAGTGGTGCAGTTAGTGTGTGGTACAGTTAGTGCGTGGTACAGATAGTGCGCGGTACAGTTTGTGTGTGTTACAGTTAGTGTACGGTACAGTTAGCAAGCGGTACAGTTAGTGCCTCGTACAGTTCATGTGCGGTACAGTTAGTGTGTGGTACAGAAAGTGTCGGTACAGCTAGTGAGTGATACAATTAGTGAGTGGTAAAGTTAGTGTGTGGTCCAGTTAATGTCAGTATGGTTAGTGAGCATTACAGTCAGTGAGTGGTGCAGTTAGTGTTTGGTACAGTTAGTGAGCGGTACAGTTACTGAATGGCACAGTTAATGAGTGGTCCCGTTAGTGCGTAATACAGTTAGTGCGCTGTACAGTTAGTGCATGGTACAGTTAGTGTACGGTACAGTTAGTGTGCAGTACAGTAATTGAGTGGAACAGTAAGTGAGTGGTGAAGTTAGAGAGTAGTACAGTTAGTGTACAGTACAGTTAGAGCATGGTATAGTTAGTGTGCGGTACAGTTAGTCAGTGGTGCCCTCAGTGTGCGGTACAGTTAGTGCGTGGTGCAATTAGTGTACAGTTCAGTTAGTGAGCGGTACATTTAGTGAGTGGTGCAGTTAATGTGCACTACAGTTAGTGAGTGGTGCAGTTAGTGTGTGATACAGTTACTGTACGGTACAGTTAGTGTGCGGTACAGTTAGTGAGTGGTGCAGTTGGTGAGTGGTACAGTTGGTGTGTGGTACAGTTCGTCAGCAGTAGAGTTTGTGTATGGTACAGTTAGTGTACGGTACAGTTAGTGTCTGGTACAGTTAATTTACGGTACAGTTAGTGAGTGGAACAGTTAGTGTGCGTTACAGATAGTGTGCGGTACAGTTAGTGCACGGTATATTTAGTGCCTGGTACAGTTTGTGTTCGGTACAGTTAGTGAGTGGCGCCGTTAGTGAGTGGTGCAGTCAGTGCATGGTACAGTTAGTGTATGGTACAGTTAGTATGCGGTACAGTTAATTTACGGTGCAGTTACTGAGTGGTACAGTTAGTGCATGTTATAGATAGTGTGCGGTACAGTTAGTGCGTGGTGCAGTTAGTGTGCGGTGCAGTTAGTGTGCGGTACAGTTAATGCGTGGTGCAATTATTTTGCGGTGCAGATAGTGAGTGGTACAGTTAGAACCATAGAACCACAGAACAATACAGCATAATACAGGCCCTTCAGCCCACCATGTTGTGCCGCCCTTCAAACCACACCAAAGACTATCTAACCCCTTCCTCCCACATATCCCTCTAACTTAAATTCCTCCATATGCTTATCTAACAATCTCTTGAACTTGTCCAATGTATCAGCCTCCACCACCACCACCTCAGGCTGCGCATTCCATGCACCAACCACTCTCTGGGTGAAAAACCTCCCTCTGACATCACCCTTGAACTTCCCACCCATTACCTTAAAGCCACATCCTCTTGTTTTGAGCATTGGTGCCCAGGGAAAGAGGTGCTGGCTGTCCACTCGATCTATTCCTCTTAATATTTTGTATACCTCTATCATGTCTCCCCTCATCCTCCTTCTCTCCGATGAGTAAAGCTCTTGCTCCTTTAGTCTCTCCTCATAATCCATACTCTCTAATCCAGGCAGCATCCTGGTAAATCTCCTCTGCACCCTTTCCAACACCTCCACATCCTTCCTATAATGAGGCGACCAGAACTGGACACAGTACTCTAAGTGTGGCCTAACCAGAGTTTTCTAAAGCTGCATCATCACTTCACGGCTCTTAAACTTGATCCCCTGACTTATGAAAGCTAACATCCCATAAGCTTTCTTAACTACCCTATCCACCTGTGAGGCAACTTTCAGTGATCTGTGGATATGAACCCCCAGATCCCTCTGCTCCTCCACACTGCCCAGAATCCTGCCATTTACCTTGTATTCTACGTTGGAGTTTGTCCTTCCAAAGTGTACCACCTCACACTTCTCCGGATTGAACTCCATCTGCCACTTGTCAGCCCAGCTCTACATCCTATCAATATCCCTCTACAAGCTTCTACAGCCCTCCACACCATCCACAACACCACCGATCTTTGTGTCATCTCCAAACTTGCTAACCCAGCCTTCCACCCCCTCATCTAAGTCGTTAATAAATATCACAAAACGTAGAGGTCCCAGAACTGATCCCTGCTGGACACCACTAGTCACAGCCCTCCAATCCCAATGCACTCCCTCCACCACAACCCTCTGCTTTCTACAGGCAAGCCAATTTTGAATCCACACGGCCAAGCTTCCCTGGATCCCTTGGCCTCTGACCTTCTGAAGAAGCCTACCATGTGGAACCTTGTCAAACGCCTTACTAAAATCCATGTAGACCACATCTACTACACTACCCTCATCAATCTTCCTGGTCACCTCCTCAAAGAACCCTATCAGGCTTGTGAGGCAAGATCTTCCCTTCACAAAGCCATGCTGGCTGTCCCTAATCAGTCCATATTTCTCCAAATGCTCATAGATCATGTCTCTTCGAATCCTTTCCAACAGCTTACCCACCACAGACGTAAGGCTCACCGGTCTGTAATTCCCTGGACTATCCCTACTACCTTTTTTGAATAAGGGGAAAACATTCGCCACCCTCCAATCCTCCGGTACCAACCCCGTTGACAACGAGGACTCAAAGATCCTAACCAACGGTTCAGCAGTTTCCTCCCTCACCTCACGAAGCAGCCTGGGGAATATTCCGTCAGCCCCCAGGGACTTATCTGTCCTAATATTTTCTAACAACTTCAACACATCCTCTCTCTTAATACCTACATACTCTAGAACATTACCCTCACCTACACTGTTCTCAGCATCATCAAGACCCCTCCTCTTCATGAATACATGAATATTCATTGAGAACCTCACCCACTTTCACAGCTTCCAGGCACATCCTCCCACCTTCGTCTTTAATCGGACCTTCCTTTACCCTAGCCATCCTTCTGCTCTTTACGTACGAAAAAAAAGCCTTGGGATTCTCCTTAACCCTACTCGCCCAAGCCCTTTCATGTCCCCTTCTCGCTCTCCTCAGCCCTTTCTTAATTTCCTTCCTTGCTACTCTATATTTCTCACGAGCCCTGTCCGATCCTTGCTGCTCACACCTAATGTATGCTGCCCTCTTCTTCCTAACTAGTTGTTCCACCTCTCTCGTCACCCACGGTTCCTTCACCCTACCGTTCCTTCTCTGCCTCACCGGGACAAATTTATCCCTAACATCCTGCAAAAGATCCCTGAACATCAACCACATCTCCATAGTACATTTCCCTTCAAAAATGTCACCCCAATTTACACTCCCAAGTTCTCACCTTATAGCTTCATAATTCACCTTCCCCCAATTAAATATCTTCCCATCCTCTTTGCTCCTATCCCTGTCCATGACAATTCTAAAGGTTATGGAGCAATGGTCAGTCCCCCAAATGCTCACCCACCGATAGATCTGTCACCTGACCCAGTTCATTACCTAAAACTAGATCTCAGATGGCATTTCCTCTCGTCGGCCTGTCAACATACTGCGTCAGGAATCCGTCCTGGACACAGTTAACAAACTGCGCCCCATCTAAACCTTTGGCACTAAGTAGGTGCCAGTCGATATTTGGATAGTTGAAGTCTCCCATTATAATAACCCTGATATTTTCGCATCTCTCCAAAAACTGCCTCCCAGTCTGCTCCTTAGTATCCCTACTGCTACCGGGGGGCCTATAGAATACTCCCAGGAGGGTAACTGCCCCTTGCTTATTCCTAACTTCCACCCATATTGACTCTTGAGAGGAACCTTTGACATTATCTACCCTTTCTGCAGCTGTAACTGTGTCCCTGACCAGTATCGCCACCCCTCCTCCTCTTCTCCCCCCATCCCTATCCCTTTTAAAACACTGAAAACCAGGAATATTCAATATCCATTCCTGCCCTGGTGACAGCCATGTCTCTGTAATAGCCACAATATCATAGTCCCATGTACTTATCCAAGCTCTCAGTTCATCACCCTTATTCCTGATGCTTCTTGCATTCAAGTAAATGCACTTTAGCCCATCCACCTTACTACTTTTTTAGCCTGTACTCTGCTTCTCCTTCCTCAAAGCCTCTCTACCTGTCAGATCTGATTTTTCCCCATCCCCTTCTTCCTCTGACCTACCCCTCCGGTTCCCTTCCCCCTCGCAATCTAGCTTAAACTCTCCTGAACCACCCTCGCAAACCTGGCCACAAGGATATTGGCCCCACTCAAGTTCAGGTGTAACCCATCCCACCTTCCCCAGAAGAGATCCCAATGATCCAAAAATCTAAAACCCTCCCTTCTGCACCAACTTCTCAGCCACACATTTATCTGCCATCTCCTCCTATTCCTACCTTCACTATCACGTGGCACTGGCAGCAATCCTGAGATTGCTACCCTCGAGGTCCTGTCCTTCAGCCTTCTGCCTAGCTCACTAAACTCACTTTTCAGGACCTCATCCCTCTTCCCACCTATGTTGTTGGTACCAACATGAACCACAACTTCTGGCTGTTCTCCCTCCCACTCTAGAATCCTGTGGACCCGATCAGTGACATCCTGGACCCCGGCACCTGGGAGGCAACAAACCATCTGGGATTCATGCTCACTGCCACAAAACCTGCTATCTGTTTCCCTGACTATCGAGTCCCCTATCACTACCGCCTTCCTCTTCTCCTCCCTTCCCTTTTGAGCAGCAGGACCGGTCCCAGTGCCACAGACCTGGCTGCTGCTGCTAGGCCCCGGCAGCTCATCTCCCTCAACAGTCTCCAAAGCAGAAAACATGTTACTGAGGGGAACAGCCTCAGGGGTCCTCTGCACTGTCTGCTTTTTTGTTTTCTTTTTCCTTTTCCCTCCCCTGACATTCACCCTTCTATCTACTTCCTGGACTCCAGAATTACCTGCTCTAAGGGGGGGGGGGGGGGGGTGACCATCTCCTTATGTACAGTATCTACAAAACTCTCCCCCTCCCTGATGCAGCGCAGTGTTTGAAGCTGTAACTCCAGCTCATCGATTTTGAGCCAAAGTTCCTCCAGCCTCAAGCACTTACTGCAGATGTGGCCATCATGGACCACAGCAAGGTCCACGAGTTCGCACATCAAGCAGCTGCAACGTACCTCCCTGTCCCCCATCTGAACTAACTCCTTTTTCATTTCCCCCTAGTTTTTCCTACTTAAATATTTACCACAGGTAACAGGTAAACCTTACCTTTACCTACCTACAAGCTTCTTACCTGCCTTGCCCCTTTATGCCGAAGCCCCTTAAGCCAAAGCCCGACCACTCTGCTCCCTCTCACTCAGCTGCCGGCTCCGACACTGCCAGCTGGATATGGCGGTTTGCTTTTTAAACTGCCCGCGCTGCGCCTGCGCAGTCCAGCCCCCACTCTTCCCGACTAAAACGTATAGAAATACTTAAAAAAAACCTTATAAAAATCTAACCCTAATAATCACAACCCTATTAAAAATTAACCCTTATAATTAAAACCCAATAAAAAAATAGATAAAAAAGTAAAACTTAAAACTTATCTGCCTCGAAGTCTTCTGAAGCGAAACCCACGAAACCTCTGAAGTTTTTTTTCTCTCCGCTTTTTAAACTGCCCGCGCTGCGCCTGCGCAATCCAGCCCCCACTCTTCCTGACTAAGGCTTATAGAAACACTTAAAAAAGTGTGCATTACAATTAGTGCATGGTACAGTTAGTGAGTGGTGCAGTTAGTGTCCAGTGCAGTTAGTGTGTGGTAGAGTTGTTAACCCAATTTTGAAATCCCACTTCCGTCTGCTGTAAATCACACAGTGCCACAGGTTAATTCAAATACATTTATTTCGCAATAAGAAACCTCCTGACTCTCAGGAAGAGTCCGCAGCAGGGTTCTCTGAGGTACAGAGGGGGCAGACAGTAATTTATACAAACATTGTCACGCACACTTTCATGACTCAGGCGCTGGGGTTCTTGGTTCAACAGGAAACGGACAAAGGGCTACTGCAGATGGACAAAGAGCAGCCTCACACCCCAGGTTCAGCTAATCGTTTTGCAATCGGGTGAGACAAAGGCAGGTATCACCTTCATTGTTTGAGACAGCCTTCCCATTTCCCGTTAAGATTGACCATCATGTTGACCATCATTGTCAAACATAATGGGAATCCAATTAGGTTCCAGACACAGCAATTACCACACAGCACCCAGCCCAGGAAAGCAGTGGTGTGGCTGTTCAGGCCTCAAGGACACTTTTTAAATCAGTATTTCGAGCAGCCAGAATTCTCATCCGTCTTAAGATATGAATACAGTTATAGTTTATTAATCCTACACCTCCTCACAGTTAGTGTACGGTACAGTTGGTGCGCGGTACAGTTAGTGAGTGGTACAGTAGGTGAGTGGTACAGTTAGTGAGCAGTACACTTATTGTACAGTACAGTTATTGCATGGTACAGTTAGTGTGAGGTACAGTTAGCGTACGGTACAGTTAGCGAGCGGTACAATTAGTGCGTGGTACATTTAGTGTCAGTACGGTTCATGAGTGGTACAGTTAGTGCCAATTACAGTTAGTGCACGGTACAGTTAGTGTGCAGTACAATTTACATGTGGTACAATAGTGTGCGGTACAGTTAGTAAGCGGTACAGTTAGTATACAGTACAGTCAATGTGCAGTATAGTTAAGGAGTGGTGCAATTAGTGAGTGGAGCAGTTACTGTGCGGTACAGTTAGAGTGCGGTACAGTTAGTATAGGGTACAGTTGGAGTGCGGTACAGTTAGTGAGCGGTACAGTTGGTGAGTGGTACAGTAAGTGTGAGTTAGTGAGCATTAACACTGTTAGATAGAGTAAGTTAGTGAGCATTACTATTAATGTGCGGTACAGTTAATGTGCGGTACAGTTAGTGCACTGTACAGTTGGTGTCTGGTACATTTAGTGAGTGATACTGTCAGTGCACGGTACAGTTAGTGTACGGTACAGTTAGTGAGCAGTACAGTTAGTGCGTGGTACAGTTAGTGTGCGGTACAGTTACTGCGTGGTACAGTTACTGTGTGGTACAGTTAGTGTATGGTACAGTTAGTGAGCAGTACAGTTAGTGCACGGTACAGTTAGTGTGCGGTACAATTACTGCGTGGTACAGTTACTGTACGGTACAGTTAGTGTGCGGCACGGTTAGTGTGCGGTACAGTTAGTGAGCAGTACAGTTAGTGCGTGGTACAGTTAGTGTGCGGTACTGTTACTGCGTGGTACAGTTACTGTGGTACAGTTAGTGTACGGTACAGTTAGTGAGCAGTACAGTTAGTGCACGGCACAGTTAGTGAGCGGTACAGTTAGTGCACGGTACAGTTAGTGAGCAGTACAGTTAGTGTGCCCTACAGTTAGTCTGTGGTACAATAAGTGAGCGGTACAGTTAGTGTGTGGTACAGTTAGTGACAGATACTGGCAGTGTGCCGTACTGTAAGTATGTGGATCAGTTAGTGCGTGGTACAGTTAGTGTGCAGTACAGTTAGTGAGCATTACAGTTTGTGCGCATTACAGTCAATGCATGTTGCAGTTAGTGAGTGATGCAGTTAGTGTCGGTACAGTTAGTGAGCATTACAGGTAGTGAATGGTGCAGTTAGTGAGTGGTGCTGTTAGTGTCTAGTACAGTTAGTGTGTGGTACAGTAAGTGTGTGGTACAGTTAATGAGCAGTACAGTGAGACAGCAGTACTATTAGTGTACAGTACAGTTAGTGCACGGTACATTTAGTGCGTGGTACAGTTAGTGTGCAGTACTGTTAAGGAATGCTGCAGATCGTGAGTGGAGCAGTTACTGTGCGGTACAGTTATTGAACGGAACAGTCAGTGTATGGTACAGTTAGTGAGCGGTGCAGTAAGTGAGTGGTGCAGTTAGTGAGCGGTACAGTGAGTCATCAGTACAGTTAGTGTGCAGTACAGTTAAGGAGTGGTGCAGTTAGTGAGTGGAGCAGGTACTGTGCGGTATGGTTAGTGAGCGATACAGCTAGTGAGTGGTATAGTTGGTGAGTGGTGCAGTTAGTGAGCAGTACATTTATTGTATGGTACTTTTATTGCGTGGTGCAGTTAATGTGCATTACTGTTAGTGTGCGGTACAATTAGTGCATGGTACAGTTAGTGTGTGGTACTGTTAGCGAGCAGTACAAGTAGTGTAGGGTATAGTTAGTGTGCAGTACAGTTAATCAGTGGTGCAGTTAGTGTGCATACAGTTAGTGAGCGGTACAGTTAGTCAGCACTACAGCTAGTGTATGTACAGTTAGTGAGCGGTACAGTTAGTGAGTGGTGCAGTTAGTGTGTGGTATAGTTAGTCAGCAGTACAGTTAGTGTATGGTACAGTTAGTGCGTGGTACAGTTAATGCGTGATACAGTTAATGCATGGTATAGTTATTGCACGGTACAGTTAGTGAGCGGTACAGTTGTTGATCGGTACAGTTTGTGCACGGTACCGTTAGTTCGCAGTACAGTTAGTGCGCGATACAGTTAGGGCGTGGTGCACTTAGTGTGTGGTACAGTTAGTGAGTTTCTCTCTCACAGCTCCAGGAACCTGAATTTGATCCTGACCTCTGATGGATCCGTACGTTGTCCCTGTGACAATTTGGGTTTCCTTCGAGTGCTCCAATTGCCTCCCTCATCCCAAAGACATGTGCGATAGTTGTCCACTTTAATTTGTCCCTTGTGTGTAGTATGGCTGTAGAATCCAGAGGGGTTGGTGGGAATGGGAGAGTATTTTAAAAAATGAGATTGGTGTAAATGAGTGCTGGGCAGTTGACCTGGTCGGGATGGGCCGAATCGCTTGTCATGTGCTGTGTCTCCCTCTGACTCCAACTCCACAGGCATTATTTCAACTTCTGTCTTCCACAGTATCATCTGAGTGTATTTCCCAGTTGGTCTGGTCCCCAGCCTCACACCATTCCCATTCTGTCACAAACAACTTCTGTCTTCCTTCAAGGTCGAAGCTTCTGCAGCTGAGGCACCTCTTGCTGCAGCCTTTTCTCAGAAACACATCATTTTTTCATCAATGTTTTACCCTGGTTTTCACAAGTCCTGCAAAGATCATGGGTCAGATGTTTGCCTTTGTTCCTGTCCTCTCCACTCTCAGCACATTTACCACGGTTTTTCTGCTGCTCTGTGTTCCCGAGGAAACCTCCCTTTGTGATTCAGGACACTTTTGCTTCTAACCTCTGGATCCTGCTCCGGCTTCTAAACCTTGGGAACTGCTGCAGAAACTTTTTCTCAAATAAATCTCAACATAAATTTCCCATCTATGTTATTGTGATCAACCCTGCAAGACTGTCACTGCTGACTGACTCAAACATATTGTTTTGACCACCATCAATTATTCAAAGTTACTCACTGCAAATTACCGATTAATTCAGATTATTTAAGTACCTTCTAATTTTGTTTTATTTCAGATAGTTACTTCATATAAATGGATATGTACAAAATTTTGATGGAAGAGTTCCTCATCGAACTATTGACTCCGTTGTATTTGAACATTCCCTCCCCTCCACCAGCCCCAGCAAAGAACATGGAGCAGTACAGCCCGGGAACAGGCCCTTCGGCCCACCATGTCTGTGCTGACCAGGATGCCAATCTAAACTAATCCTGTCTGCCTGCACGTGGTCCATGTCCCTCTATTCCCTGCCTGTTCACGTGTCTGACTGAATGCCACGTCAACACCACTTTTGTATCAGCTTCCACCGTCTCCCCCAGCAACACACTCCAGGCACCTGCCTCTCTGTGCAAAAATAAACTTTCCTTGCAAATCTACTTTGAACTTTTCCTCACCTTAAACCTATCCCCTCTAGTATTTGAGAATTACACCTTTGGAAAAAGACTCTGACTTTCTGCCCTATCTATGCCTCTCATAAAACTATAAACTTATGTCAGATCTCTCCCCAGCCTCCAGCGTTCCAGAGAAAACAACCCAAGCTTATCCAACCTCACCTCATAGCTAATGCACTCCAATCCAGGCAACATCCTGATAAACCTCTTCTGCACCCTCTCCAAAGCCCCAAAGCCCCCCCACATCCTTCCCGTTGTGTGTCAACTGTGAATCTGCTTAAAGACTGCCATTTGTGCAGTGGACACCATCCAATAATTCTGGGTGAAAACTTCAACTGTGCTGCTCACCCCTTCCCCTCCCCTCCCGTCCACGTTCTGCAGAAACAATGCCATTGACAATCTCTCCCCGTGCACTTCGACCTGCCTGAATGATTTTGACAGAGGCCCCAAATGTCTTTCAAGGTGCAGCACCAAAAACATTTCCTCCCATCAAGTGCGGTGGCAGAGCCCTGGAGGACTCACTTGTCATTGGCTAAAGACATACATCCATGCTGACTCTCTGACTCTATGTCAAAGCGTAAATCACAACCATAATTCATTTACGTTCTTCATGTTTCAACTCCCTGTCTCATTTTCTTGGCTATTTTAATTCAAAGGGAAAATGGCAAAAGGGAATTGTTGTTGTCAAAAATGTGTCAAGTGGCCAAATCTGGAAGGAACACTGCCCTTGATCTTCGACTCAACAGCTCCACTGCTGCTGGATCATGTGTCAGCTCAGTCTATGGTAAGCACAACACTCCCCTCCATTCTCACCCTGAGCTTTCTATATTGTGTTAATAAATTTCAACTCAAGCCTTACAAATGGTTGGCCTACATCTTAGATTTAAAAGTCCCACCGATTGTCAAGGCTGAAGGTTGAGACACTAAAGATAGTGGACTGATGTCATGGCAATTTGTTTGGAAAACCAGGGGTTCTTCTGTACGCTGAATGGAACAGAGCAAAGCAGCTGCACCGGATGTTCCAACAGTGATCAGGGAGCACCAGTGGTTCCCCGACAATGTGTCGTTGAGAAGTAGGTCACCTATTGCACCAGGTTTATCAATCTACAGCCCCAAGGTAAAAATTAAAGCGGTTGATTTATAACTGATCTCCCTGACTATTTCAGTCTGATGCAAAATTACTTTTCTATCTAAGTTCAAGAAGTTATCTGGGTGGCAAGTGGCAGAGCTGGTAGGGCTGCTGTCTCACAGCTCCGGAGACCCAGGTTCAATCCTGACTTTGGATGCTGTTCGTGTGGAGTTCTTTCTGTGACTGTGTGGATTTCCCTGGCTCCTCCAGCTTCTTCCCACATCCCGAAGGTGTACAGGTTGGTAGATTATTTGGCCACTGGAAATTTTCCTCGGTGTGTAGACGAGTGGTAGAATCTGGGATCGAGTTTCGATGGGAATGCAGGGATAATAAAACTGGTTTGGGTAAGGTTGGTGTGAAAATTGGTGCTTGATGGACGGCCTGGTTTCTGTGGGCTGAAGGTCCTGTTTTCGTGCTATACTTCTCTATGAATCTCTGAGACATCTTTTCTCAGTCATGAACATGTAAAATACCTACTATTAAATGCATTTAAAGTAACTGCAGTTTTCAAAACTTGTTATCATTATATTTGCAAAAATACAATTTCTAATATGGACGTTTAATATTGTATGTTCAAATTATTCTGTGGAGATGGTTCTGCAGTTTATTATTCATTCATTTTGCCCAAAAAATCTCAAAACATGCATTAATTTTGTTCCTTTTGCCATTAGTAATTGATGGACACTGATGGATGTTGAGATTTCAGTCTCATTATTGTTAAAACAGAACTGTTGCGCACCTAATTGTTTTAGTAGTGCCTTCATAAGAGGGCCCACGTCGGAAATAGTGGGTTTTAGTGACAATGCCATTTGTCGGATGAGACAAAATCAGATAGAAAAAGAATTACAGTTCTGCTGAGTTAATTTATCGACAAGTTAGATTGGTGCAATTAGTTTCAATGCCCCAGGCATGGGATGAAAAGTTAACCAATGTTCTCTGTCCTGATTGCTATTGACTACTCCTCATTGTGAACCACATACTTGCTGATGTTGAGCAGCAGTTGGAGTATGCCGGCCTTGGGGCTCTCAGCATTTGAATAGCTTCCTGATATTCAATATCTGACTTTGGATATGAAGGAGTAACCAGTTGTGTAGAAGTGGAACCAGTCGTGGTCAGGTCAGCTGCTTGAGGAGGGCAAAATAAGATCAATGGAGGTCTACGTAAAATTCAGTAACAGGGTATTGTCCAGGATCTTAGACCAGCCATAGCCAAGCTCCATCACAATGTTTGGGCTGTTGATGTTGCCCCATCTCAGTAAATAGATGTTGCTTGGGTTGTGGGTATTGCTGTCCAAATCACCTGGCGATGCAATGCTGCTATACAGCGGCAGCAAACTGCTCGACCTACGCACTGAGATCAGCATGTCCAGCTTGTAAAAAGTGTGCTCAGGAAATGTAGGTATTTTGTAGAGATACCTGAAGCTTACCTTTCATTATTCTATACAATTATCCCTGTTTTAACAACATTGATTCTATTGTAAAACACTTTGAGGCCAGAATTACCTTTTACGAGGCAAACTTGAGATGTGGGTAAAAGCGACGCCTGTGGCCGATGTGTTGTGTCCTTCAGCAATGTAACAAACCTGCGTGTTCATGGGGAGGAGCACACTCTTCATTCAGTGAGAGTTTAGTCATTCTTTACTCCTGGGATCCTGAATTGAAATCTAATTTTGATTTGGATTGTTGGAGAATTTTATTAAGCAGATGCATTAAAGCAGCATATGAACATTTGATTTGGATGAAAAACTTGGCTCTAGGAAAGGTAACGTAATACATCATTCATTGTTAGAAAACCTCAACTAACTTGTTCAAGTCCTTCTTTAGAGCTCCTCCCAATGGTTTTATTGAGTAAGTGCAAAGTGGGCTGTGACTCCAAACCATTTAAAAACAACTCAGCATTAATGTAAGAGAAATAAAGGACTGCAGATGCTGGAATCTAGATGAAAAACACGATGATGCTGGAGGAACTCAGCAGGCCAGCAGCATCCATGGAGAAAAGCAGGCGGTCAACGTTTCGGGTCAGGACCCTTCTTCAAGACTGAAGATAGGAAAAGGGGAAGCCCAATATATAGGAGGGAAAAGTACGGCAATGATAGTTGGACAAATGAGGGGAGGCGGGGTGGACACAAGGTGGTGACAGGTAGATGCAGGTAAGAGATGGTGATAGGCAGGTGCGGGGGAGGAGGGGAGAGCAGATCCACCGCGGGATGGGTCAAAGGTAAGGACAGAAAGAGAAAAAAAGGTGGAAAAAAGAGATAGGCTGGGAAAGGGAAGATGAGAAGGTGTAGGGAAGCGGGCTGGGGATTACCTCAAGTGGGAGAATTCAATGTAGTAAGATATCCCAATGTGCACCACAAGAAGAAAAAGTAACTGAGCCACAGAGGGAAATATTAGAAGATAAAATGCTTGGTTGAAAAGTTGGGTTTTAAGGAGCATTTTTCAGATTTCCACTTCATCATGCCTTAGATATGCCAATGTGCTTTCACGCCAATAAAGACTTTTGAAGGACAGCCAATTTACACACAGCAAACCCCAACAGACAGCAATAATCTGCTACTTTTTTAGCTGTGTCGGTTGAGGAATATGGTCAGGACATTGCGGACTGGTGCCCAGATACCACCTTCTTCTCCTTCCCAATCCTTCTCCACACCGTGCAATTCGTTCTTTTCCTTCCAGCTCCGATGAACAGCCCTTTACTGAAAGCGTTAATTCTGCTTCTCTTCACAGATTTTGATGGTACTCAGCAATTTTGCTTTTATTTTTAATTTCATCCCCCAAATCCCATAATAATGGGACAAAGGGCTATAGGAACCCAACAGAACTGATGCACCAATCATGGGCGTACATGTAACAAATACAGGAAATCCTCAGATTACGAAAGAGTTCAATTTTTGAGTCTGTTCGTGAGTTGAATTTGTATGTAAGTTGGGGTGTTCTGTTCATGGTTCGGAATCTGAGAATAGAAGAGTGTGAAGTTCTGGTCACTGATTGGAAACGAGGAACAGTGGATGGGTGGGAATCTGGAAACAGTAGCCATGGGAAAGGATGTCTTCAACTGGGCCTGTTTTATTTTTTTGAATAATCCTTGGATGTCATTGCATTATGGGATCTATTCTTTAGTGCGGACTATTAAGCCCGTCTGCTATCCGATCCTCACCCTTGTTGCTGTTCCAGGTAAGTGTCTGTCCAAATACACGACCAACAGACAGGTGAGATGCAGTGGTTTTGGGCTCCAGTAAAGATTTGAGAATAGTAGACAATCCTTTACGTTTTCCAGTTGATAACGCTGAAAGTCCGCACTAAGTGTACTTCGGTTGAGGGAGGTGTAATGCGTTGACCTGGTCCGTGCACGGTGATATTCGTCCTCAATGGCGTTCATCGACCTGTGATTTCTCCTCCGTTTCTCGAGTTTGTTGTTTCATTTATATTGCTGACAGGTCCACAGCAACTTACATCAATTCGGTAAACCATTGATAACTGCATTACAGTGTCTGTCAGTGACATCCTGCTCACTGCGGCCACGTGTCTGTTGATTTGTATGCAGCCATCAGGCTTTACGGAGGTCGGTTCGTAAGTATGGGCGTTCGTAAGTCGGGCGTTCGTAACCCGGGGACATGTTTCAGCCTCAAATTCATCAATTCTCTCTTCCAGATCCTCCTTCAGTTGTCCCAGTAAAATAAATGGCGATGTTAGTATGATTTCCTCTTCCACACTGCATTTCTCACTCTTGAAAAACAATACCTGTTCAGCAAACAATTTTCTTCAAAGACTTCAACCGATTTCTCTGCACATACTGCATTGGCTATTCCTTCAGACTGATAAATTTTCAAGTTATTAACATTTCCACTTTACACCTTTATCCCAACTTTTGGAGCAAGCACCATACGTCTAGAATCGAACAACATGGAGGGAGGACCTTCAGTCTCTGAGTCTGTGCTAACCCATTTACACTTACTCCAACACCGGTCCCATTTGATCCTCACAGATTCTACCACTGACCTACACATGAGCGACAACTTACAGTGGCCAGTTAACTTACATGTCTTTGCAATGTGGGGGGAATCGGAGCAGCCAAAGGAAGCCCTTGCGGTCACAGGGAGAACAGGTACATTCTGCCCGGACAGCACAGAGTTCAGCACTGAACTCAGGGCTGCTCGCTGTGCCAGCCCACCTGAAGCACAGATAGAAAATGGTTGAAGCCCTCAGCAACTCCAGCAGCACCTCTGGGGAGAGGAACAGAACTGACGTTTCAGGTCAAGGATTTGTCATCAGAACTGGAGAAGTGAGGAAACAAGTCTGCTTGTTGCTGAGAGGGGGAGGAGTGGAGATAACAGAGCGAATGTATTCAAGGTAACACCGAGCCCTTCAGATGCCAGCGGTCAAAGAGAAAACTAATGTAGAAACAGAAAGATACATGTGTGGAGAGAGACGGTGGTCAGCTGAAATGGTTTGTTACATTGTTGCAATGTGGCCAAGTGGAAGGTGAGGATCTGCTCGCCGAGTTCACATTGGGCATCGCTGGAACAAAATAGAAGTCTGTAGACCCAGGGGTCAGAGCGGGGGGCCAATGGGGAATGAAAGTAACGAGCAACTGGAAGCTCAATATCATCCTTGCCAGACCCTTCTGAATCCTTGGGCAGCTCTGAGGGAGCGTTTGGGAACATTTTGCATTGAAATTGTCTACATGGAACTATTCCAGGTGGCAGAAGGGATACCTAAATATACATGTGATTCTTTGTTCACTTCTTTCTGGGGAAATATATTCATCTTCCTTGCAATAAACTATAAGCATCCTTCAACAGCTCTGCCCCCTTACCTAGGTGTCAAATTGCAAGGTTTTGGTTTATAAAACGCAGGAAAAGGCAGAAGTGGATCCCTTGGCCTCTTATGCCTGCTCTGCATGGCTAATCTTGCACTTCAGCGCCACTTCTCTCTGCAAACATCACATCCATTGATTCATTAATATCCAAAACTTTTATCAAAACCTCATGACCCAGTTGGGCAGAGAATTCTAAAGATTCACTGTCCTCTGGGTCAAAACATATGTCATTTCAGCCTTGAGTGGAGAATCCTTGTCCACTTGAGTGGAGATTGTCACCCCTGGGTTTAGACTCTCAGGCTGGGGAAAGCGTTCGCCCACATCTGCCATGTGAAGTGCTGGAAGAATTTTGCGTGCTTTTAATGAACAGCTTTCCTTCAGAGCACAGGCCTTATCCGTGAATCCATCCTTGCAGAGAAATTCCCATTCTTGGAATCAATCTGTTGATTCTCTGTTGCAAATATATCCATAATTGAATAAGATGACAGGACCTGTACACAAAAGTGAAGCACATTCAGGCGGGTAAATCCCCAGGGGCTGACAGGGTCTACCCTGGATCTGAAGAGAAGCAAGATCCTGTTTCCATGCCGATTCTTTATGACGTATTCTATCCTAAAGTCTCCTGAGCCCGTAGCACTCAGCTCACTAGGGATCAACACAACATCATCATCAAACCTGCCACTCTGTCAACAAGGACAACAGGGTCGTGCTCTGGAGAACTGATCTCTATCTCACACCAAACATCAGCTATCAGACACCCCTTACACCTCCCTTTGGACTGTGACCTCACCATTTTCTCACAGACAGTCACCATCTTCTGTGGAGATTTTCCCTCCAGTCTCCAGCCCTGTAATACCCCAATCTCGCACAACCTACCTCTACATCCTGCCCAAGATCCACAAATGTCTGTTCCCACCAAACTTAGTCCTTCCTACCTTGACCCCATGCTCTCTACCTTGGACCAGTCCATTCCCACCTATATCTGTGCCACGTCTGATACTTTGACTGTTTCCATTTTCACCGTGGACCTACACTTTCGTCCCACGTCAGATATTCTGAGGGCCCTCTGCTTCCTCCATGAACAGAGGCCCATCCACCAACACACTCGTTTATCTGACTGGACATTCACATTGAACAACTTTTCCTTCAGCTCCACTTCCTTTCTCCAGGACAGAGCTGTAGCCATGGCAACTCACATGGGCCAAGCTACACTTGTCTCTTGGTGGAAACGTGGCAGTATCACTGTTCCGGTCCAACTCAGGCCCTTCCCTCAACCACTTCTCAGTACGTTCACTGTTGGTGCTGTGCCCTGCACTCGTTGCCTCAACTTTCAACAAGTTCTCACCTGCACATGGTCCCTGTGACTCCTTCCTCCCGTTTCTGGATTTCCCAGGTTCCACCTCAGGGTGTAGCTCCGTGGCTTACATCCATTTCAATCCCACAGAACATGGCTTCCTCTCCACCTCAAATGCATCTCATTTATTGATGTAACTTTTGTTGTCACCCCCTCTCCCAGACACAGCAAGGATAGACTTTCCCTCACATTTTGCCCCACCAGTCATCACACTTTCTGACAGCTTCCCACCAACCAGGAAACCACCGTCCCTCCAATCGAAGCAATGATTGACTTACACTTCCTCCAATATTGTGTATCTGCTTCAGTGTTCACGGGGTGGTCTCCTCAGCACTGGATAAACCAGTCACCGGTGTAGCACCAGTGTAGCACCACTGTGTAGCTACATTTAGTGTGGCACCCGCATTCAGTTCACAGGAGTGACCCTGAGCTTCCTGTTCCTTCCTCACCATCAACAGTATCTACAGGAGGTGCTGCCTCAAGAAGGCAACATCTATCATTAAAGATCCCCACTATCCAGGCCATGCCATCTTCTTGCAGCTACCTTCAGGCAGGAGGTACAGAAGCCTGAAGTCCCACACCACCAGGTTCAGGAACAGCTACTTCCCTTCAACCATTCAGTTCTTGAATCGACCGGCACAACCCTAAACACTGCAGTTTAGCAACACGATGACCACTTTGACCACTTTGCACTAAAATAGTCTAATGGACTTTGTTTTTTTTTTGTTCTAATTGTGTTTCCTTGTAAAAATGGTGTATAATTTATGTTGAATGTATGTTTTTCTTGTGATTGCTGCTTATCTGATGCTATGTGCCTGTGATGCTACTGCGAGTAAGTTTTTTACTGCACCTGTGTATACATGTACTTGTGCATCTGACAATAAACTCGACTTTGACTTTGACTTTGACCTTGTTCCTTTAATTTTCCATCCCACACAGACTCCGACCTCTCTGTCTGTGGCCCCTTGTACAGTTCCAGTGAGGCCCAATATGAGCTTGAGGAACAACACCTCGTATTCTGTGTGGGTACGTTGTAACATTTGGGACTCAGTATCGAATTCTCCAACTTCAGGTAACCAGCCTTACGTTCTGTCTGTACCGGAAATGGCAAATTCAGCTTGATGTGTGATGCTAACTCAGCCCTTCTCATCTCTCTCCACAGACACTGTCTGATCTACTGGCCATTTCACCATTCTCCTTTTGGATTAGTGATTCAAGTGGTTGTCCAGATGCCTCTGAACTTCTGTGAGAGTACCTGCCTCCAAGACCTTCTCAGCCAGTGCATTCCAGACCTCAATCACACTCTGGGTGAAAAAACTCTTCCCCACCTCATTTCAAGTCTGCAGTTGACATCAAGATTGGTGGAGCTGTGGACAGTGTAAAGGACTACCAAAGAATACAGCGGGATATAGATCAGTTACAGATAAGAGCAAAGAAATGGCAGATGGAGTTTAATCTGGGCAAGTGTGAGGTGTTGCACTTTGGGAGGTCAAACGTAAGGAGAAAGTATACAGTTAATGGTAGGCCCCTTAATAACACTGAGGTACAAAGCGATCTTGGGGTCCAGGGCCATAGTTCACTGAAAGTGGCTACGCACGTGGTAAAGAAGGTGATGGGATGCTTGCCTTCAGTATAAGAGTAAGGAAGTCATGCTGCACTATATAAAGCTTCAATCAGACCTTACTTGGAGTATCATGTGCAGTTCTGGTCGACCCATTAAAGGAAGGATGTGAGACTGTGGTAAGGGTGCAGAAGAGGTTTACCAGGATGCTGCCTGGATTAGAGGGTATGAGCTATAAGGAAATGTTGGAGCATTGGAGGCCGAGGGGAGACTTGATGGAGGTTTTTAAAATTATGAGAGGCATAGATAGGGTAGACAGTCAAAATCTGTTCCCCAGACACCAGAGGACATGTTTTTAAGGTTAGAGGGGGGAAGTTTAAAGGCAACATGAGGGCAAGTTTTTTTTACACAGAGTGTAGTAGGTGTCTGGAGTGGGTCACCAGGGGTAGTAGTGGAAACGGGCAGTTTGGTGGAGTCTTAAGAGGCTTTTAGACAGGCACATGAATATGAAAGGAATGGAGGGATATGGATGATACACAGGAGGAGGACATTTAGTATAAATCGGAATCAAGATCGGTACAACATTGTGGGCCAAATGGCCTGTCCAGTGCTGTACTGTTTGATGTTCTATGTTGTTCTATGTCCTCTCTAGGGCTCTTACTCTTCATCTTAACCCTATACCCTCTGGGCTTGGACACCTCTGCCACGAGGAGAAGTTTCTCCCTGTCTACCTTATCATAATTTTATAAAATCCGTTCCTCCTCAACTTCCTTCTCTCCCAGGAAAACAAACCCAGCCCATTCGGTCTCTCCTCATAGCTGAACTGCTCCATCCCACGCAAATATCCTGGTGAATCCCCTTTGCACCCTCTCCAGTACAATCACATCGTCCCTGTGGGTGTGGTGACCAGAACTGCGTACAATATTCTCGCTGTCGTCTTTGGAAGGATGTGTAAGGACATCCCTGCTCTTATCCACTGTGTGCTGGCCAGTGGAGTCCATGTGGCTCCTTCACCACCCCAGGTATCTGTGCTGCCATCTTCAGGGGTCTTTGTACACAAGGTCCCTTTGTCCCTCGACACTCCCTGGGCCCTACCCTTCACCATATATGTCCTTCCCTTATTTGACCCCCAAAATGCATCACCTCACACCTGCCTTTGCCCTGTGCAGTTTACCAGCCGCTCAATATCATTCCGTGGCCTCAGTCCACCCTCCTCACTGTCAACAAAATTGTCAGCTACATTGCTTTTAAACTTTAAACATTTCTACCGCCTTGCAGTCAGTTTTTTTCAATAACCCAATTATTTAAGACTTTTTCTAAGTCTGAGAGTGGAGCTGTATCCATAACCTTTACACTTGGAGGTAAAGACATTCCCAGACAAAAAAAAACAAAAGGCCTCCTTCTTTCAGAGAGTATTTTTCAAGTGTAATCATATTATTGTGTGGTCCTTAATTTGAACTATCCGTCCGTGCCTGTTTCTAACAAGTAAAACCTGGAAGATGGGCCATGGCAGAGATGGTAATTCAAAGAATCTGACAGCTCAATGTGACTTTGCTACGTCTTTGTAAGAACTCTTTGAAATTGTATTTGGTACCAGTGACGGGTTCTCACCAATACTGTACCTACGCTCTAGTGCAGATCTGTACCACCAGAACTGCACCCATGTTGTAGTGGAGACCTGACCCCAACAGAATGGTTCCCTGGGGTCTAATGGTAGTCATAGACATGGATCTGGATTCAGGCCCCAAAGATTGGAGTAGGGTCAACATGATCTCGGGGTCTCGGGTTCCAGGTCGAGTCCAAATATCCTGTGTTTTTAATCCCTGTGATGTGGTTCCTGGGATCATCCAGTCAGCTCCCTGTACCCCAGTCCCTGAGGTGGGGTCCAGTGCCGGTCCCCTGAGGTGGAGTCCAGTTTTGGGTGGGTCCCACCTTGGGTCTGCATCTGTAGCCTCCACAACTCTCCTTTCAGTCATCATGCAGCTGCTCCTTTCAAGGAGATGGGGCTGTTCCAGGGATTCCCATCCACAGCCTCTGTTGGTTTTATGGGAGGATTGGGATCCTGGCCAGGAATGCAGGGTTACTGTTGGCGACTCCAGCCTCAAGCCCAACGGCTCCACTGTTTGTTCACACCTGGGCCAGCTGTTAATGCACCTCTTGTCATTTAAGAAGTGGCCTCCAGTAACGCATGCCCTGACCACTATGGCACTGGAGTGTCAGCCTTGACTTTCGGTGTTCAAGTCTGTCCGCAGCATTTAAAGCCACAATGTCTCAGAGGTAAGAATGTTACAGTTACTTTGGGACCAAGAAGCTAAACTGATAGGAAAAATGTCCTTTGTTGAGATTGAAATAAGATAGTGACTGAAAAACAGAGTAAATATGAGGAAGCATATTTTGAATTTGTAGGTACTTACAACATAAGATCGGCAAGTTCAACTTGCTCGTCGCAGACTTCAACTTACCACATAAGATAAGATAAGACAAGATTTCTTTATTAGTCAAAGGTACATTGAAACACACAGTGAAATGCACCTTTTGCGTAGAGTGTTCTGGAGCAGCCCGCAAGTGTCGCCACGCTTCTGGCGCTAACATAGCACGCCCACAACTTTCTAACCCACACGTCTTTGGAATGTGGGAGGAAACCCACACAGACACTGGGAGAACGTACAAACTCTTTACAGCCAGCGGCGGGAATTGAACCCGGGTCGCCGGCGCTGTAAATTGTTGTTGGGCAGATGAAGTGCGTGGAGTTTCCCTCCTCCAACCCTTCGGTCTGCCCATCACCCACACACTCTGCTCACTGGCTCCCTCCCCCACTGTTCCCTCTGCCCTCACCACCTCCCTTACTTGGTTCCAGGCTCCACTTGCCTTTCCTGTCAGATTGCACCATCTGCAGCCCTTTGTAGCCTCCACCTCTCACCTCCCAGAAATTAGGAGTGGGTGTTAAATGTTGCAGCAGTATCCACGTGCCACCAAGGAACAAATACTTTTCATCAACACAAAAAAAGGTCAACTGGCAAAAGTCAGTAGAGCAAGCTACGAGGAACAAGATGAAGATCTCTGTGTGTTAGTGATATGACGGTTCCAATATAACATCCTTGACTGGACGCATTCACTCTATTTCTCTTCCCACAGATCTGCCTGATCTCCTGAGTGTTTCCAACATGTTCTGTTTTTATGACAGTGGTTCTAATCTGCAATATAAGGCCACATTATCCACATGGTTACGAGTGATTGCCAGGAATTCAGGTTTTTAAAAGTGTATGGGGAGTTCTGAACAAATCTTGGAGTTGTATGGCTTTGTTAAAGGGATAACCAATACCAACAATTTCTTCCCTGGCTTCCCACAATGTCCTGGGATACTCTTGGCCAGGTCCCGGGGATTTATCCACCTTTATGTGCTTTAAGGCCGACACCACCTCCTATTTTGTAATGTGGATATGTTTCAGGACATCACTATTTCTCTTCCCAGAATTCCCTGGCTTCCATGGTCTTCTCCACAGTAAATGCAGATGAGTTACCTTGATTGACAGGGAATTTTCAAAATTGTCTCTCCTCTGGCCAACTGCAACACTCACTTTCTGCAGCTTTACCTGAAAGAATTACAAGAGCTTTTATTCCGATTGATGTATGACTTCCAATATCTATTGACAAACAGGCAACATGATTTAAGACAGTTCAGCCTACAGAGTGCAATTGTATGATTAATGACTAATGATCAGAGTCAGTCCCACACTCGTTAACGTAGGATAACATCGCTATGGTGACAGATTCCTATGAGCACCTTTTCCACAAAAATCCAGTCCCATCCATATAGAACAATTTAGTCTCAGGGAGGTCTGGTTACCCTCAGAATAGCAACAAATTCCTGCAATTTGCCAATGGCTTCATATCACGAGTCTTTGCTATCACTCTGTGAGATATTGATTCACTTTCATGAAGCTTTGTGCCATTTTAAGTCACACTGAGATTTTAGTGGACCACCATCATTACATATGCAGACTGTGATGTGACAGATTACATCTCCACTGTGTGGAGATGACCTGGGGGGAGAGATGGTGATGACTGTGGAGGAGAGGGGAGCAGAGGAAACAGAGGGGGAGGGTGCAGGGAAGGAAGGAGGGGATCCAAGTGGCAGGATGGAAAAGAGAGGGAGGGGAGTCATAAGAATGGAAGGGAAGCATTCTGAGGGAGGTTGTGATGAGGTTTGGGATGGGGTGGAGGACTGATTCAACGAGGGGGAGAATCAGGAATGAGAGGGACGGTGGAGGGTGAGAGCAGTTCAGAGGAGGCTTGGAGCAAGAGTGGGTCCATGTGTGTGTGCATGAGAGAGAAAACATACATACTGACTTGCACCTCTTGCCACTGAATGAAGACCTCACTCTGTCAGGTGACTGTGGTGACACTAACCAAAGACATCTCACGTTAAAAGAAGTGATGCACAGGCACTTTCACTCCTCGGTGTGAAATCCCGGATGTGGGACACCAGACCTTCCGTGGACAACCGCGACAGGGACAGACCAGAACGTTGCTCTGTCAGTGTAGCCCAGGAACTCAGACATTTTTGATGTTGAAACCACAGAATGAGGCAGGAAAGGCAGCAGGAGGCATCAACTTTCCAATTTTAGGTAGCCCACACCACGGAATTCTCCTCCCTCACACACTCACCTGTTCACCTGGTTTTCTTCTCCCTCAGTTCGTCACTCCCATCCCCTCCCCATCTGGCTCCATCTATCACCCACCAGCCTCTATCACACCCCGTAGTACTGCTTTATACCAGCGATCTTTCCTCTTCCCTTTCAGTCTTGATGCATGGTCTTGACCCGAAACGTCAATTTATAACCCAACAGACGCTGCTTGAGCCACTGAGTTCTTCCAGCATTCTGTTTCTGTTCCAGGTGTCCTTTGCATGCCTGACAGCAGATGCACTACTCCAAGCTCCATCATGGCAGGGAGGACAGAGGAAGAAACTCAAGGATGTTCTCAGTGACACCAACAATGTAAGACACCAACAATCCCAACAAAGGCAGAAGAAATTTAATTCTGAGAAGCATGAGGTGATGCATTTTGGGGGTCAAATAAAGGAAGGACATACACTGTGAAGGGTAGGGCCCAGGGAGTGTCGAGGAACAAAGGGACCTTAGTGTACAAGTCCAAAGATTCCTGAAGATGACAGCACAGATACCTGGGGTGGTGACAGAGCCACATGGGATGCCAGCCTTCATTAGCCGGGGCACAGAGGATAAGAGCAGGGAGGTCTTGGTCCATTGGTCAGGCTGCAGCTGTAATATGGTGCGCAGTTCTGGTCACCTCACCAGAGGAAGGATGTGATGGCACTGGAGAGGGTGCAGAGGGGATTCACCAGGATGTTGGCTGGGATGGAGTGTCTCAGTTACAAGGAGACTGGATTGACATTTTTTTTCCTCGGGGAAGAGGAAGCTGATGGGTACATGATGGAGATGTACAAAATTCTGAAAGGTAGATAGCAAGAAACTGTTGCCCAGAGCAAAGGTGTCTAAGACCAGAGGGCGTAGGTTTAAGGTGAGGAGTAAGAAGTTTAAAGGGGACCTGAAGAAGGCTTTTCTCATGCAGAGGGAGGGGGAAATCAGGAGTGCACTGCCTGGCAAGGTGGTGGAGGCAGATAGTCTCACAATATTTAGGAAGTATCTGGACAAGCACTTGAATCACCAAGGCATAGCAGGCTCTGAACTCAGTGCTGGTAAATGGGATTAGCGTAGATACGTACACTAAAAAAGAGATGAGGTCCCGTGGAGTGAATATAGGAAGTTAGAAAAGAGGTTATAAAACAGGAGTTCAAGGGTAGTAATCTCTGGATTACTCCCTGTGCCACATGCTGGTGAGGGTAAGATATGGCAGATGAATGCGTAGCTGAAGAGTTGGTCTGGAGGGCAGGGATTCGGATATAGAACGTAGAAAGAACATAGAACAGTGCAGCACAGAACAGGCCCTTTGGCCCACAATGTTGTGCCGATATAGCTAATCCCTCCTACCTACAGAATGCCCATATCCCTCCATTTTCCTCTCATTCGTGTGCCCAACCAAACCCCTCTTAAAAGCCCCCAATGAATTTGCCTCCACCGCCCTATCAGGCAACGCATTCCAGGCATCCACCACTCTCTCAGTAACAAACCTACCTCTCATGTCTGTTCTGAACCTACCCCTTCTTACCTTAAATGCATGCCCTCTGATATTGGATCACTCAATAATGGGAAAAAGATATTGCTCGTCCACCCTATCTATGCCCCTCATAATTTTATACACTTCCAACAGATCAGCCCTCATTCTCTGCTGCTCCAGAGAAAAGAGACCAAGTTTGTCCAGCCTCTCCTGATAGCAAATAGCCTCTAAACGATTGTGATTTCTTCTGCGACAGAGGTGACCTGTACAAGGGGGAGAGGTTGCACCTGAACTCGAGGGGTCCAATATCCTGGCGGGCAGATTTGCTAGTGCTACTCGGGAGGGTTTAATCTAGATTGGCAGGGGAGGGATCCAAAGGAGAAGAGAGGCAGATTGAATTTGATACAGAACTGAATGGGAACAAAGGCACCAAGTTAGAAAGTGGAGGGACTGAGAGGAAGGTCAACGTCAGGACCAGTAAGGACAGGCAGGAGCCAGGTAAGGTACACGATGGAATAGAAGGGTTGATGTGGTTCCACATTAATGCAAGGAGTATTATGAGTAAGGGAGATGAATTTAGAGCCTGGATCAATACAGAGATTTGGTTGAAAGAAGGACAGGACTGGATGCTTAATATTCTAGGGTTTAAGTGCTTTAGAAAAGATAGAGTGGGAGGTAAAAGAAGGTGGGGGGAGGAGTTGCACTATTAATCAGGGGCAATATCACAGCTGCACTCAGAGGGGACACAAGGGAGGGCTCCTCCACTGAGTCTATATGGGTAGAATTCAAAAGTAAGAAAGGTGAAATCACTCTGATGGGATTATACTACGGACCCACTGATAGCCACTGGGATATTGAGGAACAGATATGCAGGCAGATTAGGGAAAAGTGTAAAACTAATGAGGCTGTTGTCATGGGGGACTTCTAATTCCCCAATATAGACTGGGACCTCCTGAGTGTAAGAGGTTTCGGCAGGGCAGAAGTTGTTAGCTGCATCCTGGAGGGTTTCTTAAATCAACATGTAGATAGTCTAACGAGAGGAGGGGCCGTACTGGACCTAGTGTTGGGTAATGAGCCTGGCCAAGTGACTGATCTTTCAGTGGGGGAACAGTTAGGGAACAGTGACCACAACTTCCGAGCTATAGATAAGGATATTAAATTGGGGCAGGGCAAATTACGAGAGCATTAGGCAGGAACTAGGGAGAGTTAATTGGGAACAGCTGTTTTTGGGCGTCCACACCTGACATATGGAGGGTGTTTAATGACCAGCTGCACAGAGTGCAGGACAGGGATGTTCCAGTAAGAAGGAAGGACAAGGATGGCAAGGTAAGGAAACCCTGGATGTCGAGAGAGATGGTAAATTTAGTCAAGAAAAAGGAAGTGTATGTAAGGTTTAGGAAGCTAAAATTGAAGAGGGGCCTTGAGGAATATAAAGAAGCTAGAAAAGAACTCAAAAAGGGAATTAGGAGAGCCAGGGCGGGCCATGAAAAGTCCTTGGCAAATAGGATTAAAGAGAATCCCAAGGCATTCTGTACATACATCAAGAGCAAGAGGATAACTAGGGAGGGGGTAGGACTACTCGGGGATAAAGGAGGGAACATGTGCTTGGAGCGGAGGATAGGGGTGAGGTCCTACATGAGTACTTCGCATTGGTACTCACCAAGGAGAAGGACATGGAGGAGCGTGAGATGAGTGTGGAGTGTGCTAATATACCAGGGCATGTTGTGATAAAGAAAGAGGTCGTGTTGGGTCTCTTGAAGAACATAAAGTGGATAAGTCCCCAGGGCCTGATGGGATATACCCCAGGTTATTGAGAGAGGCAAGAGATGTGATTGCTTGGGCCTTGAGCAATATTTTTGTGTCCTGTCTAACCACAGGCAAGGATCTGGAGGGCTGGCAAATAGCTAATGTTGTTCAACTGTTCAAGTAGAGATAATCCTGGAAATTATAGAACCATACAGCACAAAACAGGCCCTTCGGCCCACCGTGTCGTGCCGTCCATCAGACCACCCTCACACTACCTAACCCCTTCCTCCCGCATATCCCTCTATCTCACGTTCCTTCATATGCCTATCCAACAAGCTCTTGAACCTGTTCAATGTATCTGCCTCCACCACCACCCCAGGCAGTGCATTCCATGCACCAACCACTGTCTGGGTGAAAAACCTCCCTCTGACATCTCCCCTGAACCTCCCACCCATAACCTTAAAGCCATGACCTCTCGTCTTGAGCACTGGTGCCCTGGGAAGGAGGCGCTGACTGTCTACTCTATCTATTCCTCTCAATATTTTATATACCTCTATCATGTCTCCCCTCATCCTCCTCCTTTCCAGTGAATAAAGCCCTAGCACCTTAAGCCTCTCCTCATATTCAATACCCTCCAATCCAGGCAGCATCCTGGTAAATCTCCTCTGCACCCTCTCCAATGCCTCCACATCCTTCCTATAATGAGGTGACCAGAACTGAACACAGTACTCTAAATGTGGCCTAACTAGAGTTTTGTAAAGCTGCATCATAACCTTGCGGCTCTTAAACTCAATCCCGCGACTTATGAAAGCCAACATCCCATTGGCCTTCTTAACTGCTCTTTCCACCTGTGAGGCAACTTTCAACGAACTGTGAATATGAACCCCCAGATCCCTCTGCTCCTCCACACTGCCAAGTACCTTGCCGTTTACCCTGTACTCTGCCCTGGAGTTTGTCCTTCCAAAGTGTACCACCTCACACTTCTCCGGATTGAACTCCATCTGCCACTTGTCAGCCCAGCTCTGCATCCTATCAATATCCCTCTGTAAGCTCTGACAGCCCTCCACACTATCCACAACACCGCCTATCTTAGTGTCGTCCGCAAACTTACTAACCCAGCCCTCCACCCCCTCATCTAAGTCATCTATAAATATCACAAAAGGTAGAGGTCCCAGAACCGATCCCTGCGGGACACCACTAGTCACTACCTTCCAATCCGAGGGCACTCCTTCCACCACAACCCTCTGCTTTCTACATGCAAGCCAATTCCTAATCCACACAGCCAAGCTTCCTTGGATCCCTCGGCCTCTGACCTTCTGAAGAAGCCTACCATGAGGAACCTTATCAAACGCCTTACTAAAATCCATGTAAACCACATCCACCACACTGCTCTCATCAATCTTCCTGGTCACCTCCTCAAAGAACTCTATCAGGCTTGTGAGGCAAGATCTTCCCTTCACAAAGCCATGCTGGCTGTCCCTAATCAGTCCATGATTCTCTAGGTGTTCATAAATCCTATCCCTTAGAATCCTTTCTAACTGCTTACCCACCACAGACATGAGACTCACCGGTCTATAATTCCCTGGCCTATCCCTATTACCTTTTTTGAACAAGGGGACCACATTCGCAATCCTCCAATCCTCCGGCACCACCCCCGTAGACAACGAGGACTCAAAGATCCTTACCAGCGGTTCAGCAATCTCCTCCCTAGCCTCTCGAAGCAGCCTGGGGAAAATCCCGTCAGGCCCCGGAGATTTATCTGTCTTAATATTATTTAACAACTTCAACACATCCTCTTTCTTGATATCAACAACCTCGAGAACATTACCCCTACCAGCACTCCCTTCCGCATCATCAAGACCCCTCTCCCTGGTGAATACCGAAGAGAAGTACTCATTCAGAACTTCTCCCACTTCCGCCACCTCCAGGCAAATTCTCCCACCTTTGTCTTTAATCAGACCTACCTTCACCCTAGCCATCCTCCTACCCTTCACGTACTTGAAAAAAGCCTTGGGATTTTCCTTAACCCTACTAGCCAAAGCCTTTTCGTGTCCCCTTTTAGCTCTCCTCAACCCTTTCTTAAGTTCCTTCCTCGCTACCCTATATTCCTCATGGGCCCTGTCCGAACCTTGCTGCTTATACCTCACGTATGTTACCTTCTTCTCCCTAACAAGTCGTTCCACCTCTCTCGTCACCCACGGTTCCTTCACCCTGCCATTCCTTCTCTGCCTCACCGGGACATATTTATCCCTAACATCCTGCATAAGATCCCTGAATATCGACCACATCTCCATGGTACATTTTCCTTCAAAAAGGACATCCCAATTTACACTCCCAAGTTCTATCCTTATAGCCTCGTAGTTAGCCCTTCCCCAATTGAAAAACCTCTTGTCCTCTCTGCACCTGTCCCTGTCCATGACAATTTTAAAGGTTATGGAGCAATGGTCACTGTCCCCCAAATGCTCACCCACCAATAGATCCTTCACCTGTCCCGGTTCATTTCCTAAAACTAGATCTAACATGGCATTCCCTCTAGTCGGCCTGTCAACATACTGCGTCAGGAATCCCTCCTGGACACACTTAACAAATTCTGTCCCATCTAAACCCTTGGCACTAAGCAGGTTCCAGTCTATATTTGGGAAGTTGAAGTCTCCCATTATAACAACCCTGTTATTTCTGCTTCTCTCCAAACACTGCCTGCCAATCTGCTCCTCTATATCTCTACTGCTACCGGGGGGCCTATAGAATACTCCTAGTAGAGTAACTGCTCCTTTCTTGTTCCTTAACTCCACCCATATGGACTCTAGAGATGATCCTTCTACAACATCCATCTTTTCCACAGCCGTAACAGTGTCCCTGACCAGTATCGCCACCCCTCCTCCTATTCTCCCCCCTTCCCTATCCCTCTTAAAACACCGAAAACCAGGAATATTCAATATCCACTCCTCTCCTGACATCAGCCACGTCTCAGTAATAGCCACGATATCATAGTCCCCCATACTTATCCAAGCCCTCAGTTCATCTCCCTTATTCCTGACACTTCTTGCATTTAAGTAAACACACTTCAGTCCATCTATCTTACTACTTTTACAGCTTGTATTCTGCTTCTCCTTCCTCAAAGCCTCTCTACCTGTTTGATCTAACTTTTCCCCATTCCCTTCTTCCTCTGACCTACTCCTCCGGTTCCCTTCCCCCTCACAAACTAGTTTAAACCCTCCTGTACCACCTTAGCAAATCTCGCTGCGAGGATATTGGCCCCCTTCTGGTTCGGGTGTAACCCGTCCTCTCTGTACAGGTCCCACCTTCCCGAGAAGAGATCCCAATGATCCAGAAATCTAAAACCTCCCTCCTGCACCAACTTCTCAGCCACACATTTATCTGCCACCTCCTTCTATTCCTACCTTCACTATCACGTGGCACTGGCAGCAATCCCGAGATTGCTACCCTTGAGGTCCTGTTCCTCAATTTTCTGCCTAGCTCCCTGAACTCACTCTTCAGGACCTCATCCCCCTTCCTACCTTTGTCGTTGGTGCCAACATGGACCACAACTTCTGGCTGCTCTCCCTCCCGCTCAAGAATCCTGTGGACCCGATCAGTGACATCCTGGACCCTGGCACCTGGGAGGCAACATACCATCCGGGATTCATGCTCACTGCCACAGAACCTCCTATCTGTTTCCCTGACTATCGAGTCTCCTATCACTACCGCATGTCTCTTTCCCACCCTTCCCTTCTGAGCAGCAGTACCAGTCCCAGTGCCAGAGACCTGGTAACTGCAGGTAGGCCCCTGCAGGTCATCCCCCTCAACAGCTTCCAAGGCAGAAAATTTGTTACTGAGGGGAACAGCCTCCGGGGTTCCCTGCTCTGTCTGCCTGCCTGACTTCTTCTTCCTCTTCCCTCCCCTGACAGTCACCATTCTATCTGCCTCCTGAACCTCAGATGTACCTACCCTAAGGGGGGTGACTGTCACCTGATGCACCATGTCTACATAACTCTCTCCTTCCCTTATGCTGCGCAGTGTTTGTAGCTGCGACTCCAGCTCATCAAGTCTGAGCCGAAGTTCGTCCAGCCTCAAGCACTTACTGCAGATGTGGCCATCTTGGACCACAACAAGGTCCACGAGTTCCCACATCAAACAGCTGCAGCACACCACCATGTCCTCCATCTGACTACCTTTTTTTTTCCTAGTTAGTCCCACCTACAAATCTATAATGACCAAAAGCTAAACCTTGCCTTTACCTACTTACCAGCTACTTACCCTCCTTGCCCCTTCACACCAAAGCCCCTTGAGCCAAAGCCCAGAACACTCAGCTGCCTCTCACTCAGCTGCCTCTCACTCAGCTGCCTCTCACTCAGCTGCCTGCTCCAACGCTGCCCGCTCTCTAGGCTGTTTGCTTTTTAAGCTGCCCGTGCCGCACCGCGCCTGCGCAGTCCAGCCCCCGCTCGACTACTTAAAAAACTTATTAAAAAATCTAAACCTTACACTAAAAACCCTAACAAAAACTAACCCTTTCACCCAAAAACCCTAATAAAAGTGATAAACAGAGAAAACACTTAGCTGCTCCAAGTCCTCCGAACCGAAGCCCGAGTGAATGGGGTGGTAAAGAAAGCATATGACATGCCTTTATTGAACTCAATGCCTTGACTTTATTAGTCAAGGCATTGAGTTCAAGAGTCAGGAAGTTATGTGGCAGTTTTATAAAATTCTAGTTAGGCCGCATCTGGAGTAGTGCATTCAGTTCTGGTCGCCCCATTATAGGAAGTATGTGGAGGCTTTGGAGAGGGTGCAGAAGAGGTTTACCAGGATGCTGCCTGGATTAGAAGGCATTTGCTATAAGGAGAGGTTAGACAAATAACGACATAGGTAGGGAAAGGAATGAGGTCCTGAAAAGAGACTATAGAGAATTAGGAAGGAAGTTGAGAAGCAGGACCTCAAAGGTAGTAATTTCCAGATTGCTGCCTGTGCTAAGCGACAGTGGGTATAGGAACAGAATGAGGAGGAGGTTAAATGCGTGGCTGAGGGATTGGAGTAAGGAGCAGGGATTCAGTTTTCTGGATCATTGGGGCCTCCTTTTGGGCAGGTATGACCTGTTCAAAGAGGATGGGTTGCACTTGAATCCCAGGGGAACCAACATTCTGGCGGGGAGGTTTGTTAAGGCTACTGGGGAGAGTTTAAACTAGAATTGTTGGGGGCTAGGATCTGGACTGGAGAGACAGGGGAAGAGCTGTTTGGCTCTCAGATAGAGGAGGCTAGGAGTAAGTACCACAGGCAGGTGATAGAGAAGGGACGTGTTCGGACAGGCTTGAGATGTGTCTATTTTAATGCAAGGAGTATTGTGAACAAGGCGGATGAGCTTAGAGCTTGGATCAATACTTGGAGCTATGATGTGGTGGCCATTACAGAGACTTGGATGGCTCCGGGGCTGGAATGGTTGATTCAAGAGCCGGGTTTTAGATGTTTCAGGAAGGACAAGGAGGAAGGCAAAAGAGGTGGGGGAGTGGCACTGTTGATCAGAGATAGTGTCACGGCTGCGGAAAAGGTGGATGTTGTGGAGGGATTCTCTATGGAGTCTCTGTGGGTGGAGGTTAGGAACAGGAAGGGGTCGATAACTTTACTGGGTGTTTTTTATAGGCCGCCCAATAGTGACAGGGTTATTGAGGAGCAGATAGGGAAGCAGATCCTAGAAAGGTGTGAGAATAACAGTTGTTATGATGGGGGATTTTAATTTCCCAAACATCGATTGGCAACTCCAGACAGTGAGGGGTTTAGATGGGGTGGAGTTTGGTAGGTGTGTTCAGGAAGGGTTCTTGACATAGTATGTAGATAGACCTACAAGAGGAGAGGCTGTGCTTGATTTGATATAGGGAAATGAAGCTGGTCAGGTGTCAGATCTCTCAGTGGGTGAACATTTTGGTGATAGTGACCATAATTCTATCTCCTTTACGTTAACACTGGAGAGAGATAGGAACAGACAGACTAGAAAGGCATTAAGTTGGAGTAAAGGGAATGATGAGGCTCTCAGGCAGGAAATTAGAAGATTAAATTGGGAACAGATGTTCTCTGGGAAAAGTACGGAAGATATATGGCAAATATTCAGGGGGTATTTGTGTGGAGCTCTGCATAGACATGTTCCGATGAGACAGGGGAGTCATGATAGGCTACAGGAACCGTGGCGTACGAAGGCTATAATAAATCTAGTCAAAAGGAAAAAAGCATACAAAAGGTACAGAGAGCAAGGTAATGTTAGAGATCTGGATGAGTTCAAGGCTAAAAAGAAGGAACTTAAGAAGGAGATTAGGAGAGCCAGAAGGGGTCATGAGAAGACATTGGCGGGCAGGATTAAGGAAAACCCCAAGGTATTCTACAAGTATGTGAAGAGTAAGAGGATGAGATGCAAAAGAACAGGGCCTATCAAGTGCAGCAGTGGGAAAGTGTGTATGGATCTGGACAAAATAGCGGAGGTACTGAATGAATACTTTTCGTCACTATTTACCACGGTAAAAGATCTGAAGGATTGTGGTAGGGACTTGCAGTGGCCTGAAAAGCTTGAGCATGTAGATATCAGAAAAGAGGTGGTGCTGAAACTTTTGGAAAGCATCAAGTTAGATAAGTCGCCAGGACTGGATGAGATGTACCCCAGGTTGCTGTGGGAGGCAAGGGAAGAGATTGTGGAGCCTCTGACGATGATCTTTGTGTCGTCGATGGAGACAGGAGAGGTTCCGGAAGATTGGAGGGTTGCGGATGTTGTTCTCTTATTCAAGAAGGGGAGTAGGGATAGCCCAGGAAATTATAGACCAGTGAGTCTTACCTCAGTGGTTGGTAAGCTGATGGAGAAGATCCTGAGAGGCAGGATTTATGAACATTTGGAGAGGTATAATATGATTAGGAATAATCAGCATGGCTTTGTCAAGGGCAGGTCCTGTCTTATGAGCCTGATTGAATCTTTTGAGGAGGTGACTAAGCACATCGATGAAGGGAGAGTAGTAGATGTAGTGTATATGGATTTCAGCAAGGCGTTTGGTAAGGTACACCATGCGAGGCTTATTGGAGAAGGTGAGGAGACATGGGATCCAAGGGGACATTGCAGTGTGGATCCAGAACTGGCTGGCCCACAGACGGCAAAGAGTGGTTGTTGAAGGGTCATATTCCGAGTGGAGGTTGGTGACCAGTGGTGTACCTCAGGGATCTGTACTGGGACCCTTACTATTTGTGATTTTTCTAAACAACCTGGATGAGGAAGTGGAGGGGTGGGTTAGTAAGTTTGCGGATGACACGAAGGTTGGGGGTGTTGTGGATAGTTTGGAGAGCTGTCAGAGGTTACAGAGGGACATATATAAGATGCAGAGTTGGGCTGAGAAGTGGCAGATGCAGTTCAACCCAGATAAGTGTGAAGTGGTTCATTTTGGTAGGTCAAATATGTTGGCGGAATATAGTATTAATGGTAGGACTCTTGGCAATGTGGAGGATCAGAGGGATCTTAGGGTCCGAGTCCATAGGACGCTCAAAGCGGCTGCGCAGGTTGACTCTGTGGTTAAGAAGGCATATGATGTATTGTCCTTCATCAATTGGGGAATTGAATGTAGGAGCTGTGAGGTATTGTTGCAGCTATATAGGTCCCTGGTCAGACCCCACTTGGAGTATTGTGCTCAGTTCTGGTCGCCTCACTACAGGAAAGATGTGGAAGCCATAGAGAGGGTGCAGAGGAGATTTACAAGGATGCTGCCTGGAATGCGGAGCATGCCTTATGAAAGCAGGTTGAGGGAACTCGGCCTTTTCTCCTTGGAGAGACGGAGGATGAGGGGGGACCTGATAGGGGTGTATAAGATGATGAGAGGCACAGACAGGGTAGGCAGTCAGAATCTTTTTCCCAGGTTTGAAATGAGTAATACTTGAGGGCATGCATTTAAGGTGAGGGGGGTAAGTTCAAAGAACTTTACACAGAGAGTTGGGTGCCTGGAATGCACTACCATGGGTGGTGGTGGAGGCAGATACGATGGAGACATTTGAGAGGCCCTTAGAAAGGCACATGAATATGCAGAGAATGGAGGGATATGGACCATGCAGGCAGAAGGGATTAGTTTAATTAGATGTCATCAGCTTAATTAGTTCGGCCCAACACTGTGGGCCAAAGGGGCTGTTCTTGTGTTGTACTGTTGTATGTTATACGTTCTGTGTTATATGCTCCCTGTACTTGTGGTCGCAGGGCATGTTCCTGTGCTGTGTGACCCTGATTAACCAGCGCATGGGAATCCCTGGCCCATGACCCCTGGAAATGGAGAAGGACCACTGGGAATGCACTGAGAACCTCGGACTGTGCTACAGGAGGGTAAAGGAGCCCTGCACACCACCTCACCAACTTCCCACTGCCCACACTGCCAACCTTTGCAGCCCCACCAGTGGTAGACTGTACAAACCTCACACCGGCTTCGCCAGTCGCCTCTGAACCCACAGAATTGGAGTGAAAGCAAGTCATCCTTCATCTGCAGGGACCACTGCAGAAGATTATGTTCCAATGACTCGCAAGATTTCAAAATCCAGTCCAAGACAATTGAACAATTGAAAAAAAACCTTTTTCTACTGCCAGTCTTTAGCTGAACTGTGAGCACAGCACAGAAGAGACTCCAAGAGGAACCCCATGACCCAGCTCCTGATCCCAGTAACCCACCAGTCTTCAGGTGGCAGTTTCCCTTTGGACATGGACCACTGTGATATCAATAATTCTTTTCCCTTGCAGGAGAAAACCACACCAGGTCATCCCTCCATTCACAGAAAACTAGGACACCATGGAAAATGAAAGCATGGACCAGGCTCAGTGGTGGATCTAATGACTTAGAAATGGGATCAAAAGTGAGTTCCGGGAGGTGACGTTGACAGGCATTCTGCCATCGCAATTTACAGGTGCTGAATTACTTTGAGATGATGAGTTCATGGCTGTAATTTGAACAGAGAGTATCCTGTTTGGGCAGGTGCCTGCAAACAACTCTCAAACTTCCTTATAGAAGATTATTTAGCTCTGGCTGAAGGTAATGTAATTAAGGCCAGGACCTTGGACTTCCCTGAAAAGAAACAGCATTGTACTGCAACAGTAAGTTGTATTTGCATATTGTTACCAAAAATAAGTGTCACAGGCCGGCACAGTGGAGCAATGTCCTCATAGCTACAGTGACCTGACTTCGGGAGAATCGGGGTGCGGTGTGGAAGTTGTTGGGCACATGAGAGGGAAAAGGTGACAGAGAAATGTGGTGAAATGGATGTTGGTAAATTGGTTTAATCTGGTCACATGTACCAAGGTACAGTGAAAAACTTTGCTTTGCATGCCATCCATGCAGATCATTTCATCACATCAGTACAACGAGGTAGTACAGGGGAAAAGCAATAACAGAATGCAGATGAAATACACTGCGATGCTGGAGGAACTCAGCAGGCCAGACTGCATCCATGGAGAAAAACAGGCGGTCAACGTTTCGTGTCAGGACCCTTCTTCAGAACTGAAGATAGGAAAAGGGGAAGCCTAATAGATAGGAGGGAAAAGCAGAGCAGTGATAGGTGGACAGAAGAGGGGAGGTGGGATGGGCACAGGGTGGTGATAGGTAGATGCAGGGAAGAGAGAATGATAGGCAGATGTGGGGGAGGAGGGAAGGGCAGATCCACCAGGGGGTGGGTCACAGGTAAGAAGAGAGGAAAAAAAGAGGCTAGGAAAGGGAAGAAGAGAAGCATGGTGGGTGAGTGGGGGGGGGGGGGTTGGTTTGAGGGGATTACCCAAAGTGGGAGAATTCAATGTTCATGCCATTAGGCTGCAAGGTTCCAAGACAGAAAATGAGGTGCTGTTCCTCCAGTTTGCGCTTGGAATTCTCCCGGCAGTGGAGGAGGCCTGACATATTGATGATAGTGTGGGAGGGGGAGTTGAAGTGGCTGCTACCCTGAGGAAAAGACTGTTACCATCCACCTTATCTATGCCTCCCATAATTTTAAACACTTCTGTAAGGTTGCACCTCACTCTCCTACATTCTAAGGAATAAAGACCTAGCCTGGCCAACCTCTCCCTATAACTCAGGCCCTCTCGACCTGGCAACATCCTGGTAAATCTTCTCTCTGTGCTCTTTCCAGTTTAACCACGTCTTTCCTATAACAGGGTGACCAAAAATGTACCCACTACTCCAAGTGCAGCCTCATCAAAGACTTATACAACTGCAACATAATGTCCCAACTCCTATACTCAATGCACTGACTGATGAAGGCCAGCGTGCTAAACGCCTTTTTCATCACCCTGTCTACCTGTGCTGCTTTCAACAAATTATGCACTTGTACTCCTCGGTCCCTCTGTTCCATTATACTCCCTAGTGCCCTACCATTCATAGTACAAGTCCTACGCTGGTTTGACTTTCCAAAATGCATCACCTCACACTTGCCTGTATTGAAATCCATTTGCCGCTCCTCAGCCCACTGCCCTATCTAATAAGATCCCCCTGTAATTTACTATAACCTTCTTAACTATCAACAACACCTCCTAATTTTGTGTCATCCACAAACTTACTGATCAAGCCTTGTGCATTTGCATCCAAATCATTTATATAAATAATGAATAACAAGGGTCCCAACACCGACCCCTGGGTACACCAGTGGTCACCGGCTTCCATTCCGAGAAACCCATTCAGAGTTAAGCACAATTTTCCTTTCATAAAACCATGTTGACTTTGTCTACTCCTGTTAATGCTTTCCAAGCGTTCTATTATTTTATGAAAGATTCTAGTATTTTGCTCTTATCGATGTTGGGCATACTGGTGTAGATTTCCCTGCTTTTTGCTCTCCTCTTTTAAATAGTTACCCTCCAATCTGTAGGAACTGCTTTGGGACATCCTCAGATCATGGAAGGTGCTATATAGACATGATCCTTTCTTGTTTCATTCTGGCTTCTCAGTGTATCTGGGTTGGACAAGGCCAGAAAGTTAATGAGAGATGTCAGTGGCAGGTCTCCCAGCAGTCATTAGGCCCAGCTGGGAGCTCTTTGTGCCAGTGTTTATTTATTCGTTGAGTAGCTCTAAGTAAATAGGGAATAAGAGATTGGGCAAAAAGGTTCTAAGTGCTGCTGTCGACAGGTCCCACAGAGAAAAATCAACATTTAAAGAAGCTACATACAATAATTCTACACAGAGTTCTCAGTATGGTACCATCCAGCCCACACCAACATTTTGGAAGAAAGTTTCTGCCTGCAGAAGACTGAGAAGAGATCAGATAATAACTTACAATGAGACAGGTGAGAAATGAGACGGGTGTTTGCAGAATTCAGTGGTACCTGTCATGAGAGGAAAGCATCAGATTAATTGCTCATTACATTTTCAGGATCTGGACATTGCTGGCAAGGCCCGTTCCCAACTGCCCTGAGGACGTGGTGCTGAGCTCCCTACTTGACAATGAATTGTTTGTTCGGCCAGATAGGAGGTAAGAATGGCAAGATCCTTCCTGATGGTTATTGGTGAACCAGATGGTTTCTTTTCACTGGGGTTTTGCTGTCAGTATTTCCAATGACTGGTTTGTTTTTCAGACTCCAGGTTATTAACTGGATTTAAATTCCTCAGTTGCCATTGGTGGGGTTACTGGGGGAGGGAGGGTTATGGTCTTTGGATTGCTACCAGTCCAGCAACTTAACCATAACACCACCAACACTCACCATCGGGCTAAGAGAGGAGCGAACAGAAACAGTGGGTTCAGCTGGGAAAAGTTGAGACAATAATATGATAGGAAACCGGTGCTGAGAAAATCACAGGGCAAGGTGCAAGGGAGGAGGCAGGAAGGTCTAAGGGACAGAGACAGAAGAGTTGAAGCAGGAACACAAAGCAGTTTGGAGTGGAGGTAACAGAAAGCCAGAAGAGCTTAGGTACAACATGGCACCAATGAATACATGCGGTTCACAGAAATAAAATGAACATTCATGCCTATGAACATTGTATTTATATTATTGTTTACTGTTATTAACCTTGCACTCAAGACCAAGGAATTGATTGTGGACTTCAGGAAGGGGAAGTCAGGAGAACAAACACCAGTCCTCATTGAGGGGTCAGGGGTGGAAAAGGGGAGCAGCTTCAAGTTCCTGGGCGCCAACATCTCGGAGGATCTATCCTGGGCCCATCATATTGATGCAATCATGAAGAAGGCATGCCAGCGACTTCATTAGGAGTTTGAAGATAAGATATGATACGGTAAGATAAGATATCTTTATTAGTCACATGTACATCGAAACACATGGTGAAATGTATCTTTTGTGTATAGTGTTCTGGGGACAGCCCACAAGTGTTGCCACACTTCTGGCGCCAACACAGCATGCCCACAACTTCCTAACCCGTACATTTTTGGAATGTGGGAGGAAACCAGAGCACCCAGAGGAAACCCATGCAGACACGGGGAGAATGTACAAACTCCTTACAGACAGCGGTCTGAATTGAACCCGGGTCACTGGCGCTGTAATAGCGTATGCTACCTGCAACAGTATGTCACAAAACTCTTTACAAATTTCTACAGCTGTATGGTGGAGAACATTCTGACTGATTGCATCACCGCCTGGTATGGAGGCTCCAATGTGCAGGATCAAAAGAGGCTGCAGAGGGTTGTAGACTCAGCCAGCTCCATCACGGGCACAACCCTCCCCACCATCGAGAACATCTTCAAGGGGTGGTGCTTCAAGAAGGCAGCATCCATCACTGAGGACCCTCACCACCTGGGACATGCCCTCTTCCCGTTACTACCATCGGGGAGGAGGTACAGGAGCCTGAAGACTCGCACTCAACGTTTTAGCTTCTTCCCCTCCGCCATCAGATTTCTGAACAGTCCACGAACCCATGAACTCTACCTCATTATTGCTTTTTTTGTACTATTTACTTATTTTTATAATTTAAACTAATTTTATATCTTTGCACGATATTGCTCCCACAAAACAACAAATTTCATGTCATCTAAGTCGGTGATAATAAACCTGGTTTTGAATCTGATCCTGCAAATAAACTAATGCAGAATTCTCAACAAACTATTTGCATTAAAGCTGTTGTTTAGTTTTCATTCACACGCCCAGTTTTTAGAGAACAGCCCTTCAGCCAGCTGCACCACATTGCAGCTGTGTTGCTTGTCACCTGAAGTCATTGTCATCTACTTCTGTATTGTACGTGAATGTTTGCCATCAGCACCCAGCAACCAGGCCCTCAGAAAATCAAAGAGCACTCCCCAAGACTTTGTCTGTTAATGGTGATGTGTAACCAAGATTTCCCAAGGAATCACCAGTTGTAAGGAAGCTTTGTAATATCCCACCTGTTGCCTCTGTCCTCAGCCCTCTACTCTACTCCCTATACACTCATGACTGTGTGTCTAGATTCTGCTCTAACTCCATCTACAAGTTTGCGGACGATACCACCGTTGTAGGCCATATCTCAAGCAGTGATGAGTTGGCGTCCAGGAAGGAGATATAGAGCTTAGTGCCATGGTGTCATGAAAACAACCTTTCCCTCAATGTCAACAAAACAAGAGCTGGTCATTGACTTCAGGAAAGGGGGCAGTGTACATGACCTGTTTACACCAATGGTGCTGAGGTCAAGAGGGTTGAAAGCTTCAAGTTCCTGGGAGTGAACATCACCAACAGCCTGTCCCAGTCAAATCACGCAGATGCCATGGCCAAGAAAGCTCACCAGCACCTCTACTTCCTCAAGAGGTTAAAGAAATTCGGTTTGTCCCCTTGGACACTCACCAACTTTCATCGATGCACCGTAGAAAGCATCCTATCTGAATGCAGCACGGCTTGGTACAGCAACTGGTCTGCCCAGGACCGCAAGAAACTGCAGAGAGATGTGGACACAGCCCAGCACATCACGGACACCAGCCTCCCCTCTTTGGACTCTTGTCTTTACCTCTCGTTGTCTTGGTGAGAGGTATAATCAAAGACCCCACCCACCTGGGTCATTCTCTCTTCTCTCCTCTTCCATCAGGTAGAAGATACAGGAGCCTGAGGGCACATACCACCAGACTTAAGGACAGCCTCTACCCCACTGTGAAAAGACTATTGAACGGTTGCCTTATACAATGATATGGACTCTGACCTCACAATCTACCTTGTTGTGACCTTGCACCTTATTGCACTGCACTTTCTCTGTAGCTGTGACACTTTACTCTGTACTGTTATTGTTTTTACCTGTACCATATCAATGCATGCTGTACTAACTAACCCAACGTAACTGTGCTGTGTAATGAATTGACCTGTATGGTCGGTATGCAAGACAAGTTTTTCACTGTACCTTGGTACAAGAGACAATAATAAATCAATACCAATACCATGTTGTAGAACAACAACAGAAATCCCAGAAATTAATTTTCACTACTCCCCTAGGTCCGAAGTGTAATCTGGAGCAGTCTAAATATCACGACCTTTGTTTCAACAACCCAAATGTCTGCTCTAAAATGCTCTTGCCTCCCTCATGTGTCTCATTAGATGTAGTTTCCTCCAGGGGACAACACTTGCAAAGTGGTGTCAACAACTAGAGTTTCAGCAGGTATGCCGTGTCTCTGAGGAATCAATTTAGTAAACAATTAGCACCTTCCAAAACTCTGGATGGGGTGTAGGAGGGAACCAACATAAAGTGAAGTCAATGGAAGCAGTAACACAATATCTTGACTTGATCTGTGATTGATTGTTTGGTCACACAGCAGCTAAATATGAAGCAAATAATATTTCTTTCTATTTAGGAAAGAATCAGTTGTCTGCAGAGGTGCACAAAACGACATGTGAATACTGGTGAAGCCCTGCCCCCAGGGGATGTCAGAGTTGTTAAAGCAAAATGTTTTTCTTTCCAAAAACACAGCAGATTGACTGAGGTAAAGGCAGAGGCTGGCAAGTCCAGGGAGGCAGGCTTGGTGAAGAGAGAACGTTGTTAAAATGGGTGTTAAGGTTGTGAACATTGTGCTTCAGCCTGAGACAGTGGCTGGGGTGGGGGGGAGAGGGTGTGTGGAACTGGATTGAGGTTTAGAATTTGTGGTGGGGCATGGCGTTGATGTCATTGGCCATCGGAGATGTCCTGTGACTGCCCCCATCTCCCACTGGCTCTTCCAGGGCAAATTTGCCCCAAACTGACCCCACTACTTGAAGCAGCAGTCTTGTAGGAAACCCCTTTTTTAAGAGATCTCAGCATGGCAGGAGATTATGCTTCAAAGTTCACAATTCTTGCTAGATTTTTCAAATAATAAGTCTTCTGTACACGATGGCGTGGGAATTCTGAGCTTCACAAGTTTGTATCCAAGCTTGCACATTGTGAACATTCAAAAATTGCTGCCCTCGAGCTCACACACTTTAGCACATGTCTGAAAGCTCCAAAGGATTTCCAGATTATTACTTCACCTCATGTTGCAGCAGTGAGAACCATCCACACAAAACAATCCTGGTGCCATATTAGACCGATGATGAGATGAACGAGAGCTCACCACTCTCAACCTCTGGCTGTCTCTTCAACTATCAACATGTATTGCTTAACTTGCAATTGATTTGTTGTCCTTTTTTTTTGGAAGGATCATTCACTGTTCGTAGTAGGACGAGCATGTGTCAGTTCTCATCTGATCACAAATGGTCCACAGACAGAGCGTTGAGGTGCTGATACTTGGTGGAGCAGTGTTCAGGCCGATGGTGGTTGATCTTCGAAATATGTGGGACAGAATGTTTAAAGCTGAGCATTATTTGTTCATTGACCAGTTCTAGCATTAGTTATAATGTAAAATTTCAATGGAGTTAAAACACAGGCCAGTGAATGGCGAATCAGGCTCAAAGAGCTGGGGGATTGCATTGTTCCTTGTTGTTTATTATTAGGGGAATTGATTACAAAATATAGAGGTAATGCTCATGGGGCATATGGGGCATTGGCGAGTCCATAACTGGAGCACTGTGTGTAGCAGTGGTGTCCTTATTGAAGGAAGGATGACAATGCACTGCTAATAGTTCAGAGTTTATGGGACTGACTGTAGAACAGATGAGCTGAGAAGAGAGTGAGGAATGTAACTGAAACACATAAGATCCTGAAATGTCACAGAGTCGTCGTCATATGGCACAGAGCAGCCCGATTAGCTCGCCATGGTGATACTGACCAGCAAGTACCCACCTACACTCAGGGGCTGACCAGCACTTGGTCTGCAGCCTCCCGTACATCTGCCTTCACCAGCCTCACATGCTGAGCATTTCACTCCTCAAACCGTATGATCCACAGGTAGACTGTTCCACAGGCACTGTGTTCCACAGACAGTGTGTTCCACAGGCAATGTGATCCACAGGTAGACTGTTTTTTTGTATAAGACATTTATTAGTTAAAAGCACTACAAAAGACTACAAATATCAAATGTATACATCTAATACAGAAAGGATCATCTAATCAACTACATAACTTCAGAGATTATTGTAAACTGATACCGCGAAAGCCCACATACGTCGCTACGTCCAGTACCGCAACACTCAATATTTCATATCAAAATTGTGTTGGTATCGTCCACGATGCACGCTATCTCTTGAGGAGCCCACCGAGCGCTGAACTCAGCCAAGGTGCCACGGAGACCGCGTGCTCCCTCTCCAAAGACACCCGCGCGCACATGTAAGCACGGAAGACGGGCAGGCAGGCAGACCAGCCAGGACCCTCGGCTGCCTGCCGCTGCATCCCGTGGATGGCCAGCTTGGCCAGGCCCAGTAGAAGACCCACCAGGAGTTCTCCCGCACGCTCAGCCCCGCGCCGCACCTGGTGGCCGTATACCAACATCATCGGGCTGAAGTGCATCCAGAACTTAAGCAGCAGCCCCCTCAGATAGGCAAAGAGGGGCTGCAGCCTCTCGCATTCTGTGTACGTGTGGTACACTGTCTCCTTCCGGCTGTAGAAGTGACAGGCGGCCAGAGTATCGGTGAACCGGCTTAAGAATCGGTTGCACGGTACTGCCCGGTGCAGCACCCGCCATCCCAGGTCCCCGACGTACAGTGGGAGGACTCCCTCGTATAGAGACCTCCATTGGGGACACCCTCTCTGCCCGCCAGCAACACGGCCTACCACAGCATGTCCGGCCAGCAGACCAGGGCTAGGAAGTGAAAGGTGTGCAGGAGCAGCCCGTACAATAAGCGCCTCGGCGCCTCATGGAATGTCACCATCGGCATGTCCCCCAGGTGGCTCAGGTTGTGCTGGGCTGCCTCCCGAGACAGACGTCGGGCTCTGGGCCCGACCAGCAATTCCGGCAGTGCGGGGGCCAGCATGGCCGGGATCCCCCCAGCAGCCCCCGCGACGGGAGGAGGAGGGGCCACGCGCTCGCCGCACGACACCGCGCCCCATACCCACATCAGATCTCGGTAGAATCCGGGCAGTTCCCGTGGTATGGCACGGCAGACGGTCTCCACCGGGAGATGCACCCCATCCCGGAGGCAGCTGGCTCGGCAGAGGAAATAGGTGGCCAGGTCATGCCACCGTGGGGGTGCTCGGTATACAGGTATCTCTGCAGCGCCCATAGGCGGAGGGCCGCCAGCTGGGTACGCACGCACACCAGCGATTGGCCTCCCTCCGCCAATGGCAGACTTAGGACCGCCACAGAGACCCAGTGTCTCCGGCCACCCCAGAAAAAGTCCATCAACCTCCTCTGGGTGGTGGTGACAAAGACATTGGGCAGCACCAGCGTGGCCAGCCGGTACCACAGCATGGAGGCCACCAGCTGGTTAATAACCAGTGCCCTGCCCCGGTACGAGATCGCCCGGATCAGACTCGACCAGCGTCCCAGGTAGACTGTTCCACAGGTAGTGTGTTCCACAGGCAGTGTGTTCCACAGGTAGACTGTTCCACAGAAAGTGTGATCCGCAGACAGTGTATCCCACAGACAGAGTGATCCACAAACAGTCTGTTCCACATACAGTGTGTTCCACAAACAGTGTGTTCCACAGACAGTCTGTTCCACAGGTAGACTGTTCCACAGACAGTGTGATCTACAGACAGTGTGATCCACAGACAGTGTGTTCCACAGACAGTCTGTTCCACAGGTAGACTGTTCCACAGACAGTGTGATCTACAGACAGTGTGATCCACAGACAGTGTGTTCCACTGGTAGACTGTTGTACAGACAGTGTGTTCCATGGACAGTGTGTTCCACAGGTAGACTGTTGCACAGGTACTTAACTCTTTTGCTCTCAATATCCCTGTAGAATCTCTTAAGATTCTCCTTTACTTTATCTCCCAGATCTATCTCATGTGCTCATTTTGCCCTCCTGATTTCCCTCTTAAGTGTACTCCCACATCCCTCTTTCTTCCTGACCAGAGCCTCAATATCCCTGGACAACCAGGGTTCCCATGTCCTCCCAGCCTTGACCTTCATTCTAACAAGAACATGTTGACCCTGAACTTTCTCTTTCTCATGTTTCCAAGCCTCCCACTTGCCAGACCTCCCTTTACCTGCAGACAGACAGTCCCAATCAACAGTCCCAAGTTTCTGTCTAATTCCTTTAGGACTTTAACCTGGGGACTAATCCCATCTTTTTCCATAATTATTTTAAAACTAGTAGAATTATGGTCACTGGTCCCACAGTGCTCCCCCACTGACACCACAGTCACTTGCCCAGCCTCATTTTCCAATCGGAGGTCCAGTTTTGCCCCCTCTCTAGCAGGGCCTTCTGCATATTGTTTGAGAAAACATTCCTGGACACACAAAAAATTCCACCCTATCCAAGCCTCTTGCACTATGCCAGTCCCTGTCAGTATGAGGGAAGTTAAAGTCACCTACTATTACAGCCCTGTTATTCTTACGGCTATCTGCGATCTCCCCGCATATTTGTTCCTCTAATTCACACTGACTATTGGGGGGGTGGGGGCAGCAATAGTAACATCCCATCAATGTGATCATCCCCTTCTTATTTCTAGGTTCTACCCATGTAGCACACAGACTGCCCCTGTTGTCCCTAATGGGCCCTACTCTTCCTCTGGTTATCCTTTTGCCCTTAAATATACTCAGAGAACAGCTTTGGATTTACCTTAACTCTGTCTGCCAGTGATCTCTTGTAACCCCTCCTTGCCTTCCTAAGTTCCTTTTCAAGCACCTCCCTTCACATTTTATATTTTTTGACATGCCTTGTCTGACATTAGTTCCCTTTACCTGTCAGATGCTTCCTCATTTCATCTTTATCCAACCCTCAATATCCCTTGACATCTCCAGGGTTCCCTTTGCTTTTATCCTTACAGGAACATGTTGGCCTTGAACACTCACTTTTCCTTTGAATGCTCCCCACTGTGCAAATGTGGGCTTACCTGCCAGTAGATGCTCCCAAGCCACCTTTGCCTTATGTTAATGAAATTGACCATACCCCATTTTAAGACCTTTACTGATCAATCCCTATCCTTTTCCATAACCACTTTAAAATATATATCAAGTTTTGGTCACTATCTTCCAAACGTTCTCCACCGACACTCTCTCCACCTGACCTGCTACATTCCCCAAGAAAAGGTCCAGTAATGCTCCTTCCCTTGTTGGTTAGTCTACATACTGTGTCAAAAAAGCTTTCTCAGACACAGTTCAGAAGTTCTGCCCTCACTGAGCCTTCAATGCTAAGGCAATCCCTATTAATATTTGGGAAATTTAAATCCCCCAATACGATAACCCTATTTTTATTGCATCTCTCCGATACCTGCCTACATTTCTGTTCCTCTATCACCTGTTGACTGTTGAGAGGTCTGTAATACATCCCCAACTTCCTTAACCTCTACACATTTGAGGAGCCTTTTGTGATATTCTCCTCAATACTGCAGTAATGCGTTAACAGTGCAATAAATACCTCCTCCACTTTTACTCCCCCCTCCCTCCACTGTCTGACCAGAATATTCTATGCCCTGGGGTATTGGGTTGCCAGTCCTGCCCATCCTTCAACCATGTCTCAGTGATGGCAATAACATTGTAGACCCTTGTGCTAATTAAAGCTTTTTCATCTACTTTACTGGTTAGACTACTCGCACTAAAATAGATACTGATATATATACTGAATGCTTTGGCCACTTTCTTACAAGTGCTCTGTACTGACCCATACTACTTTCACCTCTTACTGGAGAATTAATGTTTCATTCAAACCTTTTCACCGGAGGAGGTGGGGGGGGGAAGGAATATGCTAATTTTCAAATTCATGAAGGTGGAAACAAATTCAAAGAAAACTTTTTTAATGATAAACATGAAGAACTGATTAAGAATAAGGAAAAACAAATTTTTGGCATAAGTTTGATCTACACCAGGGAGAAACTGAATTGAAAGGATGAGTGGAGATCAGGTTGTGTGTGAGACATCCAGATGGGTGGTGTGGTGATTTCTGGTTTTAGCATGTCTGCGTTTTTAGATAGGGACATCATTGACCACAGTAACAGAAAACATACTAAAAGGCGATTGTTTCCAAAATGTACCATTCATACCAGTTCCCCTCCAGTAGTGCATAGAGGATGTAAGCTGTGGGAGAACACACATTTTATCAGGAGGGGATTATGGCTCCACCTTAATCAACCAAGCATAGCTGTTGTTACATTGTTAGAGCACAAATAAATATATTTACTTAGCTTCATCACAAGGGTGGTGTCCTTGTTAATGGTCTGACAGTGCCTGTTGCTTGAACTTACAAACCAAAACTTGGCACCAGGACAGTGCAACTAAATGCTTTGGTCTGCTTTATATCAGTGAGGTACAAAGGATTCCTCCCTGTTCTGTGTGATTTATTCCCATTTATACCACCACGTAGGTAGGTTTAGGGAAGTTAAATTAACCATTTTGGGAAAGAAATAGAAATTCAATATAAAACTAAATATTGTTGTGAATTCATTGCAGAACGCAATAAACACACCAAACAACAACTTTGCCTTATACTATGCTTCTTTACTAATTTGTTCAAAAACAACTCATTCACTATGTAGTTCAAACTATGCAGGGATGGAGCAAACTGTACAGAGGCATTAGAGGTTGGTGCATTAAAGGCTGAGATCAATTTAACTCTTTAACAACTTCCAATACTCATTACTTGTACTCGAATATGAACCTCTGTTCAATTCAGCAAAGCCTTCCCTGGGTCCCTGACCTGGTCTTCTGCAGAGGTCGACCTCTGTAATTTTGGTCACCCTGTTATAGGAAAGATGTAATTAGACTAGAAAGAATGTGGAGAAGATTTACCAGGATGTTGCCTGAACCTGGGGGCCTGAGTTGCAGAGACTAGGACTTTATTCCCGGGAATGTAGGAGATTAAGAGGTGTACAAGATCATGAGGGGTACAGACAGGGTGAAAGCACAGAGTCTTTTTCCCAGGGAAGGGCTGCTAAAAACAAGAGGGTTTAAGATCAGAGGTGAGAGATTTAAAAGGGACATCAGGGGCAGCTTCTTCACACAAAGGGTGGTGCGTATTTGGAATGAGCTGCCAGAAATAGTGGTTGAGGCGGGCACATTAGCAACATTTAAAAGCCATCTAGATAAGTATAAGGTTAGGAGAGGTTTAGAGGGCTCTGGGCCAAACGCGGGAAGATGGGACTAGCTATCTGGGCAACACAGACAGCATGGATGAGTTGGGCCGAAGGGCCTGTTTTCATGCTATGTGACTCTATGACATCTCCCCATGTAAATAAGATTTAATTAATTATGATGTCAAGTCTTCCATCGTATTTGGCATCCTCCAACAGTACCAGGATTGCCTAGATATGACAACATACTAAAACATTGTTGACCCTAATTCCTCTTAGTATTCAACTGATGTGTCAAACAATAGATCCTAAACCAAGGTTTAGTACAACTTAATCCTTATTTGCACCCAAGTTACTTAAACATGCATGTGTTCAACAACTTCATATTTGATTTACTGTTCCAACTTATCACTTGTTATATTAAATCACAAGACTCACGGCTTGGACTTAAATACTGGCAGGCTCACTTCAACAGGGCTGGGGTCTTCTCTGAGTTCCGAACTCAGGAACTCAGGGCTTTCCTTTTTGCCATGGTTGTTTCTGGGTTGTCATTACTGATGTCTCAGATAGCCCTTCTATTATACAATTTTTCTTTCAATCTTCTTTAGGCTTTCATTGTTCTTACCCCTGTCAAGGACCCTCACAACTCTGAGGTCATTTATTCCATTGTCAAATAAACAGGACACATCTGTTCCATTGTTCCCTTTTGCACCTTTAGACCCAGGCCCAATCAATCACCTGATACCCTCTCTCTATCTCTTTCTCTCTCTCTCTCTCTCTCTCTCTCTCTCTCTCACTCACTCTCTTACTCTCTCTCAGAGCCTGTTGGGATACTTGGCATCTTGTTTCCAGCTACAACATCCACTTCTTAAAGCAGAAATAGCTTAAGAAACCAGTCAACTGTTTAACAATACCATTTTTCAGCTATGCTTCTGCTGGTCAAACCCTTCATACTTGTATCCACGCATAGGAATCAAAAATATCCAAGGTTTAAACCAAAGCCGTGACAGAACAATTGGGGAGGAGGATTTACATGGCAGAGGGGTGTAGAAGAAGGCATTCCTGATTGTATGACTTTATATATGATGGTGAAGAGATGGCAGGTGCAGAGAAAACCAGGGCGATTTTGCAAGTGCATAGCAATCAGTGCGTCTGCAGTGGTAGGAAGAGGTGAGGGGATGGAGCAAGTTGTACATTAAAGGCTGAGATCAATAGTGATGAATGTCAAGGGTGACAGGGGATCAATGCTCAATGCAGGTTAAGTGGGATCCAGTTGACAATAGTTTGGAAGAATTATAAGACACTTGGGTAGGTACCTAGATAGGAAAGGTTTAGAGGGATATGGGCCAAACATGGGCAAATGGGACTGGCTTAGATGGGCACCTTAGTTGGCATGGATAAGTTGGGCCGAAAGGCCACTTTCTGCGTTGTATTGCTCTATGATTCTATGACTAATGATAGTTTATCTAATCATTGATAGCTTATTGTTGAATGTTTGCTTTAGTAATTTTCATTTTTAGCTGTCAGAAGATTACTTTCCTTCTTAATACAACATGTAAGTAGGAGCACAAAGCCCCTTGGTTCTTCAAATTCACCAGCAGATTCTGGATACTGACGAAAGGTCTCCCTACTGATGACACTGTTCCTTCTCTCTCTCATTCCCCTTCCTCCATCCACCCCACTTGAAGGGGAAGAAAAATCGACCAGTTGACTTCAGTACAGAATTGGTCAGGTGGGAACAATTCATGCAGCTGGGGGCTATCATTAACTTCAGATTCAGTGGTTGGAGATTCTTCTAATGTGGACCAGCTGCATACACGGCAACATGGGCACTTGCAAGAGGTATCTCGATACATCGTCATCAACTTTGACAAGTGCAGGTCACTTACTGCATGGCCATTTGAGCAGTGTGGCTTTAAGTGATGGCATGAGGTTGGATGTTAAGTTACAATTAAAGAATCATATAGGACAAGAATTCATGATATGAATCAAAGGCAGACGTGCACAGCTGCACATGCTATCCAGCTTTGTTCAGGTCACTTGTGGAGGTCTTGTAGCAGGGTATGGTGTCTGACCAATGACAATATAAGGGCTGTAACATTCATCGCAGAAAGTCTAAGGTTCATCTTTCATTTTTCTAGCTGCTTGGATTTCCCACCATGAACCATCATTAGTGAAGCAGGGTGATTTAGTGGCCAGAAAACTGCCCTTGGTTCACCCATACCAAAGGCAGAAATAAAGGGCAACATCACTTCACACCAAGTCGTTAGAATGAGCGACCGAGTTAGGGATGCCAAGACTTGTGAACGTAGTGCTTGAGAAGGTGGGGGTCTGAGGATGGAATGGGTCTGACAGGGACTGATGCAACAAAGGCACAGAACAGTACAGCACAGGAAGAGGCCTTTCAGCCCACCACATTGTGTCAAACTAATTAAACTCGTAATTAAATGCCTAACTAAACTAATCCCTTGTGCCTACAAAATGACTATATCCCTCCATTCTCTGATGTTAAGAGGTATCATTGGTGCCACTTGGTAAGTTGGTATAAAGAGCTAGAGCAAGCTCTACTATGCAGGAGATGCCATACAATGCATGTGAGGAGGTTGTCAAGAAGGAACACATTGGATTCAGGCTTCAAATGTATCCTCAATCAACCAAAGGCTATTCTGGTGCACCAGAGGGGATTATTGGTGTACAAGGCACTTTTGGTCATTGGGAATTGACTGTCTTCAATAAAAGTATTCTGTTGGCAGCTATACCTCTGTATTTACCTTAATAAACAGAAACACTACCAGCCTACAAAGTATACAACCGTAAAGATGGACACATAAGCTAAGTAAAAGAAAAGGAATGCTTGATGAGATGGACTACGACCTCACGATCTACCTTATTGTGACCTTGCACCTTATTGCACTGCACTTTCTCTGTAGCTGTGACACTATACTGTTATTGTTTATACCTGTACTACGTTAATGAACTCTGTACTAACCCAATGTAACTGCGCTGTGTAATGAACTGACCTGTACGATCGGTATGCAAGACAAGTTTTTCACTGTACCTCGGTACAAGTGACAATAATAAACCAATGCCAATACCAATTTTGCATAACAAAACATGCAGATCTGCTTTTTAGGTTCTGGAGCTTTCATTTGGCTGGTTGGTGAGAAAGAGAATCATTCACTCCTTGGTTTAGGAAATCCATGCAGAGCAATGGAATGGGTAAGAATTCTGTGCAAGAATCTACAGTCCACTATCTACCATACTTGAGAACCTGCCAGCTGTCAGCATACCAGGAGTTCCTGAAGATTGAATTTTGTGTGTTATTCACTTGGAGTTGTGAGGGTTTGCAATAGAGTGCTACAAAATCTTGCACGTTTAGGTAAGGCAAACAGGGAGGGACTAAGTGGAGGAAAACAAGTTTTGTTTTGATTCTTATCATCAGTTATCTTAAGAGTCTAGATCTGCTGTTTCCCTTCAGGAGATGGGTCAGGGAAAAGTGGACACAGGTGTTAAAGTGATTGGCAAAAGATCCAGGGGTGATGTGACGAAAAACTTTTTATTTTGCAGTGAGTAGTTATGATTTGAAGTATACTGCCTCTAAGTGTGGAGGATGCAGGTTCAATTGTTGCTTTCAAGAAGGAATTGGATAAACTTTTGAAGGTTAAAACAATGTAGGACTGTGGGGAGAAAGTGGCACTATTGTATTGGTGGAGCAGTGGGGTAATGTTGCAGCTCTATAATCCCTGGTTAGACCAGTTCTGGTCACCTCACTATAGGAAGGATGTGGAAGCTTTAGGAAGGGTGCAGAGGGATTTACTGGGATGTAATCTGGATTGGAGAGCATGTTTTATGAGGATAGGTTGAGTGAGCTAGGACTTTTCTCTTTGGAGAGAAGGAGGATGAGAGGTGACCTGATAGAGGTGTACAAGATGCATAGGTAAGAGGCATAGATCAAGTGGACAGTCAGAGACTTTTTCCCAGGGCAAAAATGGCTCACACGAGGGGGCATAATTTTAAAATGACTAGAGGAAGGTATAGGGGGGATATCAGAGGTATGTTTATTACACAGAGAGTGGTGGGTGCATGGAACACGCTGCCAGGGGTGCTGGTAGAGGCAAATACATTAGGGGCATTTAAGAGACTCTTAGATAGGCACATGGATGACAGAAAAATGGAGGGGTATGTGGGAGGGAATGGATATATTGATCTTAGAATGGATTAAAAGCTTGGCGCAAAACCGTGGGCCAAAGGCCCTGTACTGTGCTGTAATGTTCTGTGTTCTATTACAGTATTAGACATCATTGTTCACTCACTCCACCTAACCATGCTATAAAAGATGGCTGTAATTCCTCCATCTCGATCCTTCCCCAACCAACAGCCCAACCTTCCCGTTACATCTTGGCACATCTCCACCACTAAGGTGGGACATGAAGAGGGCATCCACTGTGGAAGGACAAATCTTTGGACCAAATGCCTTGGGGATCATGTGCAATGGAATTTTGTAGCTGTGAGCTCTCAAAATAAATACTTATTGGTCTACTGTGCACTGTACATTTAACATGTCTTTCCAGCTGGTCAGTGTGGTCTTTGCTTGTCTATGTGGACTCGTTGTGTTGAAGGCCTTTCTCTGTGGTATGCTTCTATGGCTTCTAATCAAGGCCAGAGGTCACTATTTTGACTGTTAGTTTCTACGTATTTATATATTTCTAAGGAGCAACAAGGTCCAGCTGTGTGAAATCTTCTTAACATTTACACCCAAAGTAATTACTTTTTTAAATATGCCAGGCTATGCATTTTACAAAATGCTGGGCAGTTTTTTCAAGACTTCCAATCTCTAATATGACCAGATGGGAATAAACTCTTACTGTCACTTCATGTAAAATATATGCATAGCTGTTTTTCTTAATAGCAAATATAAATTATAGGCTTTTATTGGTATACTTATCTAACAAAAGTCGTTGCTGCCAAGCAACCCTTCTCGCATTTCCACCACTTCTCGATTGGAGAGCTTGATAAAGTTATGTAGATGAGAAACAATTTATTAAGATGAGAAACCAAGTCATTTATCAATACAATGTATTATGATGGCTACACTGGGCAATAAATATAATTATCCTCTTTCATCTGGGTCCTCCTGAATGGTGCAATTACAACCAATGCACTTATTTCTTAGACAATTAACATACAACAACATTACAAAGAATATAGAACAGTACAGCACAGGAGCAGGCCCTTCAGCCCACCATGTCTGTGCCGACCATGATGCCATCTAAACTAATTCCATCAGCTTGCACATGGTCTGTATCCCCCCTCCACGACCTCACCCCCCATCCCCTGCCTGTTCATGTGCCTGTCTAAATAGGTTGCTATTGTATCTGCTTCCACCAGATCCCCCTGGCAGCCCGTTCCAGGCACCCACCACTCTCTGTGCAAAAAATTTGCCTGCAAATCTCCTTTAAACTTTCCCCCCTCTCCTTAAACCTGTGCCCTCTAGTGTTTGATATTTCCACCTGGAAAAAATCTCTGCCTGTTTACCCTATCTATGCCTCTCATAATTTTACAAACCTCTATAAGGTTACCCCTCACATCCAATGTTCCAGAGAAAATAATCCAAGCTTGTCTAACCCATGCCATATCTGGGTGAACCTCTTCTGCACTCTCTCCAAAGCCTTCATAGAGTGGCAGCCAGAACTGCATTTGGCCTAACCAAAATTTTATACAGCTGCAACGTGACTTGCCAACATCCCTGACCGATGAAGGCGAGCATGATGTATACCTTCTTTACCACCCTATCCATGTGTCTCCCACTTTCAGGGAGCTATGGACTTGCACCCCAAGATCCCTCTGTACATCAATGCTCCTAAGGGTCCTGTTATTCACTATATACCTTCCTCTTTTGAATTTCCAAAGTCAACACCTCACACTTGTCTGGATTGTCTGGAACTGTCATATCTCCACCCAAATTTCCAACTAATCTATATCCTGTTGTATCCTTTGAGAAGCTTCATCACTCTCCACAACATTCTGTCTTGTTACCAAAATATATCAAGGGAACAGATCATATTTTTTTTAATGATTTTTTTTGTCAAAACCCAGTGTAGGGGATAGTAGACCCTCCTCCCCCGCACCTGCCTATCACTATCTCTTACCTTCATCTACCTATCACCACCCTGTGCCCACCCCGCCTCCCCTCTTATGTCCACCTATCATTTCTCTGCTTTTCCCTCCTATGTATCGGGCTTCCCCTTTTCCTATCTTCAGTCCTGAAGAAGGGTCCTGACCCGAAACGTTGACCACCTGCTTTTCTCCACGGATGCTGCCTGGCCTGCTGAGTTCCTCCAGCATCATCGTGTTTTTCATCTCGATTCCAGCATCTGCAGTCCTTTGTTTCTCTTATAAAGATTTCGGACCTTGACATAGTTAATGGAGAGGTCTTGGGGATAGTCCACATTACAGCAGAGGTGGTATTAGAAGGGCATGCACGGTAATGTAGTGGTTAGCGTAACACTGTTACAGCGCCAGTGACCCAGGTTCAATTCCAGCCACTGCCTATAAGGAGTTTGTACGTTCTCCCTGTGTCTGCGTGGGTCTCCTCTGGGTGCTCTGGTTTCCTCCCACATTCCAAAGGTGTACAGGTTAGGAAGTTATGGGCATGCTGTGTTGGCACCGTATGTGTGGCGACACTTGTGGGCTGCCCCCAGAACAAAAAGATGCATTTCACTGTGTGCTTTGATGTACATGTGACTAATAAAGGTACCTTATCTTATCTTGTCTTAAATCTCCATGGCCTGATCAGGTACATCCAAGAACAGTGTGGGAAGCTAGAGAAGAAATTGTGGGAGTCCTGGCTGAGATATGTGCATCATCGTGAGGGACGGATGAAGTGCTGAACTCTGGATGGTGGCGAATGTTGAGCCTTTATTTAAGAAGAGCTACAAAGAAAAACCTGGGAACTGTAGACCAGTAAGCCTAACATCTGTGGTAGGTAAGCTATCAGAGAGCATTCTGAGGAATAAGATATACAAGCATTTGGAAAGTCAGGGATTGATTCGGGATAGTCAGCACAGCTTTGTGTGTGGGAGATCATGTGTCACGAATTTGATTGAGTTTTTTGTACAAGTAACCAAGAAGGTCAATGAGGGCACAGTAGTAGACGTGGTCTATATGGACTTCAGTAAGGCCTTTGATAAGGTTTCGTATGGTAGGCTGCTTTGGAAAGTTGGATCGCATGGCATCCAGGGAGAGCTGGCTAATTGGACACAGAATTGGCTTGATGGTAGAAAGCAGAGGGTGATGGTAGAATGTTCTTTTTGGACTGGAGGCCCATGTCCAGTGGTGTTCCCCAGGGGTCAGTGCTATTTGTCATCTCTATGATTTGGTTGAGAATGTACAAGGCATGGTTAGTAAGTTTGCAGATGACACTAAAATAGATGGTGTCATTGAGAGTGAAGATGGTTATCAGGATTTACAGAGGGATCTTGATCAGCTGGGTAAGTGGGCTGAAGAATGGCAAACGGAGCTTAATTAGGATAAGTGTGAGGTGTTGCACTTTGGGAACACCGATAAAGGCAGGACTTTCAAGTGAACAGTAGGGCCCTGGGGAGCATTGTAGAATGGAGGGACCTAGGAGTACAAGTACATGGTTCCCTGGAAGAGTCATTGCTGGTAGACAGGTGGTGAAGATGGCTTTAGACACGCCAGCCTTAATCAGTCAGGGCACTGAGGATAGAAGTTGGGATGTTATGTTGCAGTTGTACAAGACATTGGTGAGGCTGCATTTGGAATATTGTGTTTAGTTTTGGTCACTAAAGATGCCATTAAGTTGGAAAGAATGCAGAGGAGACTTATGAGGATGTTGCTGGGACTCAAGGGACTGAGTTATGGAGAGAGGTTGAGCAGGTTGGGACTTTTTTCAATGGAGTGCAGGAGAATGAGGGGTGATCTTATAGAGGTGTATGATATTATAAGGGGCATAGATAGGGTGAATGTGCACAGTCTTTTTCCCAGGGTTGGGGAATGAAGAACTAGAGGGCACAGGTTTAAGGTGAGGGGGAGACACTCAATAGGAACCTGAGGGGCAACTTTTTTTTACCCAGACGGTAATCAGTATATGGAATCAGCTGCCAGAGGAAGTGACTGAGGCAGGTACATTAACAACATTTAAAAGATATTTGGACAGGTCCATGGATAGGAAAGGTTCAGAGGGATATGGGCCAAATCCGGGCAAATGGGACTGGCTTAGATAGGAATCTTGGTCAGCATGGACCAGTTGGGCTGAAGGGCCTGCTTCTGTACTGTATAACCCTATGACTCTGTGACTCTAAAATAATAGCTTACTCAAGAAATGTTTAATGAACTAGAACATAAAAGCATTGAAACATATCAAGTAATGACACAAACTAAGCTTATGGCATTAGTCCTACTTGTAAATATGAACATGTAACAGCAGGGCAAATGCTACCACTTACACCATTGAAACCCCCTTAGGGTTTATCTGCTGATGGGAGCCAGTCTTGCATACTTCAATATTTATTTTAATTATAAGACAAAAATAATTTATTTTAGTCAATGTGCACACCATTAGTATGAAAAAAATCTTTGTTCACTGACATACATTTCAGGGTTAATTTACCTCTCCATTACATCAAGTATGCACTTAGATCCATAAAAATGGATATATATGCACTAAAATCTATTTTATGTTCCCAGCACAATATAGACAAAATCAAAATGCATTGAAGTGAATTCCTGAACCACTTCACTGGAATTGCACACAGTTCTCCCAATCCTCCCGCAGCCATTTATTTGTTGCAAAGAATCTTGTGCAAATCTTGTACTTATCAAAATTTGTAAATAACTTCCTTTATTTTTAACTCAAACCATGTTCATCAGCTGGAATGCATTTGTTTCCTGTATCAGAAAACAAACTGCTGAAGGAACTCTGTGGAGGCAGAGAGATGGATGGTCAATGCTTCAGGTTGAGACATTACATCAGGACGGGGGCTGTTGGGGGGAGGCAGCCAGTATAGGGAGGTGAGGCGGAGTGGTGAGCAGGGGCAATCAGGTGATAGGTGGAACCAGGTGAGGAAGGAATTGATGGGCAGATGGAGCCAGGTGGGGGAGGAGGAAGGAGTCGGGAGATAGTGTTTGATGGGTGTCAGGTAGAGACAGATGAGGAAAGAGAAACAAAGGGACCAATAGAGTCAGGTGGGGGGAGGGAGGGGAGGTAGAGACAGAGGCTGGGTGATGACAGGTGGAAGATGTAGTGTGTGGGTGATAGGCAGATGGAACCAGGTGGAGGAGTGGAATGAACCTGGGTGACGGGGGGGGGGGGGGGGGGGGGGGGTGGTGTTGTTGGGGGTGGGGACCAGAGGAGAGGCAGGACACAGGGAGTGTGGGTTACTTGAAGTTGGAAAATTCAGTATTCATACCATTGTGTTGTAGATTGCTCAGGAAGAATATGAGATACTGTTCCTCTGGTTTGGCCTCTCTCTGGCAGTGGATAACCCCATCAACCAGTCTCAGTCCCCTCACCTACCTGGTTCCCTCTGCCTATCATCCCTCCCTCATCTGGTTCCACCTCTCACCTGCCAGCCTCTGTCTCTATCTCCACCCTCTCCTCCCCCACCTGACTCCATCTGTCCCTTTATTTCTCTTTCCTTATCTGTCTCCACCTATCACCCACCAGCCACTGTCTCCTCCTCTCCCCTCCCCCACCTGGCTCCATCGGCCAATCATCTCCGTCCTCACCTGGTTCCACCTATCACCTGCCAGTTCCTGCCTCACCCCTCTCTCTCTTCTCTTTATACTGGCTCTGCACTACACTATCAGGGTCTCAACTGAAAACATTGACAATCCTTTGCCTCATAGACGCTGTTCAACCCACTGAGTTCCTCCAGCAGTTTGTTTTTGTGTCAGCTTCCAGTATCTGCAGTCTCTTGTGTTTCCCTTGTTTTCTGTGTGTCTGTTTCCCATTGTACAATAGTAAACTTGGACCTGAACCCAACTCGGCATAAGCAATGCTAGCTCAATGCATATGCTGCTGAGGGAAAACTTAGAGTGCAAACCTAATTTTTTGAATCTTTTATGTTGGATGACCTTGCAACCTGCATTTATAACTGCACTATGGATACAAAAGTATCAACATTAGCAGTATAACATTGTCAGTCTTAAATAAGATAAGATAAGATAAGATATCTTTATTAGTCACATGTACATCGAAACACACAGTGAAATACATCCTCTGTGTAGAGTGTTCTGGGGGCAGCCCGCAAGTGTCGCCACGCTTCCGGTGCCAACATAGCATGCCCACAATTTTGTAACCTGTACGTCCTTGGAATGTGGGAGGAAACTGGAGCACCCGGAGGAAACCCATGCAGACACAGGGAGAATGTACAAACTCCTTGCAGACAGTGGGTGGAATTGAACCCGGGTTGCTGGCGCTGTAATAGCGTTACGCTAACCGCTACACTGCCCTGCCTGCCCCCATAGTTAAAAATAAAGTTCAATCTTAAGAAAAAAGTACATGCTCTTAAATATGCCATTCCTTAAATTTGTCCATTTTTATGAAAATATTTCTTGAAGACCTTAACCCAAGATGTTCATTACAGTTAACAATCTAATATTCAGTTCAAATACTGTACCACAGCAACCTGATATTAATTTAAATGTCACTCATTGTACTAATATCAAAAATGCAGCTTAAAATATTAGAATGTGTCTCTTACAACAATGTGATAATTACTGATTCTTTTTCAGTAGAACTGAGTTCCAATTAATCTTAAATAATTCACTTTCCCAAAAGTTTGAATTTCCATCGGGAAAACATTTGCCTTAAACGTAGCTTTTTTATGCATATTACTGGGAATATTTAGCCTACCGTTGTTGACTAAAGGGGAGCTTCATAATTACTAATTTCATTACTGTTAAAACTTAATCAGTGTCAGCTGCCAAAGCAAGTATACTCTCTCAGGTAAATAATAATAGTCTGGTAGCTACACAACTCCAATGGAAAATCCAGAGAATGGAATGATGATTGATTTGTTGATAGCTTCAGAAAAAATTATAAGTTACCAATAAAGTCCAGAAAGTTAATAATCATTAACATGGTGGAATGCAATATATACTGCGGAGCAAGAATAGATTTCATTCTCCTGCCCTGATCTTAAGTAAAAATAATTCCTGTTCTTATTGGGAGCCACTACATCAACTATTGAAGGAAGAAAATGGAAAACAGGGATCTGTGGACTTGCTGACCTGATAGATAGTGGGGAAAGTTTTCCAATCTATTATTGAGGAACTGGAACAAGGCACTTGGAAACTAATAGTGGGATTGCACAGAGCCAATGTGAGTTTATGAAAAGGAAATCATGTTTGACTGAATTGTTGGACTTTTTTGAGGTTGCAACAAATAAAATAGATGAAGGTCAACCAGTTCATAAGGTGTATTTGGACTTTCAGATCACCTTCAATAAAGTGCCAAGCAAGAGTCACAGGGTCATGCAGCAAAGAAACAAGCCCCTTGGTCCATCATGTCCATGCCGACCTTTTTGCTCATCTACACTAATCCTATTTGTCTGCATTAGGACCATCTCCTTCTATGCCTTGCATTAGGGTTAGTGTCTCATAAACATAGTGCTTGTATCTGATTCCAGTACCTCCTTTGTCAATGAGCTCCAGATATCAACCACTGTCCCCAAAAAAACTCACGCTGCAAATCCTCTTTAAACCTTGTTCATCTCACCTTAAACCTATGCCCTCTTGTTCTTATACCCCTTCCATGGGAAAAAGATTTCGACTAACTACCCTATCTATGACTCTCATAATCTTATATACTTCTATCAGGTCACCCCTCAGCCTCCTTTGGTAAAAGGAAAATAAACCCAACCGATCCAATCTCTCCCTATAACTAAAGTCCTCCAATCCAGGTAACATCCTGGTGAATCTCCTCTGCGCTCTACTCCAAGTGCAGCCCAACTAATGTTTTGTAAAGTTGTGACAAACGTCCCAGCTCTTATATTCTATGTCCTGACTTATGAAGGTGAGACTTATGATGCATTCTTCATGACCATATCCACCTGTTTTGCCACTTTCAGGGAACTATGGATTAGACCCCAAGGTTCCAAGATATTGTAGGGAATTGGTAGGAGGAGGGGGTGGGGAGAGGATATGGATCATGTGCTGACAGAAGAGATTTAGTATAATTTGGCATCATGTTCCCACAGATATTGTGGGCCTGCTCCTGTGCTGTACTGTTCTATGTTCCTCTGTTCATCAATACTCCTTGTACTCTATCATTTACTGTAGATGTCCTTCCCTTACTAAAATGCATCACCTTGCACTTTTTGGGATTAAATTCCATCTGCCAATATTCTGCCCAACTTTCCTTCTGATCTATATAAGGTCTAGTACTGCACCTTCTCTGGTAGGACCATCTACATAGTGTCTCGAAAAACGACCCTGGACACTTTTAACAAATTCCACCCCATCTAAGCCCCCTGCACTAGGACAACCCTTGTCAATATTGGGAAAGATAAAATCTCCCACTTCTATAACCCTATTGCTTTTGCAGCTTTCTCTAATTTGCTTACATTTCTGTTCCTCTAATTTCCACTGACTATTGAGAGACTTATAGGGCACCACCAGCAACGTGGTCGCAATTCTCTTATTCAAAAAACAGAATGCTGGAAGAACTCAATGGGTCAACCAGCATCACCAAAGGTGTAAGTCGACGTTTCAGGACTGAGAGGGTAGATTGCCAGAATATAGCAGTAGAAGGGAGAGGTGGGGCAGAGGGTGGTAGGCAATAGGTGGAACCAGATGGGCTGATGGGCAGATGGAACTGGGTGAGGGAGGAGGAGGGGCTGAGGCAAAGGTGGTGGGTAAGGTTAACAAAAGGGAAAAGAACGAGTGGACAAATGAGTGTGTGTGGGAGAACACCTCGTGTGGGTTACCTGAAATTGGAAAATTGTGAGCTACCCAATCAGAAGGTGAGATGTTGTTCTTCCAATTTGAGTTTGGCCTCTCCATAGCAATAGGGAAAGCTGAGAACAGACAGGTCGGAGTGGGAGCGGGAAGGAGAGCTAAAATGGCATGCAACCAGAAGCTCAAGACGGCTGTTGTGAATGGAGAACGGGTGCTGCACAGAACAGTCACCTGATCTACTGCATTCGATACTCAACATGTGCCCTTCTTTCTCCAGCGTAAAGAAGGGCACATGGTCAGTATCGAATGCAGTAGATCAGGCTTAAAGAGGTGCAGGTAAACCTCTACCTCACCTGAAAGGGCTGTTTAGGTCTCTGGACAATAGTGAGGGAGGAGGTGAAGGAACAGATGTTATACCTCCTCCAGTTACAGGAGAAAGTACCTAGGGAGGGGATGGGGTTGGTGGGGAGGGATGACTGGACCAGAAAGTCATAGGGAGAGTGGTCCCAGTGGAAAGTAGAAAGGGGAAGGTAGGGGAAGATGTTGGACAAAGAGGCTGCTGGGGTGAAAAATGAGGACTAACGAACTCTTATCTCTGTTCTGTCTGGGGAATGGGGGTTGGTGAGAGCAGATAAGCAGGAAATTAAGGAAATGCTTGTGAGGTTTCCACCAACTACGTCAGGGGCAAACCACGTTTCCAGAAGAAGGAGGACATTTCAGAAGCCCTGGAGCAGACAGCTTCATCTTGAGAATAGATGCAGCAGAGACTTAAGAAAAAGGGATGGCATCCCAACAGGAGGCAGGATGGGAGGAGGTGTAGCCGAGGCAGATGAAGGAGTCAGTGGGTTTATAGAAGATGTCAGTGGCAGGTCTGTCTCCTGAAATAGAGAGAGAGAGATCCAGGAAAGGAAGAGAAGTGTCAGGGATAGTCCAGTGAATTTGAGGACAGGGTGGAAGTTGGTGGCAAAGGTGATAAAATTGACAAGTCCTGCACAAGTGCAGGAGGAGTGGGGGTAGTGGGCCAGATTTGGCTTGGAACAAGGACAGTTTGATGTAGGCAACAAAGAGACAGGTGTAGCCAAGGCCCATGTCAGTGCCCATGATCTGCAGAAAGTGGGAAGGTTCAAAAGAAAAAGTGGGAAGATTCAAAAGAGAAGTTGTGAGGTTAACGACAAGTTCTGCTATGCAGATGAGAGTGTTAATGGAAGGGAACTGGTTGGGTCTTTGTTCAAGAAAGAAACAGAGTGACATACAGTAAGACATTCCAGATGGGGTTGGAGGCATATCAAGACTGGATGTCCATGGTAAAGATGAGCTGGTTGGGACCAGGGAATTATTGAAATGATGGAAGACATGAGAGGTGTCCACATGCAAGTGGGGAGGACTGAACAAGGGGAGACAGGATGGAGTCCAGGTATGAAGAAATGAGTACAGTGGAGCAAGTGCAGGCTGAAACAATCAATGGACCTTCCAGGGTCCCTCTCTTATTCCTAAGTTCTAGCTATGTGGCCTCATTGTATGATCCCTCCAGGATATCCTCGTTGTATACTCTTGTGATCTCCCTAATCAGTAGTGCGACTCCACCTCCTCTTTTGCATCAGAATCAGAATCAGGCTTATTATCACTGACTACATCATGAAATCTGTTGTTTTGTGGCAGCAGTACAGAGCAAGACATAAAAATTACTACAAGTTGCAAAAAAAAAATAGTGCAGAGGAGGAATAACGAGGTAGTGTTCATGTACCATTCAGAAATCTGATGGCGGAGGGGAAGAAGCTGTTCCTAACACATTGAGTGTGAGTCTTCAGGCTCCTGTACCTCCTCCTCAACGGTATTAATGAGAAGAGGGCATGTCCTGCGTGGTTAGGGTCCTTAATGCTGTCTTCTTGAGGCACCGCCTCTTGAAAATGTCCTCGATGGTGGGGAGGGTTGTGCCCGTGATGGAGCTGGCTGAGTCTACAACCCTCTGCAGCTTCTTTCAATCCTGCACATTGGAGTCTCCACACCAGGTAGTGATGCAACCAGTCAGAATACTCTCCACCGTACATCTGTAGAAATTTTCAAGAGTGGTTGGTGACATTCTAAATCTCCTCAAACTCCTAATGAAGTAGAGCCGCTGTCATGCCTTCTTGTGTTGGGCCCAGGATAGATCCTCTGAGATGTTGACACCCAGGAACTTGAAGCTGCTCACCCTTTCCACCGCTGACCCCTAAATGAACACTGGTGTGTGTTCTCCTGACTTCCCCTCCCTGAAATTCACAATCAATTCCTTGGTCTTGATCACGTTGAGTGCGAGGTTGTTGTTGTGACACCACTCAACCAGCCGATCTATCTCACTCCTGTACACCTCCTCATCACCATCTGAGATTCTGCCAACAACAATGTTGTCATTGGTGAATTTATAGATGGGGTTTGAGCTGTGCCTTAGCCACACAGTCATAGGTGTAGAGAGAGTGGAGCAGTGAGCTAAGCACACATCCTTGAGGTGTGCCTGTGCTGATTGTCAGCAAGGAGGAGATATTATTACACTGACTCTGGTCTCCTGATAAGCAAGTCGAGGATCCAGTTGCAGAGGGAGATACAAAGGCCCAGGTTTTGAAGCTTGGTGATTAGTACTGAGGGGATGATGGTGTTGAATGCTGAGCTGTAATCGATAAACAGCAGCCTGACATATGTTTTGCTGTTGTCTAGGTGCTCCAAAGCCGAGTGGAGAGCCAGTGAGATTGTGTCCGCTGTAGACCTGTTGTGGCGGTTGGCAAATTGCAGTGGGTCCATCCTCCTGTGATACACCTGAAACTCCGATACCCTAAGCATTAAGCTTCTGGCCCTGTCCTTCACTCAACCACATTTCGGTGATTGCAATAATGTTGAAATTCTGAGTACTGATCCATCCTCTAAACCCAGGTGATGTCCTGTGAGGCTCCTTGCGATAAAATAAATGCAGTTGAGCCTACCGCCTCCCCGCCCTCCCCCAGTGCTCCCTAACCTGCCTCTGTCTGCTCTGCCCACTGGAATTGCTTGATCTATCCTTTACATTTGGGTCAATCTCCCCACTTGCCACACTGTTACTGAGTTTCCCTCTCCCCTGCAGGTGAGCTTAAACCCTCCTGAGTAGTGTGAGCAAACTCCTCTGCAGGGATTATGGTGATAAAATACTGAGGAGGAATAATAGACAGAAATAAGAGCATATGAATAAACAGGTCATTTTGGTGTTGGTTTTGGTGCTGGGGCCTCAGCTTTTCAAAATCTCACTCAATGATTTCAATGAGGAATCAGGAGTAATATATCTGAGTTTGCTGATGACGCAAAGCTGGGTAGCAGTACATGGTGTGAGAAGGAGGCAGAAAGGCTTCAGGGAGATATAGACAGGCCAAGAGAATGGGCAAGGACATAGAAGATGGAATATAAGATGGAAGAATGTGAGTCATCCACCTTTGTAGAAAAAACGGAATGTCAGAGCACTTTGTAAATTGTGAGAGATTGTTAGATGTTGGTGTTCAGAGGGATCTGGATGTCCTTCCGCACATATCACTGAAAGTTACTATGCAAGTTCAGCAAGCAATTGTGATGGCAAATGGTTTGCTGTCCTCTGTTGCAAGAAAATTTGTCCAAGAATAGAAGCTTCTTACTTCAGTCATATAGAGCCCTGATGAGATTGCATCTGGAATATTTTGTACAAGTCTGGTCTCCCTACTCAAAGTACTGCAACAAACTCCCCAATGCAACAGAGGGAGTGCAGCAAATGTTCACCAGATTTATTCCCGGGATAAAACATAGAACAGTACAGCACAGCACAGCACAGGAACAGGCCCTTCAGCCCACGATGTCTGTGCCAACTATGATGCCAATTTAAACTAATCCCAGTCTGTATCCCACCATTCCCTGCCTGTTCTTGTGTCTGTTAAATGCCTCTTAAATGTTGCCATAGTGTTTGCTTCTACCACTTTGCCTCAAAATCTTTAAACTTTCCCCCTCTAACCTGAAACCCATGCCTTCTAGTATTTGACATTTCCACCCTGGGAAAAAGTGGGAAAATGTCTCTGACTATCTATCTTATCAATGTATCTTATATCATGTCTCAGCCCCTGATGCTCCAATGAAAATAATCCACATTGGGCCAACCTCTCCTTACAGCTCATACTCTCTAATCCAAGCAGCATTCTGGTGAACCTCTTCTGTACCCTCTCCAAAGCCTCCACATCCTTCCTGCAATGTGGCAACCAGAACTGCACACAATAATTCCAATGTGGCCTAAATAAAGCTTTATACAGCTGCAACATGACTTCCCAACTTTTGTACTTAATGCTCCAACCAATGAAGGTAAGCATGCTCTACCTCTTCTTTACCACCCTATCTACTTGTATTGCCACTTTCAGGGTTGTTGTAGACTGAGGTTAAGCTAGCGAGCTTGTACTCCAGGGTTCGAAGAATGAGAGGTGATCTTATTGAAATGTATTAACTTCTTAAGGAGCTTGACATGGTCAATGAAGAGCTAATATTTCCTATCGTTTGGCAGTCTTGAATGAGAGGTCACCATCTCAAAATAAGAGGTCAACCATTCAGGACAAGAGATGAGAAGATTTCTTTTTTCCACCTAGCGGTGGTGAACCTTGTGGATGCTCAGTCACTGAGTATATTCAAAATGCTGCACATCAAACAATTCTCAATGACATTCAATGGATTGCCAAATTCTGCATTCAGCTGTAACCTCTTTAGCATCTCTGGACAATTGGTTTACATGCTGTGTTTCAATTTACACATTTGCATTTTCCAGCTGCCAATTCATTGTTTTAGCATCTAATAAATTTGGATGTTCATAATACACAAAGGGAAGAAATAAATTGTAGACTTTCCCTGAAATTAGTATTATTTTTCTGAAATAATATAACAGGAATTGAACCTTCTCTCAGCTGTTGTGTATGGAGTGTAACTCAGTTTTGAAAACAGAAAGGGCCATACTCTGAGGTGAGCAAATAGTCTGCAATGCATTAAGTAACATCAGACATGCAGTTTCTAATTCCCCAGGATCTTCTCTTGGTGTACTTTTTCAGTCCCAATTGACTCTTTTCCCAAATGATTTTAAACACATAACAGTTTGCTGCACCTGTTGTTTGGTGAGTATCTGTGTTTCATTTCTACGGATTTTAAAATGTAATGATATCTTGTTAAGGCACTTTTTTCCAATTTTGCAATTATTTTCTTACCAGTTATTGTTTCAAAGTTTAGTACACTTTATAATTTCCTTCCACAGTTTAGTGTTAAGGTCTGCAAGCTAGACTAATAGCTCCAGTATTAAATTCTGCAGGTGAAGTATACAACGAGGCACTGTGCACTGAACCTGACACTGCCTAATGAAACACTCATTGGTTGTCATGATCCAAGTCATCTTAATGTAGTTAAGCAATTATCACAGTATAAAATTGTCCTTTAAAGGTTTACTGTTTCTAGATATTTTGTACCTTATGCCACATACTGCAAGGAAAGGGGTCAAGATCTGACGATTAAATTGGGACATATTGTACAAGAGTAGGAATTTCATAATCCGGGTGCAGGTTTTATCAAATCTGAAAACATCAAGTCTTCCTTAATTGCTGGAAAATACTGGAAATGAGTTTCTGCTAGAAAATGATGCTGGAGAAGTAGTAATGGGGATCAAAGAAATGGCAGATGAACTAAATAAGTATTTTGTGTCAGTCTTCACTGTGGAAGACACTAGCAACATGCCAGAAATTCGAGAGAGTCAGGGGGCAGAAGTGAGTGTAGTTGCAATTAATAAGGAGAAGGTGCTTGGGAAGTTGAAAGGTCTGAAGGTGGATAAGTCACCTGGACTGGATGGACTGTACCCCAGGGTTCTGAAAGAGGTAGTTGAAGAGATTGTGGAGGCACTACTAGTGATCTTTCAAGAATGACTAGATTCAGGAATGGTTCCAGAGGACTGGAAAATCACAAATGTCACTCCACTCTTTAAGAAGGGAGGGAGGCAAAATACAGGAAATTATAGGCAAGTTAGCCTGACTTCAGTGGTTGGTAAGATTTTAGAGTCCATTATCAAGGATGACGTTTCAGGGTGCTTGGAAGAACATGATAAATAAGGCTGAAGTCAGCATGATTTTCTTAAGGAGAAATCTTGCCTTACAAATCTGTTGGAATTCTTAGAAGAAGTAACAAGCAGGATAGACAAAGGAGGGCCAGTGGATGTTGTTTACTTGGATTTTCAGAAGGCCACACATGAGGCTGTTAAACAAGATAGAAGCCCAAGGTATTACAGAAAAGGTACTAGCATGAATTGAAGATTGACTGACTGGCAGAAGGCAAAGAGTGGGAATAAAGGGGGCCTTTTCTGGTCGGCTGCCAGTGACCAGTGGTGTTCTACAGGGGTTGGTACTGGGTCCGCTACTTTTCACATTAAATGTTAATGAACTGGATGATGGAATTGAGGGCTCTGTGGCCAAATTTGCGGATGATACAAAGATAGGTGGAGGGGCAGGTAGTGTTGAGGAAGCAGGGAGTCTGCAGAAGGACTCAGAATGGGAGAATGGGACTGGGGAGTCCTAGTGCAGGATTCCCTAAAGGTTAAGTTGCAGCTTGAGTCGGTAGTAAGGAAGACAAATGCAATGTTAGCATTTATTTTGAGAGGACAAGAATATAAAGGCAAGGATGTAATGCTGAGGTTTTATAAGGCATTGGTCAGACCACGTTTGGAGTATTGTGAGCAGTTTTGGGCCCCATATCTCAGGAATGATGTACTGGCATTGGAGAGGGTCCAGGGGAGGTTTCTGAGAATGATCCCGGGGATGAAAGGGTTACCGTGTGAAGAGTGTTTGATGGCTCTGGGTCTGTACTTGCTGGAGTTTAGAAGGATGAGGGGGGATCTCATTGAAACCCACTGAACATTGAAAGGCCTGGAGAGACGTGATGTTTCCAGCAGTGGGAGAGTCTAGGACCAGAGGGCACAGCCTCAGAATAGAAGAACATCCCTTTAGAACAGAGATGAAGTCAAACTTCTTTAACCAGGGGGTGGTGAATCTGTGGAATTCATTGCAACAGACAGCTGTGGAGGCCAAGTTATTGAGTATATTTAAAGCAGAGGTTGACAGGTTCTTGGTTAGTAAGGGTGTCAAAAGTTATGGGGGGAAGGCAAGAGAATGGGGTTGAGAGGGAATAATAAATCAGCTGTGATCGAAAGACGGAGCAGACTCGATGGGCTAAATGGCCTAATTCTGCTTCTACGTCTTGTGGTCTTATGTTTAATTTAAAAATGTTCCAAAATTATACACTCTTTACCTATTTGCTTAACATTCTAATTAACCACCCTTGGTCAAACAAAGGATTGAAAGGCCCAATTGCATTCTGAAGAACACAATGCTATGATTTAACTTTGACTTCAGAAGAATACATGGAGCATTTGTGAACAACAAATTGAAACACTTCTAATATTGATTGTGATATACAATATTCCGTAATATAATATAAATAATAGAAGTTAAGTTTTAAGGAAAACCATGTTTTTACATTATGGGTCCTACCCAGCATAAGTCATAACAAGAAACAATAATTATCACTTTAAAAAATTGTATTTTATGTACATATTTTAATAATTCTGATTAAGTCATAAATAATGTTTGCATAATGCACATACTTCTGAAGTGTTACTGTCAAATTTACAGCACGTTCATTTAAAGAAATCAACTAAATCAACTAAATAGAATGTAGTCAAACAGTTAATGAATTTTTAACAAAATTTGTGCTACTGCAAAAAATGAAGATTTATCCTTATTCTGGACCTCTTCTTAACGTTACCAGAGCAAAAGGCTGCAGGTGCCAGAAATCTGAAATAATAACAGAAAATGGTGGAAACATCAGTGAATGGTTTCCTGTGTTTTCTGCTTTTATTTTCATTTTACATTGGTGGGAAGATTCATAGGTTAAGGGTCCAGGTTAAAATTCCCACCTGAATCAACAATGTATTCTCCCTGGAAAAAGATATGTGAGCAGATGCTGATAAGCACTTTGTGCACAAGCAGGAAGTTCATGGAACGTAATTAAACTAAGAGAATGAGCCAAAAACAATATAATGAATAGCAAACTTGCAACTGAAATATCTTTTGTTTTAATATTTGTAGTTGGAAATACACACCACCAATATGTCAGTTATAAACAATTAGTCTTTTTAATTTTCCCGACAAATTTATCCTTTAACCATATTACCAAAAGAAACAATAATCTGGCCATTGTGACGTCACTGCCTTTGGAAGCTTTTTCTGTGCAAATTGGTTTCCTGTATTTTTACAAAACTGTGAGGGTGACATTTCAGAACTACTTCATTGGCTGTAACACACATTGGGCATCTTGAGAGTATGAAAGGCAAATTTATTTTTTTCTTCACAGATACGGCAACTGAGAAATGCATTTAACATGATGCTAAATTTGCACAAGTACCCATTGCATGTAATGATTTTAGGGCATAAATGATTATCATGGTAAATGATTATCCTTCTTGCAGTGAACCATGAAATGCAGATCTACATGCTCATATGTTATATGTCCCCCTACAAATGATGCAGAATTGTGGAAATGGAGCTGATACTTCATGTTCCTAATCCAATTCCCATCCCTTATAGTTACAGATTGTGACAGTCTTCACAGAATCATAGAATATTAGAATTGTACAGTATGGAAACAGGCCATCTGACCCAACTTGTCAATTTTGACCTGTGAGTGCCTTTCTGTGTAAACCACATCATCCTGCACTATCATCTAGACACTTTTTAAATGCTGTCAGTGCTGTCAGTGACCCTGGTTCAACCGCTGTCTCAGGCAGTGCATTCCAGGCACTTTCCACTGTATGGGTGAAGATCCCCCCCATGTCCCCTCTGAATCTCCTCCCCTCACCCTATGTCCTATGAACCTATGTTATCTACCTCTAATATAGGAAAAGGTTTCCTACAGTCGACCTTATCCACACCCTCACAATTTTATACACCTCAGTCATATCCCCTCTTAATGTCCTCCACTCCAAGGAGAAAAGACATTTATTTTGCTTGATGCTCAATAATTTTGAAAGAAACCAGAGCTGTCTGTCTGGAGCTGATTTGGACAATTCTGATTGACAAGCTAGGTCTGTGGTTTTATTTACTTGTAGGAAGGTAAGGTCAAAGAGAAATTTCAGAAGTTCATCATTGCTGCAGTTTGCATGGTGCCAGTTGTTTTTCAAGAGCCTAGACAAGAACCTTCAAGAAGCAAAACAACCTAGGATAAAACATACTTCCTATCAAAAGTGAAAAATTTCTTAGCAGTGCAGACTTGGAAAATTTGCCCCTGAAATTAATTCAGTTATTTGGTTTCAAGGCCCTAGGAATTATGGCATTGGTAAAACAGATTCAATAGAATTGTGCTCCTTCCATGCTTGCATGATACAGAGATAATCCTGGAAACTATAGACCTGTGAGTCTCACATCAGTGGTAGGGAAGTTACTGGAGAGGATTCTTAAGGATAAGGTTTATGAACATTTGGAAAACCATGGCTTAATTAGGGACAGTCAGCATGGCTTTGTGTGGGGCAAGTTGTGCCTTACTAACTTGATTGAGTTTTTCGAGGAGGTGATGAAGGTGATTGATGAAGGTAGAGCTGTGGACGTTGCCTACATGGATTTTAGTAAGGCGTTTGAAAAAGGTCCCTCATATGCGGCTCAGCCAGAAGATTGAGATGCGTGGGATCCATGGTGAATGGCCATTTGGATTCAGAATTGGCTTGCCCATAGAAGACAGGGTAGTGGTCAATGGGACTTATTCTAGCTGGAGGCCTGTGACTAGTGGTGTTCTGCAGGGATCCGTACTGGGACCTCTGCTGCTTGTGATATACAGTACATAAATGACCTGGATGCAAATGTACATGGGTGGGTTAGTAAGTTCGCAGACGATACAAAGATTGGTGGTGTTGTGGATAGTGTGGAGGATTGCCAAAAGGATACAGCAGGACATAGATCAGTTGCATATATGGGCGGAGTTTAACCCGGCCAAACGTGAAGTGTTGCACCTTGGGAGATCAAATCTAAAAGGACAGTACAATATTAATGGCGAGACCCTTAACAGTGTTGATGTGCAGAGGGATCTTGGGGTTCAAGTCAATAGCTCCCTGAAAGTGGCTACACAGGTTGATAGGGTGGCAAAGAAGGTGTATGGCATGCTTGCCTTTATTAGTCAAGGAACTAAGTTCAAGAGTAGAGAAGTTACGTTGTAGCTTTATAAAACTCTAGTTAGACTGCATCTAAAGTGTTGCATTCAGTTCTGGTTGCCTCATTACAGCAAGGATGTGGAGGATTTGGAAAGGATGCAGAAGCAGTTTACCAGGATGCTGCCTGGATTGCACAGCATGTGCTATAAAGAGAGATTAGACAGACTTGGGTTGTTTTCTCTGGAGTGGTGGAGGCTGAGGGGAGATCTGATAAAGATTTATAAGATTATGAAAGACATAGATAGAGAATACAGCCGGTATCTCTTTCCTACAGCCGGTATCTTTTTCCCAGGGTTGAAATGTCTCATACCAGAAGGCATGCATTTAAGGTGAGAGGGGGTAAGTTCAAAGGAGATGTGTGGGGCAAGTTTTTTACACAGAGAGTGGTGGGTGCCTGGAATGCACTGCCAGGGTGGTGGTGGAGGCAACTACGATAGAGGCTCTTAGATAAGCACATGAATATTGCAGAGAATGGAGGGATATGGGCATTGTGTAGGCAGAAGAGATTATTGTAGTTGGGCATTTAATTAGTAATTTGGCATAACATTGTGGGTTGAAGGGCCTGTTCCTGTGCTATGCCGTTCTATGTTCTATAACTGTTTGCTTTTCTTAACCTAAGTGAGCCAAAAGGAAATGGATCTATTCCAAACATACTCCAATCTATCAGAGACAGAGTTTAGGAAAACAACCTAGGATAAAACATACTTAGAACATAGAACATAGAACAATTACAGCACAATTCAGGCCCTTCAGCCCACAAAGCTGTGCCAAACATGTCCCTACTCTAGAAATTACTAGGCTTACCCATAGCCCTCTATTTTACTCAGCTCTGTGTACCTATCTAACAGTCTCTTGAAAGACCCTATCGTATCAGCCTCCACCACCGTTTCCGGCAGCCCGTTCCACTTACTATCAAATAGTGCAAAATTTCTTAGCAGTGCAGAACTCCAAAAATTTACCCCTGAAACTAATTAAGTAATTTGGTTCCAAGGCCTCTGGAATTGCAGCTTTGGTGAAACAAATTCTATATAGTCGTGCTCCTTCCATGTTTGCATCTTCTGGTGAGTTACCTGGCAGCAAACATCTCCCACAAAGGTGCAGTCTTTTCTTTGGGTGGGTTACTTTCAAGTTCTTCAGTAAGGGAAACCAGATGGGTTGGAACATGGAATCATAGTCATGGAGTCATATAGCACAGAAACCAGAGCTTCAGCCTACCATGTCCATACTGACTATCAAGTAGCTATCTATACTAATCCCATCTACCAGCACACGATCCATAGCCTACCAAGCCTTGGCAATTCAAGTGCTCATCCAGATTCTTCTCAAATATTGTGTGAGTACTTGCCTCCACCACCTTTTCTTGCAGTGCTTTCTGGACTTCAATCACCTTCTGTGTGAAAAAATTCCTCAGATCCCCTCTGCACCTCTTACTCCTCACCTTTAACCTATGCTCTCTGGCCTTAAACACCTCTGCCATGGGGAAAAGTTTCTTGTTATCTTCCCTATCTATGACTCTCATCATTTTATGTACCTCCATCAGGTTCCCCTCAGCCTCTTCTGCTCCAAGGAAAATAAGTGGAGCCTATCCAGCCTCTCCACATAAGTGAAAGGTTCTATTCCAGGCAACATCCTGGTGAATCACATCTGCACCTTCTCCAGTGCAATCACATCCTTCCTGTAGTGTGACGACCAGCTGTGGCCTAAGTAGTATTTTATAAAGTTGTACCAAGAGTTCCTTGCAACCCCCTTATGCCTTCTTTACCACCCTATTGACCTGTGCTGCCTCTTTCCAGGATCTATGGATGTGTACACCAAGGTACCTGTGTTCCTCAATTCTCCTTTGGGTCTGACCATTAATGGTACATGTCCTTGTACAATGGTACACCTTATCAGAATCCCCAAAATCCTTATCACCCCCTAAAAATGTATCACCTCACATTTTATTTGGGAATGAAGGTGGATCACAAATTTTAAAAAAATCAAAAAGTGTATACCTGGTGTTGCACAATCATAAACATTGCCTTACATTTGTTTTTAAAAACGGACAGAATACAATCAAAATTTATTTGATCAAATGCATTATCCCAAACAATTCCAGTGTTTTGGTTACCACTGTGGTGATATACTGTGTACAATATCTCATCATCCAGATGGCACTTCTCATGTTGAATTGAGTCATTCATAAATCTTACCGGTGTCTTTAAGTGACACAATCCACAGGAATTACAAGGCAATTACTCATCTATGTGAAATAGGTTTGTTCTAACCTGTGTCAAACCATAATGTCTGGGATCAAGATGGGTTCTGAGGAAGTTTGTGAGTCCAGTGTGGGAACCACAGACTCTTCCACGGAGGGAGCAAGAGGTGCCAGACCGGGCAGGCAGATGGGTAGTTTTTTAGGTGGTGTGCTGCTGGTTATGCAGGACTTCTGTGTGCTCCCAATGCATGCACTTGGGGTTCTCAATACTATCCTTTGAGTGATCAAGGGCCAGACATTCCCAAGAGTCACGGGAGATGTTGCATTTTATTCAGGGAGACTTTGAGCAGAATCTTGTGTCTTTTTCTCTAACTGCTTGTTAATCTCTTGCCTTGACACAACTCAGAAGAGATGGTGTGTTTCATGGGTCTGGTATAAGGCAGGCAAACAATGTTGGCGAATAACGTGGGCTGCCTAATGAGAGAAGGGATGTTGCTGGCGATATTGGTCTGGAAAAGCAGGCTGACGTGGGTTCAGTTATCATTTTGGTGAATCTGGAGGTTTTTGCGGAAACAACATTGAAGGTATTTTTCCAGTGCATCGAAGTGTCGTTCGTAGATGTCTCGGAAGCATATTAGGCAGTAATGATCACTGCTGCCAGGAAGGCAAAAAGTTTTGTACCAGGTTTGTGTTTCACGTAGACCTCGGATTTCAAAGCAGCATGCTGTAATAGCCAGTAAGTTAGTTAGTTGAGACTGTAACATTTGATAACTTACACTCTTTGAACAACGGTTAGCCTTGACAGCGGCACCCTGATCCTGTACAGAAGTTAAAAAAGTTACACAATGTTGTGCAGATGGGTGTTTTAATGTTGTAAACAGATTTGAGTTGGGTGATCACCATAGACATGAAGATTAGAGCAATAAAATAATATTTGTAGCAGGTTAGTCTCAGCGGGTGATTACATCAATTGCGCATGAATCACTGAACTTGTTTGTCATTTACATAAAAAGTTTATTATGTGAAAGCTCGTTTTTGAATGCGATTCTTTGCCACAACCTTCCAGCAATAATGCTTCATGTGGGAGCGCCTTCAGAAAAACCACAGACAATTAAATACTATGTATTTAGTGAACACGTGGTTACATTATACCGATAGACTCCAACCGCACTGGTTGATAAGTAGTAATTTTATCTTTTAATTTTGCATGTTACTGTTTATATTACAGAACCAATCATAGGGAGGAATCCAATGAAATGTATGGCATTCATTGACTGTAGGTTGTGAAAATTATTCAGTTCAGCAAAAATAGGTCCTGAACTACCCGGGTGGTGGGGTGGGGATGTAAGTGTTTATCGAAAATAATTCTCTGTTCACAGTATGCATTTATGAGGGCATTAACGAAATAATTGGACCTAGAGAAATATGTTTGCTGGTTTAAAGGTATGAAACCAACGCCGTCTCATATTTCGTGAGTTAGGTGATCGACCAGACCTTCAGGTTCTTGACAAACTGGAAACTCTCTTTGGACTCCGCCCACAGCTGGAGGTGATTGGTCAACTGGAATAATTCGCCCGGACGGCCGGGGCTGATTGGCTGTTGCGACTGTCAATCGGCGAGCGGCGGCTTGTCCCACGCGGCCGGGGTGTGGAGCCGTTGGGTAGCGGGAGGCGAGGCGAGGCCGTCGACATGTCTCTGCTCTGTGTTAAAGGTAATTCTCCTCAGGGCGGGCGGCTCGCTGGCGCTGGATCCGTCCAGGGTTGTGCCCCCCCCACCCCCCACCACAACTGGTGGAACTTCACTTGTTTTGCGTTCAAACTGCTGTGAGGGGAGATGGTGATTCTGCGCCTGGTTTAAATGTCCCTCCTGTTCTGATGTTGCGCCTCTCGCCGCGTGAAGTCCCCCGGGGTCCGTCCCCCCGGAGTCCGTGTTCCCCCCCCCCCGGGGTCCGTGTCCGTGTCCCCCCCCCCCGGGTCCGTCCCCCCGGGGTCCGTGTCCCCCCCCCCCGGGTCCCCCCCCCCCGGGGTCCGTGTCCCCCCTCACCCACGGGGTTCTGACCCCCCGGGTCTGTGGAGTCCGTGTGCGTGTCCCCCCCCCCCACCCCCCGGGATCCGTGTCTCCCCCCCCCACCCCCCGGGGTCAGTGTCTGCCCCCACCCCCTGGGGTCTGTGTCTGTGTCCCCCCCCACCCTCCAGGGTCCGTTTTCCCCCCCTCCACCCTGGGTCCGTGTCCCCTCCCCCGGGGTTCCCCCCCCCCCCCCCGGGTCCATGATTCCCCCCTCAGGGGAACAAACTGCCAGCTTGGGAAAAGGAGGCAGCAGGTGGTGCCAATGTCTCCTCACACGCCCACTTGGCTGGTGGGGAGGGAGGCAGACCACCCCCTGTGCCGTGGCAGAGTGGGGTGGGGTGGACCACTCCTGGGTGGTGCGGTGGGGGGGGGGGGAAGAGGGACCACCATCCTCACACTGCTTTCCCCGGCCTGGGGTCGGCTGGCACGTTTGCCCACGAGTTCTGGCTGCCCCGCTGGGGTGAGGAAGGCACGTCCATGTTGGAAGACGAAGGGTGTCTTTAAATTGGTGGCTCGTCTTTCCTGGCGTATTTGGTGTAACGAGAATCGGTGCCACGGGCCACGTCCATCTGTTGAAAAGTTGAATTGCATAGGTCAATGTTGTATAAGTTTTTCGGTTAAGTTTAAGTAAAAGTTAGGTTATGCTAGTTTAAAGTGAACTATTGCATTTATATAGCACCTGTCATGATTTCAGTGCTCTCCAAAGTACTTATTGCCCCTAGTAATCAATGTTGGAATGTTGGAGACATGGAGAATTTTGCAAATAATGACCTGAAAAACTTTTCAGACATGGTAACCCAGAGATAAATGTTGGCCAAGACTCTGGGGAGAATGCCCAGTTCATTAAAAACCATACAATGTAATTTTTTTTGTATCTACCTAAGACTGCAGAGTGGGCCTCAGTCTGATGTTCCATCAGGTAGTTGAGCACCCCTCAGAGCTGTGGTGGAGTGTAGGAAGGGATTATCACCTGGACATTCAACCTCAGGTGATAATGCATACATTTAAAATTTTTTAAATTTTTAAAAAAATTTTATTTACAGCGTTGGAACAGGCCCTTCCGGCCCAACGAGTCCGCTCCGCCCATTTTAAACCCAAATTAACCTACCCGTACGTCTTTGGAATGTGGGAGGAAACCGGAGCACCCGGAGGAAACCCACGCAGACACGGGCGAACGTACAAACTCCTTACAGACAGCGACGGGAATTGAACCCCGATCGCTGGCGCTGTAATAGCGTCACGCTAACTGCTACGCTACCGTGCCACATGATATAACCTGCTGTAGAAATTCATTTCTGTTGTAGTTACTGTTGGTGCAGGATTGATAGACATATGTGCTCAGGAGTGAGCCAGGAACCCACAAAGACTTGGAGTCAAGTCTGTTACCAGTAGACCACATAAGTAATGCAACTGCAAGTTCTTTCCCCAGTCTTAGTATTTATTTGAACGTTTCAGAGGTCAGAATGAAAAATATTGTGGTGGATTGTTCAAAAATACTATACTGCATTACATTGGACAGGACAGAAACTGGGTACTTAATCTGTGGTTTATCAGTCATAGAGTTATACAGCATGGAAACAGGCCCTTTGGCCCAACTTGTCCATGCTGATCAAGGTGCCTACCTCAGCTAGTTTTGCTTGAGTTTTGGCCCATTTCCTCTAAACCTTTCCTATGCAAATATCTTGTAAATGTTTTAATTGTTCCTGCCTCTTCCAATTCCTCTGGCGTTCATTCCATATACCCACTATCCTCTGTGTGGAAAGACCTGCACTCCCCCCCATCCCCCCCTGCCCCCCCCCCCCAGTTCCCTTAAAACTTCCCACTCTTGCCTTAAACCCATGCCCTCTAGATTTAAATGGCCCTACTCAAGGAGAAAGACTGTGACTATATACCCTGTCTATGTCCCTCATGATTTTCTAAACCACTATAAGGTCACCCCCTCTGTCTCCTTTACTCCGAAGGAAAAATGTCCCAGCCTATCTGGTTTCTCCTTGTAACTCAAGCTTTCCAGTACTGGCAACATCCTTGTGAATCTTTTCTGCACCCTCTAGCTTGATTGCATCCTTAATCCTCTATGATGATAATCATGCTTCAAATCAGGCTTCTTGCACATCTCCATCTGTCATTGTATCCCTCTGTTCCTTTTATCCTCCATTCTTATCTTTTCAATACGTGTTCCATTCCCACAACCTATCCCAGTGATAGTGAACTCCACCTTCCTACCAGTCTTATGAATTTACTATTTGATTATTCAGTGATTATTTTGGATAATTTTGGTCTCTAAATGGAGGGGGGGGGGGGTGGGGGGAGCTTTTTTTTTTGTGCATGGCAGATCATGTTTTTCAAGGAGGTTACCAGGAAGGCTGATGAAGGGAAGGCGGTGGACATTGTCGATGTGAACTTCAGCAAGGCCTTTGACAAAGTCCCACATGGGAGGCTGCTCCAGAAAGTTAAATTGCTTGGCAGTCAGGATGAAGGAGTCAATTGGATTCAACATTGGCTTAGCGGGAGAAGCCAGAGAGTGGTTTTTGATCGTTGTCTCTCTGACTGGAGGCCTGTGACCAGTGGTGTGCCGCAGGGTTTGGTGCTGGGTCTGTGGTCATTTATCATCTATATTTATGATTTCATTGATAATGTGGTAAACTGGATCAGCGAATTTGAAGATGACAGCAAGATTGGGAGTGTAGTGGACAGCAAGGAAGGCTATCAAAGCTTGCAAAGTGATCTGGACCAACTGGGAAAATTGACTGAAAAATGGCAGATGGAATTTAATGCAGACAAGTGTGAGGTGATGCACTTTGGGAGGACAAACCAGGGTAAGACTGAGACAGTGAATGGTAGGGCACTGAGGTGTGCGGTAGAATAAGGGGGCCTGGGAATGCAGATCCATAATTCCTTGAATGTGGCATCGTAGGTAGATAGGGTCGTAAAGAGAACTTTTGGCACATTGGCCTTCATAAATCAGGGCACTGAGTATGGGAGTTGGGATATTATGTTCAAGTTGTATAAGATGTTGGTGAGGCCAGATTTAGAGTATTGTGTGCATTTCTGGTCACCTACCTACAGGAAAGATATCAATAAGCTTGAAAGAATGCAGAGAAAATTTATACTGATGTTGCTGGGACTTGAGGACCCGAGTTACAGGGAAAGGTTGGGTAGGTTAGGACTTCATTCCCTGGAGTGCAGGAGAATGAGGAGAGATCTTGTAGAAGACTACAAAATTATGAGGGGTATAGATAGAGTGAATGATGCAGGCTTTTTTCCCTCAGGTTGGGTGAGACTAGAACTAGAGGTCATAGGTTTAGGGTGAAAGGTGAAATATTTAAGGGGAATCTGGGGGGGGGGGAACTACTTCAGTCGGAGGGGTGTGTGAGTGTGGAATGAGCTGTAAGTGGAAGTGGTGGATGTGGGTTCAGTTGGAACACTCGAAGTTTGGACAGATACATGAATGAGAGAGGTATGGAGGGCTATGGTCCAACTGCAGGTAGATGGGACTAGGCAGAAAACTAGGCTGGCATGGACTATATGGGCTGAAGGTCCTGTTTCTGTACTGTGGTACTCTGACTCTTACTGAAATCCTTAATTGTGTTTTCGTTTGCACCCTTTCCTGTTTTCTAGAGAAAAGAATCCCAGCCTTGTCCTGCGAATTCCTGTATGGTCCTCGTGAATCTTTTTTGTATCTTTGGTGGCTCTAAACCCTTGAAACCAAATTCTACTCTTGGTGTGTTCAAACTTCTAATTAATGTTTGAAACATATTTAATGTAACCTTTTTTTCATTATTCTTTCTATTAGAAATGGACCCCAGCAGTTTCATCACTATATTTAAGGCCTTGTTAATCTTTATTGATATGTGAGGATGTACACACAGATCCCCTTGTTACTGTAGCCCATTATCTATTAATTTAACTGCTTTGTTCTCTATTTGTCTCATTCTCCTTTTAACTTCAGACCCATTCAGCTTTTACATAATACTTTGAACCTCTACCCATGTTTTTCAAGATGATTCTGGAATGAAGAGGTTATCTCTTTCCTTCCCACCATCCAAGGTCACAAGTAGTCCTTCCAGGTGAAGCAATTTGTACCTCCACTTTGGTGCATGCCATGCGTCTCCTCTGCACTGAAGAAACCAAATGCACATTGGGTGACCACTTTGCAGAACAGTTTCATTTAGTCTGCAAGGATGACCCTGAGCTTCCAGTTATCTGTCATTTTAATTCTCTGTCCTGCTGCCTCTCTGACTTCTGGTTCTTTGGATACAGTTCCACCAAAGTCTAGTGAAAGCTTGAGGACCTGCACTTCCTTCTCTCAAGACACATAAGAGTTATACAGCACGGAAACAGACCCTTTGGCCCAACTGGTCCATGCTGACCTAGATGCCCCATCCAAGCTAGTCCCATTTGCCAGCATTTAGCCCAAAACCTTCTAAACCTTTCCAATCCATGTACCTGTCCAACTGGCTTTTAAAAGTGGTTATTGTACCTGCCTCAAACACTCCTTCTGGCAGCTCATTCCACATAGATGCCATCCTTTTTTTAAACATTTTTTTTACACAGTTGCCCCTCGTGTTCCTCTTAATTCTTCCCTGTCTCACTTTAAACCTATGCTCTCTAGTTTTTGATACCCCATTTCTGGGGGACAGGACAGTGCATTCACCCTGTCTATGCCCTTCATGATTTTATACATCTCTGTAAGATCACCTCTCAGTCTCCTACGCTCTAAGGAATAAGGTCCTAGCTTGTCCAACCTCTCCCTCGAGTCCTGGCAGCATCCTCGTAAATCTTTTCTGCACTCTTTCCAGTTTAGTAATATCTTTTCCTATAGCAGGGTGACCAAAACTGAACACAACACTCCAAGTGTGGCCTCACCAGCATCCTGTGGAACATGTGGAACTTTTTTTATTTTCTCTCTGTTCTTGATCACTTAGCTGACTTGGAATGTTTTACTTTGTTAAAGGTGCTCTTTAAATGTGATTTAATACCAGGGCATTGTAGAGTTGACCTGTATTTGGGAGAATGAAGTTGCAGGATGGGGCTCTCCAGTGACTTTTTACAGTGGATCTGCTGGTATTTCACAAATTACCATATTTATTGAATTCATTTTTATAATTTGTCTTGGTCTAGGGTCCTGTTTAGGTACCAAAATCTTCAGACTATTGTGTTCCAAGCAGTAGCCCAATACAAAGGAGTAGAGTGATGATAAAGAAATCAAGGGAAACAGCAGCATCTGAAATTGCATGTTAACAAATTACTTTGAATCCAGAAAATTAGCCAAGCAGAAACATTCAGGAAAGTGTTGAGAGCCAAAGTAATAAGTATGGAATGCGGAAGAGCTGGAAGGTTTGTTCATCGCCTTAAGGGATTAAATAAATCTGATGCCAGAAGTTGTGGCCAGGAATGAGCAGTTGGCAGGAGGATGCCTGACTTCCTTGTCCTAGGGAATCATTGGTGCCAAGCAACAATATCTTTAATTAGGCTGAGCAGCCAATCCTATTAAAGAATTGATGCAGAACAAACCAGGAAGCAAAAGGGCATACTTGTATGATGGAGCTGAAATATCATTAGTAAGCTTTTGGAAAGTCGGTTTTAAGACCTTTTATATTGTGAAGCATTGGAATGGAAGGAATACATTTTAGTTTTTTAGGGCTGGATGGTTTATCAGCCAGCAATAATTATTCATTTTTCCTTGCAGTATGGGAGGCTATTTTGAGTCTATGCCAGCTCTCAGAGCATTGCCACAAGCCCAATTTCCTCACTTGTTTCCCTGTAACCAATTCTCCTGCATGTCCAAAAACTTCTGACACTTCTGCCACCCACTATTTGTAGCTGACTAAGCTATTAGTACATATTTGGGATGTGGGAGTTAAATTGGAGCACTGAAGGTGAAACTCACTTGGTGACATTGAGAATGTACAAACTCCATTCAAGCTCAAGACCAAACCTCAGTTGGAGCTGTGTGGCAGCAGCACTAACTGCTGTGCTACTATTTTGGTGTAGTGACCCAGTGGAAATGTCATAGTCACAAGGTTGTACAGCACGGAAACAGGCCCTTCAGCCCAACTCATCCATGCTGACCAAGTTGTCTATTTGAGCTAGTCCCATTTCTCCACATTTGGCCCATATCCCTCTGAACTTTTCCTATCTGTACCTGTCTAAACGTTGTGTAACTGTTGTAATTGTACCCACCTCAACCACTTCCTCTGGCAGCCCATTCTGTAAACTCACTACACTCTGTGTAGAAAAAGTTGCCCCATGGATCCCTTTCAAATCTTTGCCTTCTCACCTGAAACCTATGCCTTCTAGTTTTAGACTGCCCTAACTTGGGAAAAAGACTGACCATCAGCCTTTTGCATGCCCTTCCATGATTTTATAAGCCTCTGTAAGGTCAACCATCAGCTTCCTACACTCCAGGGGAAAAGGTCCCAGTCTATCCAGTCTCTCCTTGTAGCTCAAGCTGTCCAGTCCCTGTAAATCTTTCCTGCATCCTTCCCAGCTTAATGACATCCTTCCTATACCCAGGTGATCAGAACTGCACACAGTATTCCAAGTGCGGTCTCACCAACATCTTCTACATGATGTCCCAACTCTAGTACTCAATGATCTGACTTATGAATGCAAGCATGCCAAATGCCAGCTTCACCAGCCTGTCTACCAGTGTCACCACTTCCAGTGATCTATGTACCTGTACCCAGAGGTCCCTCTGTTCTGCAACACTCCCCAGGACCCAACCATTTATTATGCAAGTCCTGCCCTGGTTTAACTTGCCAAAGTGTAAGGCATCATTCTTGTCCAAGTTAAATTCCATTGCTGTCTGGCCCACTTCCCAAGATGGTCTAGATCCCCTTGTAAACTAAGATAACCCTCTTCACTGTCCATAACACCACCAATTTTGGTGTTGTCTGCAAACTTACTAACCATGTTAATAACATTGTCATCCAAAACGTTAATATAAATGACAAACAACAGTGAACCCAGCACCGACTCTTGCGGCACACTGGTCATAGGCCTGCATTCAGGAAAAACAACCGTCCACTACCACCCTCCTTTCACCAAGCAAACTTTGTATCCAATTGGCTAGCTCACCCTGGGTTTCATGTGATCTAATCTTCCAGATCAGCCTACCACGCATGGACCATAATAGAATTATTCGAAAGTTAAGTACGTGGACACAGAGTCATTTCCTGTAACTCTTGTGGCAAAAGCTGAAAACAGATCAGCCAATAGAAGAGTGCTGTATCATTGACAGCAACTTTGGGACTTCTGTGCTGAAACAGGCACATGTAGATATCCCGCTGTTGTCAATTTTGTAGTTTAACAGCGCTGAATACTATTGTTATAGGGTAAGTTTAAAAAAAAATCAAAAGATTAGGAATGTAATTGCATACCTTGCAGTCTGAAATACCTCTACTGTAGATCATAGTGGAGATATTTATAGAGAATGGAATGAAGGATAACTTGTCATACCTTGAAGGCCCACAGCAGGCTGGCTTGTATTGCATAGTTAAAATGTTTCCATTTTCACCTGACATGTGTAATTGCTAATGGTGATGGAGGGCAACATTCCAATTATGTGATTATCAATTGATGAATAAATTGGGGATATAAATGATGGGAAGTCAAAAATCTGTGATTTCCTGATATCCATTACTAGTAGGTGAATTTCTGTGTTTCAAAGTCCATTCAGGAAACCAGTTCTTGGTAATATGAGACGTACAAATGAATTGCTCCATCTACCACATTGATGCTCAATAGTATGCTGTGCATGATGTTCCCCCTCTATTGGCTGAATTCATACTCTCAAGGTTAGACTTTCTGGCATGCTCAGCAGGTGGTTAACTGAAACGTTTTCAGCAGGGCACTGTTTGCTTTTGTTTAATGCTGCCTATCTTTTGTTGTGGTTAAAACAAGTTGTTTCCAGGTTCCATGAGTAATACAGCACAGAAATGGCCCCTTCGGCCCACCACGTCCACGCTGACATTTTTGCCCATCTGCACGAATCCCTATCTTTCTCTGCCTTGCCTATTTAAGTGCCTGCTTAAATTTCTCTTTAAGGTAGTGATTATATAGAATCATTAAAGCGTACAGCACAGAAATGGGCCCTTTTGGCCTCCCGCATCTGAAGTGATACCCATTTATACTAATTCCATTTGCCCGCATTAGGCTTGTATCCCAAGTACCTGTCTTTTAAATGTCATGGATGTATCTGCCTCCACCACCTCCTATGGCAGTGAATTCCAAATATCAACCACCACCTGTATAAAGAAAAACTCTCCCCTCAAATCCCCTTTTAAAACTCCTTCCCCTCACCTTAAACCTATGCCTTCTTGTTGTATCCCTACCATGGAGAAAAGATTCTCTCTACCCTAAAAATGCCTCATAATTTTATATACTCAATCAGGTCATCCCCTTGGCCTCCTTCACTCCAGGAAACAAGTCCAGACAATCCAACCTCTTTCTGTAACTGAAGTACTCCAATCCAGGAAACATTCTGGCGAATCTCCTCTGCAGTCCCAGCATCCTTCCTTTTGTGTGCCTACCAGAACTGCACACAATACTCTGTGTGGCCTAACCAGTGTTTTGTAAAGTTGCAACATAATATCCCAACTCTAGTCTCTCTATACCTATGACTGTGTGGCTAAGCATAGCTCCAACACCTTCTACAAATTCGCTGATGACGTCACTGTTGGCAGAATGACAGGTGGTGACAAGATGGGGTACAGGAGTGAGATGGGTTAGTTGGTTGAGTGGTGTTGTAACAACAAGCTTGTGCTCAACGTCAGGAAAACCAAGGAACTGATTGTGGATTTCAGGAAGGGGAAGCAGGGGAACACGCACCAGTCTTCATTGAAGGGTCTGCCATGGAAAGGGTGAAAAGCTTCAAGTTCCTGGGTTTCAACATCTCGGAGGCCTATCCTGGGCCCAGCATGTAGATGTAACCATGAGGAAAGCATACCAATATCTCTACTTAGAAGTTTAAGGAGATTTGGCACATTGAAGATGCTGACAAACTTCTATAGATGTACAGTGGAAAGCATTCTGACTGATTGCATTACAGCCTTGTATGGAAAATCCAGTGCACAGGAACATGAGACTACAGAGAGTGGTGGACTTGTCCAGTTCCATTATGGGTACAGCTCTCCCCACCATCGAAGACATCTACAAGAGGCGATGTCTCAGGAAGGTGACATCCATCATTTGGGACCCACACCATCTGGGCCATGCCTCCTCCTTGTCGCTGCCATGAGGCAGGAAGTACAGGATCCTGAAGAGAGACACCTCAAGGTTCATCAACAGCTTCTTTCCCCATTGCCAACAGGTTCCTGAACCAACTTGAAAAACCTTAACACTACCTTGGACTATATTTTTCCTCTCTCTCAACTGGTGCTAGTGTAGTTATGTTTATTTTGTCATGCAAGTTGCATATAATTTATGTTAACTTAAGTTTATGTTAACTTATGTTTCCAATGTACTGCGCTGCTGCTGCAAAAAGCTTATTTTCATGGCATTTATACCCTGTGTATGTATGCCTATGATGATAAACTTGAACTTGTATTCTATACCCAGACCTGTGGAGGGCAAGCATGCAAGAGTGTGATGGCTGCTCCAGATTCTGTGCCAAAACTTCAGGTCAGGAAAAATTGCGTGCAATGGCACATTGACCAAATCTCGATGGATGTACCCCAGTCTCACCTCGTCTCAATCTGGCCTCTTGATTCTATGTTCCTCATACCAACTCATCTTGTAGGTAAACTCATCCACTCTCTCTATGTGCTTCCTGACATTCAATCACATCATTTTATTGTCACCATTAAAAAATGTTTAACATCCATCTGTTGGAAGCATGCCATTTATCTCACCTGTATACAGCATGGAAACAATCCCTTTGGTCCAACTCGTCCATGCTGACCAAGATGCCTATCTAACCTTCTCCCATTTGCCCACGTTTGGCTCAAATCCCTCTAAAGTTTTCCTTTTCATGTACCTGTCCAAATTACTTTCAGTACCACCTTCAGGCAGCACATTCCAGACTCAACCAACCTGTGTCTTGTGTGTCTGTGTGGAAAAATTCTCATTTGATTCCCTCTAAGTACCCCCTCTTAAGTACCCCCACAATGGAAACAATGCTATGTACTTGGATATGACTGACATGATTGAATGCAACGCCTGGAAAGAAGGGGGTGTCACTTAGCAACAGAATTCAATATCATCAAGCTACTTACAACATTCACTAGTTTGGATGCCAGCAGTAGGTGAAAAGTGACCAGTTGTACAATGAAAATCTTAAAATATCTTCTGGACACCACATTTTAGGAAAGATGGGAAGGCCTTTGAGATTGATTATAGCTATAGAAGTTTTCTGGGGGGATTTGAGGGATCTCGGTTATATTGGATAGATTGGAGGGGGAGGGATTGTTATCTTTAGAACTGAGGAGGCTGATGGGGGATTTGATAGAGGTATTTAAAATCGTGGTAGATCTAGATGGAGCGCAGTGGGATCAGAAACCTGGGCAGACTGAATAAAAATGATTGCCAAAAGAACCAAACGTGACATGAAGGAATTTTTAGGCAGAGACTGGCATCTGAGATGCTCCGGGTGGGGGCAACAAGCATTTCTTACTCCCCCCACTCAGGAAGTTGGACAGATTTCCTGTCAGCCCACCCATAATAACCACTGTCCTTTGCACTATCAGTGTTGTTTAGCCCTAAATATGTGCCTGCCTCTAACAAGAGTACAATCTGGGAGGGTGACCAAGGGATGGTAAGGCAAAGAACCTAGCAATGCACCGTACATGCAATAGCTCATTAAACAATCTCTTTGTAAATGATCTCTTTGAAACTCCAGTTAATGCAAGTAAGAGAGTTTCCCAGGCCCATGCTCTGTGCTCATCCCTGGTTTCCCAGATGTGGAATTGGATCTGGCATTGGATGGGCACTGAAATTCTGAGCCTGGCCTCATGAGTTCTGGTAGCTGAGCAGTCAGTGCTGGGGAGTTGTGTGTTCTTCTTTAGCCTCTTGGACGGTCCTTTAAGGTACCATGTGGCTCGGGGCTTTGGAATGAGCTACTTATTGATGTCACAGTCACTACCTTTTAAAGAATTGTGACTGTCCAGGTCATTCCTAGCCCTACCCTGATGCTTTTGTATCTGTGAAAACTATCATCTTGTATTAATATTGTATGTTACACACAACTTTCCTTTCAGATATGGAAAGTTCAGTACAAAACAGAACTGTTGGCAACCCTACTGTACAGCAAGTATGCAGGGTATGGCTTGCTGCAAACTGCGCTCTTCTTTCTTGTGCAGTTGTTCTGTTTTTGGTAGTCATTCATCCCGCTTTTATGAGTCCCATTGCAGCACAGTATGAATAGCATTCATCATAAAGTCTTTGTGAAACTTGGTAATTGTAATAAGCAAGAGGAAAGTTCCATAAATATCCAAACTACATGGCAAAGTTCACAATGTTTGGATATATCCTCAAATTTTTTGGAAGTTTCCTGAGGGTGAGCAATTTCTGTCATTTAAAACAGCATCTGTGAGCTGTTGTATCTGTTGTTGGATTGGATTCTTCTCAATCACTGCCCAAAGCCATTGTGCTCTTGTCCAGGTTTCAACTGAGAATTTTAGGAGGGTCTGGAACCTACTTACCTGCCTTAATTTAACAAACTGGTGTTAAAGTTACACTAAATGAGTGAGTAACATTATCAAATTGTTTTCCTGATTGTGGCCTGATGTATTCTAATTATATGAAAAAAGTTGGTCGGCTTGCATCAGGTTTTCTGTGCACTCTACCATTTGTCTGCTGCTACAAAACTCAACAGCTTCCAGGATTTGCATTCACATCTCTTTCACTGTCTTTCTCTGTCTTGTTTACACTGGTAATGTAGGGAGCTGAAAAGAATCACCCGAGTTACAACTGGCAGCTCCTTAGCATTTATTTTGTATGTAAAGGAACCAACAACTAACAAGTAAGATCATAGAAACATACGGCAGAGAAAGGATCCCTTTTGGCCCACCTTGTTCATGCTGACCGTGATGTTTATCTATGCTAATCCTATTTGCCTGTATTAGGCCCACCTCCCTGCACAGCTTTCCTATCTGAGTACCAAATGCTTTTTAAACATTGTAATTGTATCTTCCTCTTGCTTCCTCTGACAGCTCAGCTCATTCCACCTATTCACAACTCTGTGGGGGGGAGGAGAAAACTTGCCTCTTCTAGCTTCTTTAAATTTCTTCCCTCTCACCTTAAACCTATGCCATCCAGTTTTGGATTCCCTGCCCTGGGAACAAGACTCTACCAATCTATGCCCCTCATAATTTTATAAACCTTTATAAGGTCACTCTTCAGCCTTCTATGCTTTAGTGAGAATAAATCCAGCCTATCCAATCTCTCACTCCTTATAGCTACAGCCCTCCATTCCGGGCAACATTTTGATGAATCTTTCTATTACACCACATCTTTTCAATAGTGCGGTCAAACTGATGTCACGTAGTACCTTTGTTTGTGCTTGGGGACATCATCTCAGTCAACTGAATACAGTTGAAGTTAGTTATTTGCTTATATAAATTAGGTTGTTTAGTTTTACGTTCTTGATGTTACATAATACAAGAAAGGGAATTGGGATCCTCCTGCATGACGTGAAGCCCATGAATTTCATTCTGGGCACTTCTTGCATCAGATCTGTAACTTGTGAAAGATCCTGGACATAGGGAGTAGCTTCTCTTCTGGCCTTTGCTTGCTTGACAAAAGGTATATTCCTGATCAGATCCCAGGAATAGTGTTGGGACTGTAACATGATGTGGTACCGCCAAGTTATACATTTACCAGCTCTTCCTCATGCCCCACCCATCCCACAGTACTTCACTTAACAAAAAAACTTGCATCTGTCATCTGACTCGGTCTCTTGACCCTATCCCAAGTAGTATTGTCCATAATGGGCACTTGTCTTTGATGTTAAATCAAAAAAACAGATGACTTCAGTAGAGTTGTATCATGGCACAAACTTGCAGTGGATTGCTGCTTAACTGAGTGTATGAGAATAATTGGGATATGTTAGAATGGGAGATTTGATGATTTGTTAGTTTTAAAGAGCTAGGCTGAATAAGCAAATACACTTTACACACTTTTTGGGTTATAAGCCAAAGCAAAATAACTACATTCATCCTTGTATACAGAATATAAATTCTGTTGTGGATTTCATCATGGATTAAATGCCAACTTTCAAAAAAATTTAAAGATGAATACTGCTGATCTATCTTTAGTCATCAAGGTAGTGGAGTCAGACACTAAAAACATTGCAATGTATTTAAATATTAACTCTTAGTTTTTGATTGGATACATATCCTATATCTGCGGTTATAGCATCAAAGGGCCCAGTTGAGATTTTAAAAGGATGTATCTGAGGAATTCCAAAGTTGCTTTCCTTCAAAATTACTGTTTTGAAATATTCTAAAGTTCCTAAAACAAACTATTAAAACTGAATGCATCGCAATAACATTGCAGCATTACAAACCTTATTTCCACGCTTGCTTTCTGTTAAATGAAATTTGTGCTAATTCATTCATTTGTTTATTTAAGATTTATGGAGGGAGAGTGTTGATGTATCGTGAGAAAGGGAATGCATTGTAAGTAGCTAAGTGCATCTTATCTTAATTAAGGAGAGATGCAATGAATAAATATTCCAGTTACCGTGTTTGAAAATGCCTTTTCAAAGAACACAGAAACAATAATATGTAACAAAAAAGAAAATGAATCAGCAGCCATGGTATATGATTGATTTAAACTGGTGTGCTATTGGACAACAGTGCAGTGCATTTCATATTTAAGAAAACTAAGATTATAAAACTAGAGACAATCCCTTCTATATGTTGAGACTGGTCATCTTTGACTGTACTTAATTGTGACTGGAACAGATGGATGTCTCTGGCAGAGTGTTGAGAGGAGAGAAGGTGGGTGGGGGCAAGGTTGCAGTTTTGTCCAAAGAAAGAATTCAAATTTAATTAGAAACCCAGTAGTTAGATATACTGGTGAACCCTTGCAAGGCACCAGGCCCTGGTGTACCTGGGCAGGTACTGAAAACATGTGCTGATCAACTGGCTGGAGTGTTGAAGGACATCTTCAACCTCACTGCTGTGGTCTGAGGTTCCCACGTGCTTCATAAGGGCAGCAAACATACTAGTGCCCAAGAAGAGCAGGGTGAGCTGCCTCAGTGATTGTTGCCTGGTAGCACTCACAACTACCATAATGAAGTGCTTCAAGAGGTTGGTTATGGCTAGAATTAACTCCTGCCTGAGCAAGGACCTGGACCTACTCAACTTGCCTACTGCCACAACAAGTCTACAGCAGACACAATCTCACTGGCTCTCCACTCTACTTTGGCGCACCTAGACAACTGCAGAATATACTTCAGGCTGCTGTCAGGCTACAGCTTGGCATTTAACACAATCATCCCCTTATTACTAATTACCAAGCTTCAAAACCTGGGCCTCTGTACCTCCTGATGCAACTGGATCCTCGACTTCCTTAGCAGGAGACCACAGTGTCGTCTATAAATCTACTACAAATTACAAAAACAAATAAACAGTGCAAAAAAAAAAGGAATGACGAGATAGTGTTCATGGACTGTTCAGAAATCTGATGGTGGAGGGGAAGAAACAGTTTCTGAATCATTTGAGTGCGAGTCTTCTGGCTCCTATACCTCCTCCCTGATGGTAATAACAAGAAGAGGGCATGTCCCAGATAGTGAGGGTGCAACAGATAGTGTGGATCGGTAATAACATCTCATCTCACTGGCAATCAACACAGGTGCACCTAATGGATACGTGCTTAGCCCACTGCTCTACTCTCTACACATGACTGTGGCTAAGCACAGCTCAAATGCCATCTATAAATTCTCCAATGACAACACTGCTGTTGGTTGACAACACTGCTGTTGGTAGAATCTCAGATGGCAGCAAGGAGGCGTACAGGAGTGAGAGCAGCTGGTTGAGTGGTGTCACAACAACAACCTCGCAGTCAACGTCAGCAAGACCAAGGAATTGATTATGGATTTCAGGAAGCAGAAGTGGGGAGAACACAGCACTCCTCATTGAGGGGTCAGGGGTGGAAAGGGTGAGCAGCTTCAAGTTCCTGGGCATCAGCATCTCGAAGGATCTATCCTGGGCCCATTATATTGATGCAATCATGAAGAAGCCGTACCAGCGGCTCCACTTCGTTAGGAGTTTGAGGAGATTTGGTATGTTACCAAAGACTCTTGCAAATTTCTATAGATTTGTGGTGGAGAGCATTCTGACTGCTTGCATCACAGCCTGGTACGGAGGCTCCAGTGTGCAGATCGCAAGAAGATGTGGAGGGTTGTAGACTCAGCCATAGAACCATACAGCACAAAACAGGCCCTTTGGCCCACCATGTTGTGCCGTCCATCAGACCACCCTCACACTACCTAACCCCTTCCTCCCGCATATCCCTCTATCTCACGTTCCTCCATATGCCTATCCAACAAGCTCTTGAACCTGTTCAATGTATCTGCCTCCACCACCACCCCAGGCAGTGCATTCCATGCACCAACCACTCTTTGGGTGAAAAACCTCCCTCTGACATCTCCCCTGAACCTCCCACCCATAAAGCCATGACCTCTCGTCTTGAGCATTGGTGCCCTGGGAAGGAGGCGCTGACTGTCTACTCTATCTATTCCATCACAGGCACAACCCGACCCGCCATTGAGGGGATCTTCAAGAGGTGATGCCTTAAGAAGGTGGCATCTATCACTAAGGACCCTCACTATCCAGGACGTGCCCTCTTCTCATTATTACCATCAGGGAGGAGGTATAGGAGCCAGGAGACTCGCACTCAAATGATACAGAAACGGCTTCTTCCCCTCCACCATCAGATTCCTGAACCGTCCATGAACACTACCTTGTCATTAGTTTTTGTTTGCATTATTTATTTGTTTTTGTAATTTATAGTAATTTCATGTCTTTGCACTGTACTGCTGTCACAAAACAACAAATTTCATGTCATCAAAGTCAGAAATAATAAATCTGGTTCTGGTGTGATACATGGATATCACAACATCATTGCAAATGGAGTAACACTCAATGATGCAAGTTAAGAATTGATTAGTTTACATACACAGCTTAGTATCATAATAGCCACAGAGAACCCTTGCAAAAAATTAATGGTTATCCATTTTAAATTATGGAGGTCAGGTTACTAAGATTTGCATTGAATTAAATATAGAAACGTGAACCCTGGCAATGTAAACCAAGTTCAAAGCTTGGAGTGAGGCCTGAGCTCATAATATTCCAGTAACCAGGAATGTTACCAAATGAGCAAGATCCCAGAATCAGCTGGGTTTACCAGTCATTCAGAAAATTGTTAGGACCAAGGGTAGAAGTGCATGAATGATGTGATTGCCATTTGAGTGCTCAGTGCGTGTTAAAAGGCGTATCACTTGATAGAGTGTATTTGGATTTTATGAAGATTTTTGATAAGGTCCCATGCAGCTGATTAGTCTGCTAGGTTAAAACACATGGAATTCAGGGGGAAAGCACTAACGTAGATTGAGAATTTGTTATTGAACAGAAATCAAAGAGTGGGAATAAGTGATTTATTCTCAGGTTGACAGGCTCTGACTAATCAGGTACCACAGGGATCAGTGCTTGGGCCCCAGTCATTCACTGTCCAGATCAACAATTTCTGAGGGGATCAAGCATCATATTTCCAAGTTTGATGATGAAAGACGAGATGGGATTTTGAGTTCACAGAAGGATGTAGTAGAGGGGTTTGTTGGGGGAGGTGAAGGAGGGGGAAGCATATGGACAAGTTGAGTGAGTGGGTGAAAATGTGGCAAATGGAATATAACAATGTTTTTCTTACCTAAGGAAGGATGCATTTGCATTAGAGGGAACGTAGTGAATATTCACCATACAGATTTGCTGTACAAGGAGAGATTAAATAGTCTAGGCCTGTATTCTGTTAAATTTGGGGAACGAGAGAAGATCTTACTGAAACTTGCAACACTCATAAAGCGGTCAAAGTGTTTGATGAAGGGAGGATGTTTCCCCAGCTGAGAAGTCTAGAATGGGTGGTGCAGTCTCAGAATAAAGGATAGGCTGTTTAGGACTGGAATGAAGTGAAATTTCTTTATGTAGGGAGCAGTGAATCTTTAGAGTTCTTTACCCTGGTGGTCTGTGGAGGCTTAGACAATGAGTTCATGCAAAACAAAGATTGATGTCATGGATAGCAAGGCAGGTTGTCTCATGGTACTGCAGAATATACACACAAAAAGATAGAGGACTCAGTTCAGATGAAGGGTCTCGACCTGAAAAGTTGACTGTCCATTTCACTCCATTGATGTTGCCTGACCCATTGAGTTCCTGCAACTTGTTGTCTGTTGCTCAAGGTTCCTACATCTGTAGTCGTGTATCTCTACCGCAGGATATAGATCAGGTGGAAAGTTGGCAGAGCATTAGCAGACAGAATTTAATCCTGATAAGTATGAAGTAATGCATTTTGGGATGTCACTAGGGGTAGAACATAATTCCATAAGTGATACGATGCTAAGGTATGTTGATGAACCGAGTCCTTGAAGCTCATGTCCGCTGTTCTTTGAAAGTGGCAACGTGGTAGATAGGGTGGTGAAGAAGGCACATGGCATAGAATATCAAAGATGGGACATTATGTTGCAACTTTGCAACATACCAGATAGATTGCACTTGGAGTATGGTGTGCAGTTCTGGTTGCCACACCATAGGAAAAATGCAGTTGCATTGGAGAGAATGCAGAGGAGATTTACCAGGATGTTATAGATTGCTGACCAAGGTGCCCACTAATTTGCCTGCTTTTGGCCCATATCCCTCCAAACTTTCTCTGTCCATATATTTACCCAAATGTCTTTTAAATGTCATTGTCTGGGCAGGCAAGTACTGCCTCAACTACTTTCTCTGGCAGCCCATTCCATATACACATCACCTGCATGAAGAAGTTGCCCCTCAGGTCCCTCTTAAATCATTTTTCTCTCACCTTAAACCTGTGCAATCTAATTCTTGATTCCCTTTCCCTAGGGGAAAAAAATGACCATTGCGTTCACCCTATCCATGCCCCTGATGATTTTATACCCCTCTGTAAGGTCACCCCTAGATTCCAAGGAATAAAGTCCAAGCCTACCCAACCTCTCCCTATAAATCAGGCCCTCAAGCCATAGAACATAAGAGCATAGTACAGGCCCTTCGGTCCACAATGTTGTGCTAACATTTTATCCTGCTCTAAGATCTTTCCTCCCCTCCCCTCCCACATACCCCCCATTTCTCTCATTCATGTGTCTATCCAAGAGTCTCTGAAATGTCCCTAATGTATCTGCCCCCACAACCTCTGCTGGCAGTGCATTCCACGCACCCACTCTTTTAAAAAAAACTTACCCCAAACATCCCCTTTGTATCTTCCTCCAAGCACCTTAAAATTATGTTCCCTCGTGTTAGCCATTGTCGACCTGGGAAAAGGTCTCCGACTGTCCACTCGATCTATGCCTATTTATCTTGTATACCTCTATTAAGATACCTCTATTAAGTCACCTCTCATCCTCCTCCTCTCCAAAGAGGTAAGCCCTAGCTCACTCAACCTATCCTCATAAGACATGTTCTCCAATCCAGGCAGCATCCTGGTAAATCTCCTCTGCACCCTCTCTAAAGCTTGCACATCCTTCCTGTAATGAGGCGACCAGAACTGAACACAAGACTCCAAGTGTGGTCGAACCAGAGTTCTACAGAGCTGCAACTTTACCTCATGGCTCTTTACCTTGCCTGTCAGTCACCACACTGCTGTTATTCTTTCTTATTAAAAGCTGAAACTGCTGTGACCAATATTGAGCTGACGTAGCGGCTAGCAACACACTATGAAATGAAGACACAGAGTTGCTGGTTTCAAAATCAGAGGTTGAATGCAGACCCGGGGTGCAGTGCGCCTTTAATAGCTGAAAACTTCCCGCGCTGACATCACGCGCGGGTCACCTGACCTTCCCGTGCGCGGGCTTTCCCAGCCCAACGCTGGGGAAGAAGGAGGGCCCCGCGCCATCTTGGATCGGGGCCTCTGGCAATGTCGGGAGCCGGTTCGAATGCTGGTGCGGTGAGTCACTACATACCGCACCCCCACCCCACCCCGAACCAGCAATACTGTCGCGAAAACCAGAATGAAATATCTATGACTTGGGTGGCCTGCCCCGGCGCCGCGCTCACTGTACCACTATGGGTTGGTCCGAGTCTAAATGAGCCGGCTTCAGCCGGTCAACCGTAAACATCTCCTCGCGCCCCCCAGTGTCCAGCACGAACATAGATCCATCGTTCCTGACGACCCGGAATGGCCCTTCGTACGGCCGTTGCAGCGATAATCAGTGCACGCCCCTCCTGACAAAGACAAACTTACAGTCTTGGAGGGAAGTCGGCATGTGGGCCGGGACCTTTTCGTGTCGCGAGGTGGGAATTGAGGCCAGGCTTCCAAGCCGCTCGCGCAGCCGGTCGAGTGCCACGGTAGGTCCTTCCTCTGGCCCCCGAAGGGCTGGTAGGAACTCGCCTGGGACGACTAAGGGCGTTCCGTAGACCATCTCTGCGGATGAGGCATGCAGGTCCTCTTTTGGCGCGGTGCATATCCCCAGCAGGACCCAGGGGAGTTTGTCTACCCAGTTGGGCCACTTAAGGCGGGCCATGAGTGCTGACTTCAGGTGGCGATGGAACCTCTCCACCAGCCCATTGGATTGTGGGTGATAGGCGGTGGTGAGGTGGATCCGGGAACCCCACAGTCGGTGACGGCAGACCACAGGCTGGAGGTGAATTGAGCTCCCCTGTCGGAAGTGATATGTGCTGGGATACCGAAACGGGCCACCCAAGTTGACAAAAGGGCCCGTGCGCAGGACTGGGCGGAGGTGTCTGCGAGGGGAATGGCTTCAGGCCAGCGGGTAAAATGGTCGACAATCGTGAGGTGGTACCGTGCTCCTCGGGAGACTGGGAGGGGGCCGACCAGGTTGACATGGATATGGTCGAACCTCCGGCAGGTAGGCTGAAAATCCTGCAGGGGAGCCTTGACGTGCTGCTGTACTTTCGAGGTCTGGCAGTGAGTGCAGGACCGGGCCCATCCGGAAACCTGTTTACGCAGGCCATGCCAGACGAACTTGTCGGACACCATCCAGACATAGTCTGGATGGATGTGTGTGCAAGGCCGTGGATGGCATCAAACACCCGTCTGCGCCAGGCAACTGGGACCTTGAGGTGGGGTCTACCCATGGAGATATCACAGAGCAGGGTACGCTCACTGGGGCCTACCAAAAGGTCTTGCAGTTGCAGGCCCGAGACTGCAGTGCGATAGCTGGGCATCTCCATGTCCGTTCACTGTGCCTCCGCTAAGGCACCGAAATCCACCCCCTGGGACAAAACCTGGATGGTGGGCTATGACAGCGCATCCGCGACCACGTTCTCTTTCCCCGACAGATGGAGGACGTCAGTGGTGAACTCGGAGATGTACGACAAGTGCCACTGTTGCCGTGCAGACCAGGGATCTGAGACCTTGTGGAAGGCGAAGGTCAACGGCTTGTGGTCGGTGAAAGCAGTAAACGGCCTGCCCTCCGAGAGGTAACGGAAGTGTCTGATGGCCAGGTACAACGCCAACAGCTCGCGGTCGAAGGCGCTATATTTGAGCTCTGGTGGCCGAAGGTGCCTGCTGAAGAACGCCAGCGGTTGCCAACGCCCTTCGATAAGTTGTTCCAGCATGCCTCCGACCGCTGTGCTGGAGGCGTCGACCGTGAGGGCAGTCGGGACGTCTGTGCGCGAATGCACCAACATGACCGCATCCGCCAAGGCCTGCTTGGTTTCAACGAACGCGGTGTGAGCCTCTTCCGACCAAACAATGTCTTTGCTTCCGCCTGACAGGAGAGCAAACAACGGGCGCATGATGCAGGCCGCGGATGGTATGAACCGGTGATAAAAGTTTACCATACTGAGGAATTCCTGCAGACCCTTGATGGAGGTGGGTCGGGCGAAATGGCGGATGGCATCGACCTTCGCAGGCAGGGCGTGGCGCCGTGTTCGTCGATCCGATGACCCAGGAAATCGATTGTCTCCAGCCCAAATTGGCATTTGGCTGGGTTGACGGTCAGGCCAAAATCCCTCAGGCGAGAAAAGAGTTGGCGGGTGTGCGTGAAATGTACCTGGCGGCTGTTGCTGGCGATCAAGATGTCATCAAGGTTTATGAAGGCAAAGTCAAGGTTGTGCCAGGCCGCGTCCATGAGTCATTGGAAGGACTGAGCAGCATTCTTGAGACCAAAGGGCATCCAGACGAATTCAAAGAGGCCGAAAGGTGTGATCAGCGCCGTCTTCGGAATGTCGTCCGGGTGCACCAGGATCTGGTGATACCCGCGGACGAGGTCGACCTTGGAAAAAATGGACTGCCCATGTAGGTTGGCAGCAAAGTCCTGAATGTGTGGCACGGGATACCGGTCCGGGGTAGTAATGTCATTGAGGCGTCAGTAATCGCCGCAGGGCTGCCAGCCTCCGGCTGCCTTGGGGACCATGTGTAGCGGAGAGGCCCATGGGCTGTCCGACTTGCGGATGATCCCCAGCTCCTCCATTTTTTTGAATTCCTCCTTCACGAGGCAGAGCTTGTCTGGGGGTAGCTGCCGGGCGCGGAGGGGCGGGCCCTGGGTGGGGATGTGATGCTGGATGCCGTGCTTGGGCAAGGTGGTGGAGAACTGGGACGTTAGTACGGACGGGAACTCTGCCAGGACCCTGGCAAACTCGTTGGTTGACGTGGTGACTGAGTCGAGGTGTGGGGCCGGCAGCTTGGCCACACCCAATGAGAACATTTGGAAGGTCCTGGCATGTACCAAACGCTTACCCCGCAGGTCAACCAGCAGACTGTTGGCGCGAAGGAAGTCTGCCCAAGGAGTGGTTGCGCGACGGTGGCCATGATGAACCTCCAAGTAAAGTTGCAGGTGCCGAACTGGAGGTGTACCAACCGGGTGCCAAAGGTCCGAGTGGCGCTGCTGTTGGCGGCTCTGAGGGCGGGTCCTGGTGTGCAGTTGCGAGTCTTGCGGCCAGTGGGAGGCACGACGCTGACCTCGGCTCCAGTGTCCACTAGGAACCGACGTCCGGAACGCCTGTCCCACACATGCAAGAGGCTATCCGGGTGGCTAGCCGCCGTAGCCGTCAGCGGCGGCTGGCTCTGGCGTTTCCTGGAAACCTGCATGGTGGCCAGCCTGCTGGGCTGCTGGGTACGTGGTGTGGCAACGCGCTTGACAGACGCCCCGCTCTCCTTTCTGGCCTGCCAAAGGACATCTGCCCGGGCAGCCACCTTCCGGGGTTCGCTGAAATCGGCATCCGCCAGGAGCAGGTGGATGTCGTTAGGTAACTGCTCCAGGAAGATCTGCTCAAACAGCAGGCAGGGTTTATGCTCGTCTGCCAGGGCCAACATCTCATTCATGAGCGCGGAGGGGGGTCTGTCGCCCAACCCATCGCGGTGAAGTAGGCGGGAGGCCCGTTCGCATCGGGAGAGGCCGAAAGTCTCGAGAAGGAGGGTCTTGAACTTATCGTACTTCTCCTCCGGGGGCGCCTGGATGAAATCCTCGACCTGGGCGGCGGTGTCTTGATCGAGGGCGCCCACCACGTAATAGTACTTGGTGTCGTCCCTGGTGATCCAGCGAACCTGGAACTGGGCCTCGGCCTGGTTGAACCAGACACGGGGCCGGAGGGTCCAGAAGGTGGGCAGTTGAAGGGCTACTGCTTGTACCTCTTGCTGTGCAGACATCGTGGGTCCAAAAACGTTTGGGCCCGTCGGGGTCACCAATGTAGCGGCTAGCTACACAGTATGAAATGAAGACACAGTCACTGGTTTCAAAATCAGAGGTCGAATGCAGACCCGGGGCGCAGTGCGCTTTTTATAGCTGAAAACTTCCTGCGCTACAGTTCCCGCACTGACGTCATGTGCGGGTCACCTGACCTTCCCGCGCGCGGGCTTTCCCAGCCCAACACGGGGGAAGAAGGAGGGCCCCACGCCATCTTGGATCAGGGCCTCCGATGACGTCGCGATGTCGGGAGTCGGTTTGAATGCCGGTGCTGTGAGTTGCTACACTGAGAAATTTTAGAACATCACTATTGTACAAGTTATTATGGATCTGTGCTTTAAATGAGATGTTTGAAAAGTATAATGCTGATTTTTTTTCTCTCTCACTGATTCCACTTTGTTTTTGCATCTTTTAAGATGATGTTGACCTCTGGTCTGCTTAGATTTCTTTGAGTTAAATGACTTGGTCTATGTATCATTACTGACAGGCTGTATGGAAAGGAAATATTAAGGTCAACTCACGCAGACATGAGGATTGAATAGTGAAATCAGGAGAATTAGACTTATTTGTATCTTATTTGGTTATTTGTTTCTCATTTGATGGTGTATTAAAACGACCAAATCTGTGTGCTCAGTAGTTTTTAAGAGTGACCTCGAGATATTGTTAGGTGAACCATATTGGTTCTGGGCTTCTTTCATGATATTGAAAGGAAATGACAGGATGGTCATTGTCCTATGGACTTGTCTTTTTGACTTGATAACATCAATAATCCATTTCGCCTTTTCTTTTGTCTTTTGTCTAAATTCAGCTATTGTAATTTCTTTTATTCAGAATTGGCATTTTAAAATATCTGACAGATTACTGGAGTATCTTTTACAATTTTGTAATGCTTGAAGCCAACTGAAAATGGACTTTGTATGTGATGTCCCATGCTAGCATCAGTATAAAAAGATCAAATGATATGTTTGAAACTGGTTAAACTCTCTCTCAATTCCATTCTAATTTAATAAAAAAGTATACTGATTTTGTAAATTCTTTTGATCTTATTAATATGCAACTCGTACCTAAATCCCGGTGGAAAACTATGACTAACTGAATGTGTAGCCATTTGTTTTCATTAGAATGAATAAATCACCATGCATGTTCAGTGTGTTAAGCTCACTAACAGTTTTGTTTACTTTTGTCTAGTTAAACGAGGAAAACTGCATGGACCATCAGGTAAGATGTTTGCTTTTCCCATCTTTCTCAAGTGTCACTCTGTATTTAAATACAATATATTACCAGCTTCTACAAATAGACTGAATTGTTAACCAAGATTAGTTTAAAGAAAAAACCACTGACATGCTGGAAGCTAAGGCTCAGCGAAAAGAGTCTGAATTATTGATGCCAAAAATTAGAGGACAAAAGGATTATGAACGTTCTTGGAAAGCATAAACAGGTGTTACAAAGCACCTTCCATCTTTGCCTCAATTTACCAAACACAAATTTGACAGGAGGCATACAGGCAGTCTTCTTGCTGGTTTTTGCTGGGGTGGCTGTAATCAGTTTCCCTTATTAGCTTTGTTTTTTCACTTGTCCATGTTAGTCTGGTGTTTGAGAAATATCAAATTTAATTTCATTAAATGTGCTGTTTTCAGGATTAGGTTTGCTGCATTGATGAAGCTGAAGGTCTATACTGATAACTTTTTGAGAAATTGGATAGGTCTTTTGTTTAAGATCCATCAGATCTGCTGACTTTTAAGCACTAAACTTTGCGGAAGCCCAGAACTCCCACTCTGTCTGCTCTTGTGAGCTGAAGAAAAAGATGCTGTCTCTTGCCAGTGGAGTTTGGGTGGCTCCCTAATGTTAGCAGTGAATGATGAGGTATGACAAAGATAAATCAGCAACAGTGAATGGTCAGGAAGCCAGCAAGCTGAGAGTTACTGTGACTTTGAATTCCATGGTTAAAGCAGTCTGGCTGACATGTCTGGTTGTATTGGAGATGCTAAGAGGTTAGAAATGTCTAAACACAAAGAATGCAGTCTGAATGTTGGCCCTTTAAACAGCACAATTTTAGGGAAAACCCGGGTCAGTAAAAGCTGGTGTTTGTGTGGGTAAGTTAGAATAATTGTGTGGGTAAGTTAGAATCACACAAACAAAAAATTTGAAGATCACTGCAGGTGAACTTTGCATGTTGCAATAAAAAAAATGTTATTTAAATATTGTGATGAAATGCCAATGCATTTTATTGTCATTTGCTGTTGTGAAAACCTGAGTTCATTGCATTTCCCAATATGAGTCTTAAACCTGTAACGTAAGTGGTCTACTGATTTTAAAACATTCAATATTTAACTGGTGGCATCATACTAAATGCAGCTGTACATCAACATTATTCAGGAAATGATTAATTTTATTTGAAGTATGAACTTCTGTCTTTGGGGAATAAATTATATTGAACATTTGGCTGTGGATGATCCAAGACATGGTTATCCATGAAATGGATTTACATAAAATCATTAATAATAAGTCGCATTGAAACTGGAATGTAATGTATCGTTCATTTATTATCATTTAATTTTGGTCAGCAAAGAATTTACAGATATACAATGATTATTATAAAGCTATATTGTTGAAAATGAGTTGGTTGATTTCTTAATGTTTATCTTAGAATGAACTGCAACTATTTCAAATTCAACTTCGTAGAAAAAAAAGTGTGCTTGTTCAGGATGTGGTATGTTACTATAGGTACCATAAGATAAAATGTATATTTATTACCCTTATTCTTATAGCATTAATACAATCAGTGAAGTTTGTAATGGGAAATGCTGGAACTACATGGCAGCTCAGATAGAATGCATGTATTAGAAAAGTAGAACGGTTTTAAAATTTGGACTATTTTTGTCCTTGAAAAATTCCATTAACTGTTAAAACAGTGGAAGATTGACAGAAAGAATAAAGGTTACCTACTTGTTTCAGTAATATGTTTTTGAAAATGGTATCTTAATGGTGATTTGGTGAACTATACAATCAATCTTGACACAAACATTTTCTGTGCTGCCCTGGTGAATAATATTCAGACTCTCTCAACCTTGCTGATGCACTTTTTAACAAATAAATCATTACTCATCTTTGTACCCAGAGTATCTCTGGATGGGAATAAATATTGGGCATTACCAGTGGTACTCACGTGCTGAAATTACTAAGTTTTTTTTAAAAACAAACAACCTTTTGGGGAAACCTGTAAAGCCAGTCAGGTAGATGTGTTGTGCATACTTGACATTTGTTATGCACTTGTTCTGCACATGTGACATTTCAGTGCTTAACATGTCTTTTGTCATGTTCTAGGGAAGAATTTAATTGTGTAGGTAGACTTTGGTTTTGCTGCCGACCTTCATTCAGACCACTCTTTAGTTCTATGCTACTTCAGCTTTTCTGCTTTCTTTATTGAATTGTCATTGTCTATTTTAGAGTCTGAGTTATATAGCACAGAAACAGGCCCTTCAGCCCAACTTATCCATGTCGACCAAGTTACCTACCTTAGTCCCACTTCCCTGCATTTGGCCCATGTCCTTCTAAACTTTTCCTATACATGATCCTGTCTACATGTCTTTTAACTGTTGTAATTGCATGCTCCTCTAACACTTCCTTTGGTATAACCACCACCTTCTGTGTGGAAAAACTTGCCCCTTGGGCCCATTTTAAATCTTTTCCCTCTCACCTTAAACCTATGCCCTCTAGTTTTAGACTCCCGTACCTTGGGAAAAAGACTGTGACCATCCACCTTATCTATGCCTCTCACGATCTTATAAACCTCTATACGATCACCCCTCCATCTCCTATGCTCCAGGGAAACCACCATCAACCTATCCAGTCTCTCCTTATAACTCAAGACATTCAGTTCTAGCAATGTCCTTGTGCATCTTTTCTGCACCCTTTTCAGTTTAATGACATCCTTCCTATGGCGAGGTGACCAGAACTACACACAATACTCCAAGTGTGGTCTCACTAACAACTTTGTGGAGCTGCATTATGATGTTCCAACTCATGTACTCTGTGCCCTGACCAGTGAAGGCAAGCGTGAAAAATGCCCTTTTCACTACTCTGTCTACCTATGTCCCACTTTTGAGGAACTGTGTACTTGTACCCCGAAGTGTCTGTTCTACAACACCTTTCAGGACCCAGCCCATTTACTGTGCAAGTCTTGCCTTGGCTTAGCTTCACACTTGTCCAAGTTAAATTCCATCTGCCAATTCTTTGGCCCACTTACCAAGTTGATCTAAATCCTGCTGTAATCTTAGAAAACCCTCTTCACTGTCCACTATGCCCCCAATTTTGGTCTCATCCACAAACCTGCTAATCATGTCGCCTACATTCTCATCCAAATCATTAATATAGATAACAAACAACAAAGGACCCAGCACAAATTCCTATGATACACCTCTGGTCACAGGCCTGCAATTTGATACACAATCTCTCTCCCTGTGACCATAGAGGTGTAACAACTGTCCCTACTCCTCCTCCCTCACCATCATCCAGGGCCTTAAACAGACCTTCCAGGTGAGGCAGTCATTCCAGCCTTATTTACTGCATCTGGTGTTCCTGATGTGGCTTCCTCCTGGTGAGACCAGGCACAAACTGAGCGACTGCTTTGCCGAGCACCTGTGCTTTGTCCACCATGGCCGTCTGATGCTTCCGGTTGCTAGCCATTTAATTCCCTTCTCCATTCCCATGCCAATGTGTCTGTCCTTGGCTGCCTCGACTGCCATGGTGAGTCTAAGCATAAAGTAGCGGAACAGCACCCTGCCTGGGTAGTCTGCAACCTGACGGCAGGAACATTGAGTTTTCCAGCTTTCAGTAAATTGCAGTTCTTGCTATACTGACCCCAGCCCCCATCACCCTGTTTCTTTCCCCTTCTCCACCCACTCCGTCTGCCCATCACCCACACACTCCTCACACTGGTTCCCCTCACCTGGATCCACCTATCACTTGCTACCTCTTGCTCCACCCCTTCCCTCCACCATTACTATGTATCCTTCAGTCCAGATGAAGGGTTTTGACCTGAAACGTTGACTGTCCATTTCTCTCCATAGATGCTGTCAGACCTGCTGAGTTCCTTCAACATGTGTGTTGCTCTGCCACCACCCTCTGACTTCATTTTTAATTCTTTCACTTCTTGGCAGTGAGCATGAATCCCGGATGGTATGTTGCCTCCCAGGTGCCAGGGTCCAGGATGTCACTGATTGGGTCCACAGGATTCTTGAGCGGGAGGGACAGCAGCCAGAAGTTGTGGTCCATGTTGGCACCAATGACATAGGTAGGAAGGGGGATGAGGTCCTGAAGAGTGAGTTCAGGGAGCTAGGCAGAAAATTGAGGAACAGGACCTCAAGGGTAGCAATCTCGGGATTGCTGCCAGTGCCACGTGATAGTGAAGGCAGGAATAGGAGGAGGTGGCAGATAAATGCGTGGCTGAGAAGCTGGTGCAGGAGGGAGGGTTTTAGATTTCTGGATCATTGGGATCTCTTCTCAGGAAGGTGGGACCTGTACAGAGAGGACGGGTTACACCCGAACCAGAAGGGGGCCAATATCCTTGCGGCAAGATTTACTAGGGTGGTTCGGGAGGGTTTAAACTAGTTTGTGAGGGGGAAGGGAACCGGAGGAGTAGGTCAGAGGAAGAAGGGGATGGGGAAAAGTTAGATCAAACAGGTAGAGAGGCTTTGGGGAAGGAGAAGCAGAATATAGGCTATAAAAGTAGTAAGGTAGATGGACTGAAGTGTGTTTACTTAAATGCAAGAAGTGTCAGGAATAAGAGGGATGAACTGAGGGCTTGGATAAGTATGGGGGACTATGATATCGTGGCTATTACTGAGACGTGTCTGACGTCAGGAGAGGAGTGGATATTGAATATTCCTGGTTTTCGGTGTTTTAAGAGGGATAGGGAAGGGGGGAGAAGAGGAGGAGGGGTGGCGATACTGGTCAGGGACACTGTTACGGCTGTGGAAAAGATGGATGTTGTAGAAGGATCATCTCTAGAGTCCGTATGGGTGGAATTAAGGAACAAAAAAGGAGCAGTTACTCTACTAGGAGTATTCTATAGGCCCCCCGGTAGCAGTAGAGATATAGAGGAGCAGATTGGCAGGTAGTGCTTGGAGAGAAGCAGAAATAACAGGGTTGTTATAATGGGAGACTTCAACTTCCCAAATATAGACTGGAACCTGCTTAGTGCCAAAGGTTCAGATGGGACGGAATTTGTTAAATGTGTCCAGGAGGGATTCCTGACGCAGTATGTCGACAGGCCGACTAGAGGGAATGTCATGTTAGATCTAGTTTTAGGAAATGAACCGGGACAGGTGAAGGATCTATTGGTGGGTGAGCATTTGGGGGACAGTGACCATTGCTCCATAACCTTTAAAATTGTCATGGACAGGGACAGGTGCAGAGAGGATAAGAGGATTTTTAATTGGGGAAGGGCGAACTATGAGGCTATAAGGAGAGAACTTGGGAGTGTAAATTGGGATGTCTTTTTTGAAGGAAAATGTACCATGGAGATGTGGTCGATGTTCAGGGATCTTATGCAGGATGTTAGGGATAAATATGTCCCGGTGAGGCAGAGAAGGAATGGCAGGGTGAAGGAACCATGGGTGACGAGAGAGGTGGAACGACTTGTTAGGGAGAAGAAGGTAGCGTACATGAGGTATGAGCAGCAAGGTTCAGACAGGGCCCGTGAGGAATATAGGGTAGCGAGGAAGGAACTTAAGAAAGGGCTGAGGAGAGCTAGAAGGGGACATGAAAAGGCATTGGCTAGTAGGGTTAAGAAAATCCCAAGGCCTTTTTCAAGTACGTGAAGGGTAGGAGGATGGCTAGGGTAAAGGTAGGTCCGATTAAGGACAAAGGTGGGAGAATTTGCCTGGAGGCGGCGGAAGTGGGAGAAGTTCTCAATGAGTACTTCTCTTCGGTATTCACCAGGGAGAGGGCTCTTGATGATGCGGAAGGGAGTGCTGGTAGGGGTAATGTTCTCGAGGTTGTAGATATCAAGAGAGAGGATGTGTTGAAGTTGTTAAATAATATTAAGACAGATAAATCTCTGGGGCCTGACAGGATTTTCCCCAGGCTGCTTCGAGAGGCTAGGGAGGAGATTGTTGAACCGCTGGTAAGGATCTTTGAGCCCTCGTTGTCCATGGGGATGGTGCCAGAGGATTGGAGGGTTGCGAATGTTGTCCCCTTGTTCAAAAAAGGCAATAGGGATAGGCCAGGGAATTATAGACCGGTGAGTCTCACGTCTGTGGTGGGTAAGCTGTTAGAAAGGATTCTAAGGGATAGGATTTATGAACACCTAGAGAATCATGGACTGATTAGGGACAGCCAGCATGGCTTTGTGAAGGGAAGATCTTGCCTCACAAGCCTGATAGAGTTCTTTGAGGAGGTGACCAGGAAGATTGATGAGGGCAGTGCGGTGGATGTGGTTTACATGGATTTTAGTAAGGCGTTTGATAAGGTTCCTCATGGTAGGCTTCTTCAGAAGGTCAGAGGCCAAGGGATCCAAGGAAGCTTGGCTGTGTGGATTAGGAATTGGCTTGCATGTAGAAAGCAGAGGGTTGTGGTGGAAGGAGTGCCCTCGGATTGGAAGGCAGTGACTAGTGGTGTCCCGCAGGGATCCGTTCTGGGACCTCTACTTTTCGTGATATTTATAGATGACTTAGATGAGGGGGTGGAGGGCTGGCGGACGACACTAAGGTCGGCGGTGTTGTGGATAGTGTGGAGGGCTGTCGGAGCTTACAGAGGGATATTGATAGGATGCAGAGCTGGGCTGACAAGTGGCAGATGGAGTTCGATCCGGAGAAGTGTGAGGTGGTACACTTTGGAAGGACAAACTCCAGGGCAGAGTACTGGGTAAATGGCAAGGTGCTTGGCAGTGTGGAGGAGCACAGGGATCTGGGGGTTCATATTCACAGTTCATTGAAAGTTGCCTCACAGGTGGAAAGAGCAGTTAAGAAGGCCAATGGGATGTTGGCTTTCATAAGTCGCGGGATTGAGCTTAAGAGCCGCGAGGTGATGATGCAGCTTTACAAGACTCTAGTTCTCTGTTCAGTTCTGGTCGCCTCATTATAGGAAGGATGTGGAGGCGTTGGAGAGGGTGCAGAGGAGACTTACCAGGATGCTGCCTGGACTAGAGAGTATTGAATATGAGGAGAGGCTTAAGGTGCTAGGGCTTTATTCACTGGAAAGGAGGAGGATGAGGGGAGACATGATAGAGGTATATAAAATATTGAGAGGAATAGATAGAGTAGACAGTCAGCGCCTCCTTTGCAGGGCACCAATGCTCAAGACGAGAGGGCATGGCTTTAAGGTTATGGGTGGGAGGTTCAGGGGAGATGTCGGGGAGGTTTTTCACCCAGAGAGTGTATGGTGCATGGAATGCACTACCTGGGGTGGTGGTGGAGGCAGATACATTGGACAGGTTCAAGAGCTTGTTGGATTGGCATATGGAGGAGTGTGGGATGGGGGGGATATGTGGGAGGAAGGGGTTAGGTAGTGTGAGGGTGGTTTGATGGACGGCACAACATGGTGGGCCGAAGGGCCTGTTTTGTGCTGTGTGGTTCTATAGTTCTATGCTCCTTTGGCTTCATCCTTTATCCCTTTGTTCTCTTCAGCCATGAGCACAAGCTCCCTTTAATTCTATAATCTACTTTTTTTTTATCTTGCTTTCCTCTTTTAAACCTTCACATAAAGGTAACCACTCTGGTAGGTCGATAATGCAGTAAACAGTCAAGTGGCTCCCTCTGCATTTATTCCTTGTCTCCTCTCTCTCATGAATAGTTCTCTCCAAGGAAGTCTTTCTGAAGATTTGGGCAATTTTGCAAGTAATTAGTAGTCTTTTTAATTGTTTTTTTTTTGGTTTCCTAAATAGAACTGGTGGGAAAAAAAGCAAGACACTGGCGGAACCCTGTATTTTGCAAGTTTTGGAATAATATTTGTTTGTTTTGTATGATTCAGTTCATCTAAATTGATAGTTCTTGCTGCCTCTAGTTAAGGACTCATAACTTTTGCTGGGTTCACTTTGGCGACTGTTAATGGAGTAAGATTTGGCCTCTATTCCTGATCTTCTTTGATGCAGCCTTGTGCTTTCCCATTATTTTTATGCTATCCCTGTGGATGAAATTATTGTGTAAACTAGCAACAATCCATGTCTCATAATGTGTTGAAACTCTTCTTATGATCGATCTTGCAGGAACAACAGGATGAGTAAATTCTGTTTAGCTAAATCCTGTCTGGCAAAACTGAAGTTATCCTTTTTTTCTTGATCATGGGCAGGCACGGTAGTGTAGCGGTTAGTGTAACGCTATTACAGTACCAGCGACCTGGGTTCAATTCCGGCTGCTGTCTGTAAGGAGTTTGTATGTTCTCCCTGTGTATGTGTAGGTTTCCATAGAACAATACAGCACAATACAGGGCCTTCGGTCCACCATGTTGTGCCGACATTTAAACCACGCCTAAGACTATCTAATCCCTTCCTCCCACGTATCCCCCTATTTTAAATTCCTCCATATGCTTATCTAACAATCTCTTGAACTTGACCAACGTACCTGCCTCCACCACTGCCCCAGGCAGCACATTCCATGCACCCACCACTCCCTGGGTAAAAAACGTCCCTCTGATATCTCCCTTGAACTTCTCTCCCATTACTTTAAAGCCATGCTCTCTTGTATTGAACATTGGTGCCCTGGGAAAGAGGCACTGGCTGTCTTCTCCCTTAGTCTCTCCTCATAATCCATACTCTCCAATCCAGGCAACATCCTGATAAATCTCCTCTGCACCCTTTCCAACGCTTCCACATCCTTCCTATAATGAGGCGACCAGAACTGGACACAGTATTCTAAGTGTGGTTTAACCAGAGTTTTGTAAAGCTACCTCGCGGCTCTTAAACTCGATCCCACGACTTATGAAAGCTAACATCCCATAAGCTTTCTTAACTACCCTATCCACCTGTGAGGCAACTTTCAGTGATATGTGGAGAACCCCCAGATCCCTCTGCTCCTCCACACTACCCAGAATCCTGCCATTAACCTTGTACTCCTTGGTGAATACTGAAGAGAAGTATTCATTGAGAACCTCACCCACTTCCACAGCTTCCAGGCACATCTTCCCACCTTTGTCTCTAATCGGTCCTACCTGACCCGGTTCATTATCTATACTAAATCTAATATGGCATTTTCTCTAGTCGGCCTGTCAACATACCGTGACAGGAATCCGTCCTGGACACACTTAACAAACTCTTCCCCATCTAAACCTTTGGCACTAAGCAGGTACCAATCAATATTTGGGAAGTTGAAGTCTCCCATGATAATAACCCTGTTATTCTTGCACCCTTCCAAAATCTGCCTCCCAATCTGCTCCTTAGTATCCCTGCTGCTACCTGGGGGCCTATAGAATACTTCCAGTAGAGTAACTGCTCCTTTCTTGTTCCTAACTTCCACCCATATTGACTCTAGTGTTACGGACTCAGTGAAAGTCCCTTTAAGATAGAGAGTGTGTGTGTATGTGTGTGTGGGGCATGCTTACGTCAATAGAAGATAAAGGACGTAATGACGTTGTTGAAGAAGTTAGAAGTCAGAAGAAGAAGAGAGAGGGAGAAGGGAGAGAGACACCAGCCTGCTTGTTTTCTCTATCGATGGATGAGAAACAATAACTGTGTTTGCCACTGAAATCCATGTATGGAAGTTGGAAGTAATCCGGTGGAGTTCACTTTGTTGCTGACCTGTAGAAGGAAACAGGTATTTGTGTGTGGACGACCACGGTTCGGATGCTTTTCGGGGTGAGGAAGTCACTACCGAGTAAACACTGAAGTGTCGTTTGGGTTCCATCGTGGAACATTTGGATTTCGTATGTACTCTCTCTCTGTTTTTCTACATCTACATCTTATCTTCAGACAACGGTGGTTGTTGAAGAAGCCCTTGCTCATGTTTCACTTTATGGCTTGCGGAACTGAACTTTAAGAACCATTCCGGAACTGGGAGTTTTGGACTTTGTCACACACACACACGAAGAGTTTAGTTTTGGGGTTAACGTTCGAGGTTTAACATTTTTGAATTCTAACATACTAACATTTTTACTTTTATTTTACGTATTATCATAAGTAGTGATTAATAAAATAGTTTTTAACACTGAATCATGCTCAGTGTGTTTCTTGTGTTGCTGGTTTGTGACACTAGAGAGGATCCTTCTGCATTCTCTACCCTTTCTGCAGCTGTAACTGTGTCCCTGACCAGTAACACCCCCCTCCCCCTCTTTTCACCCCTCCCTATCCCTTTTAAAACACTGAAATCCAGGAATATTCAATATCCATTCTTGCCCTGATGACAGCCAAGTCTCTGCAAGAGCCACAGTATCATAGTCCCATGTACTTATCCAAGCTCTCAGCTCATCACCCTTATTCCTGATACTTCTTGCATTTAAGTAAATGCACTCCAGCCTATCCACCTTTCTACTTTTATACCCTGTACTCTGCTTCTCCATCCTCAAAACCTCTCTACATGTTAGATCTGACTTTTCCACATCCATTTCTTCCTCTGACCCACCCCTTTGGTTCCCATCCCCCTCGCAAACTAGTTTAAACCCTCCCGAACCACCCTAGCAAACCTGCCTGCAAGGATATTGGCCCCCCTCGGGTTCAGGTGTAACCCATCCTCTCTGTACAGGTCCCACCTTCCCCAGAAGAGATCCCAATGATCCAAAAATCTAAAACCTTCCCTCCTGCACCAACTCCTCAACCACGCATTCATCTGCCATCTCCTATTCTTACCTTCATTATCACGTGGCACTGGCAGCAATCCTGAGATTGCTACCCTTAAGGTCCTGTTCTTCAACCTTCTGCCTAGCTCTCCTGTTCTTCAGCCTTCTGCCTAGCTCTCCTGTTTCCTCTGGATGCTCTGGTTGCCTCCCACATTCCATAGATGTATGGGTTAGGGAGTTGTGGGCATGCTGTGTTGGCGCCGGAAACGTGCAACACTTGCAGGCTGCCCCCAGGACACTTTATGCAAAAGTGCATTTCACTGTGAGTTTCAATGTACATGTGACTAATAAAGAACATCATTACCACTTGCTGCTTGTCTCAATTCCTTGAATCTTTATGACTTCAGTGTTTGTTGTATTTCAGTGATAGGTGAACTAATATGTTTAGACTAGAGAGGAACTGATAATGGCCTGAAAGTGCATTCAAAGTCCCGAATTACCTGTTAGATGGGATCATCAAATTCAGTTTCCATTACCTTAATTTTGAGAAGTCCTGTCCTGAGGTAGATGTACATTGTATCAAATCTACTGTTTGCTGGACCAAGTTAGAGAGAAAATGAAGACAATTTGATTTGAATGTCCCCAAGGGTGCATGGATCAATTTTAGGTGATGGTGAGAAATTGGAATTGGTTTATTATTGTCACTTGTACAGTGAAAAACTTGTCTTGCCTACCGTTCATACAGATCAATCCCTTACACAGTGCATTGAGGTAGTTTAAGGTAAAACAATGCATAATGCAGAATAAAGTGTCACAGCTACAGAGAAAGTGCAGTGCAGGTATTCAGAAAGGTGTAAGGTCATAATGAGGTAGATTGTGAGGTCAAGAGTCCATCTTATCGTACTAGGGAACCATTCAATAGTCTTATAACAGTGGGATAGAAACCGTCATTGAGCCTGGTGGTACGTGCTTTCAGCCTTTTGTTTCTTCGGCCCGATGGCAGAGAGGAGAAGAAAGAATGTCTGGGGTGAGTGGTGTCTTTGATTATGTTGGCTGCTTCACCGAGGCAGCGAGAAGTATAGGTAGAGTCCATAGATGGGAGGCTGGTTTCTGGGATGTGCTGAGCTGTGTCGACAACTCTGCAGTTTCTTGTGGTCATGGGCAGAGCAGTTGCCGTACCAAGCCGTGATGCATCTGGATAGGATGCTTTCTGTGGTGCATTGATTAAAAATGAGTGAGTGTCAAAGGGGACGTGCCAAATTTCTTTAGCCTCCTGAGGAAGTAGAGGCGCTGGTGAGTTTTCTTGGCCATGGCATCTATGTGGTTGGACCAGGACAGGCTATTTGTGATGTTCACTCCTAGGATCTTGAAGCTCTCAACCCTGTCAACCTCAGCACCGTTTTGTATGCATAGTAGCATGTGTACTGCCCCCCCGCCTTCCTGAAGTCAATGACCTGCTCATTTGTTTTGCTGACATTGAAGGAAGGATTGTTGTCATGACACCATATCACTCAGCTCTCTATCTCCTCCCTGTATTTCAACTCATCATTATTTGTGATACGGCCCACTACAGTGGTATCATCTGCAAACTTGTAGATGGAGTTAGAGCAGAATCTGGCCACGCAGTTATAAGTGTATAGGGAGTAGAGTAGGGGGCTGAGGGCGTAGTCTCGTGGGGCACCAGTGGCGGAGGTGTTGCTGCCTATCCTTGCTGATTGCGGTCTGTTGATCAAGAAATCAAGGATCCAGTTGCAAAGGGAGGTGTTGAGTCCCGGGTCTAGGAGTTTGGAGATGAGCTTGCTTGGAATTATAGTATTGAAGGCAGAGCTGTAGTCAACAAACAATAGTCTGATGTAGGTGTCTGTACTGTCCAGATGAGTGTAGGGCCAGGGAGATGGCTTCCGCTGTAGACCTGTTTTGGCGGTAGGTGAATTGCAGTGGGTCGAGGTTTTCTGAGAGGCTGGAGTTGATGCGTGCCATGACCAGTCTCTCAAAGCACTTCATGATGGTGGACGTCAGGGCCACTGGGCTGTAGTCATTAAGGCTTGTTTTACTTGGGAACTGGGATGATAGATCCTGTGCAGATCAGCTGGCAGGGGTATTTGCAGACATTTTTAACATCCCCCCCCTTCAATGTGAGGTTCCCACCTGCTTTAAAAAGACCACTAAGGACACGGCCAGGGATACTATCCGGGCCAGATGCTTCCAGGGGTTCAGTCTCCGGAGACTGATCTTGTTTTCTCAACATTGACTATGGGTTGAGGTGCATTGGAGACTGTTGGGCTGGGTGGTGGCATACCAATCTCCTGTTCAAAACATGCATAGAATGAGTTAAGCTCATCAGGAAGGGATACGCTGTTGTGGGCGTTGCTGTCTGACTTTGTTTTGTAGCCTGTTATTAGTATGTAAGCCCTGCCACAGCTGACGGCCTGTCTGGGACCCTATTTTGGGACTAGTATTGTTTTGTGGTATCTCTGATAGCTTTATGGAGGTCGTATCTTGATTTCTTGCACAGGTCAGGGTCACCTGATTTCAATACTGCAGTCCTAGACTTCAGTAGGGAATGGATCTCCCGGTTCATCCACAGTTTCCAGTTTGGGAACATCCATATTGTCACCTTTGGTACACAGTCCTCAACACACTTGCTGATAAATTTCGTGATGGTGATGACATACTCATCTAGGCTGGTAGCTGAGACTGTGAACATGGACCAGTCCACTGACTGAAAGCAGTCACGAAGAAGCTCATCTATTTTCTCAGGCCAGCACTGTATGACTTCCTGTACTGGATCCTTGTGTTTCAGCTTCTGTTTGTATGCAGGGAGAAGGAGCATTGCCTGGTAGTCTGACTGACCAAAGTGAGGGTGGGGGGTGGCTTGCGTAGGCAGCATTGATGGCTGTATAGTAGTGATAAAGGGTGTTAGGGCCCCTGGTGGGACAGGAGATGTGCTGGTAGTATTTTGGTGGCACGGTCTTGAAGGTTGAAGTCACCGGCAATGATGAAGAGAACCTCAGGGTATCCTGTTTCAAGGCTGTTGACCACAGAGTATTGAGTGCAGGCTTCACATCCATCTGGGGTGGGATGTAGACTGTCATCAGTGAAGTGAACTCCTGTGGCAGGTAGTATGGGCAGACTTCACTGTTAGATATTCCAGGCTGGGTAAGCAGCAACTCACCAGGACCGTTATGTCTGAGCACCACAAGTTATTGATTAAGAAGTAGACCCCTCTGTCTTTAACTTTGCCAGAGGATGCCGTACGGTCCATGCCGTGAATTGAGAAGCCCTCAGGTTGTATGGCACAGTTAGGTGAAGCAGGTGTAAGCCACATTTCGGTGAGACAGTAGCAACAGCAGTCCCTCAGTTCTCTTTGGTAGGTCAGTCTTGCCCTTAGTTCATCAACTTTGTTCTTAATGGCCTGGATGTTAGCTGGTAGTATGCTGGGGAAGGTGTCTTGAACCCACGCTGTTTTAGCCTCACATGCAGCCCAGCCCTCTTACCATTGCTTCTGAGGTAACTTGTTGCGTCTGGTTGGTCCTGGAAGCCCTGGAGTGGAGCCACCTGGACAGGAAGGTAAGTGACTGCTTAAGGACAGACCTGGAAGACCTGGAGTGGATTCAGCTGGCCTGTGAGGTAAGTTGTTGTTCCCATACAGGTCTGAAGGTCTTGAAGAGGAGTGGGCTGCCCCAGCAGGTAAGTGGGGGCATCTTGGGCAGCCTCGGCGTGAGGACTTGGCCCCGGGTGCTCTGTAGGGTCGGGAAAGCCTATAATCTATATACTTCAGCAGACATGAGTTTTTCAGTCCATTTTAGTATGGAAGCAGAAAAGCAGTGAACCAGCAATGGTCACTACATCGCTTGTGACTCGAGGACCGAGGTCATCAACGAAGGATGGGTCAAGGGACATGCCAGGGTGCTATTTTTGAAGCAAGAGGAGACACAAGAGACTGCAGATACAATCTGCTAGAAGAACTCAGCGGGTCAAGTAGCATCTGGAGGGGTTGGGGAAGGAATTGTTGTCACTTTGTCTCAAAGCCCTGCATCAGAATAGGTCGAAACATTGGCAGTTCCTCCCCTCCGCACCCCCGCCCCCCCACCTCCATGAATGCTGCTTGACGTACTGAGTTCCTCCAGCAGGTTTTGTTTATTAAGGCAAGATTGGAATTGTTTTTCTGTGCATTATCTACAGTAGCATCCAACATTCGTCTCTCAAAGTAGGTAGAGTTGTAAGGTAATGGGAGAGTACTTTTAATATGGGGCAGAGGAACCTGATTTTTTTCCATGTCATTCCACTCATAATACCTCATGATATTCTGACAAGGGTCGGGGTGAACATTTTTTTTGGTCCCTCTGTCCTTCTGTTGATGTCAGGGCAGGTGACAGTTTTAGTGTTGTGATTTTGCACACCAGGAATCTAGACAAAGGGCATTTGACCTGAAACGTTAACTCTGTTTCTCTCTCCACAGATGCTGTCTGACCTACTGAGTTTTTCTGTTTTCATATTTCTGCATCTGCAGGTTTTTGGTTTATCTTAGAAATAATTTTCTTGGTATTGTGCTCTAATGATATTGTCAGTTGCCACAAGAATGAATTTTGCTGAAAATTTTCAAAATGCCTTTTCAAGAGGGAACATGATTTGGTGACACCTTGTGGTCATCAAGTGTATATATCTACTGTTAGATCCATCAGAAATTGAATGACTGGATTAAGATGGCAAATTGATTTTTACTTTTAGTTTGATTTTTTTTTTAAATTCTTTTTATGTAGGTGAGCACTTTAGGCATCTGGCTTGTCTATTCAATGACAAAGGTAACATTGGTCAGAGATCAATTTCATTAGGTTAGTTGTCTGTCTCATCCTGAATGGAGTAAAATTTCTTTGCTCAGGGTCAAATTATTAACCTTGAAGGTACCAATCCTGTTTGTATGATTTTAAATTGGCCATATACTATAGATTAATCATCTCTGCGTGCATGGGATTTAGACTAAATATTTTTTGTCATGCAAAAGACGGAACAGAAAACTTTTTTGAGAAATGATCATGTGAGTTATTAAAATCGAAAATTCTGGAAAAACTCAGCAGGTCAGGCAGCATCTGTGGAGAGAGACATGTTTTCAAGTTAATGACTGTATATCAGAATTGGGACAACCTGGAAGCGGATGGTGGTGAGAACAAAGGGCATGTTAGTGAGGACTATGGAGAAAATGGATGACAGAGATTGGTGAGGTAGGGTAGTGAAAGTTTGTTAATGGCAATCTGTCTGGAGGAGATTTGTAATGTTGATTACTGGTTTGTTTTCTGTTATATTTTAAATTGTATCTCATGCTTCTAATATAAAAAACAGAAATGCTGGAAATACTCAGCAGGTCAGGCCACATTTGTGGGAAGTGACACAGAGCTGACATGTCAAGCGGAAGACCCCTTGTCAGGATTGGGAAGGAGATGAGAAAAGTAAAGCTGCAGGGAGGGTGGGGGAGGATGATGTCCCTGACAGAGTAAAACTAGGGTGACCACAGGCTGTTGGTCAGTGAGTGAATGGAAGTAGTTAGAGAGGGAATACTGACAAAAGAACGTAGGAGTTGTGAAATGCAGAGTGGGAAGACCTGCTCCTTCCCAGTTCTGACAGAGGGTCTTCAATCTGAAACATTAACTCTGTTTCTCTTTTCACAGATGTGGCCTGATCTGGGTGTTTGCAGCATTTTCTGTTTTAGGTTTCTAGCTTCTGATTTTTTTTTTCTTCAGATGTTGCCAATTTGTTTGTTTAACTGTTGAGGTTACAAAACTGTCATTTATCTTTATTCTTTTAGCACTTTGGAGGGGAACAATATTTTCTTATAAAATGGCTCTTAAAAGGTCATATTACAAAAATCAATAACTTTGCATCGTCAGGATAATCCATCTAATCTTTGATAGCACATTATATGATAGTTAGAGCAGCCACTAAAACATCTACTCATTACAGCCCCACAGCTTAATATCACACAAACACAGTTTGTAAACCCGAATATTTACTAAAGCAGGGGTTCGACCTCACCCCAAAATAAAGTTTTCTGTCTCTTTGGGTACTTGTCTGGTGCATTAGAGTAAAAGAATAATGGTGAATAAAATCAACTGTAATATAGTGATAAAGATGCATGAAAAACATTATTTCTCTTTGAAATATAGCATTTGGTTTAAACCCTTTGATCAAAAGTATTTTTTATTTCATTTTTACCACTCGACCTTTAATTAATCTAACCAAGAGATTGCTGCTGGTGATGGCATCATAGCATGCACATTTCAAAACAATAACATATGGATAAGTGACCATATTAAAACAACTTGTAAAATCAAATGAAGCTGAACAATATACACACTATTTAGAACCATAGAACAATACAGCACAATACAGACCCTTTGGCCCACCATGTTGTGCCGACCTTTAAACCACGCCTAAGACTATCTAACCCCTTCCTCCCACATATCCCCCCATTTTAAATTTCTCCATATGCCTATCCAACAATCTCTTGAACTTGACCAACGTATCTGCCTCCACCACCACCCCAGGCAGCACATTCCATGCACCAACCACTCTCTGGGTGAAAAACCTCCCTCTGATATCTCCCTTGAACTTCCCTCCCATTACTTTAAAGCCATGCCCTCTTGTATTGAGCATTGGTGCCCTGGAAAAGAGGCGCTGGCTGTCTACTCTATCTATTCCCCTCAATATTTTGTATACCTCTATCATGTATACCTCTATCTACCTCATCCTCCTTCTCTCCAAAGAGTAAAGCCCTAGCTCCCTTAGTCTCTCCTCATAAGCCATACTCTCCAATCCAGGCAGCATCCTGGTAAATCTCCTCTGCACACTTTCCAACGCTTCCACATCCTTCCCATAATGAGGCAACCAGAACTGGACACAGTACTCCAAGTGTGGTCTAACCAGAGTTTTGTAGAGCTGCATCATTACCTCGTTGTTCTTAAACTCGATCCCATGACTTATGAAAACTAACATCCCATAAGCTTTCTTAACTAGCCTATCCACTTGTGAGACAACTTTCAGTGATCTGTGGATATGAACCCCCAGATCCCTCTGCTCCTCTACACTACCCAGAATCCTGCCATTAACCTTGTACTCTGTCTTGGAGTTTGTCTTTCCAAAATGTACCACCTCACACTTCTCCGGATTGAACTCCATCTGCCACTTGTCAGCCCAGCTCTGCATCCTATCAATATCCCTCTGCAAGCTTCGACAGTCCTCCACACTATCCACAACACCACCGACCTTCGTGTCGTCTGCAAACTTGCTAACTCACACTTCTAACCCCTCATTCAAGTCATTAATAAATATCAGGAAAAGTAGAGGTCCCAGAACCGATCCTTGTGGGACACCACTAGTAACTGCCCTCCAATCTGAATGAACTCACTCCACCACAACCCTCTGCTTTCTACAGGCAAGCCAATTCTGAATCCACACGGCCAAGCCTACCATGTGGAACCTTGTCAAATGCCTTACTAAAATCCATGTAGACCGCATCTACTGCACTACCCTCTTCAATTTGCCTGGTCACCTCCTCAAAGAACACTATCAGGCTTGTGAGACACAATCTTCCCATGCTAGCTGTCCCCGATCAGACCATGTTTCTCTAAATGCTCGTAGATCCTATCTCTAAGAATCCTTTCCAACAGCTTGCCCACCACAGAGGTAAGGCTTACTGGTCTGTAATTCCCTGGACTATCCCTACGCTCTTTTTTGAATAAGGGGACAACATTCGCCACCCTCCAATCCTCCAGTACCATTCCCGTGGACAACGAGGACTCAAAGATCCTAGCCAACTGTTCAGCAATCTCCTCCCTTGCCTCATGGAGCAGCTTGGGGAATATTCCGTTAGGTCCCTGGGACTTATCTGTCCTAACATTTTCTAACAGCTCCAACACAGCCTCTCGCTTGATATCTACATGCTCCAGAACATTCACCTTACCAACACTGTCCTCAGCATCATCAAGACCCATCTCTTTGGTGAATACTGAAGGGAAGTATTCATTGAGAACGTCACCCACTTCCACAGCTTCCAGGCACATCTTTCCACCTTTGTCTCTAATCGGTCCTACCTTTAATCTTCTGCTCTTCACGTATGTGAGAAAAGCCTTGGGATTCTCCTTAACCCTACTCACCAAAGCCTTTTCATGTCCCCTTCTTGCTCTCCTCAGCCCTTTCTTAAGTTCCCTCCTTGCTACCCTATATTCCTCATGAGTCCTATCTGATCCTTGCTGCTTACACCTTATGTATGCTGCCACCTTCTTCCTAACTAGTTGTTCCACCTCTCTTGTCACCCATGGTTTCTTCACCCTGCCATTCTTTCTCTGCCTCACCGGGACAAATTTATCCCTAACGTCCTGGAAGAGATCCCTGAACAACGACCACATCTCCATAGTACATTTCCCTTCAAAAATGTCTCGCCTCAAGTTCTCGCCTTATAGTCTCATAATTCGCCCCCGTCCTCTCTGCTCCTATCCTTCTCCATGACAATGCTAAAGGTTATGGAGCAGTGGTCACTGTCCCCCAAATGCTCACCCACCGAGAGATCTGTCACCTGACCTGGTTCATTACCTAATACTAGATCTAATAAGGCATTCCCTCTAGTTGGCCTGTCAACATACTGTGACAGGAATCCGTCCTGGACACACTTAACAAACTCTGCCTCGTCTAAACCTTTGGCACTAAGCAGGTGCCAATCAATATTTGGGAAGCTGAAGTCTCCCATGATACCACCCCTGTTAATTGTTGCACCTTTCCAAAATCTGTCTCCCAATCTGCTCCTCAGTATCCCTGCTGCTACCGGGTGGCCTATAGAATACTCCCAGTAGAGTAACTGCTCCTTTCTTGTTCCTAACTTCCACCCTTACTGACTCTAGAGAGGATCCTGCTACATTCTTCACTCTTTCTGCAGCTGTAATAGTAATGACCAGTAACGCCACCCTTCCCCCTCTTCCCCCCCATCCCTTTTAAAACACTGAAAACCAGCAATATTCAATATCCATTCCTGCCCTGATGACAGCCAAGTCTCTGCAAGAGCCACAATATCGTAGTCCCATGTACTTATCCAAGCTCTCAGTTCATCACCCTTATTTCTGATACTTCTTGCATTTAAGTAAATGCACTTTAGCCCATCCACCTTTCTACTTTTATACCCTGTACTCTGCTTCTCCTTCCTCAAAGCCTCTCTGCCTGTTAGATCTGACTTTTCCACATCCACTTCTTCCTCTGACCTACCCCTCTGGTTCCCATCCCCCTTGCAAACTAGCTTAAACCCTCCCAAACCTCCTTAGCAAACCTGCCTGCAAGGATATTGGCCCCCCTCGGATTCAGGTGTAACCCGTCCTCTCTGTACAGGTCCCACCTTCCTCAGAAGAGATCCCAATGATCCAAAAATCTAAAACCTTCCCTCCTGCACCAACTCCTCAGCCACGCATTCATCTGCCATCTCCTCCTATTCCTACCTTCATTATCACGTGGCACTGGCAGCAATCCTGAGATTGCTACCCTTGAGGTCCTGTTCTTCAGCCTTCTGCCTAGCTCCCTTATCTCACCTTTCAGGACCTCATCCCTCTTCCTACCTATGTCGTTGGTACCAACATGAACCACGACTTCTGGCTGTTCTCCCTCCCTCTCAAGAATACTGTGGATCTGATCAGAGTCATCCCGGACCCTGGCACCTGGGAGGCAACAAACCATCCGGGATTCATGCTCACTTTGACAGAACCTCCTATCTGTTTCCCTGACTATCAAGTCCCCTATCACTACCTCTTCTTCTCCTCCCTTCCCTTCTGAGCAGCAGGACTGGTCCCAGTGCCAGGGACCTGGCTACTGCTGCTTGATCCCTGCAGGTTGTCCCCCTCAACAGCTTCCAAAGCAGAAAACCTGTTATTTAGGGGAACAGCCTCCGGGGTCCTCTGCACTGTCTGCCTGTACTCTTTCTTTTTCTTTTTCTCTCCCCTGACAATCACTCTTCTATCTACTTCCTGTACCCTAGAAGTACCTGCTGTGTGTGTGTGTGTGTGTGTGTGTGTGTGTGTGTGTGTGTGTGTGTGTGTGGGGGGGGGGGGGGGGGGGTGACTGTCTCCCGATGCACAGTATCTACATCACTCTCTCCCTCCCTGATGCTTCACAGTGTTTGAAGCTGTGACTCCAGCTCATCAACTCTGAGCTGAAGTTCCATCAGCCTCCAGCACTTACTGCAGAAGTGGTCACTGTGCACCCCAGCAGGGTCCACTAGCTCCCACATTAAGCAGCTGCTGCACACCACCATGTCCTCCATCTGAACTAATTCTTTACCTACCTAGTTTTATCCTACTTAAAATGTATAACAATAACAGATAACAGGTTCCTCGCCCCTTTACGCCTAAAGCCTGTTGAGCCAAAGCCCAATCACTGTGCTCCCACTCCGAACGCTGCCCACTGGTTATGGCGGTTTTCTTTTTAAACTGCCTGTACGCTAACTGCTTATGTCACGTGCCTGCACAGTCTCGCCCCGCTATTCCCGATTTAAAAAAAACATAGCTAGGCCGAAGTCGGCCGAAACGACCCGAAAACGAAACTAATTTGCAAAATGTGAAACTGCTGACATTATGCAGTATTTAATTTGCCTACAAGTGTATTGTTCATGGAAATAAAACTCTACAGTGCATTTAAAATGCTAACTTATATTTTCTATATTGGTATAGTTCCTCATAATCACTGGTTTTGTTTGAGTAGTGATAGAAAGCTATGAATAGCAGGCTTTGTAAACGAACGTACAAGGTATGACTGCTTCAGACCAAGAGTACATCATGAATGCTATCCAGCAACACAAGGGTAACTAAAATATTGGATAAGCTATAAAATCCTTGAAGGAAAGCTGAGATGAAGGATTCCTCCTAAGTGTGTATTTGCTGGTGTTTTTGCAATTCTGCCATGCAAGACAAAATATTTGTTTATTTCACAACTGTCTTTGCCCATACTGAAACATGGATGCAATTGTCACGAACAAGTTGTGGATCAAGCAGAGGGTATTTTTAGTGCTATCATAAGCATTCCTTACTGAACAAATAAATTGGATTAAGCTGATTTTATGAGGAAAGGTTGAACAGCTTGGGTTTGATCTGGAGTTTAGAAGAGTGAGAGATGACTTGATTGATGTGTACAAGGATCTTGATAAGGTGGATATGGAGAGGACGTTGTGAGAGAACATAGAGTCACTGTTTTAAAAATAAGAGGTCATCCACTAAAGACAGATGAGGTGAAACTCTTTTTCTTAGGATTGAGAGTTTTTAGATGTCTCTTCCTTGAAAGATAGTGGAAGCAGTCAGAGAATTATACAACATGGAAACAGGCCTATCATCCCTGCCAACCAAGGTGCCTACCTGAGCTAGTCTCATTTGCAAGCATTTGGCCCATATCGCTCTAAACCTTTCTTATCCATGAACCTGTACAAATGTCTTTTAAATGTTGTGATTGTACCTGTTTCTCTGGTGTGGAAAAGACGATGGTGGGTATATGGAACAAGCTGCCAGATTTGTCAAGGGCCCCTTTAAATCTTTACCTTCTCACCTTAAACCACTGCCCTCTAGTTTTAGATTCCCCTACCCTGGGGGAAAAGACTGTGACAATCCACCTTATCTATGCCCCTCATTATCTTATGAACCTCAGTAAAGTCACCCCTCAGCCTCTGACACTGCGAAAACAGACCCACCCTATCCAGTCACTCCTTGTAACTCAAGTGCTTCAGTCCTGGCAACATCCCTGTGAAGCTTTTCTGCAGCCGCTAGCTTAATCACATCCTTCCAGTAAGATGGTGACCAGAACTGCACGTGGTATTCCAGGTGCAGTCTCACTAACATCTTGTACAGCAGTAACATGATGTCCTGTCTAATGAAGGAAAGTGTTTCATATGTCTTCACCACCTTGTCTATCCGTGTTGCCACTTTCAGGAAAATGTGTACCTTTATCCTGAGGTCTCTCTGTTCAACAACACTCCCCAGTGCCACGCGTATGCCCTGTCTTGTTTTAACTTCTCAAAATGCACCACTTTGCATTTGTCTGAGTTAAATTCCACCTGCCATTCCTTTGCCCACTTTCCCAGTTGAACAAGACCATGTTGTTTAGCCATCCTCCAGTCTTCCAGTACTTTACCCATGGCTATGGAAGATACAAAAGTCTCTGCCAGGGACCCAGCAATTTCTTCCCTTGTTTCCCACATGTCTTAGGGTACATTTGTTCAGGCTCCTTTATGCACCTGAAAACTGCCAACAGTTCCTCTTTCATAATATTGATATGTTTCAGGACACCACAATTCTCTTCCCTGAATTCCCTAGCTTCCTTGACCTTCTTCACGTAAATACAGTCTTTGAATATTTTCAAGGCAGAGGTAAGCAAGGAGATGAGCGATTACTGGGGGTAGGATGGAATATGGAGTTGGAGGTGCAAGCAGATAAGCTGAGATTTTATTGAATGGTGGAGCAGGTTTGAGGGGCCAAATGGACGACTGCTGCTCCTAGTTCATATGTAATTTAGAAATGACCATGGGCAACAAACAAAATGCTGGTGGGACTCAGCAGGTCAGGCAGCATCTATGGACGGGAAATGGACAGTTGACATTTCGGGTCGAGGTGCTTCATCTGGACTGAAAGATAAAGAGAAGACTGTCAGTATAAAAAGATGAGGGGAGGGGGTAGAGCAAGAGCATGGAGAAAGAAGTGAAGATTTCAGAACTGGGGAAAGCAAATGGGGAGGTCTTGGGGATAGTCTGCATTACAGTAGAGGAGATGCTGGATGTCTTAAAATGTGTGAAGGTAGACAAATCTCCAGGGCTTGACCAGGTATATCAAAAAACATTGTGAGAGGCCAGAGAAGAAGTTGTGGGAGCCCTGGCTGAGATATTTGCATCATCTTTAGCCACTGGTGAGGCACCGGTAGACTGGAGGGTAGTGAATGTTGTGGCTTTATTTAAGAAGTGCTGCAAAGAAAAACCTGGGAACGACAGACCAGTAAGCCTAACATCTGTGGAAGGTAAGTTTCTGGAGAGGATTCTGAGGCATAAGATATCCGTAGTTCTGGAAAGATGGGGTTTGATTAGGGGTAGTCAGCATTGGCTTTGTGCATGGGAGATCATGTCTAACAAACTTGATTGAGTCTTTTAATGATGTGACCAAGAAGGTCAATGAGGACAGGGCGGTAGATGTGTTCTCTATGGACTTCAGTTAAGGCCTAGGTTCCACATGGTTGGCTGCTCTGGAAGACTAGATTGCATGGAAACTGGCTAATTGGATACACGTTTGGCTTGATGGAAAGAAGCAGAGGGTGATGGTGGAAGATTGTTCCTTGGACTGAAGGCCTGTGACAAGTGGTGTGCCTCGGGTTGATGCTGGGGCTATTTCAATGATTTGGATGAGAATATACAAGGCATGTTTAGTAGGTTTGCAGATGACACTAAAATAGCTTGTGTAATGGACAGTGACGAAGGTTATCATAAATCACAGGGGCACTTGGACAGCTGAAGAATGGCAAATGGAGTTCAATTCAGATAAGTGCGAGGCATTGCATTTTGGAAATTCGAATACAGGTAGGACTTTCACAGTGAATGGTAGGGCCCTGGGGAGTGTTGGAGAACTGAGGGACCTTGGAGTTCAGGTACATGGTTTCCTGAAAGTGGAGTCACAGGGCAGTGAAGAAGGCTTTTGGCATGCTGGCCTTCATCAATTGTTTCTAGAAGTTGGAAGGTCAAAGTGCAGTTGTACAAGGTGCTGGTGAGGCCACGCTTGAAGTTTTACTCCTCCTGCTTGTAGTAAAGATGTAAGTCTTTTCTGCACTCTTTCCAGTTTAATTACAAGGATGTTGCCAGGACTCGAGGGATTGAGCTATAGGACTTTGTTCCCTGGAGTGTAGGGGGCTGAGAGGCGATCTTACAGTCGTGTATAAAATCATTGGGGCATAGATAGGGCGAATGCACTCAGTCTTTTTCTCAGGGTTGGGGAATCGAGAACTAGAGGGCTTAGGTTTAAGGTGAGAGGGGAAAGATTTAATAGGAACTTGGGCAACTTTTTACACATAGGGTGGTACATCTGGAATGAGCTACCAGAGGAAGTGGTTGAGGCAGGTGCATTTTCAACTTTTAAAAGGCAGTTGAACAGATACATGGATTGGAAGGGTTTAGGAGGTTATGGGCCAATTGCTGGTAAATGGGACTAGCTTGAATGGGTATCTTGGTTGATGTGGAGGAGTTGGCCCGAAGGGTCTGTTTCTGTACTGTGTTATCACTCTGAGCTAGGGAGCAATAGGTGAATCCAGGTGAAGGGAGGGGTGATAGGCAGATAGAGAAAGGAAGAGGAAATGGTGACAGAGGCTGGAAGGTAATAGGTGGAGGAAACAAATGATAGAGGAACTTATTTCTTGTGGCAAACGACGTATCCGGCTGCAAAGCAACCAATGACTAAAAATCCTGTCTTGAAATTTGATTCTGTACTGTTCCTGTGGGCGCCACAGGTGTTAATTGTCATCAAATTTGCTGCACAAAGTCAGAGGCACTGTATTCTAGGAGAGTAGAATTCAGCTCCTCTCTTGGTGGAGTAGGGGGCAGCATGCACTTGTGTATTCACCAGGATTACAGGCTATATGATGGTTTGCAGCCCCAGTAACTATACATAAGTCAAAAGGCCCACAACTGATTGCTGCCAGAGGGTTCCTGTCCCTGGATGTGCAGCTGGTGTGTGACCATACTCAGTATCATTTTCATCACTGGTCCAGGTTGTAATTGCAGTATTTTTGGTGAAGGTCCACTGTGTGTTCTCCTTCTCTGAGGTATAATACCTGACTAAAGTGTGCTGACTGAGACATGAGGGCCATGTTCTCATATCCAGCTCTTAATTTCGGCACAAAATCCATTATAGAACAGAATGTGCCAGTAATGGAAGTCATTCTGCCATTGTGCCTCATTGATTACTCAGATTGATTACTCACGAAGGTTGGGGGTGTTGTGGATAGTTTGGAGGGCTGTCAGAGGTTACATTGGGACATAGATAGGATGCAAAGTTGGGCTGAGAAGTGGCAGATGCAGTTTAACCCAGATAAGTGTGAAGTGGTTCATTTTGGTAGGTCAAATATGTTGGCGGAATATAGTACTAATGGTAGGACTCCTGGCAGTGTGGAGGATCAGAGGGATCTTGGGGTCCAAGTCCATAGGACGCTCAAAGCGGCTGCGCAGGTTGACTCTGTGGTTAAGAAGGCATATGGTGTATTGTCCTTCATCAGTTGGGGAATTGAATTTAGGAGCCGAGAGGTATTGTTGCAGCTATATAGGTCTCTGGTCAGACCCCACTTGGAGTATTGTGCTCAGTTCTGGTCGCCTCACTTCAGGAAAGATGTGGAAGCCATAGAGAGGGTGCAGAGGAGACTTACAAGGATGCTGCCTGGATTGCAGAACTCAGCCTTTTCTCCTTGGAGAGATGGAGGATGAGGGGGGACCTGATAGAGGTGTATAAGATGATGAGAGGTATTGATCGGGTAGATAGTCAGAGGCTTTTCCCCAGGGCTGAAATGGTGGCCACAAGAGGACATAAGTTTAAGGTGCTGGGGAGTAGATATAGAGGAGATGTCAGGGGTAAGTTTTTTACTCAGAGAGTGGTGAGTGCGTGGAATGGGCTGCCGGCAACGGTGGTGGAGGTGGATATGATAGGGTCTTTCAAGAGACTGTTAGATAGGTACATGGAGCTGAATAAAATCGAGAGCTTTGGGTAAGCCTAGTAATTTAGGGTAGGGACATGTTCGGCACAGCTTTGTGGGCTGAAGGGCCTGAATTGTGCTGTAGTTTTTCTATGTTTGTATGTCTCACTAATGTGTCCACTGGTTGGATCACTCGAAGGAGTTTAGCAGTGTACAATGGAACAGGCTTCCAAACTCTTGCATATTCATTGCATGCTGTGCAATCTGATAGTCTTGAAGACCCAACTTTGCTAGCAACTGGTGCAGAGGAGTAGACTAGGAGGCACAGTGGCTTGGCCAATAGAACCACTGCCTCATTGTGCTAGAGACCCAGGTTCAATCCTGACCTCCATTGTCTGTGGAGTTTGCACATTCTTCCTATGACCATATGGCTTTCCGCTGGGTGCTCTGGTTTCACTCCGTGTCTCAAAGACATGCAGGTTGGTCGGCTAATTGGCCACTGTAAATTGCCCCTGGTGTGTAGGTGAATGGTAGAATCTGGGAGAGTTGATGAGGAAACTGGGGAGAATATATATTAAAAAAATGGGATTAATGTGGATTAGTATAAATGGGTGGTTGATGGACTCGGTGGGCCTGTTAATCTCTTGAACTCTGAGAAGGAAGGGAGAAGGCAGCATCAAAAACCCCTCTGTGGATGAGAATTTCTGATAAACATCTCAATTTCATTGCAATTGCCCTCTTTTTCTGTTGCTGATCATCACATTATCTGTTTGATTGGAAATTAAACACAAATTTTCCTGACCACATTTAATGATCAAGTAACTGCAGATTATTGCAGTTGGTCCCAGAATGAGCTTTCCAGCACTATCCTATTTAGTCCCCATGATTTCCTGATCATTGCCCAAAGTCGAGGTTGACTTTAAAACACAATCTGTAAGTCTTTATATTATTAACAAATGAATTAACCATATTTTGGATGTTTGTCAGATTGACTCTCCTAGCCAGGCAATATACCTATCTGCCATGATTCTGATGTATTAGTGATAGAGTGCTTGAAAAGCCATTGGAAATTTCTTGCAAAATATTTTTCAAAATCTCTTCAATTGAGACGTACACCACCCCCCTCACATGCTTAAATCCTTCATAATAGTAGCCTCTGAGTCAAAAATAGACTGTTTGATTTAATGACTTCCCTTATCTTTCATCCATAGGAAATTTGATACTTTTTAAAAACATCTAAAATATCATGTAATAACGTACTCGAGAATATTTTGCAATATGCTGCAACTAACATCTTTTATTTTGCAGATAAATTTAACACATATGTAACTCTAAAAGTTCAAAATTTAAGAAGCACTACTGTGACAAGACGAGGAAATGAACCCAGTTGGGAACAAGATTATATGTTGTAAGTTCAAAAAGTTTGTGGTTATTGTTCTTTATAGTATCAGTATGTAGCATAGAAATGAAGGCTGCAGTTAATCTATGCAAGTAGTCACTAATCAGTGAGAATACAACTGATAAGCCTGTGATGATTGTCAGGATCAGTTGCATTTTGCATTATGTCTACAAGAGGTTGCTCCATGCATACCTGTACAATGGATTTGCTTTTATTTCATCTTAAAATATTGAACATTGGACTGAAAGATATTGGTGACCAGCCGACTTTGTATCTGGCTCCTTGGTGCCAGCCAGTGCTGGTGTATCTAGCATAGCCACCTTGATATGACCATTGTTAACAAGGTAAGTGAGGCAAAAAAGTTGTTTATTGTTCATATTTTTATTAAGTTCACAGTGGTTTAATGTGTTTGGTTAGCACAGACATGATGGGCTGAAGGGCCTTTTCCTGTGCTCTGTTACTTTGAAATTTCAGCTATTGTATCCCTGATTTTTTTCTCTCTTATCATCTTTCGATAAGTTGAAAAAGAGCAATACTAGAAATGGGATGGTTGTGGAATTGGGCCTTGAGGTTGCTGGGAGGCTGTGAAAGGTTAGTGTTGCCCGGAGTTAGCATGAAATTCAACAGCTGCTAGAAGGATGGATCCAGCATGATCTGATTTATTGAGGTTTATGAAGTGGAAAATCCATCCATGAGATGTTTTAAGATCAGTATTGGGTCTGGTGTTGTTTATCATCTATAGTAATGATTTAGATGATAAAGTGGTAAACTGGATCAGCAAATTTGCAGATGACACCAAGATTGGGAGTGTAGTGGACAGCGAGGAAGGCTATCAAAGATGGCAATGTGATCTGGACCAGCTGGGAAAATGGGCAGAAAAATGGCTGATGGAATTTAATACAGGCAAGTGTGAGGTGTTGCATTTTGGGAGGACAAACCAGGATAAGACTGAGACAGTGAATGGTAGGGCTCTGAGGTGTGCGGTAGAACAAAGGGGCCTGGGAATATAGGTTCATAGTTCCTTGAATGTGGCGTCACAGGTAGATAGGGTTGTAAGGAGAGCTTTTGGCACTTTGGCCTTCATAAATCAGGGTATTAAATACAGGAGTTGGGATGTTATGTTGAAGTTGTACAAGATGTTGGTGAGGCCAAATTTAGAGTATTGTGTGCAGTTCTGGTCACCTAACTACAGGAAAGATATCAATAAGGTTGAAAGAATGCAGAGAAAATTTACAAGGATGTTGCTGGGACTTGAGGACCTGAGTTATAGGGAAAGATTGAATAGGTTAGGACTTTATTCCCTGGACCGCAGGAGAATGAGGGGAGATCTTGTAGAAATATACCAAATTATGAGGGGTATAGATAGGGGGAAAAAGCCTGTATGCATTCACTCTAAGGTTGGGTGAGACTAGAAGTAGAAGACGTAGGTTTAGGGTGAAAGGTGAAATACTTAAGGGGAATCTGAGGGGAAACTTCTTCACTCAGAGGATGGTGCGAGTGTGAAATGAGCTACCAGCGGAAGTGGTAGATGCAGGTTCAATTGTAACATTTAAGGGAAATTTGGATAGGTACGTGGATGGGAGGGGTTTGGAGGGATATGGTACGGGTACAGGTAGATGGGACCAGGTAGAAGGTCAGGTCGGCATGGACTAGATGGGCCAAGGGCCTGTTTCTGCACTGTAGTAATCTATGACTCTAAGATCTAACCTCAGCAATGCTATTATACAGAGGGAGGCTAATGCTGTATGATATGTTTCCACATTTTTGAATCCCACTTGGGATTGATGTGCAATAGAATTATATTGGGAGAGACTCATGAATTAGCTTTGCATATGTACCATTATTCTGCAAGTGAATGATTCAAAATAGTAGTGAAATTTCAGCCTGCAGAATAACTGTCTTAAGTTGCTTCAAAGTGGTTTTATAAATGTATTCCAACAGAATTTTGCCTGATAACATTTGCCAAGAGATGGCCAAAGCTATATTTAAAAACTTTATGTTTCTACTGATCCAACAGTTTTTTGCTGTCTTTGGGTTTGTAGATAACATATTCATGCTTCAGAGATACTGTTCAGCTGTCATCACTGGGTTTTAGCTGAGAGAACTGTAAGTGAACAATGATTAACTAGGACCTATGGATATTTCACTGGTGTTGTTCACTACCTCCTAGCCTGAGAGAAGGTCAGGATGTAAGTGGTAAGTATAACCATTGATTAAAGGTAGTTTGCTGTGGTGCAAAAATAGATGATTGGAATCTTTTTGAGTACTGTTGGGTGAGACAGCCTACCTGGGAGAAGCAGCAATGGCAGCTGCGGAAAAGGTGGACATTGTGGAGGGATTGTCTACGGAGTCTCTGTGGGTGGAGGTTAGGAACAGGAAGGGGTCGATAACTTTACTGGGTGTTTTTTATAGGCCACCCAAGAGTGACAGGGCTATTGAGGAGCAGATAGGGAAGCAGATCCTAGAAAGGTGTGAGAACAGCAGAGTTGTTGTGGTGGGGGATTTTAATTTCCCAAACATCGATTGGCATCTCCAGACAGTGAGGGGTTTAGATGGGGTGGAGTTTGTTAGGTGTGTTCAGGAAGGGTTCTTGACACAGTATGTGGATAGACCTACAAGAGGAGAGGCTGTGCTTGATTTGATATTGGGAAATGAACCTGGTCAGGTGTCAGATCTCTCGGTGGGTTAACATTTTGGTGATAGTGATCATAATTCTATCTCCTTTACATTAGCACTGGAGAGGGATAGGAACAGACAGACTAGAAAGGCATTTACTTGGAGTAAAGGGAATGATGAGGCTCTCAGGCAGGAAATTGGAAGATTAAATTCGGAACAGATGTTCTCTGGGAAAAGTACAGAAGATATGTGGCAAATATTCAGGGGGTATTTGTGTGGAGCTCTGCATAGACATGTTCCAATGAGACAGGGGAGTCATGATAGGATACAGGAACCGTGGTGTACGAAAGCTATAATAAATCTAGTCAAAAGGAAAAGAAAAGCATACAAAAGGTACAGAGAGCAAGGTAATGTTAGAGATCTGGAAGAGTACAAGGCTAAAAGGAAGGAACTTAAGAAAGAGATTAGGAGAGCCAGAAGGGGACATGAGAAGGCCTTGGCGGGCAGGATTAAGGAAAACCCCAAGGCGTTCTGCAAGTATGTGAAGAGTAAGAGGATGAGATACGAAAGGATAGGGCCTATCAAGTGTAGCAGTGGGAATGTGTGTGTGGATCTGGAAGAAATAGCAGAGGTACTTAACGAATAATTTACGTCAGTATTCACCACGGAAAAGGTTCTGGGGGATTGTAGTGGGGACTTGCAGCGGCCTGAAAATCTTGAGCATTTAGATATTAGAAAAGAGGTGGTGCTGAAACTTTTGGAAAGCATCAAGTTAGATAAGTCGCCGGGACCGGATGAGATATACCCCAGGTTGCTGTGGCAGGCGAGGGAGGAGATTGCGGAGCCTCTGACGATGATCTTTGCATCATTGATGGAGATGGGAGAGGTTCCGGAAGATTGGTTGCGGATGTTGTTCCCTTATTCAAGAAAGGGAGTAGGGATAGCCCAAGGAATTATAGACCAGTGAGTCTTACCTCAGTGGTTGGTAAGCTGATGGAGAACATCCTGAGAGGCAGGATTTATGAACATTTGGAGAGGTATACTATGATTAGGAATAGTCAGCATGGCTTTGTCAAGGGCAGGTCCTGTCTTACGAGCCTGATTGAATTTTTTGAGGATGTGACTAAGCACATCGATGAAGGGAGAGTAGTAGATGTCGTGTATATGGATTTCAGCAAGGCATTTGATAAGGTACCCCATGCGAGGCTTATGGAGAAGGTGAGGAGACATGGGATCCAAGGGGATATTGCAGTGTGGATCCAGAACTGGCTGGCCCACAGAAGGCAAAGAGTGGTTGTTGAAGGGTCGTATTCTGAGTGGAGGTCGGTGACCAGTCGTGTTCCTCAGGGATCTGTACTGGGACCCTTACTCCTTGTGATTTTTATAAACGACCTGGATGAGGAAGTGGAGGGGTGGGTTAGTAAGTTTGTGGATGACATGAAGGTTGGAGGTGTTGTGGATAGTTTGGAGGGCTGTCAGAGGTTACAGGGGGACATAGATAGGATGCAGAGTTGGGCTGAGAAGTGGCAGATGCAGTTCAACCCAGATAAGTGTGAAGTGGTTCATTTTGGTAGGTCAAATATGTTGGTGGAATATAGTATTAATGGTATGGCTCTTGGCAGTGTGGAGGATCAGAGGGATCTTGGGGTCCGAGTGCATAGGACGCTCAAAGTGGCGGTGCAGTTTGACTCCGTGGTTAGGAAGGCATATGGTGTATTGTCCTTCATCAATCGGGGAATTGAATTTAGGAGCCGAGAGGTATTGTTGCAGCTATATCGGTCCCTGGTCAGACCCCACTTGGAGTATTGTGCTCAGTTCTGGTCGCCTCACTACAAGAAAGATGTGGAAGCCATAGAGAGGGTGCAGAGGAGATTTACAAGGATGCTGCCTGGAATGCAGAAAAAAAAAGCAGGTTGAGGGAACTCGGCCTTTTCTCCTTGGAGGGACGGAGGATGAGGGGGGACCTGATTGAGGTGTATAAGATGATGAGAGGTATTGATAGGGTAGATAGAGACTTTTTCCAAGGGCTGAATTGGTGGCCACAAGAGGACAAAGGTTTAAGGTGCTGGGGAGTAGATATAGAGGAGATGTCAGGGGTAAGTTTTTTACTCAGAGAGTGGTGAGTGCGTGGAATGGGCTGCTGGAAATGGTGGTGGAGTTTTTCAAGCACCTTAAACCTATGTCCTCTTGTGGCAACCATTTCAGCCCTGGGAAAAAGCCTCTGACTATCCACACAATCAATGCCTCTCATCATCTTATACACCTCTATCAGGTCCCCCCTCATCCTCCGTCGCTCCAAGGAGAAAAGGCAGAGTTTCCTCAACCTGTTTTCATAAAACATGCTCCCCAATCCTGGCAGCATCCTTGTAAATCTCCTCTGCACGCTTTCTATGGCTCTCTGCATCCTTCCTGTAGTGAGGCGACTAGAACTGAGCACAGTACTCCAAGTGGGGTCTGACCAGGGTTCTATATAGCTGCAACATTACCTCTTGGCTCCTAAATTCAATTCCATGATTGATGAAGGACAATGCACCATATGCCTTCTTGACCACAGAGTCAACCTGTGCAGCTGCTTTGAGTGTCCTATGGACTCGGACCCTAAGATCCCTCTGATCCTCCACACTGCCAGGAGTCCTACCATTAATACTATACTCTGCCATCATATTTGACCTACCAAAATGGACCACTTCACACTGATCTGGGTTGAACTCCATTTGCCAATTCTCAGCCTAGTTTGGCATCCTATCTATGTCCCGCTGTAACCTCTGACAGCCCTCCATACTATCCACAACACCTCCAACCTTTCTGTCATCCGCAAACTTACTAACCCATCCCTCCACTTCTTCATCCAGGTCGTTTATAAAAATCACAAAGAGTCAGGGTCCCAGAACAGATCCCTGAGGTACACCACTGGTCACTGACCTCCACGCAGAATACGACCCATCAACAACCACTCTTCGCCTTCTGTGGGCTAGCCAGTTCTAGATCCACATTGCAATCTCCCCTTGGATCCCATGCCTCCTTACTTTCTCAATAAGCCTTGCCTGGGGTACCTTATCAAACGCCTTGCTGAAATCCATATACATTACATCTATCGCTCTTCCTTCATCGATGTGTTTATTCACATCCTCAAAAAATTCAATTGACCTGTCCTTGACAAAGCCATGCTGACTATTACTAATCATATTATTACTTCTCCAAATGTTCATAAATCCTGCCTCTCAGGATCTTCTCTATCAACTTACCAACCACTGAAGTAAGACACACCGGTCTATAATTTTCTGAGCTATCTCTACTCCCTTTCTTGAATAAGGGAACAACATCCGCAACCCTCCAATCCTCCAGAACCTCTCCTGTCTCCATTGATGATGCAAAGATCATCACCAGAGGCTCTGCAATCTCCTCCCTCGCCTCCCACAGTAGCCTGGGGTACGTCTCATTTGGTCCTGACGACTTATCCAACTTGATGCCTTCAAAAATTTCCAGCACCTCCTCTTTCTTCATATCTACGTGCTCAAGCTTTTCAGCCTGCTGCAAGTCCTCACTACAATCACCCAGATCTTTCTCTGTAGTGAAGACTGATGTAAAGTATTCATTAAGTACATCTGCTATTTCTTCCAGGTCTATACACACTTTCTCACTCTTGCACTTGATAGGTCCTATTCTTTTGCGTCTTATCCTCTTGATTTTCACATATTTGTAGAATGCCTTGGGGTTTTCCTTAATCCTGTCTGCCAAGGCCTTCTCATGTCCCCATCTGGCTCTCTAATTTCCTTCTTAAGCTCCTTCCCTTTAGCCTTATACTCTTCCAGATCTCTAACATTACGTAGCTCTCTGTACCTTTTGTAAGCTTTTCTTTTCCTTTTAACTAGATTTATTACCACCTTTGTACACCACAGTTCCTGTATCCTATCGTAACTACCCTGTCTCATTGGAACATGCCTATGCAGAACTTCACACAAATATCCCCTGAATATTTGCCACATTTCTGCCTTACTTTTCCCTGAGAACATCTGTTCCCAATTTAAGCTTCCAATTTCCTGCCTGAGAACCTCATAATTCCCTTTACTCCTACTTATTCTAGTCTGTTCCTATCTCTCTCCAATGCTATTGTAAGGCTAAAATGCTATTTATGATCACTATCACCAAAGTGCTTTCCCACTGAGAGATCTGACACCTGACCAAGTTCATTTCCCAATACCAAATCAAGCACAGCCTCTCCTCTGTAGGCCTATCTACATACTTTGTTAAGAATCCTTCCTGAACACACTTAACAAACTCCACCCCATTTAAACCCCTCGCGTATGGAGATGCCAATCGATATTTGGGAAATTAAAATCTCCCATCACAACAACTCTGTTATTATCACACCTTTCTAGGATCTGTTTCCCTATCTGCTTCTCGATATCCCTGTTACTATTGGGCAGCCTATAAAAAACACCCAGTAAAGTTATTGACGCCTTTCTGTTCCTAACCTCCATCCACAGACTCCGTAGACAATCCCTCCATGATGTCCACCTTTTCTGCAGCCGTGACACTATCTCTGATCAACAGTGCCACTCCTCCACCTCTTTTGCCTCCCACCCTGTCCTTTCTGGCACTTGAAGTAACCATTCCAGTCCCTCAGCCATCCAAGTCTCTGTAATGGCCACCACATTGTAGCTCCAAGTATTTATTCAATCTCTAAGCTCATTTGCCTTGTTCACAATACTCCTTGTGTTAAATACTCCTAGCATTGGTTAAAAGAGGGAACATGTGCTTGGAGGCAAAGGATCTGGGCGAGGTCCTAAATAAGAACTTTGTGTCAATATTCACCAAGAGAAGGATACGGAGTATAGTAAGACATGTAAGAAAAGCCATGTTACAGTAAGGCAAGTAAGGAAGGCAATGTTCCAGTGATGATGGAGGTCTTCAATGTGCAGGTAGACTGGGAAAATCAGGTCAGTAGTGGACCCAAAGAAAACGAATTCATGAAATGTCTTTGAGGTGGCTTTTTAGAGCAGCTTGTGGTAGAGCCCACTAGGGAACAAGCAATTCTGGATTTGGTTGTATGCAATGAGACAGACTTGATCAGGGAGCTTAAGGTGAAGAAACCCTTAGGAGGCAGTGACCATAATGATGGAATTCACCTTGCAGTTTGAAAGGGAGAAGCTGAAATCAGACGAAACCATATTACAGTAATAAAGGGAACTGCAGAGGTATGAGAGTGGAACTGGTCAGAGTTGAGTGGAAGGGACCCTAGCACGGAAGATGATGGAGCAGAAATGGCAGAAGTTTCTGGGAGTAATTTGGGAGACACAGTAGAATTTTATCCCAAGGAAGAAGAAGCACACTAAAGGGAGGATGAGGCAACCATGGCTGACCGGGGAAGTCAGGGACAGCATAAAAAGTAAAGAGAAAGCATACAATATAGTGTAGATTAATGGGAAGTCTTAGGATTGGGAAACCTTTAAAAACCAATGGAGGACAACTAAAAAGGCTAAAAGGGGGGAGAAGATGAAATATGAGGGTTAACTAGCCAATAATAGGAAAGAAGATTGCAAAAGTTTTTTTTCAGATACATAAAGCGTAAGAAAGAGGCAAGAATGGACATTATATTGCTGGAAAATGACGCTGGAGAAATAGTAATGGGGAAACAAAGAAATGGCGGAGGAACTGAATAAGTATCTTGCATTAGTCTTCATATTGGAAGACACCAGTAACGTGCCGGAAATTCAAGAGAGTCAGGTGAGTGTAGTGGTTGTTACTCCAGAGAAGGTGCTGGAGAAGCTGAAAGGCCTGAAGGTGGGTAACTTGCCCGGACCAGATGGACTACACCCCAGAGTTGTGAAAGAGGTAGCTGAAGAGACTGTGGAGACATTAATAGTGATCTTTCAAGAATCACTGGAGTCAGAGGACTGGAAAATCGCAAATATAACCCCTCTGTTTAAGAAGGGAGGGAAGCAAAAGATAGGAAATTATAGGCTGGTTAGCCTGATCTCAGTGGTTGGTAAGATTTTAGAATTTGTTATTAAGGATAAAATTTCAGAATACTTGGAAGTACATGATAAAATGGGGTGAAGTCAGCATGGTTTCATTAAAGAGAGATCTTGCTTGATAAATCTGTTAGAATTCTTTGAGGAGGTAACAAGCAGGTTAAACAAAGGAGAGTCAGTGGATGTTGTTTACTTGGGTTTTCAGAAGGCCTTTGGCAAGGTGTACTTTTCAGGATGGCTGCCGGTGACTTGTGGAATTTCACAGGGTCAGTGTTGGGACCACAACTTTTCACATTATACGTTAATGATCTGGATGAAGGAACTGATGGCATTGAGGCCAGGTTTTCAAATGATACCAAGATAGGTGGAGGGACAGGTAGTGTTCTGGAGGCAGGGAGACTGCAGAAGGACTTGGGCAGTTTAGGAGAGTGGGCAAAGAAGTGGTAGATGGAATACAGTGTAGGGAAGTGTGGGGTTATGCACTTTGGTAGAAAGAATAAAGGTGTAGACTATTTTATAAATTGGGAAAGAATTCAGAAATTGGAGGTGCAAAGGGGCTTGGGAGTGCTAATTCAGGATTCCCTTAATGTTAACTTGCAGGTTGAGTTGGGAATAAGAAAGGCCAATGCATTCATTTTGAGAGGACCAGAATATAAAAGTAAGGATATACTGGCTGCACAGGTTGATAGGGTGGTGAAGAAGGCATATGGCATGGTTGCCTTTATTAGTTGAGGCATTGAATTCAAGAGTCACGAAGTTATGTTGCAGCTTTATAAAACTCTGGTTAGGCTGCATCTGGAGTATTGCAATCAATTCTGGTCACCCTGTTATAGGAAGGATGTGGAGGCTTTGGAGAGGGTGCAGAAGAGGTTTACCAGGATGGTGCCTGGATTAAGTGGGCATGTGCTATGAGAACAGGTTGACAAACTTGGGTTGTTTTCTCTGGAATGGCAGAGACTGAGGACCTGATGGAAGTTTCTTAAGATTATGAGGGGCATAGATAGACAGGCAGTATCTTTTTCCCAGGATCGAAATGTCTAATACTAGAGGGCATGCATTTAAGGTGAGGGGGGTAAGTTCAAAGAAGATGTGCGGGCAAGTTTTTTGTTTACACAGAGTGGTGGGTGCTTGGAATGCGCTGCCAGGGATGGTAGTAGAGGCAAATATGATGGAGGCATTTAAGATGTTCTTAGATAGGCACATGAATATTGCAGAGAATTGAGGGATATGGAATCATGTCGGCAGAAGAGACTAGTTTAGTAGGCTTTTAATTACTAGTTTAATTAGTTCGGAACAACATAGTGGGACAAAGGGCCTGTTCCAGTGCTGTACCTTTCATGTTCTATGTTCTACTGCTTAAGTGCTGGTCAGATGTCATTTGGAATATTGTGAGCCATTTTTAGACCTTGTATCTAATGAAAGATGCGCTGGCCCTGGAAAGGGTCCAGAGGAGATTTACAAAAATGATCCCGGGAATGAAAGGCTTAAAGTATGAGGAGCATTTGATGGGTCTGGGCCTGTAGAGTTGTACAGCACAGAAACAGGCCCTTTGGCCTAACAGGTCTATGCTGATTAAGATGTCCCTTTCAAGCAAGTCCCATTTGCCAGCATTTGGCCCATAACCTTCTAAACCTTTCCAATCCATGCACCTGTCCAATTGTCTTTTTAAAAATTGCTTTGTACCTGCCTCAACCACTTCCTCTGGCAGCTCATTCCACAAAGATATCACCCTTTGTGTATGTATGTATGTATATATATAAAAATCCTATTAAATCTTTCCTCTCTGACCTTAAACCTATGCCCCTAGTTCTCGATTCCCCAACCCTGGGAAAAAGACTGAGTGCATTCACCCTATCTATGCCCTTCATGATTTTTTTACACCTCTGTAAGATCACCTCTCAGTCTCTTGCACTCTAAGAATAAAGTTCTAGCCTGTCCAACCTCTCCCTATAACTCAGTCCCTCAAGTCCAGGTAACATACTTGTAAACCTTTTCTGCACTCTTTCCAGTTTAATAACATCTTTCCTGTAGAAGGGTGACCAAAGTTGAAAACAATACTCCAAGTGCGGCCTGATTAGCATCCTGTACAACTGCACCATGACCCCCCAACCTTTATACTCAGTGCCCTGATTTATGAAGGCCAGAGTGCCAAATGCCGCCTTCACCACCCTGTCTGCCTATGACTCCTCGAACAGAAAACTATGTCAGAATCAGAATTAGGGTTATTATCACTGACATATGTCGTGAAATTTGTTTTGCTGCAGCAGTACAGGGCAAGACCTAAAGACATAAAAATTACTATAAGTTACAAAAGTAAGTAAATAGTGAAAAAGAGGAACAATTAGGTGGTGTTCATGGGTTCATCGACCATTCAGAAATCTGATGGCGGAGGGAAAGAACCTGTTCCTGAAATGTTGAGTTTGGGTCTTCAGGCTTCTGTACCTCGTCCCCGATGGTAGTAACATGAAGAGGGCCTGTCCCAGGTTGTGAGGGTCCTTAGTGATGGATGCCGCCGCCTTGAGGCACTGCCTCTTGAAGATGTCTTCGATGGCGAGGACGGTTGTGCCCATGATGGAGCTGGCTGAGTCTACAACCCCTCTGTAGCCTCTTTCGATCCTGTGCATTGGAGCCTCCATACCAGGCGGATAATGCAACCAGTCAGAATTGCTCTCCACTGTACATCTGTTGAAATTTGTAAGAGTCTTTGGTGACATACCAAATCTCCTCAAACTCCTAACGAAGTAGAGCCACTGCTGTGCTGCCTTCATGATTGCATCAATCCTATCCACTCCTGACCCCTCAATGAGGATTGGTGTGTGTTCTCCCGACTTCCCTTTCCTGAAGTCCACAATCAATTCCTTGGTCTTGCTGATGTTGAGTGCGAGTTTGTTGTTGTGACACCACTCAACCAGCCAACCGATCTATACCTCCTCATCACTGTCTGAGATTCTGCAAACAACAGTGGTGTCATCAGCAAATTTATAGATGGGGTATGAGCTGTGCCTATCCACACAGTCATGAGTGTGGCTAGGCACAGCTCAAACCGTTTAAAGATGGTACCGGAGAGAGAGGTGACTTTTTGTGTGCAGCTCCCAAGGGAATTATAAATACTCCCATGTGTTTGTACTCCAAGATCCCTCTGTTATGCAACACTCCCCAAGGCCCTGCTGTCCACTGCGAAATTCCTACCTAGATTTGACTTTCCAAAATGCAACACCTTGCAGTTATCCAAATTAAACTCGATTTGCCATTCCTCAGCCCACTTACTCAGCTGATCAAGATCCCCCTGTAATTTTTGATAACCTTCTTTATTGTCCACTATACCATCTGTTTTAGTATCATCTGCAAAATCACTAACTATGCCTTCTTATCCAAATCGTTAATATAGATGAACAGAAATGGGCCTGGCACCGACCCCTGAGGCACACCACTAGTCACGGGCCTCCAGTCTGAGAAATAACCTTCTGACATCACCCTCTGCTTTCTACCATCAAGCCAATTGTGTATCCAATTAGCCAGTTCTCCTTGGATTCAATATGATCTAACTTTCCAGAGCAGCCTACCATGTGGAACCTTACCAAAGGCCTTACTGAAGTCATTATAAACCACCCTGCCCTCATAGACTTTCTTGGTCACATCATGGAAAAACTCAATCAAGTTTGGAAGACATGATCTCCCATGCACAAAGCTATGCTGACTACCCCTAATCAACCCCTGTCTTTCCAGATACACATATATCATATCCCTCAGAATCCTCTCCAGTAACTTGCCTACCACAGATGTTAGACTTAGTGGTCTATAATTCCCAGGTTTCTCTTTGCCCCACTTCTTAAATAAAGGCACAACGTTTGCCAACCTCTGGGTCTACCAGTACCTCACCCGTGGCTAACGATGATAGATATATCTCAGCCAGGGCTCCTGCAATTTCTTCTCTAGCATCCCGCAGTGTTCTTGGATATATCTAGTCAGGCCCTGGAGATTTGTCTACCTTCATATCTTTTACGACATCTAGCACCTCTTCTACTGTAATGTGGACTATCTGCAAGACCTCCCCATTTACTTTTCATAGCTCCAAAGTCATCTTGCCTTTGTGGTAAAAGCAGAGGAGAGATACTCATTAAGGACCTTTCCCATCTCCTGCAGCTCCACACAAAGATGTCCCCTTTGGTCTTTGAGGGGCCTTACTCTGTATTTGTTTTTTTCCATTAATATATTTATAAAAACTCTTTGGATTCTACTTAATTTTCTCTGCCAAAGCTATCTCATGCCCCCTTTTCACCCTCCTGATTTCCTTCTTGAGTAGAGTCCCGCATCCCCTAAACTCCTGGGATTTGCTTGATCTCAGCTGCCTGTACCTGACCCATTTTTCCTTCTTTTTCCTGGCCAGGGCCTCAATATCCCTCGTCATCCAGGGTTCCCTATTCCTGCCAGCCTTGCCCTTCTCTCTAACGGGAACATGCAGACCTTGAGCTCTCACTATCTCACCTTTAAAAGCCTCCCACTTGCCTGTGGTTCCTTTGCCCACAAACAACCTACTCCAACCAACCTTTGTAAACTCCTTTCTCATATCATCAAAAATCACCCTGCCCCAATTTAAAACTTGAATCTATGGACCAGCTCTGTCCCTTTCCATAACTAGTTTAAAACTAATGGTCATTGGTCCCAAGGTCCCCACTGTCACCTGAGTCACTTGCCCCGCTTTATTACCCAAGAATAGGTTAAGCTTTGCCCTCTCCCTCATAGGGCCCTCTATATATTGCCAAAGGAAGCTTTCCTGAACGCACTTAACAGATTCCACCCCACCTAAGTCCTTAATGGTATGGCAGTCCTAGTCTATATTAGGAAAGTTAAAATCCCCTACAATGACAACCCTATTATTCTTGTAACTCTCCACAATCACCCTGCATATTTTGTTCTTCTAATTCCCATTGACTATTTGGGGGCCTATAGTACCATAGAACAGTACAGCACAATACAGGCCCTTCGGCCCACAATGTTGTGCCGACCTTTAAACCTCACCTCAGACTATCTAACCCCTTCCTCCCACATATCCCTCTATTTTACATTCCTCCATATGCTTATCTAGCAACCTCTTGAATTTGACCAATGTACCTGCCTCCACCACCACCCCACACAGTGCATTCCATGGCCCAACTGCTCTCTGGGTAAAAAACCTTCCTCTGATATCTCCCTTGAACTTCCCACCTATTACTTTAAAGTCATGCCCTCTTGTATTGAGCATTGGTGCCCTGGGAAAGAGGCACTGGCTGTCTACTCTATCTATTCCTCTTAATATTTTGTACACCTCTACAATCCCAACAATGCGATCATACCCTTCTTATTTCTCAGCTCCACCTATAAAGCCTCACTAGATGATCCTTCAGTAATTTCTTCTCTGACTACTGCTGTGACATTCCTGTTAATGAGAAATGCAACTCTCCTTCCTCTCTTTCCTCTGCTTCTAACCTGCCTAAAGCATCTGTACCCTGGAACATTAAGCTGCCAGTTGATTTAAGTTCAGAAGGATGAGAGGGGATCTCGTTGAAACGAGTATTGAAAGGCCTGGATCTAGTGGATGTGGAGAGGATGCTTCCATCAGTTGAAAAGTCTAGGATCTGAGTGCACATTTTCAGAATAAGGGGATGTCCTTTTGGAACTGAGATGAAAAGGAATTTCTTCAGCCAGTGGGTGGTGAATCTGTGGAATTTGTTGCCACAGAGGGCTGTAGATGCCAAGTCATTGGGTTTATATAAAGCAGAGATTGATAGATTCTTGATTGGTAAGGGGGTTAAATGTTATGGGGAGAAGGTGGAAGAATGGGGTTGAGAAAAGAATAAAAGATCAGCCATAATTAAATGACGGAGCAGACTCGTTGGGCAGAATGGCCTAATTCTGCTCATATATCTTATGGTCTTATGGATAGTGAGATCAGTGTGGAGCATGCCAATGTGCTCAGGCATTTTGAGACAAAGAAGGAGGTGGTGGTGGGTCTCCTAAAGAACATTGTCCCTAGGGCCTGATGGGATATACCCCAGGTTATTGAGAGAGACAAGAGATGAGATTGCTGGGGCCTTGACCAAGATCTTTGTGTCCTCTCTATCCATAGGCAAGGTCCCAGAGGACTGGTGAGTAGCTATGTTTTTGCTTTGTTCAAGAAGGGAAATAGGGTTAATCCTGAACACTATAAACTGGTGAGTCTCACATCGGTGGTAGGGAAGATATTGGTGAGGATTATTAGGGATAGGATTTATGACAATTTGGAAAAGCATAGCCTATTTATTGACAGTCAGCATGGCTTCATGTGGAGCAGATTATGTCTTACTTGATTGAGTTTTTTTGAGGAGGTGACCAAGGTGATTGATGAAGGTAGAGCTGTGGATGTTGCCTCCATGGATTTCAGTAAGGCATTTGATAAACCCCCTTATGGTAGGCTCATCCAGAAGATGAAGATGCATGGGATCCGTGGTAACTTGGATGTTTGGATTCAGAATTGGCTTGCCCATTGAAGACAGAGGATAGAAGTAGATGGGTCTTATTCTGGCTGGAGGTCCATGACTAATGGTGTTCAGCAGGGATCTGTACTGGGACCTCTGCTGTTTGTGATACATACAGTATAAATGACTTGAATTAAAACGTAGATGGGTAGGTTGGTAAATTTGCAGATGACACAGATTGGTGGCGTTGTGGATAATATAGAAGGTTGCCAAAGGATACAGTGGGATATAGATCAATTGCAGATATGGGCAGAGAAGTGGCTGATGGAGTTTAATCTGGGCAAGTGTGAGGTTTTGCACTTTGGGAGATCAAATGTAAAGGGCAAGTACACAGTTAATGACAGGACCATTAACAGCATTGAGATACGGAGGGACCTTGGGGTCTAAGTCCATAGTGAGAAAGGACATTTAGTTCCTGTGTTTTACAGCTGCTAAAGAGACAGGATGCTGCAAGTGCTTAAAAATCAGGACAGCTTCATACAAACATGGTTCAGCAGGACAGGAAGATATTTAATTGGGGAAGGGCAAATTATGAGGCTATAAGGCTAGAACTGGTGAGTGTAAACTGGGATCACATCTTTGAAGGGAAATGTACTATGGAGATGTGGTCGTTGTTCAGGGATCTCTTGCAGGATGTTAGGGATCAACTTGTCCCAGTGAGGCAGAGAAAGAATGGCAGGGCAAATGAACCATGGGTGACAAGAGAGGTGGAACATCTAGTTAGGAGGAAGAAGGCAGCATACATAAGGTGTAGGCAGCAAGGATCAGATAGGGCTCGTGAGGAATATAGAGTAGCAAAGAAGGAACTTAAGAAGGGGCTGAGGAGAGCAAGAAGGGGTCATGAAAAGGCCTTGGCGAGTAGGGTTAAGGAAAACCCCAAGGCATTTTTCACTTATGTGAGGAGCAGAAGGATGACGAGAGTAAAGGTAGGACCGATTAGAGACAAAGGTGGAAAGATGTGCCTGGAAGCTGTGGAAGTGGGTGAGGTCCTCAATGAATATTTCTCTTCAGTATTCACCAAGAAGAGGGGCCTTGATGACGCTGAGGACAGTGTTGGTAAGGTTAATGTTCCAGAGCATGTGGAGAGAGGATGTGTTGGAGCTGTTAGAAAATATTAGGATTAGGACAGATAAGTTCCTGGGGCCTGACGGAATATTCCCCAGGCTGCTCCGAGAGGTGAGGGAGGAGATTGCTGAACCGTTGTCCACGGGAATGGAGGGTGGCAAATGTTGTCCCTTTATTCAAAAAAGGTAGTAGGGATAGTCCAGGGAATTATAGACCAGAGAGCCTTACATCTATAGTGGGCAAGCTGTTGGAAAGGATTCTTAGAGATAGGATCTACGAGCATTTAGAGAATCATGATCTGATTGGGGACAGCCAGCATAGCTTTGTGAAGGGCAGATCATGTCTCACAAGGCTGATAGTGTTCTTTGAGGAGGTGACCAGGAAGATTGATGAGGGTAGTGTAGTAGATGTGGTCTACCTGGATTTTAGAAAGGCATTTGACAAGGTTCCACATGGTAGGGTTCTTCAGAAGTCAGAGGGCATGGGATCCAGGGAAGCTTGGCCGTGTGGATTCAAAATTGGCTTGCCTGTAGAAAGCAGAGGGTTGTGGTGGAGGGAGTGCATTCAGATTGAAGGGCTGTGACCAGTGGTGTCCCACAAGGATTGGTTCTGGGACCTCTGCTTTTCGTGATTTTTATTAATGACTTAGATGAGGGGGTAGAAGGGTGGGTTGGCAAGTTTGCAGATGACACAAAGGTTGGTGGTGTTGTGGATAATGTAGAGGATTGTCGAAGATTGCAGAGGGACATTGATAGGATGCAGAGCTGGGCTGAGAAGTGGCAGATGGAGTTCAATCCAGAGAAGTGTGAGGTGGTACACTTTGGAAGGACAAACTCCAGGGCGGAATACAAATTTAATAGCAGGATTCTGGATAGTGTGGGGGAGCAGAGGGATCTGGGGGTTCATATCCACAGATCCCGGAAAGTTGCCTCACAGGTGGATAGGGTAGTTAAGAAAGCTTATGGGATGTTAGCTTTCGTAAGTCGTGGGATCGAGTTTAAGAGCCACAAGGTAATGATGCAGCTCTACAAAACTCTGGTTAGACCACACTTAGAGTACTGTGTCCAGTTCTGGTTGCCTCATTATAGGAAAGATGTGGAAGCATTGGAAAGGGTGCAGAGGAGATTTACCAAGATGCTGCCTGGTTTAGAGAGTATGGATTATGAGGAAAGACTATGGGAGGAAAGACTCTTTGGAGAGAAGGAGGATGAGAGGAGACATGATAGAGGTGTACAAAATATTAAGAGGAATAGATAGAGTAAACAGCCAGCGCCTCTTTCCCAGGGCACCAATGCTCAATACAAGAGGGCATGGCTTTAAAGTAATGGGTGGGAAGTTCAAGGGAGACATCAGAGGAAGTTTTTTTTCACCCAGAGAGTGGTTGGGGCATGGAATGCACTGCCCGGGGCAGTGGTGGAAGCAGGTACTTTGGTCAAATTCAAGAGGTTGCTAGATAAGCATATGGAGGAATTTAAAATACAGGGATATGTGGGAGGAACGGGTTAGATAGTCTGAGGCGTGGTTTAAAGGTCGGCACAACATTGTGGGCTGAAGGGCCTGTATTGTGCTGTACTGTTCTCTGATTCTATGAAACTTGGGTTGTTTTCTCTTGAGTGGTGGAGGCTGAGGGGAGACCGGATAGAAGTTTATAAAATGATGAGAGGCATAGATAGAGTAGACCGTGAGCATCTTTTTCCCAGGGTAGAAATGTCTAATACTAGAGGGCATGGATTTAAGGTGAGAAGGGGAGAGTTCAAAGGACTTTACATAGAGAGTGAGGGGTGCCTGGAATGGGCTGCCAGGGGTGTACGATAGAGGCATTTAAGAGGCTCTTAGAATGGAGAGATATGGACCATGTTCAGGCAGAAGGGATTAGGTGTCATTAGCTTAATTAGTTCAGCACAACATTTTGGGCCGAAGGCCCTGTTCCTGTGCTGTACTGTTCTATGTACCTTGTGTTTGTGTGGTTGGTGCTCTGTTCATTGGTTACAGTATCCAGTGCTAAAACCTGTGCAATGCAGAGTAGGCGTTTGCCAGAATTCTAGGCTTTGTGGATTTTGGCTAAGCTCTAGCAAGACTCTTTTTAAGATGTTTTAGAATTAACATAACTCCTGGAAGCCTTTTGAATAACAGAAGATGTCTCCTAGAATCATATTAAAGATGATCCACAACAATCTATTTTGTTCCTAAAAAAAAGTATTCTGCCTCTTGGAATGCTGAGAACTGGCAGAATGAATGCTGTTTTGTTTCCAGAATACAGAACAGACTCCAGCTCTGTCCTTCAGATAAGCAGTTTGATGTGACAATGTGAACCCAGAGAGCTGTCTTATCTGAACATCATTTAAAATCCAGAAAGAGCTGCAGATGCATCCTCACATTATCCACATAATTCATTTGAAGAAAGAAAACAGAAAAAAAAAATTAACAGAGCTTGTAAAATATTTTGCAAAGGATTTAAATACGTAAACAAAGAGAGCATGCTATGGAAAAGCATTTCATAGTGTTCTGATAAACATGGCCATGTCTGGTTATCCTGTTTAAATATATAATTTACTGAACCATGTTTGTATGAAGCCATCCTGATTTTTACGCACTTGTAGCATCCTGTCTCTTTAGCAGTTGTAAAACAAAGGAACTAAACGTCCTTTTCCATACTGAGCTGTGGAAGAATGTTATATGGTAGTGATTTTTCAGGTTAGATATTACCTGCCAAGAAACTATCGAGTGTTTATTGGAAGTTTCAGCTCTGCAGTTTCAGACCTGGATCACAGAATAGGATCATGGATACAGGAACTTTTGGCCCAACTTGTCCATGCCGACCAATATGCCCATCTGAACCAGGCCCATTTTCCCATGTTTGCCCTATAAACTTTTCCTATCCATGAATGTGTCCAAACATCTTTTAAACAGTTGTAAGTGTTCCTGTCTCTGCCACTTCCTCTGACTGCATGCTCCATACCCACCACCTGTATGAAAAAACCTGTCCTCTGGTCCCCTTTAAATCTTTCCACTCTCAACTTAAATCTATGCCCCTCTAGTTTTAGACTCCCCTACCCTGGGGAAAAAGACTGTGACCATTCTCCCTCATTATTCACCCTTGTATGCCCTTCATTATTTTATAAACCTCTATAAGGTCACCACTCTGCCTCCTGCATTCTGGGAAAACAGTCCCAGCCCATCCAGTCTCTCCTTATAACTAAAGCCTTGCAGTCTGGACAACATCCTTGTGAATCTTTTCTGCACCCTCTCTAGCTTCATCACATCCTCCCAATAGTATGGTGACCAGAGCTGCCCATAATATTCTGTGCAGTCTTGCCCAGAGTATTATACAGCTGTAAAGATGACATCCCAATTACACCACCAATTCTGGTGTCATCTACAAACTTACTAATCATGCCACCTACATTCACATCCAGATCATTAATATTAATGACAAACAACAGTGGACCTAACACCGATCCCTGCGGCACACCACTGGTCACAGGCTTCTAATCTGAAAAGCGACCCACCGCTGTCACCCTCTGCCTCCTATCACTAAGCCAATTTTGTATCCAATTGGCTAGCTCACTCAGGATCCCATGTGATCTAACTTTCCAGAGCAACCTGCCATGCGGGACCTTGTCAAAGCCCTTGCTAAAGTACATGTAGACAAGCTCTCGTGAATCCTCTTGGTTGCCTCTTCAAAAAAAAAGCTCAATCAAGTGTGCGAGACCTGATTTCCCATGCACAAAGCCATGCTAACTGTCCCTTATCAGTCTTTGCCTTTCTAAGTACTAATACTGTACATACTGGGGATCTGATCTGATCCCCAGTTCCACCCTCTGCTCAGTGGTGAGTTCAGGGACATTTTATAACTGACTGAGCCAAGAGAGTGGCAATTTGTATCTTGCTTCTTAAGTTTATGCTAGGTGCTGCTGGTATAGAAACTGTAGCAGCATCAATTTGATTAGCATCATCAACAAACAAAAATCTTAGCTGAGCTTACCTTAGTTGGTTTCTCTGTATATTTAGTTTTTAAAAAAAATTACCTAGTTAATTAATCAGTTAAATTAAGTGAAATTGTAAGTATTTTTTGAAAAATTGCCTATCAGGACCATTTTAAACAGTGACAGCCTTTGACAGCAGAGTCTGTGAGGGTGGTGCTGAGGGGACCTTGGGATGTTGTGACTGGATGCATGATCACTTTGTGCAGTCTGAACAGTTGTGGAACTGAGGCCTTAAAAGATCTCAGAGTTGCGTGGCTGCAAAAGGTTATCTGGGGTCTTGAGGTTGAGTATGGGTGGTAAAACAGATTATATATAAGTCATTTTCTTGGGTATAAGATGCTGAAAGTAATTCAAATTTAACTGAGATCTCTGCTAAGGAAACTGCTACACCAATTTCGCATTCTACCTGAGTCCTTCAATTCATTACTTAGTTTTGCTTGCAGAAAGGATGAATGCATAATTTGGTTCATCACAGTATTCCTTCTGTTCCATGGTTTTAAAGAATTGCCCAAGAATCATGCCTCCACACTGAACTTTAGTTGAATGTGAAATAGTATATCTTGTTGAAAATGACTTTATTCTAAGGTGTAAAGTGCCAGACAACGTAGCCTGAAGTATCAGTGACTCAGCACACTGCTCATATGTGGCTACAGAAAATACATCAGTCTAAAATTCCACTTGATTATAAAATTAAAACCAGAGCCAAAAACAACCAGACCACAGCTAATCTAAACCCAACTCAAGCCTGAGTACTGATAATTTTTTTCTATTCCTTCCCATTGTAAGAACAGAATTCACATTTGGCAATACCAAGTGGTAAGCCAAACTGCATGGCACAACTGGCCTGTCCAGAGCCTGAATGTTTTACCTGACCTGAACTGAACCCAGTACATAAAGTGGGATCCTGTCTGGATGGGGATGGGAATCCTCTCCAGCAGAAAAATCAGAGGGAAAAATCAGAGTAAGTGGGGGGGAGGAATGACAAATAGAGTTTAATTTGGATAAGTGTGGGGTGTTGCATTTTGGAAAGTCAAATTCAGGTAGGACTATCATAGTGAAAGGCAGGGCCTTGAAGTCTGTAGAACAGAGGGATCTTGGAGTACAAGTACATTGCTCACTGAAAGTAGAGTCACAGGTAGACAGGGTGGTGAAGAAGGCTTTTGGCACGCTAGCCATCATTTGTTGGAGCATTGAGTATAAAAGTTAGGAGGTCATGGTGCAGTTGTACAGGACGCTGGTGAGGCCGCAGTTGGAGTATTGTGTTCAGTTTTGGTTGCCCTGCTATAGGAAAGACGTTATTAAACTAGAAAGAGTGCAGAAAATATTTACAAGGAATTTGCCAGGACTTGAGTGACTGAGTTATAGGGAGAGGTTGGACAGGCTAGGACTTGATTCCTTGAAGTGTAGGAGACTGAGAGGTGATCTTATAGAGGTGTACAAAATCATGAGGGGCATAGATGGGGTGATCTTTCTCCCAAGGTTGGGAAATCAAAAACTAGAGGGTTAGAGGGTTTAAGGTGAGAGGGTAAAGATTTAATAGGAACTTAGGGGGCAACTTTTTTACACAAAGGATGGTATCTATGTGGAATGAGCTGCCAGAGGAAGTGGTTGAGGCAGGTACAATAACCACTTTTAAAAGACAGATAGACAGGTACATGGATTGGAAAGGTTTAAAGGTTATGGGCCAAATGCTGGCAAATGGGACTAGCTTGGATGGGGCAGCTTGGTCAGCATGGACCAGTTGGGCCGAAGGGCCTGTTTCTGTGCTGTATGACGATGAATATTTTTTCTGTTTAACATTTTGAAAATGGCCAATTATTATCATTGGAATATTATAGAAAACTGCTGTACAAGTAGGCTTTGTGACTATTACATATAATTTCTAGGAAAATTTAAATAAATAAGCAATTCCCCTGGTGATCTTCTTTATTGTGAAATGGGGAAAATGGCATATTAGTTCTGTCTGTGCTCTTGTAACAATTATTAACATATAAATTGTTGTAGTGGAGAGGAAAACAAGTGTAGAGACACTAGCAGGAAGGCAGTGCATCAATGGGGTAAATTGTCATCAGTCTCAGTGCTGACTTCAGTGAATGAAAAGTGCAAAGGCAAGTCCATTTGAGGGCTGATACCTTTGCATGTACTTGGTTGGAGGAACCAAAGATAAATTTCTTCTCTAAGGTGTCTGATCAATTTGTGCTTGAGCATTAATTGATCATTACAAATGTTATCTGCATATGTGTATACAATTTATTAAAACAGCTTATTTCTTTTACAGTGAAATTAATGATTTGGGAAAGGGTCTTGTTGTTGAAGTATGGGACAAAGGCTTGATATGGGATGCTCTTCTGGGCACTGTATGGATTCCTCTCAGAAATATTGAACATGCAACTGAGGTAAGTGATTTTAAAATCTAAGTGATGAAAATATAACATTTGAATCTTGAAGCAAAAAATTTCTGCTCAGTTCATTGTCAGAAGTGTTTAGCAAAGCTGTCGTGCTGCATCTGAATTGTAAAAGGAATTCTTTCTCATTTATCCTGAAATTTATAATATAAGTAAAAAGAACATTTTTATATTGCACCCAACTTTGCCATTTACTTTGCATCAAGGTGAACCTGGCAGTGATATATTGAATAAAATTGCATACAATTCATTGACTAATTTGAAACTATCCTAGTTTCAATTTGTGAAATTGTTTTATTGATGAAATGTGCTTTTGGCAAACTACCATAATATTTCTACATTGGGGTAATTTATGGTCACCGAATAACTGACCAACCAGCGCATCTTTGAGATGTGAGAAGAAAATAGAACACTCGGGGGAAATCCATGCGGTTATAAAGATGATGTGCAAACTCCACACAGGCAGCAATGGGGTGAGATTGAATCTGGGCCACAGGAGCTGTGAGGCAGCAGCACCACCTGCTGTACTGCCACTGTGCAAGATTAGTCTGTTGCCTGCTCCCTTACCTGTTTGTTCAGTAAAAATCAATCATCCTTTGATTTAAAATTAACAATCCCTTCTTTGCGGGAAATGTGCATTGATCCCTTTAGAACTTTGGTCATGTGTAATTCTATGTCTTTAGCTGGCCACTGAGTGAAAACGTGGCAGCTTTATTTCTTTGCATTAAATTAAATCTGTCTTCTGTGTGCTAGTTTAGCTGATTATACATGCATTCTTTATTCTTTTACTGTGTGCTTAATCTTCCCAATTTTATTTGTAAGCAAATTTGAATAATATACTTCCAGAGGGCCAAATTCAATTAATTGTACTCAGTGTACAAAAGTGGATCAGGACTTCTTTTAATGATCTCTTGATTCAAAAATAGTTGAGGGTAAATTACATTTTGCTTGGAATGGCTCTCTATTTACCTGTTCCTTCTGATGCATTACTGCAGCTTTCCTGCTGACAACAAAACAGTATAATCAACGGATTTGGCTGAAAAATGAAGTGTTGAACTTTCGAACTGAAATGATGCTGTTGAATTTGCTTCTTCTCAGAAATAATAACAGTACAAATAAAATCAGTGACGTTAGCTGCAGTTTTCCAGCATAGCCAGTGAACTATAGATTCTATGTATATATTAAGAGTAAAAGGCTGGCTAGGGAGAGAAAAGGTGCCCTAAGGATCAACATGGCTGTCTATGTGTGGAGCCACAGGAGATGGGTGAGATTTTTAATGAATATTTCTCATAACTTTTTACTGTGGAGAAAATAATGGATGCTAAAGAAATGAGGGAAATAACTTGTGATGTCTTGGACTGCATACAGATTACAAGGGAGGAGGTATTGGTGGCCTTAAAGTGCATTAAGGTGGACCAATCTCTAGGGCCTGATTGCGTGCATCCTCAGAACTTGTGGGAAGCTAGGAAAGAAACTGTGGAGGCCCTTGCAGAAATATTTGCTTCATCTTTAGACACGGGTGAAGTTTTGGAAGACTGGAGGATGGCTAATGTTATACTGCTATTTAAGAAGGGCAGCAAAGACAAGCCAGCAAACTACAGGTCAGTGAGTCTGACATCAGTGGTGGGTAAGTTACTGGAGGGAATTCTGAGAGACGGGATCTACCAGCATTTGGATAGACAAAGTCTGATCAGGGATAGTCAGCGCAGCTTGTGCGTGAGAAATCATGTCTGACAAATCTGTGAGAGTTTTTCGAAGAGGTAACTGAGAGGATAGGGCAGTGAATGTTGTCATTTGGACTTTAGCAAGGCCTTCGACAAGGTCCCACATAGATTGAAGGGTGACCTTATAGAGGTGTATAAAATCATGAGGGGTATGGATAGGGTGAAAGCATATAGTGTTTTTTCCAGGGAAGGGGAACTAAAAACTAGAGGGCATGGGTTTAAGGTAAGAGGGGAAAAATTTAAAAGGGACCTGAAGGGCAATGTCTTCACACAGCGGCTGGTGTGTACATGGAATATGCTGCTCGAGAAAGTGGTTGAGGCAGGTACAATAAAAACATTCAAAAGATTTGGATAAGTACGTGGATAGGAAGGGTTTAGTGGGATACGGGGGCAAATGGGACTAGCTTGATCGGCACCATGTTGGCATGGACAAGTTGTGCTGTACACTTTATTACTCTTAATTCTATGATCATGGTAGATGGCAGCTTTTGGAATTTCTTGGAGATGAGCAAAGTTGTAAAGAAGTGCATCACCAAATGGCAACTTGCTATGGTTTCAAATTGTGAGCCTTTCCCCTGAAATGTACAAAATTTAACCATTTTCAATATGAGGATCCATTCCTCATGTTGGATATTTAGATGTCTGGCATTTTTTTAGCTCGGGGGGATTTTAAAAACTATTTTTCTACTTAAAACAGTAGTATATGTCACTACTCTGTTACCAAATTTAATATATTCCTTCAAAATGCTATCCAGTAACCCAAGGGCTTATAGATACAATAAAATATTGTCCAAACATTGAAAGATGCATATACACATGTCCTGGGCCCAGCACATGGATACAATCACAAGGAAGGCATGCCAGCCTTTCTTATAAGGTTAAGGAGATTTGGTATGCCACTGAAAACTCTCTCAAACTTCTAAAAAATGTTCTGTTGAAAGTATCCTGACTGGTTGCATCATGTTCTGGCATGGCAATTCGAATGCACTGGAACATAAGAAGCTGCAAAGAGTAGTGGACTCAGCCCAATACATCACTGGCACATCCCTCCCCACCATTGGTAGTATCTACATGAGGTGCTGCCTCAAGAAGGCAACATCTATCATCAAAGATCCTCATCGTCCCGGTGCCATCTTCTTGCAGCTGCCATTGGGGAGGAGGTACAGAAGCCTGAAGTCCCACACCACCAGGTTCAAGAATGGCTACTTCCCTTCAACAATTCAGTTCTTGAATCCACTTGCATAATCCTAGTCACTACTTGAGTATAGCAGCATGTGACCACTTTGACTACTTTGCACTATGATGGACTTTTTTTTGTTGTTCTAGTTGTGTTCTTGTATAATTTTGTATAATTTATGTTTAATTTATGTTTTTCTTATGAATGTTGTATATCTGATGCTGCTTGTGCTTGTGATGCTGCTGCAAGTATGTTTTTTCATTGCACTTTGTGCATACATGTACTTGTGCATACGACAACTAACTCAACTTTGACTCGAACGGAAATTTATCTGAATTTTGTAGCTTGTACATTAACAAAAACCTGATTTTGTGAGAATGGCTTTGTATCTTGAAGCTGTTTTTTCCAGATCATGTATGTGTTCATACTGTAATCCTGAAGGTACAGCTGAATAATGTGGTCTCTCTGTCTTATTAAGTTGTCACAGACCATCTGGAACATTCAACATGCTACCTTAAAAGCTCAACATGTACATAGTTTAAGTGTGCTGCCTTTGAAATAAACTACTGTGTCTTTGGATGGAATACTGTTGTCAGTTTGTAAAGTTTTCACATTGAGGATGGTGGTTTTTCTCAGAATTGCTGAAGGGCTTAGACTGGCTTTTCAAGTTTTTGATGAATTTGTAGCACTTAAATTGATCTTTTTTTCTGTGTTTTCCTTCAAAGACTTCCAAGGAATATCATTTGTCCAAGGTGTCTGCTTGGAGTGGTGGAAATGTGTGGTACAGCAAGCCCCAGAGGCAGTGCTGATTTTTACATGCACCATGTTTAGCTGTGTCACAGTTGAATAGGACTGGGGTAACTTGCAATGCTCCAACAGGAGCATTGCCAGGTATGACTAAGTTTATGAACCATTCATCTTAAATATCAAATGAATGGACATATTCTTTAAGATGAATAATCTCATGGAGATTGAAGGAGAAGGTGATATTGTGAAATCCCAAAAGAATGTGGCATGTTAATGTTCCTGTTAAAAGAAAATCAAGACTCTTGGCATGGGCTGAGCCAAAAGCAAATGGCATATGAACTTCAACCATGATAGTCAGCTGGACCTGACCATGCACATGAACAAAGGGCCCTGCTCATACTGCAAGTAATCTTGTGAACTTGTCTTCACTCAAGGTCTTCAAGGCCGAGATGGATAAAATCTTACAAGGAATGGATCATTGCTCATTTAACCAAGATGATCTGTTAAATGCACAGAAAAAGAAAATATTCTGATATTGGAAGAACTGTTCCAGAGATAATATGAGCACAAAACGAACATGAAGTGAATCAAACGAACACAACTGTATCTTAGTTTGAAGATTACAACCAGTGAAGGCAGAGACCAGCATCAATGGGCTGAATATATAGTGGAGCTAAAGGTTGTTTCTTGGGATGATTCATTATTATGCTCAATTGTTTTTTTAAGCATAGATTCGCTACTCTCTCTGTATCCATGTGTGTGTCCATACTGGGATTCTGATCAGTGAGGAGTATCATGTGGCAGGCTAGCTTTGCAGAGCTGTAACATCATCACAGATGGTCTGGAACATTCAGTCTGGCTTAAAGTCTCAATACATAAATAGTTCTAAGTGTGCTATCTTTCAACATAAGTCGCTACCACTTTAGAATATTTATACTGTCTTATTACCTTTGTGAAGACACTACAGCTTTGAATTATTGGGGGCAATTAAGATTGAGCTGAATTTTATTTCAGAGGCATTGCTGTCTGTTTCTGTGCCTGTGTCTTTTTAAATTTAAAACATTTTGTGCAATATTTCATGAATGTTTCCAGTTAACAACAAAGAAATCAGTTCCACCAGCACAAGAATGAGTCAGAACCTTCTTGTACTGCTAACCTACATGGAGGTAAAATTGTACTTGTCTTGGATCCACCTGTTTGCTGCTTAACTCCATCAAATGCTAACTAGTGGGGCCCTGCACAGTAGAGGGGTCTGGAGCATCATGTGAGTGGCTCAAAACAAAACTTTCCTGTGAATCAGCTGTTTTTCTTTTATTTATAGCCAACTGATTCATGCTTGCTTTGCCAGCTGTCAAACCTGTCAAGAAATATGAATATTGATATTGGTTTACATTGTCACTTGTACCAAGGTACAGTGAAAAACTTGTCTTGCATACCGATCGTACAGATCAATTCATTACGCAGTGCATTGAGGTAGTACAGGGTAAAAATAATAACAGAGTACAGAGTAAAGTGTCACAGCTACAGGGAAGTGCATTGCAGGTACACAATAAGGTGCAAGGTCCTAACAAGTTAGATTGTGAGGTCAAGAGTCCATCTCATCTTATAAGGGAACTGTTCAATAGCCTTATCACAGTGGGATAAAAGCTGTCCTTGAGCCTGGTGGTATGTGCCCTCAGGCTTCTGCCTAATGGCAGAGGAGAAAAGAAAGAATGACCCGGGTGGGTGGGGTATTTGATTATGTTCCTACATTCAGAAAGATTTAAGAATTATTTTTAAAAATTAATTAAAAATTAAAAAAATGAAAAACAAAAATACTTAAACTCAAATTATGGCACGGTAGCATAGCGGTTAGCGCGACGCTATTACAGCACCAGCGATCGGGGTTCGATTCCTGTCGCTGTCTGTAAGGAGTTTGTATGTTCTCCCATGTCTGTGTGGGTTTCCTCCGGGTGCTCCGGTTTCCTCCCACATTCGAAAGACGTACGGGTAGGTTAATTTGGGGGTTTAAAATGGGTGGCGCTGACTCGTTGGGCCAAAAGGCCTGTTACAACGCTGTAAATAAAAAAAATAAATGAACATGTACTTTATTTTTCTCTCAATAGTTCCTCTCTTTTGAAATTAATAGACCAGGCATGAGAAGAGTAAGTGTAATTGGGCACTAGGTCATTGGTCGGATCTACCTCTGTAACTGCTGAGCAATTGCATTAAACTTGTTTTCCACTACTGGGGACCACAAAGCATCCTGTGTTTAAGGCACAGTTGGGGATGAGTTAGCAATTTCATGACTTGCCAGTTTGTCACCAAGTCCAGGATTCCCACACAATGTAAGGAAGGATAGGCAGGAACTCGGGGCTATAAGCAACATGACAGATGGATTGGGATGAGTTTATTTCAGTGCAAGGAATGTTAAGAGTAAGGGTGATGAACTTAGTTCCTCTGTACTGATCCATGGTCTATGATGTTGTTGCAATGACAGAAACCTGGTTGACAGAGGGACAAGATTAATGTTCCAAGGTTTGGATGTTTTAGAAGAGATAGGGAGGGGTTGCATTACCAGAAAGGGACAATATCACAGCTGCACTCAGAGGGGAAGAAATAGCTCATTGACCGAATCTGTGTGGGTAGAACTCAAAAATTAGAAAGGTGCCATCATTCTGATGGGTTTATTCTATAGACCCCCGAATAGCCATAGGGACACTGAGGAGCAGATATACAGGCAGATTATGGAAAGGAGCAAAAACAACAGGGTTATCATTGTGGGTGACTTCAACTTCCCCAACATACACTGAGAATTCCTTAGTGCAAAAGGTTTAAATGGAGCAGAATTTGTTCGGTGTGTCCAGGTGGGTTTCTTGAAGCAGTATGTGGGTAGTCCAACTGGAGGGGAGGCTATACTGGGGAATGAGCCTGGCCAGGTGACTGACCTTTCAATGGGTGAACACTTGGGAAATAGTGATCACAACCCCTTAACCTGTGGATAAGATAAGAGTGGATGTTGCAAGAAAGTATTCAATTGGGGGAGTGCAAAATATTAGGGCATCAGATGGGAGCTAGGGAGAGTTAATTGGGAAGAGTTGTTTTTGGGCAAATCCACCTCTGACATATGGTGGTTGTTTAAAGACCAGCTGCACAGAGTTCATGACTGGTTTGTTCCGAGGGAAGGACAAGGATAGCAAGGCATGGGAACCTTGGATGATGAGAGAGGCAGTTAATTTAGTTAAGAAGAAGAACGAAGCGTACATAAGGCTTAGGAAGCTGGAATCAAACAGGGCGTTTGAGGACTGTATAGGAGCCAGAAGGGGACATGACAAGGGACTTTGGAGAGCAAGAAGGGGTCCTGAAAAGTCCTTGGTGAGTAGGATTAAAGAGAATCACAAGGCATTCTACACATACATCGAGCAAGAGTATAACTAGGGAGAGGGTAGGACTGCTCAAGGATAAAGAAGGAAACGTGCTTAGAGACAGAGGATGTGGGCGAGATCCTAAATGAGTACTTTGCATCAGTATTTTACGAGGAGAAGGATGTAGAGGATAGTGAGACTGCCAGAGAGTGTGCTAAGATGCTAGGGCATTTTGAGATTAGGAAAGTAGTGTTAGGTCTCTTGAAAAACATTAAGATGGATAAGATCCCAGGGCCTGATTGGATATACCCCAGGTTATTGAGAGAAACGAGAGATGAGATTGCTGGGCCCTTGATCAAGATTTTTGTATCTTCGCCAGCCACAGGTGTGATGCCAGAGGACTGGTGGGTAGCTAATGTTCCTATGTTCAAGAAGGGAAATAGGGTTAATCCTGGAAACTATAGACTGGTAAGTCTCACCTCACTGGTCGGGAAACTAATGGAGAGGATTCTTAGGGTCAGGATTTATGAGCATTTGGAGAAGCGTGATATAATTAGGGATGGCCAGCGTGGCTTTGTGCTGGGAAGATCATGTCTGACTAATCTGAATGCATTTTTCGAGGAGGTATCGAAGGTGACTGATGAAGGTAGAGCAGTGGTGTTGTATATGTGGATTTTAGTAAGGCATTTGACAAAGTCCCACATGGTAGGCTCATCCAGAAAATTAGGATGCATGAGGTTCATGGTGACTTGTCTGCCTGGATCAAAATTGGCGTACCCACTACTATAGGGTGGCAGTGGATGGGTTTCTGACTAGTGGTGTTCCACAGGGATCTGCACTGGGACCTCTGTGTTTGTCATATATAAATGATTAGGATGAAAATGTGGTAGAGTGGGTGAGTACGTTTGCAGACAACACAAAGATCAGTGGCATTGTGAATTGCATAGAAGATTGTCAAAGGATACAGCAGGATATAGATCAGTTGCAGATATGGGCGGAGAAGTGGCAGATGGAGTTTAATCTAGGCCAGCGTAAGGTGCTGCACTTTGGGAGATCCAGCATCAAGGGAGAGTACACAATTAGTGGCAAGATCTTTAACAGGTTGATGAACAGATGGATCTTGGGGTCCAGTTATAATATGGCTTCTTAAAAGTGGCAGTACAGTTTGATTAGAGTTGTAAAGAAGGCATATTGCATGCTTGCCTTCATTTATTGAGGCATTGAGTTCAAGAGCCAGGAAGTTACGTTACAGTTTTATAAAACTCTGGTTAGGCTACATTTAGAATGTTGTGTTCAATTCTGGTCACCTCATTATAGGAAGGATATGGAGGCTCTGGAGAGGGTGCAGAGGAGGTTTACCAGGATGCTGCATACTTTGGAGGATATGTGCTATGAGGAGAGGTTGGACAAGCTGGGGCTGTGTTCTCTAGAATGGCGGAGGCTGAGGGGAGATTTGATAGAAGTTTATAAAATTATGTGAAGCATAGATAGACAGCTAGTATCTTTTTCCCAGGATTGAAATGTCTGGGACCAGAGAGCATATACTTGAGGTGAGAGGGAGAAATTACAAAGGAGATGTGTGAGGCAAGTTTTTACACAGAGTGGTGGGGGCCTGGAATGCACTGCCGGGGTGGTGGTGGAGGCAGAAGGCAGTGGAGCATTTATAACGTTCTTAGATAGGCACATGAATATGAGGAGAAGGGAGGGATATGGTCAATGTGCGGGGAAGAGGGATTTGATTAATTAGGAATAATTGGTTTAATGAGTTTGGCACAACATCATGGGCTGGAGGGCCTGTCCTGTGCCATACTGTTCTATGTTCTAATTATGTGACTATCTGATCTTGGCCTTGACTTCCACTTCCTACCCATTCCTGCAATCTTTGATTCCCTTACTGATGAAAGATCTTTATGTCATTGTCAATCTGTGCTTTTGCTTGTCCTTTTTTGTATCTTTTGGGATTTGGGTGTTGCTGACAAGGCAAGCATTTATTGCAATCCCTAATAGCACTCGAGAAAGTTACATTGAGCTGCCACCTTGAACTGCTGCAGTTCTTCTGGTGAAGATGCTTCCACAGTGCTGTTGGGTGGGGGGGGGTTCCAGGATATAGATCCTCTGATGGAGGACGACCAGCAATTATATTTATAAGTCAGGCTGTTGCACAACTTTTTTGTAAGATCGCTTAGCTCTGCCTGTTTTTACTGATTCACACACATCATCCTGTTTTGTGAAAGTTAAGTTGGAACTTCATTTTTAGGAATGTCTGATGCTGCACCTGCAAGACCTTCTGCATTCCTCATTAAACCAGGGTTGGTCGCCTAGTTTGGTAGCAATGACAAAGTGAGAGAAGTGCCAGGCCATGAGCTTCTAGCATAAGGGAAGAAGTTATCATTCGTCTTCATTGACCACAGTAAGCATAAGTGAAACAAATAAGAATTTTCACTCAGCGAAATATAGAGTCATACAGCACAGAAATGGGCCCTTTGGCCTACTGGTCCATGCCAACCAAGATGCCCATCCAAGCTGGTCCCATTTGGCAGCATTTGGCCCATAACCTTCTAAACTTTTCCTATCTGTGTACCTGTCCAACTGTTGTTCCTGCCTCAACCACTTCCTCTGGCAGATCATTCCACATGCATACCACCTTCTGTGTTTTTTTTTAATAAGGTTGTCCCTCGAGTTCCCCTTAAATATTTTCCCCTTCACCTTGAACTTATGCCCACTCATTCTTGATTTCCCCAACCCTGGGAAAAAGACTGCATTCACTCTGTCTTTGTCCCCCATGATCTTGTACACCTCTAAAAGATCACACCTCAGTCTCCTATGCTCCAAGGAATAAAGTCCTAGCCTGTCTAACCTCTCCCTATAACTAATTTCCTCAAGTCCAGGCAACATCCTTGCAAATCTTTTCTGCACTCTTTCTGGTTTAATAACATCTTTCCTACAGCAGGGTGACTAAAACTGAACACAATACTCCAATTGCGACCTCACCAGTGCCTTGTACAACCGCACTATGACCTCCCAACTTTTATTCTACAGATGTCTTTGTAACTTTTCAAAGATGCTTTTTAACATCCAGAATGTTAAAAAATAAGTATTTGTGGATTTGTACTACTGAGATAATGTGTGTATGTAGCAGCTGCTACTGCGATGTGAAAATAAAGATGTGAGCCTGTGAACTGTTGAACGAGACTGATTTATTTTCGCGCCTTCCGCAGGCCTTTTAAGGAGTGCGGTCCCTGCGCTCCGAACTGGGAAATGACGTATGCGCTACGTCATCAACTTTTCACGCACGCGGGTTCTCCCCCGTCGCTCGGGGAAGACGAAGGCCCAGCTCCATCTTGGGCCTCGCCGTTGCGACGATGCGCGCCCTGACCACCGAGCCGGTTCCACCCCCCCCCCCCCCCCCGAACCGGCGATACCGTCCCCAAAGTTCAAGGGCTGCACTAGCCGTTGCTTGGGTGGCTGGCCTCTGCGCCGTGGTGTCAGGACCTCAACCGGTTGTTGTAGGTCCAAATGGGCCGGTTTGAAGCGGTCTGTCGTGAAGACTTCTTCCTTGCCCCCAATGTCCAAAATAAAGGTGGACCCATTATTTCTGATGACCCAGAACGGCCCCTCATATGGTCGTTGTAACGGTGCCCGTGGTGTGCCCCTGCGAACGAAAACGAACTTACAGTCTCGGAGTTCCTTGGGCATACATGATGGGGACTGACCATGTCGCGAAGTGGGAATTGGTGCCAGGCTGCCGAGCCTCTCGCGCAGCCTTCCCAGGATCGCCGCAGGTTGTTCCTCTGGCACCCTAAGGACGGGTATGAACTCCCCTGGGACGACCAGGGGCGCACCGTACACAAGTTCAGCTGACGAAGCATGGAGATCCTCCTTGGGGGCAGTGCGTATGCCGAGCAGGACCCAAGGCAGTTCGTCGATCCAGTTAGGACCTGTGAGGCCATCAGCCATCAGGGCTGATTTCAGCTGGCGGTGGAAACGCTCTACCAACCCATTTGACTGAGGCTGGTAGGCCATGGTGGTGCGCAGCTGCGTTCTTAGCATGTTCGCTGATGCAGACCATAGGCTGGAGGTAAATTGAGCGCCTCTCTTGAAACAGGCAGAGGACCGACGAGGTCAACGTGAATGTGGTCGGACCTTCTACAGGTAGGCTCGAACTGCTGTGGTGGGACCTTGGTGTGTCGTTGGATTTTTGATGTCTGGCAGTGTGGACAAGTCTTGGCCCACTCACTGACCTGCTTGCGCAGGCCGTACCAAATGAACCTGCTGGCGACTAGTCGGACAGTCGATCTGATGGACGGGAGTGCCAACCCGTGTACCGGTCAAAAACGCGTTTCCGCCAGGCTGCAGGGACTATCGGGCAGGGCTGACCTGTTGCGACGTCACACGTCTGTTGATCTGGGCTGACTATGAAATCTTGGAGCAGCAGGCCTGAAACTGTGGTTCTGCGGCTGGGCAGCTCGTCGTCAGCTTGCTGTGCGTCAGCCAGGGCCGCGCAGTCTGCACTCATGGACAGGCTGTGGATGGTCGGTCTGGAGAGCACGTCAGCAACGACATTGTCCTTTCCGGAGACATGTTGGATATCTGTTGTGAACTTGGAAATGTAGGACAAATGTCGCTGCTGGCGGGCTAACCAGGGATCGTAGACCTTAGAGAAGGCGAAAGACAATGGCTTGTGATCAGCGAAAGCAGTGAAAGGTCTGCCTTCTAAAAAGTACCGAAAATGTTTGATCGCCAGATACAGCGCTAGTAGTTCTCGATCAAAGGCGCTGTATTTAAGTTCGGGTGGTCTAAGGTGTCTGCTGAAAAACGCCAAGGGTTGCCAACGGCCTTCGATTAGTTGTTCTAGTACCCCGCCGACTGCAGTGCTGGATGCTTGTACACCGGGAGGTCCTGGGGTGTATCAGCATCGCGGCGTCTGCTAGGGCTTGTTTGGCCTTAACGAAGGCAGCCGTGGCCTCGTCGTTCCAGGCGATGTCTTTGCCCTTGCCAGCCATCAGCTAGAACAAAGGGCGCATGATACGGGCTGCTGCAGGGATGAAACGATGGTAAAAGTTGACCATGCCAACGAACTCCTGCAGGCCTTTGACTGTGTTGGGACGGGCAAAATGGCGGATAGCGTCTACCTTGGCGGGTAGAGGAGTTGCTCCCTTGCTGGTGATTCTGTGGCCGAGAAAATCAATAGAGTTGAGGCCCAATTGGCACTTGGCTGGGTTGATAGTGAGGCCGAAATCACTGAGTCGGGAGTACAGTTAGCGGAGGTGGGAAAGGTGTTCTTGGGCGGTTACGGCTGGCGATCAGAATGTCATCTAAATAAATGAACATGAAGTCCAGGTTGCGGCCTACCGCGTCCATCAGCCGCTGGATGGTCTGTGCAGCGTTCTTAAGGCCGAACGGCATCCGAAGGAATTCGAAGAGGCTGAACGGAGTGATGATCGCAGTTTTGGGGACGTCGTCAGGGTGGACAGGGATTTGGTGGTATTCCCGGACGAGGTCCACCTTGGAGAAGATGTGGGCCCCGTGTAGATTTGCCGTGAAGTCCTGGATGTGAGGGATGGGGTAGTGTCTGGGGTGGTGACGTCATTTAGCCTGCGGTAGTCGCCACAGGGCCTCCACCCGCCGGTGGCTTTGGGGACCATGTGCGGTGGGAGGCCCAGGGGCAGTCTGACCTGCAAACAATCCCTAGCTCCTCCATGCGGCAGAACTCCTCCTTCGCCAGGCGGAGCTTGTCGGGAGGGAGTCGTTGTGCTCGAGCATGAAGGGGTGGCCCTGTTGTGGTGATGTGGTGCTGCACCCCGTGTTTGGGCATCGAATTCGTGAACTCAGGTGCCAGGACCGATGGGAACTCAGCTAGGAGCTTGGTGAACTCATTGCCAGACAGGGAAACGGAGTCCAGGGGCGGGGCTGGTAGTCTGGCTTCTCCCAGAGAATAAGTCTGGAAAGTTCTGGAGTGCACTAGCCGTTTCCCTCGTAGGTTAACTAACAGGTTGTGGGCCCAGAGGAAATCGGCTCCCAGGAGTGGGTGGGCAACGGCGGCAAGGGTAAAGTTCCAGGTAAAATGGCTGTCGTTGAATTGTAATTGGATTGTACAGGTACCGAAAGTTCATATCGTTGTGCCATTTGCGGCTTTGAGGGTGGGTCCCTGTTGCCTGCTGCGAGTGTCGCAGCCGGTCAGGGGCAAAACACTGACCTCTGCTCCCGTATGCTTGTCCCAAACGAATAGGAGGCTGTGTTGGTGGTCAGCCGCCGTAGCCATCAGCGGTGGCTGGCCCTGGGATTTCCCTGAAACTTGCAGGGGGGGCGGCATCGACGGGCCTCTGCGCCCCACCTCTGATGGTAGAAACACAGCTGGTCGTCAGTGTCGCCGTCTGTGTTTCTGGGGTGTGGTCGCTCGGCTGCTGGGACTGGTTTAGGTAGGCGTTGGGCACGCGGTCTGGTGATTTGGCTGACGGACGAACCGCTCTCGCGTTTGGCCTTCCACAGGATATCTGCCCAGGCGGCTACCTCACATGGGTTGCTGAAGTCGGCGTCAGCCAGCAACAGGTGAATGTCGTTGGGCAGCTGCTCGAGGAAGGCCTGCTCGAACATCAGGTAGGGCTTGTGTCCCTCAGCCAAAGCCAGCATCTCGTTCATCAGGGCCGATGGAAATCTGTCCCCCAGGCCGTCGAGGTGAAGCAGGCAGGTGGCGCACTCGCGATGGGAGAGGCTGAAGGTCCGAAGGAGAAGGGCCTTGAAGGCCGGGTACTTATCTTCCTCCGGAGGAGATTGGATGAAGTCTCCGACCTGGGCGGCTGTCTCCTGGTCTAGAGAGCTGACCACGTGGTAGTACGGTGTGGAGTTGGAGGTGATCTGCCACAGTTGAAACTGGGCTTCGGCCTCGTCGAACCACACGCGGGGCCAAAGCATCCAAAAGGTGGGCAGCTTGAGTGTCACTGCGTTGGCTGCTGCGTTGTCGGTCATTATGTGGGTCCAAAGTCCGTTTGGACCGTCGGGGTCACCAATGTAGCGGCTGCTACTACGATGCGAAAATAAGGACGTGAGCCTGTGAACTGTTGAACAAGACTGATTTATTTTCGTGCCTTCCGCGGGCCTTTTAAGGATCGTGGTTCCCGCCCTCCGAACTTGGAAATGATGTATGCGCTACGTCATTAACTTTTTGTGCATGCGGGTTCTCCCCGTTGCTCGGGGAAGATGAAGGCCCAGCACTATCTTGGGCCTCGCCGTTGCAATGACGTGCGCCCCAACCGCCGAGCTTGTTCGCTTGCTCGGACGGTGAGTCGCTACATGTACATGATAATTTGGGTACTTGCAACATTTTATTATATGTCTGCTTTCTTCTGGTTGTCTTCTTGAAGAAATTTCTTGTTTTATTAAAAAATCTTGGCAATAATCCACTTGTTTGTATAGCTGATGTGTGCACATTTTTTATCAGGAAGGAGATGGAATTTGGTGGAATTTGAATGCTGAAGTTCTGACAAATGGGAATGAAATTTGTGGTGCAAAAAATCCAACGTTTCACGAAATTCTATTGGATACCTACTTTGAACTACCTGCTGGTAAGTAAGCATGCTTTTGTTTCATTCTCTATGAAATAAATTGTGCTAAGTGCTTTCTTAGACTGTTGCTTGGAAATATCTTGTTATTATAGCTGGATCTTATACTTGACACTTCTGGATAGTCCCTCTCCCACCGGTAGTATCGATCCACCATGCGTGGTCGTACAGTGGTATTTGTTCAGGAGAGTGGGAGTCTTCCATTCCAGACCACAGTCTTTTTCCATTCATTGGCAAGGAAACCCCAATGTCCTGCCCTATCTTAGTGAAAGGATTAGTACTCATCCATGTTGAACACCACTGGCAAGCACAAGAGGGTAACAAGGAGACTGAGTGTTCTGGTTGGGAGAAACCTACCTGTCAAAGATTTATTTTACAGAAAGGAACAAAATGTACTGAGTTCTCACTCAGAAAATTGCAATAGTGGAAAGTAAGCTGCCAGATATTTAAATATCTCTATTCCTAACTCTATCCATTCTGGTGATTACTAACGGAGTACATAAATCACTTGGGACATGTTGATAGGTATAAAATAATCTAATTGAATGGTAGCCTGTCACTGAAAGCAGATGAATTATCAAGGGGAGGAAATTGCAGCTATTGTTTGACATGTTGGTTAAAATCTACTTGGAATATTTTGGGGTATCATACCTCAGTTCAGGAAATATTGCAGGAAAGGGGCACTCAGGTACCAGAGCTCCAGAGTTTGAAGTTTGCATAAATGCAAAATTGCAATGACTGCATTCCATAAAATATTGAAATGATTTGATGCGTTAGGTACAGAAGCATTTAGCATAAAATTTTCAAGTGCCACACAATGTAATTTTTCGCAAAGCTTGGTTGCTAATTGCTATTGGGTATTTTTTGTGCTGGCAATGTGCATTCAGAATTGTGCAGTTAAAAATGTTTTGGCCCTTGAACATTGAAGTGGAGGGTTGAGCCCAGTTTGGTTTCAGATAGAATATGCAAACTTATCAGGGCTGCTGGTTTTTGTATGAATTTTCATTGTTACTGATTTTCTCCAATTGGCCATCATGCCCCCAACCTATCTGTACCCAAGTGACTGCCTCCATTATGTCTTCCATGTGGTCCCCTACACATCTCCTCTGTGCTCTCCATTCTCTGCAATGATGGAACATCCTGGAGGAAAGGTCTTTGAGTAGTTTCACAGATGCAAGTACTCCATAAGGTGCTCAAGTATTGAATAAGGACCCTGTACAAAACTGTCATTGGTTATATCTGGGCAGTGCTGCCACACTGCAAGTTAATGTTTCTATCCCAGAAAATCAATTTTCTGTGAAGAAGGTATGAAAATATCAAGGTCACATAATAAAAGTTAGAATTAGACTACTCGAGAAAGAAATGAGAAGCCAACACCCTCCCAGAAGAAATGTGGTAGAATTCTGGAATTTTCTCTCCCACTTCCTCATGTGAAAATTGAACCTTTTAGAAAAGTGTTTTTGCTGTGTGGGGTCCTGTGTGAAGCAGTTGAATGCTGGACTGAATAGAGGGCATCGTGTGATGTGAAAATAAGGTGGGCAAATGGAGTTGAGGTAAAGATTAACCATGATCTAACTAAAAGGCACAGCAGTCTTGGGGTTCTGACTGGGTTGATCATATTTTCTTTCCTGAAAG